>NC_141152.1:132118645-132759145 GCF_053477565.2 Lygodium microphyllum | reverse complement strand
CCATGCTAAGCTTTCACAACATGTGCTCAACATAATTGGGATGTGCACTCGGCTTAAGGCCTTAGTCTATACCCCAAACCCAAGCCCTTACACAACACATCCCAAATCCAAGCCTAAGAAACTTCAACCTACCCCTCTTGATTTCTAAGATTTGTGTTAGAAAAATAAAAGAGACAAGAATCCTCCTACCAATGGTAAATACTTAAATTCCCTAATGATTTCTTAAGCTAAGTGCAATAGATGTCATATTGATAAAAAATACTATTATGCAAGCTAAAATGATGTCTAAAATCAATAGGAAAGTCCAAATGTATCCTTGTACAAACTACAATCTATGTAAATATTTAATCTAGTTGCTACCCTCCAAGTTCTTTATTTATATAGTTTAAGCTCAATTTTTAAAAAAGGTGGTGAAGAAAATACATGAATTTGATAAAATTTTAGGCCTTGAGCTATCAGTTCAATTTTTTTTCATCATGTTCAACAATCAATTCCACCACAATTATGAAAGCATGTGCAAGAGGGAGTTGATGTGACTTATGTGGCATGTATATCATTGATTCATATCAAACCAATGATGAAATGGATTATCCTAGAGGGGATAATTATCTTCTTCAAACCTAATATAAATAGCAAATGCATGGCCATATGTTGTAATAATAGAATTGCGATCAAGCAAAAATGATAGTTTCACTTTGTTAATAAAGGTAGTACTATTTGTAACCAATCAAGCTAGAACTTTTTTGCTATCCTACTAGAATCAAGGCACAAAGTTTGAGCAATCATTCCTTTCCTTTAATGTATGTTCCTATGAATTAGTACCTCATCACAACCATAAATTTATATTTTTGATTAAATCATTACATAAGCATACCTAGTATCTCTAATTTCCAAACTTGACCATAATGCCTTTTAGTAGTCATAATTGAGCCCCATATTACTATTTCAACCTTAACTCTATATGAAGATTCCAAAGAAGCTTTCAAAGTCAACATTACATCTATTAACATCAAGGATATCAATTTGATGATATTTACATGCCTATTGTAGAAAGTGAATTTGGAAGACCATATTTATTTTATCTCAATGCAAGTGGTAATTTTATTCTTGACATGGAGGTCCAACATCAACAATTATTTCAATTTGGAGGTCAATTTGAGCATATATTGATAGTGACTTCAAGACCTTAAATTCCCATTTCCAATATAACATTGTTAATCATAGAGGTCACAAATCCCATTTTGGATACTGATATCTAATTTTTTGGAGGGTTCTAAGCATGTATTATTTGTAAAATTAAGTTCAAACCTATGGAGGGATGGATTTAAAATTGAGGAATCGATTTCAATACCCATACTCTATTCTTACTTCATTAAAACACTAGAAACGCATGGTCCCCACATTGATTGCTAACTAGATCATGTTTCATTGATCTTTTTGAGAGTGAACTTAATCCTCATAAAAATAAGAGTGTCAATTGTAAAGTAAGCCAAACTTAAATAAATAGAAAATTTCCATAGCTTTTGTCAATTAGGCCTATGGTAATACCAAAAGAGCAAGGCAAGCCCTATGAGCTAAGAAGTACATATGAAATAACTTTGACAAATATGCATGCTCTATAGCAAGGAACTAACTCCTCTAAAGTAGTGAGTGTGGATTGTTTTGGTGGTGCCTTTCAACATCCTTGGCTTTGTGAGGATTGACAAGTAACCATGGCCTTTATGCCCAATTGAGCCCATTTAAAACTACATTATTGGTATACTTGGGTGCACTACCTCCCCTTGCATGCATATAAGGGGCAAATAGCTCAAAGGTTCCCTATTACTGCATGCAATAACACTTAGTAATGGGTGGGTTTTGTAAGACCTAGATGCACAAAAAGAATTTGGTATGGACTATGAGCTCAACTATGAATTTGGGATGGATAATAAGCTCGACTATGAATATTCTTAGATACTCCAGAAGCCATAGTTTGACTTGGTGAAGATCAAGAAGATGCTTAGGGAGGACCTCAAGATCTATAGTGAGAAGAAATGCTTGTTTCTCTCTAATGGAAGCAAGAAAGCCTTGCAAGCATCTACATATTTCTTTATCCTAAGTTGAGGAGTCAAGATTTGGATTGTTTGCTTATCGTTTTGTTCTTTCACTTTATTGGTAAGCCTCATAAGGACTATGAATTAAGAAGATTTTTGATACCTATCAAGCCAGTTGGTCCAACACCATTCCATGAAAAAGGGATTATTTTTCACCTTACTGTGATCCACATCATTGTGGCTATAAAGGAATCTTTATCTATGTTTTTCCATGGCACGTTGACTTCTCTCTTATACATATGCTATGTTTTGAGTGCCCTATTTGCTTTGCTTTACCTTCATTGTCTAATTAGATTGAGGGGGAAGTTTGATCCCTTGGAAGAATCCTTTATATTTTTGAAAGAAAATAGAAAATCACAAGGTTTGATAAACTTTTATGCATTTTCTGGGATTTGAGGAATGTGGTTCTTGCTTTGATTATTAGCTTGTAGATCTATTAGCTCATTAGTGCTCCCATCTAGACCATCTAGTAGTAGATATTTACTACCTAGTAAATCTTCTAGATCACCTCTGGATCATTGGTGGCATCTTACAAGGGTGGGCAACATCGAATATATCTAACATGCTATATAAGTGAGACAATTAAGATTGCTATATAACAATGCTATACAATGTAATAATAATGTCAAAACAATTATTGCATTTTTGGCACAATTTTTTGCTATATATAGGGAGAGAGAGGGAGAGAGAGGGGGTGTTAACCTGATTGTGTCGTGAGCTATTTCATACATGTCTCATAAATGAAAACCGTGCTTGCTTTCCAAATTGACATGTAGCACATATATGTCCAAAGTCATGATGCTTGAACTTAGGCAGTCGAAGCACAATCTCCTTTTGCTGCATAGATTTCAATTTTTGTACATTCACATGGCCAATCTGTTATGCCATATCTCAACATCTCATATAGCACCATCACCATGTGCAGACATGGCTGCTTTCAATTCTAGAATTGATGCATCAAGAGTAAACATTCTGCCATCTCTTCGGCCTCTAGCAATCAATTTGTAGTCATTACCATATTCTTCAACAAAGCATCCATCTCTATTAAATCTCACATGCAAACTCTGTTCTGCCATCTATCCAACTGAAAAAAGATTCTTGGTTATTGTAGGTACATGTAGTACATCATGCAAGCTCTTTTTCTTGCCATCAGGCATCAACAATGGAACAATTTCTGTGTGTTGAATGTCATGTTGGGTGCCATCCCTAGTACACACATAACCATGTAAACCTGCAACCATCTCATCAAACCATTCTCCATGGGGTGTCATATGATTTGAATCCCCTGAATCAATGTACCATCTCTCATCTCTATTCTGCCTAGATGCATTCTTAGACACCGCTAGAAGATGCATCTTGAGCACCGCTAGAAGATGCATAGTGCCCATGCTGTTTGCCCTTTGCCTTCATATCTCCCTGCTTCTTGTAACAATCCTTTGCAATGTGTCATATCTGCCATAGTAATGGTAGTACTTCTCTCTATTTGACTGATCATTTGCTTGCCATGAACCAGATCCACTACCTCTACCACGAGGTGATCTCCCCCTGCCTCTAAAGCCACCAGATCCACGCTGGCCTTGTGCATTTGTGCCATGCCATGCATTCTGTTGATGCTGTTAATAAGCATTTTGAGTGTCTCCACGACCTCAAAAAGAGCCACGGCCTCTACCACCTCTACTATGCTGGCTAGAGTAAAGAATAATGTCTCTGCTTTGAGACGTACTAGAACCTGTATTCAGCCCAAGCTTAACTTCCTTATGTAGCAACAAAGCAATCAGCTCATCCCAATCAAGGGATTCAACTCTTACAGAAATAGACGTATCAAATGCTTTATACTCTTTGCCAAGTCCATTCAATGTCACTGCAATCATATCATCCTTAGACACTGAAGATCCAATGGTGGCAAGATGATCCGCTATGTTCTTGATCTTTGTAGTGTAGGCCTAAATGCTTCTGCCATTCCTAGACATGTTATTGAACTGTTGCTTTAGTTGAATCTTTCTTGCATGTGTTACATTTCCATAATTCTTTATGAGTACGTCCCATGCATCCTTTGGGGAACTGCATCCAGTAATCTGTATAACCATAGCATCTGATATACATAAGAAAAACCAATGTAACACCTTGCATGCTCTCTTAGTCCATAGCTTATGAGCCCTTTTTTGATCATTTGTTAGATTTCTTTCATGCATTTCAGGTTCAGCCTCATCACCTGTACATAAGTCCCAACAACCTCTGCCAACCAAAAAATTCTTCATACAGAACTTTCATAAAGCAAAATTTTTGTTGTCCATCTTTTCTCCCACAATTTGAGTGATATTGTCAGTGCCTTGAGCATTTTCCATAGTTGCAGCTTAGGTATTCAATGATATATACAACCTATAAGTATTTGACTCCTTTTCCTATAGTTCAAGACCAGTTTCTTGCTATTCAGGACAGTTTCCTACAATTCAAGACAATTTTCCTAACAGCCTTCTTGCTATAAACTGTATTTAGACAATGAAAAAACATAGTCAACTAAGCATAAACCAAGCTCAAATCAATTCAAAACATTCAATGGTAGTGGCAAAACATCCCAGCAACCAACTATGCCCATACAAGTATCAATGTTTGTACTGTATGCAAGTAGCAACACCAAATATAGTGATGCCAGGAGGCATATTCCACGGTGGATTCCGTGGCACGGTGGATTCCGTGAGGTTTTACGGTGGATTCCGTAAACTTAGATGACCGGGGCTCATACACAAAGAGGATTCTTTGTGCGAGAAGTTGATGGGGACGCCTGTCCTTTTCGGGCGTTTCATTAATTTAGTGTGTACATGGGTGATTCCATAGTGGGTGATTCCGCAAAATGCATATTAAATTAATAAACGTTTATGAGTTTAGAGTGCGCACTCGTAATAAATTAAGGTTAGGATTTATTTCTAACCAGTTGATTTATTTATGTAGCTGAAGACTGGTAGGTATTCACTTTTGTCGGTTTAATTGTATTATTTTACTAACGATTGTGAATGCTTCAGTTGATGTGTAGAGATAGCAGCAGTGGCAGAGGAAAGCATTGGAGTCTAGCGGGTATTCGACATTTGGACTATATTTTGATAGGCGCCACACCTATATTTTGTTATGTCTATTGAGACATCGATTATTTATTATTATTTTGTATGCGCTTATGCGCCCGGATATGTTATTTCTATTTGGACATTGAGATTGGGCGTGCCAGACACTATGGGCACCGTCCATTAGCTTTATTTTCCTATTTTTGTAGAAAGCAAACTCAAAAGCTAAAAAGCTTGTCATATTTTTGTAATTGGGCTATTATTGAGCATGAAGATTGGAAATATACATAAAATACATGCTTTGTGAAGCGCTCACACAAGGCATGGGGGAGATTGAACCCAATTTGTCTCTTGCCTCTTGTCGTGCATGCTTTTACATGGGTTTTTGTGCAAAAAAGTAGAGTACTTTGTTATTGGGGACCTTCCGGGATTCACCAGTGAGCTATCTGCGACCGATCTGCGCACCAGTGGTATCAGAGCGGAGCAGAGATCAAGAGCTTCCAATCGCTACCAATCTCGGGCGAAGGCGGAGCTCCAGGAACAAACGGGCTCTACAGTCAATCTCGTCACGAACCGTCGATACAGGCAGACTTCTGGCGATCAAGAACCCCTGTTTCCACTGTTAGATCGCGAAGGACCAAGCTCTGCAGGCGGAGGACCACGCATATATCTCCAACAACAAGTCGTTGAAAACCAGTGAGACAATTCTTAATCCTCTTCATTAAAAGCTTAATCTTAAGCTTAGAAGCTTAAAAAAAAAAGCTTCAAACTCCACAAATCTTAATCGAGGTATCAGGAAGTAGCTCCGAAATTTCCGCGTGATAAAAAACGGCCCCCCCCCCCTCACGAAAAAAAATGGCGGCCTGTTAGTCCTCCTTAAGCTCATAAGCTTAAGCTTAATTACTAAAGCTTAAGGCTTTCTGCAAGTCACACAGATCAGACAAGTCGGCAAACTCCGGGTCTCGCACTTCTGAAGTTAAGTTCCGCAAGTCGACGGTAATCAAGTTCTGCAAGTTCTACAAGTCGGCCTAAGTCCAACAAGTCAACAACTCTGCAAGTCTGCTAAGTCTGCAACTTTGCAAGTCAGACTAAATCAGAACTGACTAGTGCTTAAAACTCCTAGAAGACTTGTTCGTATGCAAAAACTCTGAACTGGAAAGTTGTTCGCAGCAAGCTGTTCTACCTATCTGCAAGTTCGTTGAAGTACTTTTAGCAAACAGAGATAGAAATATTGCAGAATTTCTGAAAATTGAAGAAGAAATACCCACAAATACATAGCCTTGTAACCCCAAATTTGAGCTACGCTCATCCCGCTAACTGATTTTGAGAGAGAAAGGTTTGTTGAGTTTTACAGGATGACTACCCCACATATGGATGATCCTATGGCTGAAGACGATTTACTTGAGCCTACCATGGAACAAAAGCTGGATCTTATCATGCTGCAATTGGAAGAAGAGCGAAGAGCTAGGCAAGCCTTGCAAGCGCAATTGACAAAGCTACAAGGAGCGTCCACTGACAAAGAAGAACCTCAAGCTGAAGATTTGATTCGCCGTACCATCGACGCCACTCTTGAAGCACAAACCATTCGCAAGGAATCCAAGATAAGTAAACGAAGTTTCAAGTTTCGCACTTTCAATGGAATAAGAGAAGGAAAGACTGTTTTATCATTCATTAGCCAGTTTGATGACTATTTCCATGAGGAAACTTATCCCGAAAAAGATAAAATCAAGTGTGTTACTAATCATCTGATAGACAGAGCATCACTTTGGTGGACTGTAGTCCGCAAGAGTATAGAATGTCCTGCTACTTGGGAAGATTTCAAGAAGAAGTTCATGCAAAATTTCCTTCCACCACAATTTCATGAGAAGGCTATCAAGCAATGGGATTTACTTCAACAGAGAGATCGTGAGCCTATTCCACAGTATACAGAGCGTTTTTGGAATGCACTCTTACAGTTACGCATGCTTGAAGACGTACCAGAGACGACATATAAGCGGAAGTATATGTCTGGACTTCTTGGACATTACTACGCTGAAGTAAACATGTTCAAGCCTGCTACCCTTGAAAACGCCATCTCCTTAGCTCACGACACTGAAGATAAGTTACGCGGAAGAGATCGACGACCACAGCCATTCCAAGCCAACGGTAATTATGGATCTAAACAATTTAATTCCAATTTTCGAAGGTTTAATCCAGGTCGTTTCTCATCACCATCTTTCCGCAAGAATTGGCCTAAACCACCTGCATTACCATCCACTGTCAATTCAAATTCTAAGCCTATTCCACAAGCAAATCCAAATATACCCAGACTCCCAGCCATTGCAAATAATGTGACCAAAGCTAAGCCAATAGTATGCTATAAGTGTCACCAGCCAGGGCATCTCACAACAAATTGTCATTCAAAGAAGCCATCAGCACATATCAACTACCTTGGGGCCATGGACGAAGAAGAGCATGAGGATATGCCAGATTTCACTGAAGATGAGGATGATCCTACTACTACTTCCGACACTTTACCAGGTATGCCTACTTCACATTCATTGTTGACTATGAAATGTATGGTGCATGGAAAAGAAAGAACTATATTGCATGATGACGGTAGTACCCATGACTTTATTTCAGCAAAATTGGTAAAGGAATTAAAATTGCATACTGTACCTACGCATTATCGCATAAAAGCTGCATTTTTAGGCACTAGGTACAATGGCACACAAGAAGTACAAGATTTAGAAATTCAAATTGGTCCATACATTGAAAGAAGAAATTTCTTAGTTGTCCCATTACAATCAAGTGACATTATTTTAGGAATGCCATGGAGACACCAGCACAATCCAAATATAGATTATTCCACACACACAATGAATATTAATTTTCAAGGAAAATCTATTACATTATTTGGTATGCATGCATCTCATATTTTTCCACTGCTTTCGCATACTCAAGCAAAACGTGCACTACGCAAGAATACTAAATCATATCTCATTTGGGTGAATGAATTGCACGCAAAGGACAATCATATGCACCCTAGGCATAAGGAATTTCTCGCATATTTTAAGGACTGTTTTGCAGAAGACCTACCACCAGGTTTACCACCATCACGTCCAGAAGACCATAAGATTGATCTAATACCTGGCACACAACCACCTTGCAAAGCCCCATATAGGCACAATCAAATAGAGCAAAAAGAAATCCAGAGTCAAGTTGAAGAATTACTAAATAGAGGCCTAATTCGACCTAGCAGTTCTCCATTCGGTGCACCTGCGCTCTTAGTCAAGAAAAAGAATAATACCTATCGTATGTGTATTGATTACCGAGCATTAAATAAGATCACTGTAAAGAATAGGTATCCTATACCTAGAGTTGATGACCTTATGGACAAACTGCAAGGATCTTCTATATTTAGTAAAATTGACCTTAAGTCTAGATATCATCAGGTGAGGTTAGATAGATCCGACATATTTAAGACTGCATTCAGGACATAGTTTGGCCATTACGAATTCTTAGTCATGCCATTCGGATTAACTAATGCACCTGCTACTTTCAGTAGAATGATGAACCGTATTTTTCTGAAATATCAATATTGTGTGATTGTTTTCTTTGATGATATTTTAGTGTTCAGTCAAAGTGAAAAAGAGCATTATGAGCATTTATCATTAGTCTTTCAATTATTGAAAGAAAATCAATTGTTTGCAAATCCTGACAAGAGTGAATTCTTTAAGACAGAAATAGAATATCTAGGTCATATTGTATCAAAAGAAGGAATTAAAGTTGATCCTAAGAAAATTGATGCAATATTGCATTGGCCTGTTCCTAAAAATGTACATGAATTACGCTCATTCCTTGGTCTTGCTAGTTTCTATAGGAAGTTTGTACGTAATTTCTCATTACTTGCTTTACCATTAACAAAACTTCTTAAGAAAGGAATTGTTTATCAATGGACTGAAACTCAGCAGAAATCTTTTGATTTACTCAAACGTGCATTAACCAATGCCCCTGTTTTACAATTGCCTGACTTTAATAGACCATTATTTCTAGTTGTGACCGATGCTAGCGGATCAGGAATAGGAGCCGTATTAATGCAAGACAACCATCCAATAGCATATTCTAGTTCTAAGCTGAAACCCTCTGAGCTTAAATATTCCACTTATGACAAGGAACTATTAGCAGTTGTACAAGCATTAAAACAATGGAAGCATTATTTAATGGGTTCAGAATTCATGATAAAGACCGATCAGCAAAGCATTAGACATCTACTTAGCCAACCCCAAATTTCTGACCGTCATATCAAATGGGCTTCCTTCATTCAAAGTTTCCATCCTATCATTCAATACCAACCTGGAAAAGAAAATGTAGTTGCTGATGCATTGAGTAGAAGACCTGCAATTCATAATATTTCCATCATATCTTTTGATTCTTTGATTGCTATGAAAGACACATATCACTAGGATATTACTTTTCATTCTGATTGGCAAAAATTAGTTCAAAATAATTTCATTCCTGTTGATTCATTGTCATATAATGATGGATTTATGTTCTTTGAAAAGAGACTGTGTGTTACTATTCCATTCCAATCTTTTGTTTTGAATGAAATTCATTGTCCCCCATATCAAGGTCATAGAGGTATCATTTCTACATTACGCATGTTAACTGAAGATTTTTATTGGCCGCATATGAATGCAGATGTATCTAATTTCGTATCTGAATGTTTGATTTGTCAAAGAATAAAGAGACATCATGGTAAACAGTATGGATTATTAATGCCTTTATCTATTCCATCTAAACCTTGGGAACATATTTCTATGGATTTCATTACTGGTTTACCAAATACTAAATCTAACCATGACATGATTTGGACAATTGTAGATAGATTTAGTAAGCAAGCATATTTCATTGCATGTAAGAAAACTTTAACAGCATCACAAGCAGCACAGTTATTTTTGAAAACTATTTTTACTAACCATGGATTGCCGAAAGTGATTATTTCAGATCGAGATTCTAGATTTTGTAATAATTTTTGGATTACACTGTTTGCAAATCTAGGCACAAAGATTGATTTCTCATATGCATTTCATCCAGAAACAAATGGACAAACAGAAGCCACAAATAGCACTATTTTAGATCTTTTACGTGCATACACTATCTCTAAACCTCAGACATGGGATACTCATTTACATTTATTACAATTTGCTTACAATAATACACCGCACACATCTACAAAGAAAGCACCTTTTGAAGTTATTTATGGATATAGATTATCTACACCTGTTGCATCTTTGTCTAATAGAATACAGAGTGCTGATGATATTGCTACTATGTCATAACACTATTTTTGATGAGGTCAAGGATAGACATCCAGTGTAGCTACAATGCATTCAAGTTAGAATTGCCATCTCATTGGAAAATTCATAATACATTTCATATTAGTTTATTGAGACCATTTAGAGGCCAATTACCTATCCACCCTGTTTATGAAAACCCACCTTTACTAGAAGAAGAGACTGAAATACTTGAACCAGAAGCCATTATAGACACTGACTACATGACCACTAGAACTGACCGAAGGTATTCTAGATATCTAGTGAAATTTAAGAACCATCCTGTAGAGGAAGCACAATGGATGCACACTAGAGACTTAAATGCTTTCCCCACTCTGTTAGCTCCACATTGAGCTAATAGCAATTGAGGTCAATTGCTATCCCACCCCGGGGGTATGATGCCAGGAGGCATATTCCACGGTGGATTCCGTGCCACGGTGGATTCCGTGAGGTTTTACGGTGGATTCCGTAAACTTAGATGACCGGGGCTCATACACAAAGAGGATTCTTTGTGCGAGAAGTTGATGGGGACGCCTGTCCTTTTCGGGCGTTTCATTAATTTAGTGTGTACATGGGTGATTCCATAGCGGGTGATTCCGCAAAATGCATATTAAATTAATAAACGTTTATGAGTTTAGAGTGCGCACTCGTAATAAATTAAGGTTAGGATTTATTTCTAACCAGTTGATTTATTTATGTAGCTGAAGACTGGTAGGTATTCACTTTTGTCGGTTTAATTGTATTATTTTACTAACGATTGTGAATGCTTCAGTTGATGTGTAGAGATAGCAGCAGTGGTGGAGGAAAGCATTGGAGTCTAGCGGGTATTCGACATTTGGACTATATTTTGATAGGCGCCACACCTATATTTTGTTATGTCTATTGAGACATCGATTATTTATTATTATTTTGTATGCGCTTATGCGCCCGGATATGTTATTTCTATTTGGACATTGAGATTGGGCGTGCCAGACACTATGGGCACCGTCCATTAGCTTTATTTTCCTATTTTTGTAGAAAGCAAACTCAAAAGCTAAAAAGCTTGTCATATTTTTGTAATTGGGCTATTATTGAGCATGAAGATTGGAAATATACATAAAATACATGCTTTGTGAAGCGCTCACACAAGGCATGGGGGAGATTGAACCCAATTTGTCTCTTGCCTCTTGTCGTGCATGCTTTTACATGGGTTTTTGTGCAAAAAAGTAGAGTACTTTGTTATTGGGGACCTTCCGGGATTCACCACGTGAGCTATCTGCGACCGATCTGCGCACCATATAGCCAACCCACTGTTATAACTAGTAGTATTTTCCCTATTAAAACAAGAGTATTTAGACCTCAAAACATCCCCAAAACATTTCATTCACTTTCCACTCTATGCAGGAGTTGATACATGTCCAACCGGTCAGAATATATTGCATGTATGTCAAGTGAAGATGATAGGTATCCTTCCTGTAGACAATAACCACTTAATACCTTGGTATAACTAGCAACAAATCTGTCCAAACTTTGGACTTTTAGCACTCACAATATCCCTAAAAGCATCTACCACTCAAGTGGTATGATCCAAGTATTTGTCACTAGCAAATAAGCATCACAGATGTTGAGATTCAGACAATCACACATACTGACAGCCTCTTTGTATGGAGCTTTAGGGCTAAGGACATGCAGGCTTACCTATCCCATATGCACAGTGGTGCCTACTGTAGTTTACTACTTTCCTATAAAGCATTGTACTTACTTCCTTTTCTTAATGCAATGATAGTACTCTTTTCTTTTCAGTAAAATGTTAGTGTCATTGCCCACACACAAGATTGTGTTTATGAGTTCAAGTCTCAATCTTGAAACCTAATTCACTTGTGTGACAGTAAGTGTCTAAGTCTATGTCTACATGAGTCTTCTTCCCATCTTTGAACCACCATAGCCATGCTCTAGATCCATGTATTCTCACATGGTATCAGAGCCTAGTTGGGCATGGCTGAGTTTGGCTTAGTTCTTCTCTGTTCTCTCTCAGCTCATCTTAACCTCAGGTGAGCTTGGTCCCAGCCAATGAGCTCATTCCTCACTTCCAACTTCTCTCAAGCTCTTTGTCTGCCATAGCCAGGATGACCCATCTCTGTTTGAGGACCTAGATCTGCATCTATAGGACATATCTCAACTCGATTGCTTCTGCAAATTATTCTACATTCCAAGACGCTTCATCGTAGCACATCAATCCTCAACATCGCGCGCATCAGAAAGCAACATTGCGAAAATTTCCTATCGCTGCCAGATCTGTGCCTCTTCCCATTCGTACTATCTACGCCATCAGCACATGACGAATTTTAGCCTGCGACCATGGGGCTTTGGAAGGCTATGACATAAGCTTTCTATACATGTAAAAAGTTTGGGAAATGATCAAGTATACTGCCCACACAGAGTAAAAAACCATGCCCCTGTCTGAAACCCTAAATTATCAGCCATAGCTATTTTCTTTCAAGCTCTTATTTACTTCATTTCCCCACTTCCAACTCACTGACATTCTTGACATTCAAATCAAACTGAGCACTGAAGTGTCGTGCAAGATTTGAGGAGGGGAAGATTGAAGAATCAACAAGGAAAAGATTCAAGAGAAGACCAAGCCACTTTAACTCAAGCTTCTTCCTTCAATTTATGCTCTTGCTTCTTCTCAATCAATTGAAGCATTTGTTACTCAGATCTGAAGTTTCCAGCCAGTATAAATCTTCAAGAAGAAGATTTGGAGCACACGTCTGAAGATCCAAGCACCCACCTGAAGATCAAGCAACCCACTTGAAGATTCAAGCTCAACATCAAGTCAGACATAGTGTGTTTTCACACTACCATTACTTGTGTCTCTTGACACATTGTAATCTGCTCTTTCACTTGTAAAATCTGAGAATCTTGGAACTGATTTGCTGCTGCTCCAGCTCTTCACCATGGAAAAAGACTCACCAACAGCTCGGTTCAAGGGAGTTGGGTTTCACACCTAGCAAACCCGAATCAAGCTCATCTTGATGAAGAAGGGTCTCTGGGCCATCACAAATGGCAAAGAGAAGAAACCTCGGGATGTGGACCTTGCATCTACTTAGCAAAAGAATGATGACAAAGCCCAGCCATTATCAAATTGAAGCTAGACGACAGCTATATCCACCATGTGGATAACTGTGAGACCTCACAGGATACATGGAAGAGACTTGACACCTTGTTCGGTGCACAGTCTAAATCATCAAAGTATGGTCTCCTGATTGAGTTTTTTAGGCTTGAAATGAAGTCTAGTACATCACTTGCCACACATCTAAATTACATGGAAGGACTTCTAACCGAACTTGCAGGAATCAACATTAAAATGGAAGAAGATGTTTGCATCGGTGTTCTACTTAAGAGTTTGCCTCCTGAATATAATAATGTATCAACAACTTTAATCAACATGCCAAATCCTAAACTTGTTGATATCCAGGCATCACTGTGAGAGGAGGAAAATAAGCTAAAAATTAAGGAAAAACCAAGTACCTCTAGAGATGAGCATGCATTATATGTTGGCAACAGGTACAAAGGCAAGAAGGATCAGCTCTTCTGTGACTTCTACAAAAGGACCGGACACACTGAGAAGTTCTGCCATGCAAGAAAGAGGTCTCAAAAGGCCTATCTTACATCTGTGAAAGAAGAAGAAGACCATGGACCAAAAGAAGAAGATGAAAATGAAGATGAAGACTCCCAGGATTGGAAGGACAAACCTCACCAGTCCTTCTACTCTCATTACTCTGATAGACTGTTTTAAAAGCCTTGTATTTCCTAGCCCTAATGCGTCTTGCCATAAGCTTTGTAAACTCCCCATGTAACTTGTCATTACAATCCTTGTACACTTTGTGAGGTCCCTGTTACAGCCTCTTGATGTCCACCATGTTTTGGTGCCCACACTTAGCCTTTTTCTGCGACAGCCTTTGGTGTCTACCATGTTTTTGGTGTGCCCACACTTTGCAGGTGGTTCTCATTATAGCCTCTACACACTTTGTGCCTTTCTGGTTGTGATTGAGGAGGGGTGTTGAGATTCAGACAATCACACCTACTGACAGCCTCTTTGTATGGAGCTTCAGGGCTAAGGACATGTAGACTTACCTATCCCATATGCACAGTGGTGCCTACTGCAGTTTACTACTTTCCTATAAAGCATTGTACTTACTTCCTTTTCTTAATGCAATGATATTACTCTTTTCTTTTCAGTAAAGTGTCAGTGTCATTGTCCACACACAAGATTGTGTTTATGAGTTCAAGTCTCAATCTTGAAACCTAATTCACTTGTGTGACAGTCCAGTGTCTAAGTCTATGTCTACATGAGTCTTCTTCCCATCTTTGAACCACCATAGCCATGCTCTAGATCCATCTGTTCTCACAATAGATACTTCAACCTTGTAGGTATATTGTTTCCAAATTCAGTACACCAACCAGTTCACTGTTTCTAGCCTGCAAATAAGATACAAAACTTAGCATTTAACACTCTAATATCATGTTCAAATGCATGATAATAAGGGCATATACATTGTTAGGATGAAAGCCATTAGTGCCCTAGAATCACGTGTTGTTTACTGCAATAACAGCCAGTGTGCACAGGTCTGTGCTAAATATCTCAAAATCTGTGAGGAGTTTGAAAAAACTTTCTTCTGTAGACCATGTCAAGACGGTCATGAAATGTGGGTGGTTTCTGCAAAAACCATTTCTATAGCAAGATATAGCTTTTGAAAAAAAGGGCTACAGGCACAGTCTCCTTTGATGACGTTTTCTTCAGATATGATATCTTGATGTCAAATGGCCACTGCCAAGCCTTTAGGCTTCAGGCATTCAAGCTCTGATACCATGTTGGAAGAGAGGGAGAGAGACAGAGTGGAGCAGAAGATGAGTCTCAGCTCATTGTTTTTCTTCTTCCATTATTCTTCCATCATACTAACTGAAAGAGACTTACACACATAGCTATGACTAACTAAGACTAACTATGGTTAAGTCATTGACTACACCAACTTATTGAATGTCACACATGTGTACAGCTGTATCCAGCTAATTTCGGTCACATACATAAAGGTAGACTGAATGAAGAGTAACAGGAGCTTAATATTCTAACAACAAGTTGATCTTTCTTGTAAAGTATCTTCTCTCTCACAAAATGGTAATGCACCTCAATGTGTTTCATCGTAGCATGGAACATTGGGTTTCTAGTCAACTTTGTACTACTTATATTGTCACAATGGATGATAATTAGACCATCACCTTGTACATCCAAATCGCCCAATAACTTTTGGAGCCATATCACCTCACATGCTGCCATAACAACATCTCTATACTCAGACTCTATATTTGATAAAGCAACCATTGATTGCTTTTTGTTGCTCCAAGTAACTACTATACTACCAAGGAAAAACATGAATCCACTAGTAGATATTCTATTGAAATTGCTACCAACCCAATCTGCATCTATGTACCCAAACACTTGTACATCTTTATTTGCCTTGTAATAAAATCCATAATGCAAGGCATGTTGAGATATCGAGCTCCACTCGTGATATGCCAGGGTGACCATTGTGCATTTATGTTACCGACTTGTCAGTTGCAGATGCGGTTGGTACACCATCCATGAATAATAGCTAGATGACAGCTATCCTTATCTACTCTAGTTTGTGGCTCAGTTAGTATGCCACCTTAGTTAGTTGAGTTTGGTTTGAGACCCATATATAAGGTTCTTCTATTTCTATGTACTTGAGTTCTTTTTGGCTTACACAACTAATAAGAGGAAAACTGTTTTCAGCCTCCACCTTTGTGTGTATTCCCCCATTGTGCAAGCAAGAAAGCTACAAGTGAGACTCCTTCCTTCTCTCCCACAATCTTGACATGGTATCAGAGCCTTATTCGTGGTAAGGAGCTCAAGAAAGCAAGCCAAGTTCGCGGTGTTCTGGTAAGAGAACTAGTGTTGCTTTTATTCTTTTGTTTTGGGAGCAAGTCTCTGTAGCAGGTAGCATAGCCGGAAAGTGCAAGAGTGCATTGTCTCAGGTTGAGACGCCCTTCGCGGTGAAGCAAGAGGGCAGTATATGCTGCGGGAAAGGCCTTTAGCCCTTGGTGACCCTATTTTTTTGATTTGAGGCCATTTCGGGGCCTGTTTTAGAGGCGGAAGTTTTCTGCACGCACTCAGGAAAAGGTCTTGTTTTGTGCTGTGCGACCACTGTTCTATAGGTTGGTGAAAAATTACTGTAGAAATTGCATCGTATGCTTGTGCGCAAAGACATTGTGAGTTATAGAATCATCCTTGTTGCCTGTTGATGCAAAATCGTCACTAGGAAGTGACTGTGTGGTCAAATACCACTTTCGTCAGTTTTGCAAATTTGCCCTTGTGAGGCTGAAGCTCTGTTCTTTGCAGTGACAGAATTTTTTGCAGTGTTCTGTAATGGCATCTGATTCTCTTTCACAGATTGTCACTGAAAAGCTTGACAAGAATAACTTCCAAGCATGGAAGTTTAGAATGACGAATTTCCTTATGGGAAAAGGATATTGGGAATTTGTTGCAGGAAATGAAGAAGAAACAGTTCTTCCTGATGTTCCCAATCAACAGCAAATGCAGGCATTTAAAGCATGGCATGAGAGAGCAAGGAAAATTATGTATTGGCTGTCTATCAGCATTTCAGACTCTATGATTGTGCATATTCAGGATGCAAGTACGCCAAAGGAGGCTTGGGATACTTTGTCAAAAATGTATAGCACAAATACGCAAGCCAGGAAAATGCAGCTCAAGCAAGAGTTGTACAATGTGCAAAGAGAAAGTATGAGCATCAATGACTACCACATGAAGGTGAAGAAGATTGCAGATGCACTTGCTTCCATTGGGTCGCCAGTGGAAGATGATGATTTAGTTTCTGTGACCTTGAATGGTCTAGGAAAGGATTATGCACAGTTCCGAACATCCATTTCCGTCCGTGAAAGATTTCCTGATTTTGAGGAGTTGATTGCTCTTCTAATTTCCGAGGAGCAGAGAAATGGTGGTGCATCTTCTTCAGGAGGAACTTCAAAAGAAGCTGTCTTCTACCCAAATGCTGGAAGAGGTAGAGGCAGAGGTAGAGGAGGCTGATCTGGAGGCCGACGTAGAAATCTGAATATGCAGCAAACTCAAGAAAACCAGTCCTATGGAGGAGGATGTGGTAACTCTAGAGGAAGGGGGAGCCAAAGAGGTCGTGGTGGATGGCAAAGATGCCAAAATGCAAACAGCAATGTTGAATGCTACTACTGTGGTAAAATGGGTCATATGGCTAAAGACTGCTATAAAAAGCAGAATGACATCATGAATGGAAAATTGCAACAAGAGAATTATGCATCTTCTAGTAGACAGGGTGATGACAGAAATGAGCATTTGTTTATGATGCAGCACATGAACAATTCTGTGACAAGTGTAGAAGAAAGCAACGATGTATGGTATGTTGACTCAGGTGCATCAAACCACATGATAGGTCATGCAGAATGGATGGAGGACACAAGGAAAATGGAAAAACCAGGATTTGTGAAGACTGGTTATGATACTGCACATCCTATTGTGCAGATTGGAAAAATTCCTTTGTCTATGCAGGATGGGAAAAAGAAATATCTGTTCGATGTATTTCATGTCCCGAATATCACCAAGAATTTGGTTTCTGTTGGTCAAATGGTTGAGCAGGGCTTGCAGGTCAGATTTAATCCTCATGGATGCTTTGTTGAGGATATGAAAAATAAAGGTCACTTGATAGCAAAAGGAAAGAAGAAGGGCAGAATGTTTACGTTGGATGTAGACATGTCTGAATTGAGTGCAACAATGTTTGCACATGGGACCAGTGTAGTTACAAATATTGATATTTGGCATAAATGCATTGGTCATGTTAATGTACAGCGACTTAAATCAATGCAGGTCCAAAATATTGTTGCAGGATTGCCTAAATTCAAGGTTGCAGAAATGCATAAGGTATGTGAAGCTTGCCAATTTGGAAAACAGGCAAGGAAACCATTTCCTAGACATGTTCAAGAGAGTAAGAAGCCATTGGAATTCATCCACTCTGATATGTGGACTACTAAAGCTGCATCTCTTGGAGGCTGTTATTATTTTGTCACTTCTATTGATGACTATAGCAGAAAAGTTTGGGTGTATTTTATGAAAAAGAAAAGTAAAGTGTTTGGGCATTTCAAAACTCTTAAAGCTATGGTTGAAAAAGAAACAGGCCTGCAAATAAAATGCCTAAGGTCAGATGGAGGGGGAGAGTACCTCTCAAATGAGTTTGTAAGGTTCCTGCAGGAGCATGGCATAAAGCAGCAATATTCATGCAGTCATATCCCACAACAAAATGGAATTGCAAAAAGGAAAAACAAGCATATTGGAGAGGTATCTCGTGCCATGCTCAACGAAAAAGACTTGCCAGATTTTTATTGGGCTGAGGCAGTTGCTACAGCAGTCTACATAATGAACAGGACTCCCACTGCAGCAATACATGGGATGACTCCAGAGGAGAGGTATACTGGTAGGAAACCAGATATTTCTCATTTGAAATTTTTTTGTTGCATTGCCTATGTTCATGTGCCAGATGAGTTGAGATCCAAGTTGGATCCAAAAGTTGAGAAGCGCATCTTTATTGGTTACTCTCTGCAGCAGCAGAAAGGGTATAGATCCTATAACCCTTCTACTCGTAAGTTTACAGTGAGTAGAGATGTTGTTTTTGATGAGATGAGTAGCTCGTATAAACCAGTAAATGTGATTGATAATGTAGATGCACAAAATGGTAATGCTGCACGGAATTCACAGCAGCAGTCCTCACAAGATATTAGTGGACCTGGAGCGTCCTCTAGCAGTGGTTCACATTCTTCGCCATGGACATGCATATTGAGATCAGGAGAATCTTCTCAAAGCAATGCAGATAGTGGTATGCAGGTATCACGAAAAGGAAAAGAGAAGGTAGATCAGCCCATGTATGATGTGAATGCAGGTCACTCTTATGTGGATGGTGAATCCAATGGCTCTGAACAGAGCATTGATGACGAGTTGGGTATTCCTTCTATTGTTACACCTGGAGTAAGGAAGACCAGGGATGTTTTGAGAGCACCTGGGAGTGAACCTACTTTGCGCAGGTCTACCAGAGCTAGGTATCCTGTGGATAAGTTGAAATATGATGGATTTACAGCCATTCACTATGCATATATGGTCAAAGTGATACAGGAACCAGAACCCACTTCTTTTGAGCAAGCCATGGGAAAAGAAAAATGGGAGAAAGCCATGGATGAAGAAATGGATGCCTTGGAAGCAAATGCTACATGGGAATTGGTACCTTTGCCTAAAGGTAAGAATGCAATTGGCTATAAGTGGGTTTATAAGGTGAAGCACAATGCAGATGGTTCTGTGAACAGATACAAGGCAAGATTAGTAGTCAAGGGGTATGCACAAACATATGGCATTGATTATGAAGAAACATTCAGTCCGGTTGCAAGGATGGCAACCGTAAGAGAAGTCATTGCTATGGCTGCATCAAAGGGATGGTCTTTACATCAGATGGATGTAAAGAATGCCTTCTTGCATGGTGATTTGCAAGAAGAGGTCTATATGGAGCAGCCACCAGGTTATGTGCATGCTGTTCATCCTGAGTTTGTTTGCAGATTGAAGAAAGCCTTGTATGGCTTGAAGCAAGCACCTAGAGCATGGTCTGACAAGATAGGACAGTATCTTGTCACTATTGGCTTTCAGATTTCCAAGGCAGATTTTTCACTTTATGTGAGAAAAACAGAGAAAGGTATTATGCTACTTGTATTAATGTTGATGATTTGATTATGACAGGTGACAATGATGAAGATATCCTTCATGTGAAAATGCTATTGAAGCAGAAGTTTGAGATGAAGGATTTGGGAGAGCTGCGTTATTTCTTGGGCATTGAGGTGATTAGATCACCAAGTGGGATACGGCTCTTGCAGAGGCAGTATGGATTGGACATGCTGTCCAAATATGGGATGATAGGCTGTAGGCCTATTTCAGTTCCTTTGGAGTAGAATGTGAAGCTGAGCGCAGATGCAGGTGAGCTTGTAGAAGACCGTACTATGTACAGACACATAGTAGGAAGTTTGATTTATATGACTATTACCAGGCCAGATTTGAGCTATGCTGTTGGATTGGTAAATAAGTTTATGCAGGTTCCAAGGAAACCGTATTTGGATGCGGCTGGACGCATACTTAGGTATGTGAAGTCCACATTGCAGTATGGACTACTTTATGAGACTGGGGTTCAGATACAGTTGCATGGATACACTGATGCTGATTGGGTTGGTAGTATTTCTGATAGACAATCTACCAATGGATATGTGTTCTCTTTTGGAAGTGCTGCAGTTACTTGGAGCAGCAAGAAACAGCCTACAGTTGCCTTGTAGAGCACAGAGGCTGAGTATAGGCGTGCAACAATGGCTGCATGTGAGGTAGCTTGGTGGCATAAGCTACTTTATGATATGCATCAGCCTACAGATGGGCCAGTTGTCATTTATTGTGACAACATGAGTAGTATACACTTGGCAAATAACCCAGTCTATCATGCTAGAACAAAGCACATTGAGGTGCATTATCACTATGTGCGAGAGAGGGTTTTACTAGGTCTTATTGATCTAGTTTATGTTAGCACAGAGGATCAGGTAGCTGACATATTCACGAAGGCATTGGGCGCAGAGAAGCTGCGCAAGTTCAGAGACGTGCTTGGTGTGCAGGAATTGGGATTGAGCTCGAGGGGGAGTGTTGAGATATCGAGCTCCACTCGTGATATGACAGAGTGACCGTTGTGCATTTATGTCACCGACTTGTCGGTTGTTGCAGATGCGGTTGGTACACCGCCCATGAATAATAGCTAGATGACAGCTATCCTTATCTACTCTAGTTTGTGGCTCAGTTAGTATGCCACCTTAGTTAGTTGAGTTTGGTTTGACATCCACCACGACCTCTTTGGCTCCACTTATAACCAATAGCTTTCTTTACTTTGGAAAATGGTACTAAATTCCAAGTCATGTTGGCGCCAAATGTAGCCATCTCCTCATGCATTGTTGCATTCCAACCTCCTCAAAACAAGTGGGCTCAACATCCTTAACTACCTTTACCATATAAGTATAACAATGAGCTACATAATGCTCAAAATCAAATCTTCTAACATGAAATCTTACCCTACTAGACATGTGTACGACTAAATCACTTAATGGAGCCTTTACATTACTGTGTGCTCTCTATACACCTAGTGTCTTGATTGACTGAAGGAATACCAAGCTCATTATGCAAGCTCTTTGAGCCATTAGAGTCTCCATCAAGAATTACATGACTACTAGATGCAGTATTTATATTTGAGACTTTCTTCTTCCCTTTTTCATTACCTGTAATACTAGTAGATGTACCTAAAAGTGTCAGGTGGCTCCTTAGTCTCCTAGACCAAGGATTGATTATAGATATACTACTAGATGATATCTCTTGTCCATTAAGAATCCATAATTTATGCTTTCTTGTATGCACATGACTATTATGATCATCAACATCATTCAATGCATCTCCACTAGATGCATACCAACTACTTATCTCATTAAAAATAATATTCCTACTCACATGAAACACTAACAAGGTTATAACAAGGATACCCTTTCTGCTCAATAGAGTATCCAATGAAAACACATTGTTCATCCTTTGGGTCTGATTTCTTCCTCAACTCATTAGGCACATGAACATATATAATATGACCAAACACTTTCAAGTGTGATACATCAAGTTTCTTACTTATACCTTTGTCATTTAGAAACATTTTTCTTTCTTGATACTCAGTATAACATGCTTCAAGGACTTTTAGTAATTCTACAACCATGAATGTAGGCCAATGTAACCAACCCTTTCAATTACATTAATTTCAACATTTGCAGATTTGCATATCCAATATGTATGTTTGTGCCATATTTCAATGTTTGCAACCACATCTTTATCTTTAGTATATATGAGAGTGGGATTTTTAGCCAAAAAAAAAAGTTGAAAGTGTGCTAAATTTTATTATTTAAAAGTTAAAATGTGACCCCCTTGGAAGCGGTAGATGTAGATTCGACCATTTTAAGCAATCATGAAAGACAGATTTCAAAAGCGCTTTTGAAAAGGGACCTTGCAGAGTTGCAAATTTTTAATAATTTTTTTGAGTAGTAGGTTCAATGAAGATAATTTCCAAGAAGTGCAGGAGTTACAGACGGGTAGGTAGAAATTGTCAGGCTTCAAATTGGATGCTAGACAACCACAAGTGAATTTTCAGAGGGGGCATTTTTTTCAATGCAACCAACACAAAGGCAACATGGAGGGAAAAATGAGGGAGGAATGGTGATGGCAGCCAAAACATAATCCATACTATTGATCATACTATTCTTCTTCTCCATTTTTTTTCTCCCAATCACCACTCTCAACTTCAAAATAGTGGTCCAAACAGAAACCTACAAATCTAGTCTTTCTCTTTCCTCACTCTCTCTCCTCTTGTTGGATGTTTATGTGTGGTGAATCAAGAGAAGTTCGGGATGCGAATCGGTAGTCTGACTTGAATTAGATGAGGATGAGATGATGTTGATGCTAAGATACAATGACCAACACTGATTAGAACCCAAGTTCGGACCCATTTGCTACTTGTGCATTCAAATTTTAAAATCTAAAACACGCAAAATAGCGGTAAGCCTCATTTTGAATAGAAATTTGGTTCTTTTTGTTGTTTAATGATGCAATCGATGTTTATGTGGTATAAAAAGTGCTTAGGGACTCTCATAAAGGAAATTCAAAAACCCATATCACATTAATGAGAAATTAATTATTCAAAACTTGAAAGACATTGAGCCATTTTTATAATAAATGAGAGAAACGATAGTAAGAAATGTTATAAATGGATGAAATCTTGTATGATAATTGCCATGATTGGTCTTTGCTATTGTGTGATATGAAAATAAAAAATAATGGACATCAGGTTAGCCTCAATCTACACACATTTTTGAATTATAGTACTTCATTTAAGGGATGTTTCTATGGAGGGATTACATACAACATAAAGAACACTCCCCATAATGAATAAATATCAAATAGGACTTAAATGCCAAGTTTTTGCATAAAGAAAAATCAATGATTATACATTGAAGTGCAACAGTTGGGTTTCATTGAATATACATAGGAATGGAAGCACAAGATAGCCATGTTCCATTGCCTCATCATAGCATCGTGTTAAGGAAAAACATAAAAACAATGTCTTTGCATAACATATGGCTAATTGTTATTTGAAAATTGTTTGAGCACACTAGGACATTGCACATTGCATCATGTGCATTAAACATGGCATTAATAATCAACTCTCGGATGCATATCACCTATCTCTCAAAAGATTGACATATGATTGAGTTAAAGAGGTTTCCCTTGTTGTATATTAAATCAATTATCTGGCAGACAATTGTGTGATGAAATAAATCTATTTTGTGGATTGGGCAACATCAAAAGAGTGGGCTATGTTTTGTTTCTTTATGTGTGAGATGGCACATCCTAGGGCTAATGCTTGGGATGTATGAGAGCCGTAGGGAGAGCCATAGGGAGAGCCATAGGGAGGACTATAACATTTATTTGGGGGATGCCCTCTGTATGTTTAATGAGGTGAGGTAGTCACCTATGTATGGAAATCTCCTTGTGCTTGGAGTCGGGATGGGTGAAACGTTTTGATACTCATGTCTACAAATGTAATATTTAGATAGATCAATTTGTATTATCCAGATGCTCTTGGCCATGATGCTGTGAGGGTTATTTGGTATAGGAGCTCGTGATGGGACCTAAAATGGGCCGACACTGGCTAAGGCACTAGCCGGACCTCATGCCCTCAATAGACAACCTGAGCTCACGGCCTTGCGGGCCAGGAGCGTCTATCGAGGGATACATTATCCTGAAACACTAATCACTGTGTGTTTATAGTCTGTAATCTAACAAATGTTCCCTTCCCCTGTCTCCTAAGAGGGAGATTATACATATATTGGCAATAAATGCCACATATCATAGACACAAGGGCACCCCACCGGTTAATTGCCGTGGCCCTACTGTAGCTCTCCTTCATCTTGGGGATTGGCCCCTGCACTGCTTCCACATATAGACATATTTGAAACAAACTTCCCTCTTAGTGCCAATATATTTAACATTCCAAGAATGCACTTATCCTCACTTATCCATCCCCTTTGACCCACTGTCTAGACCTACAGCCAAGTTGCTCACTCTCTCTACGTGGGTCAAGTCCTAGAGAAACCAAGTGCTATGTATCCAAGAGCTTGTAATTGATACCATTTAACGATACTTGATGCAAGTGTGTATATGATTAAGTGCTCAAACAATTGAAAAAACAGCCTCGTGCATTGTGCAAATCCATTCTTTTCATGTTTCCATACACTAATGCATAATTGCTGTGATGAGAGAAGACACCGAGCCTTACACTCGTGCTGTACTTCCCTTTATTTAACTTAATGTCATCCTATATGAAAAATGCAGCAAATACATTAGATTTGATATTATATTTCAGCACTCAAAATTCCCTCCTCCCCTACCGTTTAAGGTTTTGCCTCATTGCATAGGTAAAGGGGTAATTTCATGTCTATTTCAAATACTCACAAAAACATATACATGGGGATAACCTGAGGTAAACTCTCATGCTTTATCCTCATTATACACTCACAGACACATCCATAATTTTTCATAATTTTTCTCGTCCGTTTTTTATTTTTTTCCCTTTTAACAAGCATTTTTCCTATTTTTTCTTATTTATTATCAATAAAAAATGAAAGAAAATTAGCATTATTTTAGAGCTGTGACTCTTGAGTCTTTAAACAGCAAACATGTAGATTTTATTGGTGTTTTGTTCCATGCTTTTCCGACTTTAAGCCCAAAAACTCCATTTTTACACTAAAAACCATGCTTTTCGGGTTTTTTTCCATTTATTTCCCACACTTTAAGTGTATATTTTCTGAGTTTTTTTATTATGAAAGACCAAAACCAGCAGTAAAAAACATGTCCATAAATTTTCAGCCCATATGAACATTGCTAACCTCATCAAATGCGAAAAAAGAGCCATTTTCTTTGTAAAAATGTCATTACCGTGTATTTTTTATTATTTTGGGTTTTGAAACTTGTTGCGGGTCTACAAACCAGGGCCTGTTTGATGCTCAGCCTGCCTCCACACTACCATCTTCAGCCCACCTTCAGTTTGAAAGCAATTTGGTACCACGCCGGACGAGCATTCACCAACCAGGCTTCATTCTTCTTCACACACAGGAATTGCCCCTTGCAGGAGAGAGAGGGAGGAGAGACAAAGACTGAAATCTAATCTCCATAACCGAGCAACCATTTGAGGAGCGGTCTAGAGTGATGGAGAGCGAAGATTAAGGGTAGAGCAGGCATGTAATCGGTTAGGGGGTTGCTTACAACCCCCATATCCCATCTCAATGATTGGCAAGATGATGGCGCCCTCTCCCTGCTCACGTGAAAAAAACGTTCCCCTCCCCCTCAAAATCGTTTTTTTGATTGGGCCTCTCTAAAGGGAACCTCCAAGGGTCATGCCCTTTTGCATCCTTTAAGTCCTTTCACACTTGACTTTAGTCTTGGCCTCTCTTGCACTCCCTCTTCCGTGTCCGGTACCCCATTTGAAGTTTGAAAAATCCTGGGCGTTCGTCTTGAAGTCCTCCACTGTCGGGCATCTCCCAGGGTCTCATCTAACATGCCAAATAATTATGAAAATTCATTAACTGTCGTCAAGTGGGTCTTTTAAGCCTTTTCCGGGCATTGCCGCTTAAAATCGTATTGATTGCCACCATCGCCTTTGACTAAGTCTATTTTCCCCCTGAAATTCGGAATTTTTGGCTATTTTTAAGCGCTTCTCAACATAAAAAATCATCTGTCAGCCCGACAGGAGCCTTAAGAGCCGGTGTCAGGCCCATTTTTGGTCTTGACACGTGGTACATTTGTTATGAGCTACTAATAAGTGATAGTTTTCTAACCTTAGCTAATAGGGTCCTAATCAATTAGTGTATGCCAAAAAGTATTGAGATAGATCCAATATATCTTGATAGAAACTGTCAAGCTTGTTAGAATGCATGGATTTAGAGCATGGCTATGGTGGATGGAAGAGAAAGAGAAGACTCATAATAACATAGACAAAAATAACTCACTGTTACTCAAGTGAATCAGGTTCCAAGATGGAAGCTTGGACTCATAAAGAAAATCTTGAGTATGACACTGACTATGACTGAAATGAAAAAAGTACAATGACATTCCATTCAGATGATAGGCAAGTACAATGCTTTATAGCTTCAAGATAAGTAACACTTTCCACCACTGTGCTTATGGGATTGAGAAAGCCTGCATATCCTTAGCCCTTACTCCATACAATGGGGCCACACTAGGTGTGATTTCCTAATTCTCAACATCCCTCCTCAATCACAACCGTGAAATGCACTAAGTGTGTAGAGCCTTGAGTGAGCAACCATCTGCAAAGTGTGGGCACACCACAAACATGGTAATCATCTAGAGGCTGTCACAAACAAAGCTAACTGTGGGTACCAAAAACATGGTGGATATCTATAATAGGGGCTTCACAAAGTGTACAGAGGCTGTAGTGCTAGGTTACATAAGGAGTTATTGTTTGAAGAGAGAGAAAGGGAGGTTGTGTTGATATATTTGCAATCACACCTACTGTGGCCTCTTTGTATGAGGCATTTCTGGGCTTAGGACATGCAGGCAGACTGAATCCCATATGCATAGAAAGGGAAAACTACTACCATCCAATAGCTATAAAGCATTGTACTTGACTACCACTTTTCATATGGAATGAATACAATGTCATGATTCTTTGTACTTTCAGTTAAATATCTTGTCTTTGTTAGTCCTACACAATTGTGTTTATGATTCCAAGCTGTCATCTTGGAACCTAATTAACTTGTGTAACAGTTTGTCTCTACTTGTCTATGTCATCATGAGTTTGGTCTTCATCTTCCACCCGCCATAGCATCTGCCATGCTCTAGATCCACATGTATTTAACATGGTATCAGCGCACAATCAGGCATGGCATGACTCCCTTCTTTGCTCTCTCAATCTCTCTTAACCTCAGGTTGGATCAAGTCCACAAGTAATGAGCTCATCTCTCAACACATCCCCACTTACTCCACCTTGGTAGCCATAGCTAGCTTGCACATCCTTGCCTTTGAGCTTCCATAACTTTTTGTAGAGGGCATATCTCTCCAAGATTTCTTCTAGAAATTTATTCCTTGACTTCTAAGGCTTCTATGTATCACATAAGATCTTGACATTGCCCTATCTACTACTCAGCATTGTCCTTTTCTTAGACTCTGCTTTGTGTAG
Source organism: Lygodium microphyllum (assembly GCF_053477565.2). Taxonomy (NCBI): domain Eukaryota; kingdom Viridiplantae; phylum Streptophyta; class Polypodiopsida; order Schizaeales; family Lygodiaceae; genus Lygodium; species Lygodium microphyllum. The sequence continues at coordinate 132,731,288 of NC_141152.1, read as the reverse complement.
CCACCATAGCCAAAATGGACCTGCTGCACTTTGAGCAGCTAGATCTTCCAAATAAGGCCATATCTTTGAGTACTCTCTTCTGTGGACCTCTTCCTAACTTGAAGGTCCTTCATCTTGGCATGAGAACCCCAAATATTATGCACTCTACGGCTCAACATTTCAGAAATTGGAAGTCGCTGCTAGTTTTTGCGTCTATTCTGTTCATATAGTTAGATCTCCCTCTACGCGACGTGGTACTCTCTGTGACCTTAGGGCTTTTGAAGCCCACCTCATAAGCCATCTACCCACTAGAGATCTTCCACAACGATCACTTGTACACGCTGCTATAAACAAAAAATCAGTCGCCTGTTTGTGGGAAGACCTAGTCCTCCATAGCCACAAGACCCAAAAGCTCATAATTGTTATCATTTCTTTATTCCTCTCAATCCAAGAAACTTACTGTCATTGTGATCTGTTATCACACAAAAAACCCAACAAGGTTCCTCACTCAAATCAACAAGAAAGGGAAGTTATGAAGATTTTTTGAAGATCATCAAGTCAAACTATAGCAAGCAAAGTCAATGAAGAAGAAGACTAGGAGGACCTAGAAGATGAGGACCAAAAGATCAAAGCGAAAAAGAATTAGAAGAAGAAGCAGAAAAATCATGAAGACTTTGAAGTGGCAAGCAAAGTGAAGAACAAGTACATGATCAAAAAGAGCAAGCTACATCAACATCTATAATGAACAAAAGATCTATGTCAAAAAAGAAATGCTAAAAACTGCAAGGGCCTCATGGTCCTTGACCCAAATTTTCACTGGCTTTTTTAGCCTTGTAATGTCTAGCCCTAATGCTTCTGTGTACTACAGCCTCTATAAGGCCCCTCTTACAGCCTCAGTGAGGCTCCTCTTACAGCCTCTAGATGACCATCATGTTTGTGGTATCCACACTTAGCCTTTTCTGTGACAACTTTTGGTGTTTTGCCATGTTTATGGTGTGCCCACACTTTGTAGGTGTTGCTTTCACTAAAGCCTCTACACACTTTGTACTTTCTGGTTGTGATTGAGGATGGGTGTTGAGATATTTGCAAACACACCTATTGTGGCCTCTTTGTATGAGGCATTTCTGGGCTTAGGACATGCACGTAGACTGAATCCCATATGCACAGAAAGGGAAAACTACTATCATCCAACAACTATAAAGCATTGTAATTGACTACCACTTTTCATATGGAATGAATACAATGTCATGATGCTTTGTACTTTCAGTTAAGTGTCTTGTCTTTGTCAGTCCTACACAAGATTGTGTTTATGAGTCCAAGCTGCCATCTTGGAACCTAATTCACTTGTGTAACAGTTTGTCTCTACTTGTCTATGTCATCATGAGTTTGGTCTTCATCTTCCACCCGCCATAGCATTTTCCATGCTCTAGATCTGCGTGTATTTAACAGGTTGGAGCAACAGAGAGGAACCGTATGCTCACACTCACTATTCTACATATTGCATAACCCATATAACTAAATTGAATACAACACTCTAAGGTCTAAGGTCTGTAAGACCATTCACACCAAGTATAGACTGACTTATTTAATGTCCGCATGTGGTACAACTGGACAAGCTAAGTGTTGGGTACACACAACCTAAAGATAGTAAAGCTAAGCTTGAAGTCTTAACACTCCCCCTCAATCTCAAGATAACATTTGTACACCAAGCAACTGTCTAAAAACACTAAACTTTTCTTTACTCAAAGACTTGGTAAAGATATTTGTTACCTGCTCATCCGTCTTCACATGCTTACGGTCTACTTTCCCTACAAGAACCATCTCTGTGATAAAATGATAGTGTACCTCCATGTGTTTAGTCTTGGCATGATACATTGGATTTGTTGCCAGAAGTACACTACTGAGATTGGTGCATAACAAAGTCATTGGAGCATCCACCTGTATGTCCAAATCAGCCATAAGCTTGAGCAGCCATGCAATCTCACATGCTGCCAATGCAGCACCCTTGTACTCTACCTCAGTGCTAGACAATGCAGTTGTTGGTTGCTTCTTGCTGCTCTAGATAATCATTCCACTTCTAAATCCAAAGGCATAAGCACTCGTAAATCTACGATCATATGAGTATCCTGCCCAATCCGCATCAGTGTCAATGGCTTATCTTTCACATATAACATCCCATAATCTATAGTGGACTTAACATATCTCATAATCTGCCTAACAGCATCCAGATGTGGATTTCTGGGCTTCTACATGAACTGAATTATGAGCCCAACTGCATAATTCAAGTCCAGCCTAGTGATAGTCAAGTAGATTAGACTACCAACCATCTGCCTGTACATAGTCACATCATCAATTTTAGCTCCAGTGCTAATGTCCAACTTGACATTCTGATCAAGAGGTGTATCTAGTGGCTTACATTTGGCCATACCATATTTCTTTAGCATTTATATGACATAGTGTTTCTGCATCAACCATAAACCATTTTCAGCCTTGATCACCTCAATACCAAAGAAATACTTCAATTCACCTAAGTTTTTCATGTTAAATTTAGATTTCAGCATATAACATGTTATATTTCCAAGTCATCAACATAGATGACCAAAACTACGTCTATCTTTTTCATAAATAGATTGTGATAAGCCCTGCCAGTAATTTCCCAAACTCTACAAGTAATTTTACTGATCCTTGCATGCCAGGATCTTGGAGCTTGCTTCAGCGCATACAACATCTATTTCAGCTTGCATACATAATGCTGAAAATCAAGGTCTACATACCCTTCAGACTAATCCATATAAACATCCTTTGCTAAATCACCATTGAGAAATACATTCTTCATGTCTATCTACTACAATTTCCAGCCTTTAGCAGTAGCCAATGTGATCACTATTCTTATGGTTGCCATTTTGGCAACAGGGCTGAATGTTTCCTCATAGTCTGACCCATATTGCTAGGCATATCCTTTAGCAACCAACCTGGCTTTATACCTCTCTAAATTAACATCCAACTTGCATTTGATTTTTTAGACCCATTTGCAGCCAATGGCCTTCTTTCCTTCTGGCAGTGGCACAAGATCCCAAGTACTATTTTCAGCCAAAGCATCTATCTCCTAATCCATAGCTATGCACGAATTTTTATCCATCACTGCTTCAACAAATGTAGCAAGCTCTTTGACCTCTTTCGCCTTTGTCATATAAGCAAAATGCTTTGTAGAAAAACCACTGTAAGTTAGCCTATCCACAGTGTACTTGACTCTCTGCGATCTTCTAAGCTGTGGTGCACTACTCGATTCCCCTCTCTCATGAGGTGGAATGTACATGTTCTGCCTAGTACTAGGCGTATACACTGTCGGAATACCAAGCTCATTGTCTAGACTGTCAGCTGAGTCATAGCTTGAAGTCATCCTTCTAGGTGTCATCACACCAGATGTATTATCAAGAAATTTTTCTTTTCCTTTGATATCCATTACATCATATCTCCCCCTCACTAACATAGTGGTGTCAGTGGACAGTGAGCTAGAGCTCCGCAATCTCCCTGTCCATGAAGATATTTTTGAACCACTAGGACTTGTCACTACAGTACTCTCCTCTAAATCAACTGTAGAAACATGTGTAGAAGGCATATTTGACGGTACTGCAGCTAGTGATGCATACCAGGAGACCATTTCATCAAAGATAAAATCTTTGCTGACTAGTGTCTCCCGAGTAGAGGGATCACTGCATTTATAAGCCCTCTTTTCCTGTGAATAACCAATAAAGACACACTTATGTGATTTCGAATCCAACTTCTTCCTCTTCTCATCAGGGATGTGCACATAAGCAAGACAACCAAATACTTTCATGTGACTAATATCAGGTTTGTAGACATACAACTTCTCAAATGGTTTCATATGATGAATACTTGTAGTGGGAGTCTTGTTCAAGATATACATGGCTGTCATAACAGCCTCAACCCAATAATAGAGCGACAAACTCTTCTCATTCATCATTGCACAAGCAATTTCCATCAATACCCTATTCTTCCATTTAACTACCCCATTTTGCTATGGAGTGTAGCTACATGTAAGTTGCCTACATTTCAACCAAATTTGTCAAACTCATTTGGCACATACTCCCCATTGTGTCAGATCTCAAGCAAGAGATGCAACAATAAAATTCATTTTCAACCTGCTTTTTAAACAGCTGAAAGACAACAAACACCTCATCCTTTGTTTTTAGTATATAAACCCAAGTACATCGATTGAAGTCATCAATGAATGTCACATAGCACCTGGAGCCTCCCATAGATGCATTATGGCCTGGCCCCCACAGGTTAGAGTGAATTAATTGCAATGGTCACATACTATTTATTACATGTTTGACAAATGGAAACCTTGACTATTTACCAAACTGACAAGCATCACACACATGACCAATATCTGTATACTAAAACTTGGGTAAACCTGTCACAAGCTATTTCTTTTGCATCATTTGTAGCCATTGAAGATTAATATGTCCCACTCTCTTATGCCATATTTCCAAGTCTCTAACTTTGCCAGATCCATGGGCAAACATGGCTAATTTTAGCTATGGAAAAGTGGCATCAAGAGTAAACATCCTGCCATTCCTATGACCGTGATCAATAAATTTGCAACCATTACCAAACTCCTCAATGAAGCATCCATGCTTATTAAAATGGACCAACAAATTCTACTCAATCATCTGATCCACAGACAATAGATTTTTATTAATTGATGGGACATGCAATACATCATGTAAGTTCTTCTTCCTGCCATCATGGATTACCAAAGGTACTTTGCCTTTATGTTTTATGCTATGCTGCATGTCATCCCCTATACATACATAGCCATTCCTCTCAGGCACCATGTCAATAAACCAGTCACCATGAGGCATCATATGATTCGATGCCCCCAAATCAATGTACCAAACTGCATTTTCATGAGACTTCTCAGCAGCCATGCCTTTCACATATGTCAAGGCAAACAATCTATCCCTAGATGCATCTTCTGCTTGACTAGACGATGCATAATGTCCATGTTGTTTGCCTCTTTGATTGCCCTACTTCTTCCAGTAGTCCTTGGCAATATGACCATATTTTCCACAGTAGTGACAATCCTTATCCTTATTAGGATTGTCAGATGGATGCTGCTGCTGCCAAGAGCCTCTACCTCTAAGGCTAGATCTCCCCTTGCCTATGAAATTTCCACCTCCTCGTGCATTCGAACCCTGCTGGTTATTATTGCCATACGAGACATTTTGTTGACCTCCTTTGTTAGAACCATAACTTCTACCACGGCTGCCATGAACGTGTTGATTCGAATAAAAGACAATATCCTTGTTCTTGGAACTGCTAGAGCTTGTAGCCAATCCTAGTTTAACCTCTTCATGAATAAGCAATGCAACCAGTCATTAAAATATGGCATTTCAGTTTGCATAGAGATTGAAGTATCAAATGACTTATATTCAGATCCCAAACCATTTAATGTCACTACAACCATGTCTTCATCCTCAACATGTGTGCCAATGGATGCCAACTGATCTGCAATAGTCTTAATCTTTGTGACATAATCCTATATAGATTTGCCTTTTTCTTTCCATGTTGTTGAATTTCTGTTTTAATTGTATTTTCCTGGCACTTGTAGTTGTGGCATAATACCTGATCAAGATGTTCCATGCATCTGCTAGTGACTTGTAGTTCATGATCTGCATTATCGTGGCATCCAAGATACATAGAGATAACCAGTGTAGCACCCTGCAAGCTCAGTGCACTCATCTTTGATCACTGTAGGATTCCTATCTGGAATTTCAGGTTCAATTTCAACACCTATCATCAAGTCCCAATATCCTTTTCCTATCAGGAAGTTCTCCATGCGGAGCTTCCATATGGCATAATTATTGCTATCAAGCATTTCCCCCACTATCTGGGTTATATTGTCGATTCTATCTGCATTTGCCATGTTGCAAACAATGCATGACTACCTTCAAGCTAACAAGTCTAATTGACTAATTGCAATATTTGACTATTTATGATAATTTTTTGCAACAAATTCATTGCTGAAACTAGAGTATTTCAACCCTTTAACATCTCAAAACCATCGACAAACATGTGGTATAACTCATAGGTACATCAGCTAACACATAGATCATATAGGTGTTTTAACTCTGTTTCATGAAAACTTACTGTCAAAGTACATACATGTAGTCTAAAATGTATAAATTGTTAGTGATCAGTAGCTGATTCATAGCTAAAATTGAGATGCATACATGTCATACATGCCCCAAAACTTCATAAACATCTGCTAGTACGTGTAGCAATCCAAATATGACTATACGGGCACAAATCAATGCATAACCAGCAAGTACAAGTGTCAAAACTCCTGTTCACAGATTCCAGTCAACAAATACTCAAAAAAACAAGGTTTATCCAGCTTCAAAATGTCTTCAAATCATTTCGTACATTTGCTTTAGTGTGTCAGGGTCAATACATGACCATTCATACAACCATAGACACTCTGTCTTCAAGAAGCAATGTCATGGACTGCATTCCCTACTTGTAACCATCCAAGATACTTTAAATGCATTTGTTTTCAGCTCCATACTTCAGTTTTCAGTAGCATTCAATGCTTTTCCTAATGCTCCAAACATTCCTAGACATATCCCAAGCCATATCTTTGATAGGGACCAATCAATGTCATGTAGTGCTTCAAGCAAAGACCATGCTTACTTTCCACAGTTTTATGACAATTTTTAGCCTGTAAATTTCAAATCTATAAATGCATTCCAAAACTGAATTTTTATTCATTTTAATCATGCCCAACTGTACATAGTTATTGGCCAGACATTAACCCAGCATTAAAATAGTCATATCCATCATTCCAAGGCATGTATGTATCAAACAATGCCATATATTGGTGAAGGAAATTCTAGGACAAAATTCAGCTTGTCAAATACTTCCAAATCTGAGTTTTTTTTTTTCAAAAAAGTGCAACTCAAATGCATAAGACACAATACATATGTCTTCTAGGATATATCTATACTTCACTAGAGCCAAGAATGCATGTCAAATAACTTCAATGCTTCCACCAAGATCCAGTGTATGCTGCATATTCACTGTTTATAGCAGTCCATTCTCTATTTCAGATCTGTGTACCTATGCATAACCTTCAAATTGAGCTTACATCAATGCATTGCTATGTCAAGACCTTCAATACCTTCCAAAGGTTGTATGCAAGTTGTAGATCACTTGACTAGTTATTATTTTACTAATTAGCAGCCATGGGGACCAATTTGGACAGTAGGCATGTGATGCAGCCTAGGGGTGTATTCAACAACTCTTCAACACATTGATGATCAATGCTCTCTCTAATGTGATCAATGAAGGCTCCAAATGCTCTAGACAGGAACTAGACAACCTCCAATAGAAATGGAAAACCAAATGAAGCAATGCATGCCTTCAATAGGAGCAATGGCAGTCAACCCCTCTTATCAAGAACCCTGCATCTTCAAGTTCCAAGTTTGCTTCACAAATGCTATCCACCACAAATCCCATTCATGGCTCTGATACCATGCTCAAAGAGAGAGAGAGAGAAGGGTTGGAGCAACAGAGAGGAGTCGTATGCTCACACTCACTATTCTTCATATTCCATAATCCATATCACTAAGGTGAATACAACGCTCTAAGGTCTAAGGTCTGTCAGACCATTCACACCAAGTACATACTCACTTATTTAATGTCTGCATGTGGTATAGCTGCACAAGATAAGTGTCGGGTACACACAACCTAAAGATAGTAAAGTTGAGATTGAAATCTTAATGTTTATAAAGCTTATGTCAGAAGCAATAGGTTAAGTTTATACAAGGCTTCAAAAAAGTCTATTGGAAAACAAGGAATAGAAGGACTAGTGAGGCTTGTCCTTTTCCTCTTGATGGTCTTCTTCTTCTTCTTTTTCTTCTTCTCCTTCTCCTTCTTCTTCTTCTTCTTCTTCTTCTTCTTCTTCTTCTTCTTCTTCTTCTTCTTCTTCTACTCCATGTTCTTCTTCTTCCTTCATAGTTGCAAGATAGGCATTTTGGGACCTCTTTCTAGCATGATAGAACTTTTCAGTATGTCTGATCCTTTTGCAGAAGTCACAAACTAGTTGGTTTGTAACTTTTGCAAAAGGATCGGACATACTAAAGAAGTCACAAATTAGAATGCATGGATCTAGAGCATGGCTATGGTGGATGAAAGCGAAAGAGAAGACTCATGATAACATAGACAAGAACAACTCACTATTACTCAAGTGAACCAGATGGAAGCTTGGACTCATAAAGACAATCTTGAGTATGACATTGAATATGACTAAAAAGAAAAAAGTACTATGACATTCCATTCAAATCATAGGCAAGTACAATGCTTTATAGCTTCAGGATAGGTAGCACTTTTCACCACTGTGCTTATGGGATTGAGCAAGCCTTCATATCCTTAGCCCAATTGCTACATACAAAGGGGCTACACTAGGTGTGATTGCCTATTTCTCAACAAAGTTGAGATTCAATGTTAAGAAAGAGCTGAAAGGGCTAGACGGTGAGTAGATATCCTTAGGAGGTATTCTCCTAAGCACAGCAGTCCAATATCACTAAGAGTGAAGATTGAACTAATTAATATCTTAGTTAGTTTGTGAGGGGAAGGAGGAAGCTCTAGCATCCCCTTTTCCCCAAAAAGTTAGTCTACTTCGAGTGGGAGTATAACCTCCATAATACAAACTCCAAAATCAAACCCGATCATTATGATGGCACAACCAATTGTGATACCTATAAGAATGGTGGGTTTGCCAACAATTGGTTATCCCCTAGCCATTTTTAATGGGCTAGTAGAAGAGGATGCAAAACTCCATGTTAGTGAGCTCCAAAAGTTAATGTTTAATTGCCAAATTCAGGATGGAGGGCAATTTATGATATTCTTTAATATGAATTTTAAAAGAAGATTTGTGGTGTGGTATCATGACTTGGAAGTTGGAACCATAACTATGATAGATCTATTTTATGCAGCCTTCTGAAGAGAGTTTGCCCTTGAGAGAGGTGGTCATTACCAGTTGTGTGTTTTGAATGTAACACGTCAAGAGCCTCATGAGAATGCTCAAGCTTATGCCAAGAAATGGAAGAAGGTGTTCTGTAAATTGTAAGCCTCTATTCCCATTCCACCTATTGTCCAACTACAGTTTTTCTTACATGGATTGGATTTCAATATCCAAATGCAATTGAGTAGTGTTTCTCTCTTGCTAATATAGATGCTATCAATACCTGACCAAGTGGTTAAGCCATTGGGATGCCAAGAAAATGATTATGGTTATGAGTCTGGTGCATTGAATCTTCTTGAAAAAATCAAGGATATGATGAAGCATTATACTAACATGATAACTGAGCAGTATAGACAAATAGGCATAGATGTAAACTTTTCGAAGAAGTAGCAAAACCTAAAATGAAGTTGATGTCGTGAAGAGGGTGGTCCATCAAAATTTAGGTGTAAGCGATGTGGGGGTCATGATATATATGAGAAGTCATGATATATGGTTAATACATGTTGGAGTAGAGTTAGTTCACTTTGGCAATACAGTCAGCAACCTGGGCTAGTGATCATCATTCAAATGATGTGAATCCTCGAGGAGGGCCCTCAAAAAATCTTGCAAAGGGGACAAGACACCCTAGGGGAAGTGCCCTCGGGGAAGTTACTATATGTATATCCTCTACATCACCCTATTTATAAATATCTTTATCTATGAAATTTTCATGAATAAAACATAACCCTTTTCTATTCAGTCTGTAACTAACCCCCTTGTATTACACCCTTTTGTATGTAAAAAATGTATAAAAATGGCATTTTAAGAATACCTTATTTTAAACCCACATGACACATATATTCATGAGTAACTTACCCAAGCAATGGGGTTAGTCTAGAAGAGGTGCTTCCAATTGATAGAAACTAGCCTCTAATAATGTAAGAGTGGTTACTAAGGGCCAAAAAAATGAAAGAGGCTCAGAATGATGACCCAAGTATAAGCAAAGCTAACCCTAAGCTTATCATGGCTTACAACAAGATTGCAAATGCCAATACTCAGCTGGGTTATATTAAATCTGAAGGTTTTCCTAAAGAAGCTAGTGGTCAAGAGCAAGTGTAAGTCAAAAGTGAAGGAGGTTGCTTTGGCTATCAAAAAATCAAAAGAGAGGATGGTGTGGCAAGAAAAAAAGGCTGTTGTAAACTTTTGTGAGTTTAACCTAGAAAATGCTCTATGTGAAGTCAAAAATTGCTACAATTAATATAGTTGTCACCTAACGTTTGTAAGAAGTTGAAGAAAATCCTATGAACAAGTCATGTTGTAGAACTTGCTGGGATCAATCAAGTAGGTAACGAGTGGTGGGAACATGTGGAGTTTAGGCATATGCTGATAGTATTTAAATAGAGGCTCATCCATAAATATCATGACTGTGGACTTAAGAGGCTTGGTTTGCCCGTTCAAAAGGATGTTACAACTATCCTAAAAATGGCCAATGACAATTTATGATAGCCAGAAGGAATAGTATCTCAAGTACATATAACATTAGCACATATTGAGTGTGTTCTTGATTTTTGTGTTATCCAATTTGTTGGGAGACCAAGCTATTAGTTGCTACTGGGATGGCTATGGATATTACACTTTGATTATTTAGTATACATTCAAGTTGGTCAATTGATCTTTGGGCATGGGTCGAGGAGAACAATTTTGTATGTTTACCTTGAACTCCCACTGAATGAAAGGGCACCATATCCCACTACAAAATGGAACTCACTCGAGGACCCCTCTATTGTTAAAACTTTGAGCTCCAGTGAGTTTGATGAAGGTTCCACAATGGAGGAAGTCTATCAAGTGTGTTTAAATGAGCTGGTATGGGAAAAAGATCAAATGCGTGATGCCGATGTAATAGAGCGGGATCTTGGGACTCCTAATGATCCCCCTCCAATCAAACTTGGTACTATATTATCTGATGATGAGCATGCACACTATGTATTGCTCCTATAGGAGTTTAGGGATATATTTGCATGGAGCTATGAAGAATTGAAGGGGATTCCCCCTTCTAGTACCATGCACTGGATCCCATTGAAAGAAGGCAACAAGCCAGTAAGGCATAAGGTTAGATGGATGCCTTTTAAGCTAAGAGAACCTCTTCTTGAGGAATTAATGCATCTAAGAAAGGAAGATTTGATCTTTCTTGTTAAACACACTAAATGGTGCTCACCAATTGTGACAAGGAAGAAGAAGAATGATCAAATTTGTCTATGTGTAGATTTTAAGGAGCTAAACAAGTAGACAATAAATGACTATTATTATCTGCCCTTTATTAACCAGATTTTAGATTAGTTGGTAGGGGGAGAAATGTGCTGCATGGATTTCTTTGCAAGCTATAATCAAATGGCCATAGTTGAGGAGGATAAGTTGAAAATGACATTCGTTATAGTTTTTGGTATCTTTATGTACCATATCATGGCTTTTGGTCTATGCAATGCTCCTAAATCTTGGCAAAGAACAACTGACAAGGACATTTGCCGATATTTTCCTTAAAGAACTTAAGGTCTTTATAGATGATTTAGGGGTGGCTACCACAATCTGTGATAGACAACTCATTGTTCTTGTTGTGAATAGTGCATAATGTTAAATCCTCCGAAATGTGATTTGGGGTTTGTTTACCACTTATTATTGGGTCATGTTGTGAGTGCGATTGGCATTGCCACTAATATTGAGAAAGTAGCAGTAATTATGGCCATGAGCCCACCCACTAGTCCTAGGGTACACATCTTTGTTTTATCTGTGGGCTATTATCACCAGTTCATTAATACATAGACCAACCACTCATTACCTTAGAAGAATCTCCTAGAACATAGCCATGTTTTAGAATGGAATGAACCATGTGTACTGGCATTTGAGGATGTTAAGATGGAGTTATCTAAAATGCTAGTATTGAAAGCTTAAAAAATGGGTGAAGTTTTCCATATCTTTATGATTGCAAAAGGCTTTATCATATGATCACTTTTGCAAGCTAAAAGTTAGGTGTTTTGGAGCTTCATTCTAGTTATTTAGAAAAAGTGTGTTGGCTATGGTATTCATCACCAAGAATTTTAGGCATTATATTCTTTATGAGAAGCTGGTGTTTTTCATCAAGGCTAAGAGTCTGCACTTATTGTTGAACATGCTTAGACCCCCTGATTGCCTAGCCAAGTGGTTAATCTCTTTTCAAGAGTTTGACTATGAGATTTGAAGTAAGCCACCAAAATTCCAAGGAATTGTTGAATATTTAGTGGATTTTGGTGAGCCTAAGGAAGAGTGGGATGATATTACTGACTGTGACGATCTATGCAAGATTGATGTAGCCTCAATCCCATGATGAAATGTGTATATTACACATTACATATCCACACATAACTTGGTGGAAACTCTTTCTGAATCCAAGAAGAAAAAGATTAAGCAACGAGCTTTCACTTTTTCATTATAGCTAGTGTCTTATATACAAAGGGAGCAGATAATGTGTATTTCCATTGGGTGGTGCCTAATGAGGTACCATTCATTTTAGAGGAATGCCATGATTCAACATGTGGAGATCATTTTACTGGATGGCTTATTGCCAAAAAAGCTTTACGTGCTAGCTATTGATGGCTAATAGTTTTTCAAGATGCTTTTATATATGTTAAGCATTGTGATATATGTTAGAGACATGATGCTAGGAAAAATTGTAAGAGGCCACTATGAAGGGAGTGAGCCTTGAAGTGAAAGCACATACAATAAGTAAGAGCTATGGTGGAAGGAGCAAGAGTAAGAGAGAGAGGCACACACAATCTGGAAACTTCGATAGTCACAATGTGTGACTGACCTTCCTTTATTGAAATGTCATTGAAAGAATAAATAAGGAAGTGATAATGATGGGTGCCCGTCACCTATAATATATAGGTGTGCAAATATGTAGGTATTGCTAGTGTAATTAATACATAGGCGGTTAGGGATAGGCACATTTACCCCCAAAAAACTCCCACTTAAAGGTAAGTGTGCCCTTAGTGAGGAGAGAAGAAGAAAAAAGTAACAAAGTGCAAATGTACATAAGTACAACAAGAAGAGAAAATACATCATCTCATCCAATGCCCATTAACTTCCTAAGGAAGGCAAAGTGCTCCGTTGAGAGGCTTTTAGTAAGAAAATTTATAGAATTTTGGTCTGTTGAGATCTTGACATGCTCAACGGACTTGTCCTCAATGACCTCTACAATAAAGTGGCAACACACCTCAATGTGCTTCATCTTCGCAGCATGGAAGACCAAATTCTTGGCAAACTGAGTAGCATTCATAGAATCTGAATGCAGTGTAGGGACCACATCAATTTTTCCAAGGTCTGCCCCACTAGATGGCCTAGCCAAACAGCCTCCTTGCAAGTCTTAGTAGGGCTACAATATACTTTGCCTCAGTAGTAGATGGGGCCGTGCACTTCTACACCCTAGACATTTGAGAAATAGCATCTCTAGCAAAGATAAAGACATAGCCAAAGGTGGAATTCCCACTTTTTGCATGTCATGCATAATTAGAGAGTCAGTGTATCCCATGAACTCTTGTATCCTAGCCACCATAACAACTTCGGGGGTCCATCTTATAGAACATGTAAGATACCATGTGAGTTCAAAAGAAAGGGTATTATATTTAATAAAATTTATAGATTATATTTACAAAAAATATTTTTAATTATAATTAAAAAAATTCATAAGTTTAGTAAAGTAAAAGGGATCATTATAAGGCCTTATAGCATGTAAAGAAAAGGTAGTTCTTAATATCCTTTGAATTCCCATTATATAGATGATTTCTTATAGGTTGACTCTCTAGCATAATAGCTACACATAGTTGTTGTGCCCTTCATGTACCTCATGATACCCTTATAACGGCATCCCAACTTGTTTTGCCAGGTATAGCCATATAGCGTGCCACAACTGCCAATGAAAATTCTATGTTAGGATGAGTGGATATCATGGTATATATAAAACTATCCACTGTGGATGCATAAGGGATTTTGGCCATCTTGGCCTTCTTCTCATCAGACTACAGACAATTAGCTTGACTGACCTTCACATAAGAAGGTAAAGGACAACCAATAGACTTGATATCTTGTAGATAAAAGCATTCAAGGACCTTTTGGATATAGTCCTTTTGTGATAAGTAAAGGAGCCCCTTAGAGGGATCATGTGTGATGTGTATCCCAAGGATTTGTAAGGCATGTCTCATGTTCTTAATCTCAAAGCTCTTCTTGAGTTGATCTTTCAAGACATCCATCTCATCATGAGCACTCCCAGTAATCAACATATCATTCATATATAGAATCAAAACAATAAGGTTGCCATCATGAGCCTTCTTTTGTATAAACATAGATCCATATCACTGTGAAAATATCCCTATGAATGCATAAAGGCATCAAACTTGTGATACCATTCCCTAGGTGTCTACTTAAGGCCATAAAGACTCTTTTGCAATTTGTACACTAGGTGTTCCTGCCTAGGGTCTGCAAAGCCCTTAGACTGATCCATATAAATCTCATCATGCAAGTCCCCATGAAAAAAATCCATCTTGACATCCATATGATAAAAATCCAAGTCAAGCTGAGCAACCAAAGATAGTATCAAGCACAGGGTGTTCAACTTCACAATAGGAGAAAAGGCTTCATCAAAGTTCACCCCATGTTCTTACTTGAAGCTCTTAGCAACCAATCAGGCCTTGTATCATCCTAGCTTAGGGAATTTAGGGATACTTTTCAATTTGTACACCCACTTGCATGCTAAATCTCGCTTACCACTAGACAAAGAAACCGAATCCCACGCATGATTTTTCTACAGTGAGTCATACTCTAACTGCATGGCCCTCTCCCAGGAGTGTCTATCACCTCTGTGCATAGTCTTATCATAAGTAAGAAACTCACCAACATCTATCACTATAACAGAATCCATAGAGGGCTCGAACTACGTAGGGCTATTGTCTATCTCTAGTAGATCGCTCAAAGATGGTTATGGGGCATGTACATCCTGTGGGCTAGTGAGGCATAAAAAATGTGCATCCGATGACTAGATTCAATTTTCACACTGCTTGCTAGAAATTACAAATGTTTGGACCTAGGTCTACTTGACAAACCCATAGCAAACAAGGTACGTTTCTTGACATGTTCTTGGGAAGAATATGAATTCATTTTTACAAAGGCTTCCATATTATAGAGAATATGATTGGCAATGAAATTTCATGAGAAAAGCCTATAAGCCAATGCTTAATCACCTCCTACAAGAAAAGTAAAATTCCCATGCCACCATAGGAACTTTCAAAACTTCAATGGACTAATTGACTCTAAGTCCAATTTCTTATGCAAGTGGTATAATTTATGCCTTTCATGGCTCAAGAGGGTTACCAAATCATGACCAATGCGGAGAAATGACGTGCCATCAAGACTTTCGAATACAACCTAACCTATGTGGCCCCAACCTCATTTAGAGTGTTGGCCATAACTAGGAATCAGCCATTAGAAGATAATATTATGCTTTACCCAAACTTGGATAATATTCTAATGGAGGAGGAACTCCACATTGCAAGTTGACTCAACTTTGGTGACCTCTTGATTGATGTATTAACTTATATCATGCAAGTAGGCATTCGCCCATAGATTATGGACCGTTATGCAACTCTAGAGTATAACCCCAAGTTTTACGATTGGTTCTTTAGAAAGTGAGACACACCATAGATGCATTGAATGCCATAGACCTTGATTTCTACAATCCTAGGAAGGATTTTCATATTCTCCAAGGGGAAGGGGGTAAAAGTGGAAAAATGGACAAAAACTAAAAATGGATGAAAAATCAAAATAAAAAATGAATTTTAAAGGAAATAAAGAATGTGAAAAAATACGTGGATTAATTGGTATAAGAATTCTCATTTCATGGGTTATATTCCTCATTGTCAGACACTAATCTTTCTAGCCATTTTACTTTCCGTGCAAGAGACAACCCTTAGAGAAAACTAATTGTGAGATATTGTGTGGAAATAGGAACCTAAATGGCATGTCAATAGGATAAAGCCAATAGACTCCCCTTCTCCAAGGAGAAGCATAGGAAATATGGATTAGCTATGGAGATTTGAGCATTCAATCCATTAAAATACCATAGCATCCACAATTTGGAAGGAGTGGTGACATCCAAAGAGGCAATGTCATAGATAATAGAATGATGCAATCTTGCCAAGTACCTAGAAAAGGTGGGACAAGACATCAACCACAAAAAATGTATAGAATTCCTGAGAACTTTGATGTCCAAAGGAATAGTGGCATGATGACCATCAAGCAAGGCAAAACCTCTAAAAGGGTGGAAGTTGTCCTTAATCTAGAGATTGTGGAGAAGGCATTGGGATTAGCAAAGAAGTTGGAGAAGAGGCCAAATAGATATGTGTATGGGATGTTGGGGATAGACAAAAGAAGGTCTATACAAATGATGGTATTAGCCTAGTTGACACTCCTAACCCCACCACATTCGATTGTAGGAAAAAATGGTCCACACCTTTTCTCAAGCTAGAGATGTAATTCTCTCTTGAATAGAATGGGTGTACCATTGTTGGAGAGCCTTGCAGCAAAAACCTTAGACAAGGTGAATTGGGATGCCTATGTTTGAAAGACAATATAGGCATCAACAAACGTACTAGCCATAGCACCAAGGGTGGTAGGAGAGGAGTCTTTGGCCACCACAACAAATTTTGAGAGGAAAAAACCTGCCTCCAAGGCTTCAAATGTAGACTTTGGAGAAGTATTAACAATCATCATTTAGGAAGCTCTAAGGAAGGCAGAAAGAGAAGTAGTGGAGGAGACACTGGAGCCGTCACCTATCCAAGAGAAGCATTGGTCTCCCACCCCAGCAAGCCCAGCCATCTCGCTTTTAGCAGGAGAACATGGGGAAGAAAAATTCCACAAGGAACATAACTAAAGGAGAATATGGGAAAAATTGCTAATGAAAAGAAAGATTGACTATCTCAATAACTGGATGCCTTGAGGTGCCAGAGGATAGTCAATGAACAATGAGGCTCAGAGTTGTTAAGCCAAGGGGGAGGAAAAATATCACTCTAAAAATCCTTGTAAGAAGAACTCGGTCCACCTCCAAGGAAAAAAAAGAGCTAAAGGGTGGAGGAGGAATCAAAAAGACTAGAAGAAGAGCACAAGAAGAGGCAATAAGAGGAGGAAGAACAATTGAGGCAACAAGATGAGGAGAAGATTGCCCTAGCCATTCAGAGATCAGTGGAGCAACCCTCTTGACCCTAGGAATTGGCAATGATGAGTGCAATATGAGAGGACATGCCAAGTATGAGTGCAAGAACTGAAGAGATGAGACCAAGACTAGTGGAAAAAGGTAAGGGTAAAGCCCCTCTACATTGAATCCCACCAGTCATGGCGACATCGACAATCACCCCAACATAAGAAACAATAGAAGGGTTAGTCAATGAAAGAAACATCATGACCTGGGTGTAGCACTTAATTAGCAAAGTACAAGAAATTGTGCCTGCACCTAGCGAAGGCTCCCCTCTAGTAGGAACAAAGAGGCCAGCAGAGCAACTGATGCCGAATCACACCAAGGGCCAAAGGCACCCTGCTTAGAAGTATCAACCAATTTGGTGCCTTCGGTCATGTGCAAGAATGAAGATAAGGATGGACTTGTAAAGGAGCTTCAAAGCCAACTCAACAAGGCAACAAATGAGAAAAAAGCTACGCTTGCATAGCTCAAAGAAGAGAAGATTTCCTTCACAGCCTATAGGGTGGAGCAAGCAGAGTAATGACCATCATAAACAGGGAGGTAATCACATTTAAGAGACCTTAAAGGCAAGGGAGGGAGAAGAGAGTCTAAAGGAGTTATATGATGAAGAAAGAGAGAACTGTATCTCCCTAGAAAGCATGTGTGCCTTCGACTCTAGGGAAAACAGATGCCTAGAGATGGAAATAAAGGAGTTCAAGAGGCAAAGAGAAGAGGCAAGGATAGATCTGCAAATGGTAAGGAACTTGAGAGATGAAGAGACCATGAAGAAGCTAATGGAGCTGCACAACTAGATTTAATCAACTCTCCATGAGCAAGCCATATTGAGGAAACATGTAGAACATAAAAATCAAGAGCAAGAATGAATGTATACATTGTGGTGGGAACAAGATTAGGTGATTGCCACCCTATCTTGGTACCAACATCAAGGGCTAGAGCAGATGAAGTAGAAATTAGAGGAATGGGTAGTGAGGAATGAAGATAGAATCAAATACTTAGCTTACAAGTAGACCCATTCCGAGAGCGAATGCCTCTTGATGGAAAGAAAAGCCGTAGTTGTTGAGATAGGAATTCTAGAGCAACAATGCACTCTTTTTTGCACAGTATTGAGTGTCACATAGTTCGAGGAGAAAAGGCATAAAAACAACTAAAAAGAAAACTAGAACTAACAAGGAGGGTGGTGCAACATGGACTTCATGCCAAGGCACCCAATCCTAGCACGAGCTTGAGAGTAGAGGAGCAACATGCCCATGTAATCTCAGTTGGC
This sequence comes from Lygodium microphyllum, assembly GCF_053477565.2. Taxonomy (NCBI): domain Eukaryota; kingdom Viridiplantae; phylum Streptophyta; class Polypodiopsida; order Schizaeales; family Lygodiaceae; genus Lygodium; species Lygodium microphyllum. The sequence continues at coordinate 132,712,739 of NC_141152.1, read as the reverse complement.
TTATCCTCAAGAAAATCACCTTGCTAGGGCTTGGGGAGCTAGAACAACAAGTGTAGCCACCTCAACAAGAGCCATTGGAGCTGATCCAGGAAGAAGGGCCTGACCAACAAGAGAAAGAATGAGTGCAGGAACCAAGCCCCCCCTTTGCACCACAAGTACAACCAGAAGAGCGAAGGGAGGAAGCTTGGACACTTGAATGGATGGTGGAGATGAGACAAAAATGTAGAGAGCAAGTGAAATATGCTTCCAAGAAGTTTCAAGCCAAGACACTGCAAGTTCCACAAGTGGCCATCCCTCAAAGCGAGGAGTGAGATCCTATCAACTAGGGCCAAGAACTTGCACTATGGGAGCAATGGGAAAATTGTGGCTGTCCTTTCAAGTTCTCCTTTACCTTTCCTCATACATTGGATAGAGTACTATCTCCTAGGGTGGTGGAGGACGTCATTAAGATTTTAGCAAGGTTGGGAAGGAGATGGTTAATGGAATGGATGAGGCACCCCTAGCAGGAACATGTAGACTACTGGGAAGATAAGATGATGGAGTTACCCTAGAGGAAGGAGGGATATGAGGCACAACCTAGGTGGTGTAGGAAGGTTTGGGGCTTTAGCATAGAGGCTTGGATCACTTTCAGCAATACCCTACTGCATGAATAGGATGATCCTATCTACACGCCCTATCCAAGAAGGACTGGAGTTTATTTCAACCTAGAGGTGCATGGTAGATACAACTTCTCTCTAATCTACAATGTAAATGCCTCAACCCCTAAAGAAAGCTTGATCTTCATCAAAAGGGACCTCTACCCATCTATAGTAAGTTTCCTCAAAGACCTCCTCATGCCTCGACCCCACCTTCATCACCATATGTAACTACCTCCATGTATTGTGAACATTACTAGAAAAAAAACCTATAGCTAAGGAAGAGCAGTTGTTGCCTCTCTTTTCTTATAACAATGCTAGGATCGATAACTGTGCGATGGTGCATCTCATGATGAGAGCCACTCTCTTGCTAGAATTTTGTATAAACCTCTTAGAAGATATAAGAGTGACAATAGATTCACTGGGATTAACTGCCCATTTTTGTCATCTAATCCACTCGATGTAAGAGCTAACTTGAAGGGGTATCTACAGATGCCCTCAAGTCGCCATGCAATGGGTCCCTGGTCATCAACGAGATGCTTCTTAAGGTGGTTCCCTTATAATTCCAAAAATAATAATTTTAAAAAATGAAAAAAGAGAGAGAAAAAAGGAAAAGTACAAGAAGGAAAGAAGTGGAAGGAAAAGAAACACCACAATGAAATCAACCATATGTCCTCTACATGCATCACAAGCACTGCACCTACTAGGAGCCACCCAAGCCCCTATCCCCACTACACATACTTAGGGTACATCAAAGGGAAGAACACACCTAGGGAGCTTCCACTCACCTGTGGTTAGACCTGTCTCATTAAGTCACATCCACAACACCTTTCCTAGTACACAAAATAGGTCCTCAAGTGTGGGACAAAACAACGAGCTTCAACCCGCGCTTCAACCCAACTCCCAGTTCCACTGACATATATACTACTCATTGCACAAACATGTAGACACATCCCTAGGTAGTACACTTCCTTTTCCTTTTCAAATACATTCAACAACCCATGATCAACCAATGACATCAAAGGGCCCCATTACCCGCTGAATCTTTATTTAGCCTCTGTAATCTCTCATCCATTTTGTTATGCTTCTTCTCCACAACCAATCTCCCCAAAGCCCCATCATTGACCTACATGGTAAACCTTCAACCACTCGAGCCCTCAACAACAAGTACCATGGGACTAGCACTCACCTAGGAGGGAGGTAATGTTTACCCCAGTGCAAAGAAAGCAAAGAAAATTAAAAAGACATAGAGAATTGAGTGGAAAAATGTGGCCCAATGGAAAAAATAGGAGGACAAGAGCCAAAACTGCAAGAAGCAAACTCAAAATTCCAAGGCAAGTGCAAAAGGGGGAAGGCACATTTTAAATATAAAAGTGCACCCTAAATCCTTTTAAAAGATCACCAAGCTCCCTCCTGTGCAATTTGCAAGTGTAGACATGCATGGATGAAGGAACTATGTAAATAGGAAGGGAATAGGGAAAGAGTATAACCCTCCAAGTCCTCCTCCAAGAGCAGGAAACCCTCAAGGCAACCATGCATGTGAACCCACTACCTAGGATAAAATGACCAATCATGTAAAAAAGAGATGGGCATCCAAAGAGGAGTAGGGCATGTATAAAAAGGAAAAAAGTGAATGAAGAAGCTCATTCTTGTGTGTCCAAAACTGGCTCTCTTCTTCTTCCTCTTCTTGCTCTTACTCTTGCTTGCACTTGTGCTTGAGAGAGTGTGTGTAAGGGGGTGTGAGGGAGTGAGTGTGTGAGGGTGAGGGATCGTGGTGGAGAAGCTCTCCATCTTCTCATGTCTTCCTCTTCTGTTCTTTTCTCTTCTCTTGACTCATGTACGACAATGGAGCTTGGAGCTTGAGGATCGAGCTTGCTTGAGCTTACATTGTGGATTGTGGAGCTACTAGAGAGCTTGAGGGAGGAGGCATCTTGATGGGGCATGAAGGTAAGCTCACTACGCTCATATGTGTGAGAGTTTGCATGGCTATGTGTGAGGCAACCATTGCACTTGGCTTGAAATGCTTGATATAATAAGTGGTCCATGGGTCTTGGTGGTTGAGCAAGAAGCTCCCACACTTTGACAATTAGAGGCAATAATGGTAGGAGCGATAATGACTACCATGAGAGAGACTCTCAACAGTCTTGTTCGCAGTCACATGGATAGTCTCGTAGTAATTCCTGTGGCTATAAGTCCTCATTGAATTGTCATTACTATGAAAAAGTAGGACATATTTGACCATGGTGCCATAAAATGCATGAGGACAAGCACAAGGTAAAGTTGAGCATTAATATTGAAGAGATTAATGTCATGCAAAAGAATGATTTTGATGATGATTTCATACTTGCAACTTCTTCTCTTGATACTTCACAACTTTGTCAAGGTATCTGAGTATTGGCTAATAGATTTAGGGGCTTTCTTTCATGTGACCCCTCATAGAGAGTGATTTCACTCCTATCGTAGTACGACTAGATCTAATAGTTTGGGTAATGATCTAGCATTAGAGATAATTGATATTGGTGATGTCTAGCTACAGTTTGGTCAGGTAGCACATTTACCTTCATGATGTACATCATGTACCAACTCTCATGAAGAGCCTTATCTCTAATGGCACTTTGGATTATGTAGTTTCTTTTGGTGATTCCTCATGGAAGATTACCTGTGAGAATATTATCACTGCACATATCATCGCCTTGGTCACATGCCATTGAAAGGAATGAAAATTCTTACCCATTTGCAATATCTTCCCCCCCCCCCCCCCCCCTCTGACTATAAGTACTTTGAGTCTTATGATCATTATTTTTATGGTAGACAGATATGTGATACACATAAAAAGTCTGGTATGACATGCATAGGTGAGCCATTGGTTCTTTTTCATTCAGATGTATGTGGTTCCATTCCTTGCAAGTTGTTAGGTGGCACACAGTTTTTTGTTATCTTCATTGATGACTATACATATAAGGTTTGGGCATATCCTATCAATAAAAAATTAGAAGTAACGGCTACATTTCAACATTGTCTTACTTTACTTGAGAACTAGTTTGAGTATAGGCTGAAATGCCTCAAGTTAGCCAATGGGGGTTTCTAAATCCTTTTAGGAAATTTATGATGGTTGGGGTATTAAGAGTCAGTTGATTGCCTTGCATGTTGAGATATCGAGCTCCACTCGTGATATGCCAGGGTGACCATTGTGCATTTATGTCACCGACTTGTTAGTTGCAGATGCGGTTGGTACACCGCCCATGAATAATAGCTAGATGACAGCTATCCTTATCTACTCTAGTTCGTGGCTCAGTTAGTATGCCACCTTAGTTAGTTGAGTTTGGTTTGAGACCCATATATAGGGTTCTTCTATTTCTATGTACTTGAGTTCTTTTTGGCTTACACAACTAAGAAGAGGAAAACTGTTTTCAGCCTCCACCTGTGTGTGTATTCCCCCATTGTGCAAGCAAGAAAGCTACAAGTGAGACTCCTTCCTTCTCTCCCACAATCTTGACATGGTATTAGAGCCTTGTTCGTGGTAAGGAGCTCAAGAAAGCAAACCAAGTTCGCGGTGTTCTGGTAAGAGGACCAATGTTGCTTTTATTCTTTTGTTTTGGGAGCAAGTCTCTGCAGCAGGTAGCATAGCCGAAAAGTGCAAGAGTACATTGTCTCAGGTTGAGACGCCCTTCGCGGTGAAGCAAGAGGGCAATATATGCTGCGGGAAAGGCCTTTAGCCCTTGGTGACCCTGTTTTTTTGATTTGAGGCCATTTCGGGGCCTGCTTTGGAGGCGGAAGTTTTCTGCACGCACTCAGGAAAAGGCCCTGTTTTATGCTGTGCGACCATTGTTCTACAGGTCAGTGAAAAGTTACTGTAGAAATTGCATCGTATGCCTGTGCACAGAGACATTGGGAGTTACAGAATCACCCTTGTTGCCTGTTGATGCAAAATCATCACTAGGAAGTGACTATGTGGTCAAATACCACTTTCGTCAGTTTTGCAGATTTGCCCTTGTGAGGCTGAAGCTGTGTTCTTTGCAGTGATAGAATTTTTTGCAGTGTTCTATAATGGCGTCTGATTCTCTTTCACAGATTGTCACTGAAAAGCTTGATAAGAACAACTTCCAAGCATGGAAGTTCAAAATGACAAATTTCCTTATGGGAAAAGGATATTGGGAATTCGTTGTAGGAAATGAAGAAGAACCAAAATATTATTGCAGGATTGCCTAAATTCAAGGTTGCAGAAATGCATAAGGTATGTGAAGCCTGTCAATTTGGAAAACAGGCAAGGAAACCATTTCCTAGACATGTTCAAGAGAGTAAGAAGCCATTGGAATTAATCCACTCTGATGTGTGGACTACTAAAGTTGCATCTCTTGGAGGCTGTCATTATTTTGTCACTTTTATTGATGACTATAGCAGAAAAGTTTGGGTGTATTTTATGAAAAAGAAAAGTGAAGTTTTTGGGCATTTCAAAACTCTTAAAGCTATGGTTGAAAAAGAAACAGGCCTGCAAATAAAATGCCTAAGGTCAGATGGAGGGGGAGAGTACCTCTCAAATGAGTTTGTAAGGTTCCTGCAGGAGCATGGCATAAAGCAGCAATATTCATGCAGTCATACCCCACAACAAAATGGAATTGCAGAAAGGAAAAACAAGCATATTGGAGAGGTATCTCGTGCCATGCTCAATGAAAAAAACTTGCCATTACTGGGCTGAAGTAGTTGCTACAACAGTCTACATAATGAACAGGACTCCCACTGTAGCAATACATGGGATGACTCCAGAGGAGAGGTATACTGGTAGGAAACCAGATATTTCTCATTTGAAAATTTTTGGTTGCATTGCCTATGTTCATGTGCCAGATGAGTTGAGATCCAAGTTGGATCCAAAAGCTGAGAAGTGCATCTTTATTGGTTACTCTTTGCAGCAGAAAGGGTATAGATGCTATAACCCTTCTACTCGTAAGTTTACAGTGAGCAGAGATGTTGTTTTTGATGAGATGAGTAGCTGGTATAAACCAGTAAATGTGATTGATAATGTAGATGCACAAAATGGTAATGCTGCACAGAATTCACAGCAGCTGTCACAAGATATTAGTGGACGTGGAGCGTCCTCTAGCAGTGGTTCACATTCTTCGCCATGGACAGGCATATTGAGATCAGGAGAATCTTCTCAAAGTAATGCAGATAGTGGTATGCAGGTATCACGAAAAGGAAAAGAGAAGGTAGATCAGCCCATGTATGATGTGAATGCAGGTCACTCTTATGTGGATGGTGAATCCAGTGGCTCAGAACAGAGCATTGATGATGAGTTGGGTATTCCTTCTATTGTTACACCTGGAGTAAGGAAGACCAGGGACGTTTTGAGAGCACCTGGGAGTGAACCTACTTTGCAAAGGTCTACTAGAGCTAGGTATCCTGTGGATAGGCTGAAATATGATGGATTTACAGCCATTCACTATGCATATATGGTCAAAGTGATACAATAACCAGAACCCACTTCTTTTGAGCAAGCCATGGGAAAAGAAAAATGGGAGAAAGGCATGGATGAAGAAATGGATGCCTTGGAAGCAAATGCTACATGGGAATTGGTACCTTTGCCTAAAGGTAAGAATGCAATTGGCTGTAAGTGGGTTTATAAGGTGAAGCACAATGCAGATGGTTCTGTGAACAGATACAAGGCAAGATTAGTAGTCAAGGGGTATGCACAAACATATGGCATTGATTATGAAGAAACATTCAGTCCGGTTGCAAGGATGGCAACCATAAGAGAAGTCATTGCTATAGCTGCATCAAAGGGATGGTCTTTACATCAGATGGATGTAAAGAATGCCTTCTTGCATGGTGATTTGCAAGAAGAGGTCTATATGGAGCAGCCACTAGGTTATGTGCATGCTATTCATCCTGAGTTTGTTTGCAGATTGAAGAAAGCCTTGTATGGCTTGAAGCAAGCACCTAGAGCATGGTCTGACAAGATAGGACAGTATCTTGTCACTATTGGCTTTCAGATTTCCAAGGCAGATTTTTCACTTTATGTGAGAAAAACAGAGAAAGGTATTATGCTACTTGTCATTAATGTTGATGATTTGATTATGACAGGTGACAGTGATGAAGATATCCTTCATGTGAAAATGCTATTGAAGCAGAAGTTTGAGATGAAGGATTTGGGAGAGCTGCGTTATTTCTTGGGCATTGAGGTGATTAGATCACGAAGTGGGATACGGCTCTTGCAGAGGCAGTATGGATTGGACATATTGTCCAAATATGGGATGACAGGCTGTAAGCCTATTTCAGTTTCTTTGGAGCAGAATGTGAAGCTGAGCGTAGATGCAAGTGAGCTTATAGAAGACCCTACTATGTATAGACACATAGTAGGAAGTTTGATTTATATGACTATTACCAGGCCAGATTTGAGCTATGTTGTTGGATTGGTAAGTCAGTTTATGCAGGTTCCAAGGAAACCACATTTGGATGCGGCTAGACGCATACTCAGGTATGTGAAGTCCACATTGCAGTATGGACTACTTTATGAGACTGGGGTTCAGATACAGTTGCATGGATACACTGATGCTGATTGGGCTGGTAGTATTTTTGATAAACAATCTACCAGTGGATATGTGTTCTCTTTTGGAAGTGCTGCAGTCACTTGGAGCAGCAAGAAACAGCCTACAGTTGCCTTGTCGAGCACAGAGGCTGAGTACAGGGGCACAACAATGGCTGCATGTGAGGTAGCTTGGTTGCATAAGATACTTTATGATATGCATCAGCCTACAGATGGGCCAGTTGTCATTTGTTGTGACAACATGAGTAGTATACACTTGGTAAATAACCCAGTCTATTATGCTAGAACAAAGCACATTGAGGTGGATTATCACTATGTGCGGGAGAGGATTTTACTAGGTCTTGTTGATTTAGTTTATGTCAGCACAGAGGATCAGGTAGCTGACATTCACGAAGGCAGAGGGCACAGAGAAGCTGCGCAAGTTCAGAGACCTGCTTGGTGTGCAGGAATTGGGATTGAGCTCGAGGGGGAGTGTTGAGATATCGAGCTCCACTCGTGATATGCCAGGGTGACCGTTGTACATTTATGTCACTGACTTGTTAGTTGCAGATGCGGTTGGTACACCGCCCATGAATAATAGCTAGATGACAGCTATCCTTATCTACTCTAGTTTGTGTCTCAGTTAGTATGCCACCTTAGTTAGTTGAGTTTGGTTTGAGACCCATATATAGGGTTCTTCTATTTCTATGTACTTGAGTTCTTTTTGGCTTACACAACTAAGAAGAGGAAAACAGTTTTCAGCCTCCACCTGTGTGTGTATTCCCCCATTGTGCAAGCAAGAAAGCTACAAGTGAGACTCCTTCCTTCTCTCCCACAATCTTGACATTGCACACCCCACCTCAGAATGGTATAGCTGAGTGCATGGATAGGACAATTTGGGAGTGAGTCCATAGTATGCTTTGTTGAGATATCGAATATCGAGCTCCACTAGTAATATGCCAGGGTGACCGTTGTGTATTTATGTCACCGACTTGCAGATGCGGTTGGTACACCGCCCATGAATAATAGCTACATGATAGCTATCCTTATCTACTCTAGTTCGTGGCTCAGTTAGTATGCCACCTTAGTTAGTTGAATTTGGTTTGAGACCCATATATAGGGTTCTTCTATTTCTTTGTACAAGAGTTCTTTTGACTTACACAACTAAGAAGAGAAAAACTGTTTTCAGCCTCCACCCTTGTGTGTATTCCCCCATTGTGCAAGCAAGAAAGCTACAAGTGAGACTCCTTCCTTCTCTCCCACAATCTTGTCATGGTATAAAAGCCTTGTTCGTGGTTAGGAGCTCAAGAAAGCAAGCCAAGCTCGCGGTGTTCTGGTAAGAGGAGCAGTGTTGCTTTCATTTTCTGTTTTGGGAGCAGATCTCTGCAGGTAGCACAGCCGGAAAGTGCAGGAGTGCATTGTCTCAGGTTGAGACGCCCTTCGCGGTGAAGCAAGAGGGCAATATATGCTGCGGGGAAAGGCCTTTAGCCCTTGGTGACCCTGTTTTTTTGATTTGAGGCCATTTCGGGGCCTGTTTTGGAGGCGGATGTTTTCTGTACGCACTCAGGAAAAGGCCCAGTTTTATGCTGTGTAGCCACTGTTCTACAGGTCGGTGAAAAGTTACTGTAGAAATTGCATCGTATGCTTGTGCGCAGAGACATTGGGAGTTACAGAATCATCCCTGTTGCCTGTTGATGCAAAATCATCACTAGAAAGTGACTATGTGGTCAAATACCACTTTTGTCAGTTTTGCAGATTTGCCTTTGTGAGAATGAAGCTGTGTTCTTTGCAGTGACAGAATTTTTTGCAGTGTTCTGTAATGGCGTCTGATTCTCTCTCACAGATTGTCTCACTGAAAAGCTTGACAAGAACAACTTCCAAGCATGGAAGTTTAGAATGATAAATTTCCTTATGGGAAAAGGATATTGGGAATTTGTTGCAGGAAATGAAGAAGAACTAGTTCTTCCTGATGTTCCCAATCAACAGCAAATGCAGGCATTTAAAGCATGGCATGAGAGAGCCAGGAAAGTTATGTACTGGCTGTCTATCAGCATTTCAGACTCTACAATTGTGCATATTCAAGATGCAAGTACGCCAAAGGAGGCATGGGATACTTTGTCAAAAATGTATAGCACAAATACGCAAGCCAGGAAAATGCAGCTCAAGCAAGAGTTGCATAATGTGCAAAGAGAAAGTATGAGCATCAATGACTACCACATGAAGGTGAAGAAGATTGCAGATGCACTTGCTTCCATTGGGTCGCCAGTGGAAGATGATGATTTAGTTTATGTGACCTTAAAGGGTCTAGGAAAGGATTATGCACAGTTCCGAACATCCATTTCCGTCCGTGAAAGATTTCCTGATTTTGAGGAGTTGATTGCTCTTCTAATTTCTGAGGAGCAGAGAAATGGTGGTGCATCTTCTTCAGGAGGAACTTCAAAAGAAGCTGTCTTCTACTCAAATGCTGGAAGAGGTAGAGGCAGAGGTAGAGGAGGCCAATTTGGAGGCCGTGGTAGAAATCAGAATATGCAGCAAACTCAAGAAAACCAGTCCTATGGAGGAGGACGTGGTAACTCTAGAGGCAGGGGGAGCCAAAGAGGTCGTGGTGGATGGCAAAGAGGCCAAAATGCAAACAGTAATGTTGAATGCTACTACTGTGGTAAAATGGGTCATATGGCTAAAGACTGCTATAAAAAGCAGAATGACATCATGAATGGAAAATTGCAACAAGAGAATTATGCATCTTCTAGTAGACAGGGTGATGACAGAAATGAGCATTTGTTTATGATGCAGCACATGAACAATTCTGTGACAAGTGTAGAAGAAAGCAACGATGTATGGTATGTTGACTCAGGTGCATCAAACCACATGATAGGTCATGCAGAATGGATGGAGGACACAAGGAAAATGAAAAAACCAGGATTTGTGGAGACTGGTTATGATACTGCACATCCTATTGTGCAGATTGGAAAAATTCCTTTGTCTATGCAGGATGGGAAAAAGAAATATCTGTCCGATGTATTTCATGTCCCGAATATCACCAAGAATTTGGTTTCTGTTGGTCAAATGGTTGAGCAGGGCTTGCAGGTCAGATTTAATCCTCATGGATGCTTTGTTGAGGATATGAAAAATAAAGGTCACTTGATAGCAAAAGGAAAGAAGAAGGGCAGAATGTTTACGTTGGATGTAGACATGTCTGAATTGAGTGCAACAATGTTTGCACATGGGACCAGTGTAGTTACAAATATTGATATTTGGCATAAAATCATTGGTCATGTTAATGTACAGCGACTTAAATCAATGCAGGTCCAAAATATTGTTGCAGGATTGCCTAAATTCAAGGTTGCAGAAATGCATAAGGTATGTGAAGCTTGCCAATTTGGAAAACAGGCAAGGAAACCATTTCCTAGACATGTTCAAGAGAGTAAGAAGCCATTGGAATTCATCCACTCTGATGTGTGGACTACTAAAGCTGCATCTCTTGGAGGCTGTTATTATTTTGTCACTTCTATTGATGACTATAGCAGAAAAGTTTGGGTGTATTTTATGAAAAAGAAAAGTAAAGTGTTTGGGCATTTCAAAACTCTTAAAGCTATGGTTGAAAAAGAAACAGGCCTGCAAATAAAATGCCTAAGGTCAGACGGAGGGGGAGAGTACCTCTCAAATGAGTTTGCAAGGTTCCTGCAGGAGCATGGCATAAAGCAGCAATATTCATGCAGTCATACCCCACAACAAAATGGAGTTGCAGAAAGGAAAAACAGGCATATTGGAGAGGTATCTTGTGCCATGCTCAACGAAAAAGACTTGCCAAATTTTTATTGGGCTGAAGCAATTGCTACAGCAGTCTACATAATGAACAGGACTCCCACTGTAGCAATACATGGGATGACTCCAGAGGAGAGGTATACTGGTAGGAAACCAGATATTTCTCATTTGAAAATTTTTGGTTGCATTGCCTATGTACATGTGCTAGATGAGTTGAGATCCAAGTTGGATCCAAAAGCTGAGAAGTGCATCTTTATTGGTTACTCTCTGCAGCAGAAAGGGTATAGATGCTATAACCCTTCTACTCGTAAGTTTACAATGAGCAGAGATGTTGTTTTTTATGAGATGAGTAGCTGGTATAAACTAGTAAATGTGATTGATGATGTAGATGCAGAAAATGATAATGCTACACAGAATTCACAGCAGCAGTCACAAAATATTAGTGGACTTGGAGCGTCCTCTAGCAGTGGTTCACATTCTTCGCCATGGACAGGCATATTGAGATCAGGAGAATCTTCTCAAAGTAATGCAGATAGTGGTATGCAGGTATCACGAAAAGGAAAAGAGAAGGTTGATCAGCCCATGTTTGATGTGAATGCAGGTCACTCTTATGTGGATGGTGAATCTAGTGGCTCAGAACAGAGCATTGATGATGAGTTGGGTATTCCTTCTATTGTTACACCTGGAGTAAGGAAGACCAGGGATGTTTTGAGAGCACCTAGGAGTGAACCTACTTTGCGCAGGTCTATGAGAGCTAGGTATCCAGTGGATAGGCTGAAATATGATGGATTTACAGCCATTCACTATGCATATATGGTCAAAGTGATACAGGAACCAGAACCCACTTCTTTTGAGCAAGCCATGGGAAAAGAAAAATGGGAGAAAGCCATGGATGAAGAAATGGATGCCTTGGAAGCAAATGCTACATGGGAATTGGTACCTTTGCCTAAAGGTAAAAATGCAATTGGCTGTAAGTGGGTTTATAAGGTGAAGCACAATGCAGATGGTTCTGTGAACAGATACAAGGCAAGATTAGTAGTCAAGGGGTATGTACAAACATATGGCATTGACTATGAAGAAACATTCAGTCCGGTTGCAAGGATGGTAACCATGAGAGCAGTCATTGCTATGGCTGCATCAAAGGGATGGTCTTTACATCAGATGGATGTAAAGAATGCCTTCTTGCATGGTGATTTGCAAGAAGAGGTCTATATGGAGCAACCACCAGGTTATGTGCATGCTGTTCATCCTGAGTTTGTTTGCAGGTTGAAGAAAGCCTTGTATGGCTTGAAGCAAGCACCTAAAGCATGGTCTGATAAGATAGGACAGTATCTTGTCACTATTGGCTTTCAGATTTCCAAGGCAGATTTCTCACTTTATGTGAGAAAAATAGAGAAAGGTATTATGCTACTTGTCATTTATGTTGATGATTTGATTGTGACAGGTGACAGTGATGAAGATATCCTTCATGTGAAAATGCTATTGAAGCAGAAGTTTGAGATGAAGGATTTGGGAGAGCTGCGTTATTTCTTGGGCATTGAGGTGATTAGATCACCAAGTGGGATATAGCTCTTGCAGAGGCAGTATGGATTGGACATGCTGTCCAAATATGGGATGACAGGCTGTAAGCCTATTTCAGTTCCTTTGGAGCAGAATGTGAAGCTGAGCACAGATGCAGGTGAGCTTCTAGAAGACCCTACTATGTATAGATGCATAGTAGGAAGTTTGACTTATATGACTATTACCAGGCCAGATTTGAGCTATGCTGTTGGATTGGTAAGTCAGTTTATGCAGGCTCCAAGGAAACCACATTTGGATGCGGCTAGCTGCAGACTCAGGTATGTGAAGTCCACATTGCAGTATGGACTATTTTATGAGACTGGGGTTCAGATACAGTTGCATGGATACACTGATGCTGATTGGGCTAGTAGTATTTCTGATAGATAATCTACTAGTGCATATGGGTTCTCTTTTGGGAGTGCTGCAGTCACTTGGAGCAGCAAGAAACAGCCTACAGTTGCCTTGTCGAGCATAGAGGCTGAGTACAGGGGTGCAACAATGGCTGCATGTGAGGTAGCTTGGTTGCATAAGCTACTTTATGATATGCATCAGTCTACAGATGGGCCAGTTGTCATTTATTATGACAACATGAATAGTATACACTTGGCAAATAACCCAATCTATCATGCTAGAACAAAGCACATTGAGGTGCATTATCACTATGTGTGAGAGAGGGTTTTACTAGGTCTTATTGATCTAGTTTATGTCAGCACAGAGGATCAGGTAGCTGACATATTCACGAAGGCATTGGGCGCAGAGAAGCTGCGCAAGTTCAGAGACCTGCTTGGTGTGCAGGAATTGGGATTGAGCTAGAGGGGGAGTGTTGAGATATCGAATATCGAGCACCACTCGTGATATGCCAGGGTGACCATTGTGTATTTATGTCACCGACTTGTCAGTTGCAGACGCGGTTGGTACACCGCCCATGAATAATAGCTACATGATAGCTATCCTTATCTACTCTAGTTCGTGGCTCAGTTAGTATGCCACCTTAGTTAGTTGAGTTTGGTTTGAGACCCATATATAGGGTTCTTCTATTTCTTTGTACAAGAGTTCTTTTGGCTTACACAACTAAGAAGAGAAAAACTGTTTTCAGCCTCCACCCTTGTGTGTATTCCCCCATTGTGCAAGCAAGAAAGCTACAAGTGAGACTCCTTCCTTCTCTCCCACAATCTTTTCATGCTTAGCCAAGCAGGCTTACCATATCATTTTTGGGTTGAGACAGTTACTATTGTTGTACACTTGATTAATCAACCTCCATGTACTGCTCTTGACTATCAAGGTTGCAGAGGAGGTATGGTTTGGAAAACCCCCCACATATGCTCATTTTTGTATCTTTAGTTGTACACTTGATTAATCAACCTCCATGTACTGCTCTTAATTATCAAGTTTGTAGAGGAGATATGGTTTGGAAAACCCTCCATGTACTGCTCTTGACTATCAAGGTTGCAAAGGAGGTATGGTTTGGAAAACCCCCCACATATGCTCATTTTTGTATCTTTAGTTGTGAGGCATTCTGCCATGTTCCCAAGGATAAGCATAATAAGATGGAGTCTAAAAAATGCATCTTTCTTGGTTATGGGGATGTCGGTGAGATGAGCTATTGCCTAAGGGATCCGTAGGATTAGAAGGTTATCCATAGCCATGATGTTTTCCATGAGGAGAAAATGCATAAGCAATTTGAGCATGTCGTTGAGATACACAGGGTGATATTTTAGGAGGACCCTCTTACTACTATACAACAAACTAGATAGCTTGCAGAGCAGTGGTGGTCCAATGGCCCAAGTCCCTAATGCTCCACAGAATGTACAAGCCCCACAGCTTGTTTTGAGGTTGTCTGCTAGAGATAGATGACATTCTATATAGTTTGAGTCCTCTATGAATTATGTTATGGTGATAGATACTAGTGAGTGTCTTAATTATGATGAGGCCATGTGTAGAGGTTATAATCACTCTTGGGAGAGGGCCATGCAATCAGAGTATGACTCACTACAAAAAATTCATACATGGGATTTGGTTGCTTTGCATAGTGAAAAGCATGATTTGCCATGTACGTGGATGTACAAGTTGAAAAGTGCCCTTGGATGAGCCAAGCCAACATACACGGCTAGATTGGTTGCTAAGGGTTTCAAGCAGGAGCATGACATAAACTTTGATTAAGTCTTTTCCCTTTTTGTGAAGATGACTACCCTATGCTTGGTAATGGCTTTGGTTTCTCAACTTGACTTGGATCTTTATCAGATGGATGTCAGGACAACTTTTCTTCATGGGGACTTGTATGATGAGATTTGCATGGAGTAGCCTAAGGGCTTTGTAGAACATGGCAAGGATCACCTAGTGTACAGATTGAGAAAGAGCCATAATGGCCTTAAGCAGGTACCTAGGGTATGGTGCCACAAGTTTGATGATTTTTTGCATTCATAGGGATATCCCCATAATGATATGGATCTATGTTTATACACAAAGAAGGCCCATGATGGCAGTGATCCTCTATGTGGATGATATATTGATTGTTGGGAGTGTTCAAGATGAGCTAGATGCCTTGAAATGTCAGATCAAGAAGAGTTTTGAAATGAAGGACATGGGACATGCCTCCCATATTCTTGGGATACACATTACATGTGGTTGCTCTAAGGGGCTTATTTACTTGTCACATAGAAGGAGTACATATAGAAGGTCCTTAAGTTCATCTATAAGATATTAACCTTATTGGATATCCTTAACCTTCTCATGTAAAGGTTAGCCAAGCTAATTTTTTGTAGTATGATGAGCAGAATGCCAAGATGGCCAAGATCCCTTATGCATCCATAGTGGGCAGTTTGAAGTCCCGAGGAGTCCCCCTTATAGAACATGTAAGATACTACACGAGTTCAAAAGAAATTACATTATATTTAGTAAAATTTATAGAATTATATTTATAAAAGGGATTTTTAATTATAATTTGAAAAAAAATCGCAAGTTTGGTAAAGTAAAAGGGGTCATTTTAAGGCCTTATAGCATGTAAAGAAAGGGTATTTCTTGATATCCTTTAAATGTACGTTATATAGATTATTTTTTATAGGTGGACCCCCGGGTTTGAAGTATACCATGATAGCCACTCGCCTTGACATAGCATTTGTAGTGGGAGTTGTGGTATGCTATATGGCTACACCTGGCTAATGGTATTGGGATGCCATCAAGGGTGTCATAGTAGCTATGTGCATATGTTATGATAGCTAGGATATAGGACTCATAGGATACACTGACTTTGATTATATAAAACATGTAGATAGTAGGAAGTCCACCTCTGGCTATGTCTTCACCTTTGTTAGAGGTGTTTTTTCTTAGATATCTAGGGTGAAAAAATGCACAGCCCTATTTCATAGACAAGGTATGGTATAGCCATTGAGGCTTGCAAGGAGGCTCTCTAGCTAGGCCATCTGGTGGTAGACCTTGCCATTACTGATGAGGTCCCTACATTGGATTTGGATTATATGAGTGCTATTAAGTTGGCCAAGAATCCACCAATCTTCCATGCAAATATGAAGCACATTAAGGTGCTTTGCCACTTTATTCAAGAGGTCATTGAGGACAAGTCCACTAGGCTTGTTAAGATCTCAACTCACCAAAATCTTGCAAATCTACTGACTAAAAGTCTCTTAGAAAAGAATTTTGCCTTAGGAAGTTGATGGATGTTGGATAAGATGACGTCTTTCCTCATCTTGTTCTACTTATGTACATTTGTACATTGTCACTTTTTTCTTGTTCTCTCCTCACTAGGGACACATTCGCCTTTAAGTAGGAGGTTGTTGGGGGTAAAGGCACCTCTGCCTAGCCACCCCTGTATTAGTTACACTAACAATATCTGCACTGTGTATTAGTTACCCACACACATGTACAATGCACGTGATGGGCATCCATGATTATCAGTTTACTCTTTATTCTTTCAATGACATTTGAATAAAGGGAAGGCCATCACACATTGTGATTGTTGCAATTCCCACAGATTGTGTGTGTGTCTCTCTCTTATTCTTAATTATTCCACCATAGCTCTTATTTCCACTCCATGCTTGCACTTTAGGGTTTACTCCCTTCCATTTTGAGGGAAGAGAGAGAAAGACTAGAAAATCAGCAATTCCATTCTTCAAATCAGGCCACAAAAATTATATGAGTGCATAGAAGATGAAGAGGATGCTTCATTTCTCCTGTTAATCATGAAGAAGGTTGAACGAGATGTGCATAGGAATAAATGGAAGCATGGAAACATAGAGCCCACTTTTCTTTCTCTCTATTCCTCTCTCTCTACAATTCTTTCATAAAAAACTACATACATTAAGTGCCCCTTCAGCCTTTGGCCCATGTCCCATAAAAATTAGTCCACACCTCTTCAAATCTTGGCTAATTTTTGACCTCCTAGTCTGCCTAGATCGTATTTCTCCACAAAATTAAGGCCTTGCGGCCTCAAATTCCACCTCAAATGCATGTTATTACTGCCCAAGAGATGACCAACACTTCTTTATTATTTATAGACTTGACTTAGTACTTTGTTGTATCTCAAACTTCAAAATGCTTCATCTTTTTCACCTTGACTGCTTTGTACCATGGATCACTTTGGAGCCTAAAATCTTCATTTTTGTTCACAAACACCTTGTAGATCTGCGTGAACTTGTCCAAAAAGGAGAAAAGTGCACATTTAAATGTACATGTAATCACCGATCAATGTAGGGTCATATTGGCCATACTAGATTCAAATGAATGCACTAGCTCGACAATTGCATGCTCATTTGGAGGATGAATCCTCATTGTTGTTGGGTGGGTTGTCTTTTTTATGCCAATGAGATCCACCATATCCAATCACATACTAGAGAAGCTAGAGAGAAATCTAATAAGTATGCATGGGAGGTTGAACTAGAATCTCCCGCCTGTGGTGGAGTTAGCCCTTGACATCAAAGCATGAGGTTGTTTTGCCACTAGATTGCAACCAATATAGGAAGGAGATGATGGTAAAGGAGTGTGGAGAGAAAAGATGATAGATCATGTCATAGAGAAGGAGTTGCTTGACCAACATAAAGCATCAGAACTATACAAAGTTTCTAGGAAGGACACTTGTAGGATTGCTAAGTGCTCGGGGGGTTTCACCCCCTCCCAAAAGAGCTAATGAGAGATATGAGAGAGAATGAGAGAGAAGCAAGGTGATGAAGAAGTGGTTGAGTTGGTTATGCATTATGACATCCTTTTAATACAAATGTATAGCCTTTCTTATGACTCTTCATATCCCAAATGATGACCCTTCATATACATAAGCTCATTCTCTCACCTACATAAAAATATTGCAATGCTTTTGATGTGTCACTTGCAAGGGATGGGTTCTTGGAATGCACATGGATTTTCTATTTAGACAATTATTTCTATATATGGTAATGCAATACATTGCTTGTTTATATACAAGTGGGTGGGGATAATACAAAGTTACTTAGCCTAATAATTAAACACATGGAGAAATCCGATTATATTGAAGAGCAACAGAAGTATTAAGAAGTTGTGGCATCGTGAGTAGTGACATTAGATATTTGATGACATCTCATACCACATCTCCTTGGCCCAATTCACTAGTGGCATGAAACTCTTCCTATCTAAGAGAATTATCCAAACAAAGATATTGTTGGATTTATTTTATCATTTTGATATCTTGTACTTTAGCACTTAGAGAGAAGCGGTACTTGTATTCATTGGCTCACATCTGGGGTTTTAATAACTTTTCTTTCCTCTACAGTGGTCATTTTTTGATAGCTAAATTTTACAAAGGAAGAATGAGTAGAGTATTGTTCTTGTTCAAATGTGCTTTGTCCTTTCATTTTTCATTTTAGCTCTTCTTCCTCATTGAAGCTCTTTTGATAAATCTTGGTATGAGAGGATGTTGCTATGTGATCATGGATGACTTGTAAGTACACATTTATTATATATAAGTAAGTAAGTAAGTAAGTAAGTAAGTAAGTAAGTAAGTAAGTAAGTAAGTAAGTAAGTAAGTAAGTAAGTAAGTAAGTAAGTAAGTAAGTAAGTAAGTAAGTAAGTAAGTAAGTAAGTAAGTAAGTAAGTATGTATGTATGTATGTATGTATGTATGTATGTATGTATGTATGTATGTATGTATGTATGTATGTATGTATGTATGTATGTATGTATGTATGTATGTATGTATGTATTTTCCATGTTATTGGAAAGGCTAGAAGTGATTGGTACCCTTTTGGTAGAATATCCACATTGGCTTGATTATAAGCCCGAGTAAGGGACTTAATCATAGCTGGAGACACAACTGTGTAGACTTGGATCGAGTTGACTGGGTCAGCCATAGAGGGTGTGACTGTTATACACTTTGGATTTGAAAGAATTAACTATAGGATTAGTGGGCTTAACTATGGTACTATTTGAGAATAGTTACATAATTAGAAGTTGGATAGTTTGGAAGTATACTTGGGCTTATTGGTTTTTGGGTGTACCCCTTGGCAATATTATTTTCTTTCTATGGTATCTCTTGACTATTTTTCCTTAGGATCCAAGTTGATAGCTTGAGTGGCGATATGAAGCTACAATTGTAGTGTTTCTTATTTCTATTTAGGTGAGACAAAGGGACTCTATTTTTGGAAGACTTTGGGCAGTTGCTTGTAGGCTTGGGTAACACTTTGAGGTCTAGCATGTGATACAACTTCCTTCAGTACTCCTAGAAGACTCTTGAAAAAGTTATACTCTACTCTCGAGCATAGCTTTGGGTAACACTTTGAGGTCTAGCTATGGTGCAACTTCCTTCAGTAATCCTAGAAGACTCTTGCAAATGGTATATTCTACTCTTCAGCATAGCTTTGGTCTTCTATTCATGAAGGGCTCATCTTAGATTAGACTCAAGATCTTCAAGTAGGTCTTGAGAGAGGCTTTTGGTCCCCTCAAAGGAGTACTCTTGAAAGTTTCTCATGGTTATGGTTCTCAACTACTTGTACTATATATTGGATTCAAGTGGATGAATGCTATGTGTTTCAAGGCTTTGCCTCCCTAGGCTCAAGATTCTCTATGGGCTTCTTTCATGCACAAAAGGTCTTTTCCTTCAAATGGAACTCTAGAAAATCTATAGTATAATATCAACAAGGTTTTACATTGGGTGGAGATTTATTATATATGTATGTTCACCCTAGGAGGTCTACCTCCTAAGGTTGGGACTTCCCAATTTTGGAGGAGCTAGTTCATATTCATTAGTCTTTTTATCTAGATTTAGTATGAAATCATGTTGGGATCTATCCAAAAATTCAATAGAAACTAAGTGATATTACTAATCCCTTATTCAAACTCAATATGAAATCATGTTGGGATCTATCCAAAAATTATTCATCCCCCTCCTCTAAACCTTAGCTGGGGACTGGGAGAACATAGATTAATTAATCCCCTTCTTTTATTGTTTTGGCCATGCTTGTGGTTGTAGCTTATCATTGGTAGTCATAACTTTAAGGCCTATCAAAAGGGGTGATCACTTATTCAGAACTTTCCTTTTATTTTTAGCCTAATTATTCATGTTGGTTTTATTTATGTTTCTTATTGTTCCTTTGGCCTTTCTTGGTGTTAAAAAGTCTAAGGCCCCTCATTTACAAGCTCAATGTTTTTGTTTTTAAGGGGTTCTTGTTGCCTCATTCTAGTAAATATTTGATAGAATGCTCTTGCATAAAGCATTCAAAATAGGACATGGGTGAATTTTTATAGGTTACTTCTTGATTTCAAATTAACAACCCATATGGATTTGAGATTTCTAAGATCTTAGGGAGCTTAGAATTCATATTTACTTCTACTAATATTTGGGGTGCCATCTTAGGTTGACCAAGTAGACAAGCTCTTGGCCTAAGACTTTGTTGTTGCTTATCTATGTAAAATACATAATAGGACAAATAGTGCCTAATGGGAAAAATACCTAGTCTTGTATAAAAAACTCATAGAAACTCAAAGATAATCACATAGAGACATACAAACACAGACTTTAGCACTTATAATCAGAGAATGAGAAGTAGAACATAGAGAACATGCTAAGAATAGAACAAAAACACAATAAATGATGGCGCCAACTATCAGATCTAATATATCATAATGGGAATCCATCATACAGAAGTTGTGAACATCAAAGAAGAGCCCAAAAATGAGAATGACATGGTGTGCCTCATGAGGTCACGTTTTTACAACTACCTACAAACTGCACTTCATGAGGCATTTTAAGACTGCTTCATACAACAAATAGTAAAGACTAAGGCTCTAAACCATGCTAAGGGAAAACGTAGTATGTCTAGTCAACGGTTAACACCTGGCATAGCCTGGAGGATGGCTTGCACAGCCATGACTCAAGCCCTTGCATGAATCATGGTGTCAAATGCCTTATCCAAAAACTAACATATCTAGTGAGAAAAATTATGGAGATTGTAAATTGGTGCTACTACCAAGATCTTCTTCAATATATCAAAAGCTTTATCTTGGTCATGCCTCTAGACAAACTGAACTCCCTTCTTAGTGAGCAATGTAAGTGGAGCACATATATGCACTAAATACTGTAAATACCTACTATGCCATTTCACTTTCCCCACAAAAAGTGCATCACTTCTTGAACTGTTGTAGGTACAATAGCCTTCTGAACTGCTTGAACTTTCCTCAAGTCAATAGCCATACCTTCCACTGAGATAATATGACCCAAAAGAACTCATCTTTAAGAAGCAAAAATAGATTTAAATGGGTTAAGTGACATCCCAAATTGATGGCGTCTTTCAAAACATAGCCTGAGATGCTGCAAATGATATGCTTTGTTGCCAAATACACAGAAATCATCTATGAAAACCCTCATAAAAGAAATGAGATATGGATCAAAAGTTTTATGAATTGCACCCTGAAATTCAAGTGGTCCATTTTGTAAACCAAAATTCATAGCAGTACTTACAAATGCTCCCCACTCCGTTATAAAAGTAATCTTATCCATATCATGTCGATGCATTCAGATCTGATTATATCCAAAGAAACCATCCAAAAAAATGTAAATCTCATGACTCATAGTGTGTTCATATTTCAACTCCGCATCAATAATAGCTTGTTGACTTACTCTATCAAAATCCTCCTCTGTTTTTGATAAAGGCTTTTGTTGCTGCTTGAGTGTCTCCATATTAGTTCCCTTACTCCCCTTAGGGTTACCATTGCCTTCTACAACCAAGTTGATGTCTTGCTATAGGAGGTCACTAGTTTGCTCTATGAGGTCAATACTTTGCTACATAAGGTTATTGTGTTGCTGCACAGGGTTACCATGTTCCTGCATGGGGTTACTGTGTTGGTGCATGGGATCCCTATTTACTAACAATGGTAAACCTACTGCTTGGAATAGTAACCCTATTGCCTACAGTAATAACTTTATTTTCTACTACAATAACCTTGTTTCTTGCTGCTGTAACCATGTCTCTTGTAGCAACGTTACAATCACCTTCATTAAGATTGTAGTTTCTTGTAACATGAATGATATCTATTTTTCCCATTCAAGACAAATAAATACTACTAACATCACTAAAATATCATTGAGATAGTTCAATGAGATATTGTCAAAGTTTGAAAACTGTTTATTTCATAAAACTGACAAATAACCATAATGTCCATAGAATTCCACACTACAGAGGCACTATAGCAGTGACTTGCATAAAATTGATTCCAACTACTTACTGAACCTGTGAATCCTTCTGTGGCTCATCATAATCAAATTGAATTAGCATTCAAAGCCTAAATCCATTAATTGCAAGTTTAACAATGTCTCCTTGCATTATAGCCAGAATGAAAGTATATGCAAATTGGTGACAGGTAATTAGCCATAGTTCTATAGTACAACCATTTCAATGAAATATGTAATGGATGATAACTGCTCATATACAATGACATCCATAATATATCATAGAGAATGAAGATATAGAACCATAAAAAAATAAGTAGATTATTGCTTCAAGTGTAAATAATAATTACATTGATTTGAAAATATACCAATGATGCTCTAGCATTTTCATCATAATAAATGTATGGCAATGTACTACCCAATTTGGATGTTGAATAAGACATTGCAACTTAAAAGAAATATGTAAGATAAACCCTAACAACTTTTAATTGTTGATTTTTAGGTCCTTGAAACCAATAATCATCATGTGGTTGTCATATGTATTATTTTTAAGATTGTTTTAGCACTTCTGACAGTATTTCAGCTTGCTATAGTATATTTTGCTATTGTAGGAAGTAGAAGAATTCAACTTGCTACTGTAGGTACTATAAAAATTAAGCTTGCTACTACATGAAGTGTGGTTGCTGCTCAGTGAAGTTTGATTGTTACTGCATGAAGTTTGGTGGCTGCTACATGAAGTCAAGATACTATTACATGAATCCAAAATTCAGCAGTAGGAATTGCTGAAATTTAGGTTCTTGTAGATCATTTTGAAGCATTCTTGATACAAAAAACTATAAGATACACTTACTAAAAGTATCCACCTCATATAGCATCAACACTTTCATTGTTAAAAACCAATCAACATGAATAACATCAACCATTCCTACTGCAATATGAACTGCATAGATATTAACTTAGGTACTTGCATACTTCCAGATACTACAACTTCGGTGATAGACTGATCAAAGTCCTCAAAGACTTCAGAAATATCAATTTGAATTGAAACATCAACAACCTGATCATTCAATGCATAGAGATCCTCAAGAATAACATATTGACTTAAATTACGAGAAAATACCAATTGTGTATGCAAATCAACAATTTCATTATCCTTCTACAGGACAATGTCCTCAAGAGCATTAATGACTTCAAAACAATGAGAAACTTGGAATTCCATTACATTCCTCAATTGAGAAACCTCCTATTGTAGTAATGCTTTCTCCTCTTGAAGCTCATGGGGAACTTCAAAAAAACCATGCGAACTGACTGCATTCTACAATGATCTATATTCAACCAACTCTTACAAAGGAAATGTAGTGCAAATCTTGCAATCTTGCTCTTCTTGTAGAGGAATTATAGTGCTAATATTGGAATTCTACGATTCCTATAGCGGCACATTGACTTGTTCTTCAAATCGAGCAATTCAATGACCTAAAATATTATCTTGGATGTTGGAAACATGGGTATCCTGAACAAAAGCATCCAAAAATGGTGCATTTTGCACTATGAGTAGTGGCACTTCTTCAAGTTTTGGCAAAGTTCCTTCATTGAAATCCAAATTAGCATTATCTTCCTTAGCATCAATAAGAGAACCAAGAAAATCATGCACAATGACATCTTCATTGCAAAACCCATAATCCTCAAACTTATCATCCATAATAGCATCATCTTCTTGAATACATAACTTATCTTCTTAATCACCAATATGATCATCTTCATTATTCATAACTATTGGCTTGCTTTCTTCTTGACTAAAGCTAATTGGAGATTGATTATGATAGTTTGCAAAATACCAAAATATGGAAAATATCTTGAGATTATTGATGCAAAGTGTGTGATAATCCACTCTCTTGTTGGCAAGTTGCTCTATGGGGTTTGGGGCACTCGAAGATTCTTGCCTTCTTTGGATCTTGTCCTCTCTTGCTCCCTTTACCTTAATCTTTTGGCAAGACCATGGGTAAAGAGCACCAATCATCATCATCATCACTTGAAATTCAATCAGAATCTAAATTGGAATCCAAAACATCTTCATATCTTTTCTTGAGCTTTTCAACTGCTATAAGCAATCTCCCAATATCCTTAATGCTTGAACAAGACCTGACTTTCTTACCTTCATGATCATCATGCCATTGATAAGCATCATGAAGAATATCCTCAAAAGAATCCAACTTCTCCCAATCTTTATCCATCTTTGAGCTTGAAGCCTTCTTTGTTGCTCATGAAAACCTCTTGCGAATACTAGCAAACTCATTACACAAATTGAACATGTAGAAATACTTGTAGGATTTTCCTTCTTCACAAGATCCATGAACATAAGAATAACTCTTTGAAGTATGTCCAAACTTAAAGCAAACTTTGCACCACTTGTTCTTCTCCTTGATTTACACATTGCTTCAAGTAGTTGTCAGTGCTTTAAGCAGTCTGCTACTTTGCTTCATGTAACAACAAAAATTTCAGATTTAGGACATTCTGCTCCATACACAAACTTTGCCTCATGCAAGAATTTTGCTTCATGCAAGAATTTTGCTTCATGCTGAACTACTACTTCAAACGGGAATTTTTCTTCATGCAGAAACCTTTAGTTCATGTTGAAAAGTCGAATTGCTGGACTCAACCTTTGCCATTTTCAATGGTATTTTAACACAAATATATAAGGAAGAAATATTAGTGTATACAAACAAAAAACCATTCGAACTCCATATAGCAAATTCATTTTTTGTCCCTAAAACAAAGTCGTGCTTCACAAATCATAGGTATTGCTTCAAGTCTTTGCACAAATTCTACACCCAAAAAACCTTTCAAATTGCATATCAGAAATTGGGTTTTCTTCCCAAAAATGAGGTCATTTTTTATCAAGCTTAAAATCTCTGGCATCATCTAAAGTCATTTTGCTATTGAACTTCCACATCAGGATTCAGAAAAGCATGGCAGGATTGCCAAAGTGTTGCCGCCCTATTTATGGAGAACACATAATAGGATAGACAATGCCTCATGGGGAAAATACCTAATCTTATATCATAAACTCATAGAAACTCAAAGTTAATCACATAGAGATACAAGAACACAAACTTTAGCACCTATAATTAGAGAATGAGAAGTAGAATATAGAGAACATGCTAAGAATAGAATAAAAACACAATAAATGATGGTTCCAACTATCAAATCTAAAATAATATAAGGGGAATCCATCATATACAGGTCGTGAACATCAAATAAGAGCCCAAAATTGAGAATGACATCATGTGCCTCATCAGGTCACATTTTGACAACTACCTACAAACTCCACTTCATGAGGTATATAGCTTCAGGAGGCATTTTAAGACTGCTTCATACAGCAAATAGTAAATACTAAGGCTCTAAACCATACTAAGGGCAAACATAGTATGTCAGGCCAATGGCTAACAGACTTTGTCCAAACATATCAAGAAATTTTAAATAGGGGTAGAGGAACATTGGTATATTGAGGAGTTGATCTAGATAGGTACCTTTGAGGGCTTGGCATGTACATGATCATAATACTTATTCCATTTATTAAGAGTGAAGGGGAAGTTTTTGAGCATCCATTGAACATGGCTTAAAACATTTAGAGCCATTTCAACATCTTCAAAGAGGAAGAAGAAGTAGTTTTTGGGTAGCTATTGATAAACTAGGACTTTACACCCTAAGGCTTCCCATTTGTCTCCTAATCTACCTTTTCACATATTCTACTGGGGGTCTAGCCCCATGAAAAAGTCCAATGTCTAATTAAAACCCTAGATTGATATATCTACTCTATTGATTAATACCTTTCTTAGGGATTGTGAGAG
Organism: Lygodium microphyllum; assembly: GCF_053477565.2. Lineage (NCBI taxonomy): Eukaryota > Viridiplantae > Streptophyta > Polypodiopsida > Schizaeales > Lygodiaceae > Lygodium > Lygodium microphyllum. Next base: position 132,686,769 of record NC_141152.1, on the reverse strand, counting down.
AGGTCTTATATAATTGTTTGCATGCCTTTTGACTACTATAAGATGAATTTAGGGGGTTGTGTCTACTAATCGTTTGCTATGGTCCCAACACCTCCATCTCATCCTCATCCTTATCTTTGTTCTTATCCTCCTCTATCTTGAGAATGTGGTCCATCCTTCCTATGGAAGGTGGACTCAAGTTGATGTCAAGCATGATTATTGAGCCTCCCTAGAAATTATTTGGGTAGGAATGTGGTCCTCCTCTATCTTTGTTCTTATCCTCCTCTATCTTGAGAATGTGGTCCATCCTTCCTATGGAAGGTGGACTCAAGTTGATGTCAAGCATGATTATTGAGCCTCCCTAGAAATTATTTGGGTAGGAATTCATTTAGGTTGTAGAGATTATTTCTCGGTAATGTGTTTAAGATGCATTCTAGCATAATGACACCCTACAAAGCTATTTTCTAGATTTTTTCACATGTATGGATATGGATCTTGTGGGAGGATTTTTTTTGCATGTATGGATATGGAACTTGTGGGAGGAATTGAACATATCCACCTAAGGACCCATACCATATTGGATCATACCAAAACCAATGGTAGTAAGCTCTTAATCCAAGAGTAGAAGCATACTAGGGTTGATAAATTGGAGTTCCCATCATAAAGTTGAAAAAGGCATGCAAAGGTTCTCCATGATGGAGACTATCTAATATCAAAGTAGGGGAGAGAGAGCCACAAGCTTCTTCCTTTGAACACACTATGTATTCTGTGAATCTCAAGTAAAGATTGATGAGTACTCGAAGAAGAAAAATATTCATTTAGCCAAATAGATGCCTCTTCTTTTAGCTCGTACTTTAGACTTCTGGCCATGCATTGTGGATCCACTTTGTTTAGCAACACACATATTAAGAATCTTCCACAAAACAATCTACATCCTCATGTTGCATCCATTATAAACTAGAAAATTTCCATCCATAATTGGATTTTGGTTCACTTCATTTACTAAACACGCATATTAAGAATCTTGGAGAAACCAATTTACATCATCATACCATCATGTAGCATATTTTGGGTAGAAAGGGAGGGAGGAAGGAAGGAAGGAGGGAAAGGAAAGGAAAAGAAAGAGGAAAATAATTATTTGAGAGAAATATATCACACACACACACACACACACACACACACACACACACACGCACGCACGCACGCACGCACGCACGCACGCACGCACGCACGCACGCACGCACGCACGCACGCACACACACACACACACACACACACACACACACACACACACACACACACACACACACACACACACACACACACACACACACGTGCGCGTGCACGCGTGTTGCATGCACACATGCACATATACATATGCATATGTGTGTGTGTGTTTTTTTATGAAAGGTATATAATTAAGGATAGAGAAAAGGTTCAAATAATTTATTAGAAGAGGCAAGATTTGAACCTGTGAAGAAGGTTTTCCAACAGATTTATAGTATGTCCATCCTAGTAGAACCATGGCACAAAGTATGAGCAATCATTCCTTTCCTTACATGTATGTTCCTATGAATTAGTACCTTATCACTACCATAAATTTACATTTATGATTAAATGATTCATAAACATACCTAGTATCTCTAATTTCCAAACTTGACCATAATGCCTTTTAGTAGTCCTAATTGAGCCCCATATTACTATTTCAACCTTAACTCTATGTGAAGATTCCAAAGAATCTTTCAAAGTCAACATTGCATCTATTAACATCAAGGATATCAATTTTATGGTATTTACATGCCTATTTTAGAAAGTGAATTTAGAAGACTATATTTATTTAATCTCAATGCAAGTGGTATTTTCATTCTTGACATGGAGGTCCACATCAACAATTACTTTAATTTGGATGTCAATTTGAGCATATATTGATATTGACTTCAAGACCTTAAATTTCCATTTCCAATATAACATTGTTAACCATAGAGGTCACGAATCTTGTTTTGGATATTAATATCTAATTTTTGGAGGGTTCTAAGCATGTATTATTTGTAAAACTAAGTTCAAATGTATGGAGGGTTGGATTTAAAATTGAGGAATCAGTTTCAAAAACCATACTTTATACCTACTTCATTAAAACACTAGAAATGCATGGTCCCCACATTGACTGCTAACTAGATCATGTTTCATTGATCTTTTTGAGAGTGAATTTAATCCTCATAAAAATAATATTTTCAATTGTAAAGTAATCCAAACTTAAATAAAATCACAAATTTCCATAGTTTTTTTCAATTAGGCCTATGGTAATACCAAAGGAGCAAGATAAGCCCTGTGAGATAAGGAGTACATATGAAATAACTGTGACAAATATGGATGCTCTATAGCAACGAGCTAACTCTAAAGTAGTGAGTGTGGGTTTTTTTGGTGGTGCCTTTCAACATCCTTGGCTTTGGGAGGATTGACAAGTAACCATGGCCTTTATGCCCAATTGAGTCCATTTAAAACTACATTAGTGGTATACTTGGGTGCACTACCTCCCCTTGCATGCGTATAAGGGGCAAATAGCTCAAAGGTTCCCTATTATTGCATGCAATAACACACAATAATGGGTGGGTTGTGTAAGACCTAAATGCACAAAAAGAATTTGGGATGGACTATGAGCTCGACTATGAATATTCTTAGATACTCAAGAGGCCATAGTTTTGACTTGGTGAAGATCAAGAAGATGCTTGGGGAGGACCTCAAGATCTATAGTGAGAACAAATGCTTGCTGCTCTTTAATGGAAGCAAGAAAGCCTTGCAAGCATCTATATATTTCTCTATGCCTAAGTTGAGGAGTCAAGATTTGGATTGTTTGCTTATCGTTTTGTTCTTTCACTTTATTGGTAAGCCTCTTAAGGAGTATGAATTGACAAGATTTTTGAGACCTATCAAGCTATTTGGTCCAATACCATTCCATAAAAAAGGGATTCTTTTTCACCTTAGTGGGATCCACATCATTGTGGCTTTAAACGAAACTTTATCTATGTTTTTCCATGGCAAGTTGACTTCTCTCTTATACTTATGCTATGTTTTGAGTGCCCTATCTGCGTTTCTTTACCTTCATTGTCTAACTAGATTGAGGGGGAGGTTTGATCCCTTGGAAGAATCCTTTATATTTTTGAAAGAAAATAGGAAATCGCTAAGCTTGCATGCATTTTTTGGTATTTGAGAATGTGGTTCTTGCTTTGATTATTAGCTTATAGATCTATTAGCTCATAAGTGCTCCCATCTAGACCATCTACTAATAGATCTTTACTACATAATAGATATTCTAGATCACCTCTGGATCATTGCTGGCACCTTACAAGGGTGGGCATTGAATATATCTAACATGCTATATGATCGAGACAATTAACATCGCTATATAGCAATGCTATACAATGTAAAAATAACGTCAAAACAATTATGGCATTTTTGGCATGATTGTTTGCTATATATATAGAGAGAGACGGAGAGAGAGGGGGGGTGTTAACCTGATTGAAAACTTGAAGACCTAAAGAAAGAGAAGAACATTGAAGCCTCAAAGTTTTTCGGAAGTATTACACCTTGGGAAAATGTAATATTTCCACACAATAAAAGTTAGTTGGTTAGTTTGAAAGTTAGTTAGTTAAATAATAAGTTAGTAAGATTACTAACTAAGGTAAAAACTAACTAACATTAATAAATAATAATTTTATTTAATTAAAATATTTTACTTAGAAAAATCGAGAGTTGTAAATTCGATATTTTTCTCGAATTGACAAGGACCGTAGCCACCCTTCACGTAAGTTACAACGTGAACGAGACTTATGAGCTATATTAATCACTAGTATTAATGTGTATAGTTTGGATGGTCCAAAAACATTAAATTTTGGGCAAAACTAGAATATTCTAGATATTTTAGATATTATCTAAAAAGATATGGAGATTTCTAAAATTGGATGTCATTTAAAAGAAAAGACAAGTGATGTTTTAGTTAGTTTTGGAGATTTTATAAAAAGAAAAAAATAAAGAGAGAGATTTACGAAATCGCGCGTGCCTCGATCACAGTCTACAGAGATAAAAAACAGCACTTCGAACAGAGAAAAGAAGGAGTGAACTAAGAACTTTCTAAACAAGTATCTTGGGGTTTTACCCCCCCTTTCAGAGCCAATGGAACCATCAGATTTATGATCTGAGCATCAGATCAATGATCTTTCCAAGATCCCCCTCCACAAAGAGCTCCACTTCTCAAACACAAACCCTCTTCTCTAATTCACTATACATATGAGGCATGGGGAGGCACAAGGGGACATAAGGAGACCCCGAGAGACTACAAGAGAGAGGTAGAGAGAAGGATACCCTCCAAGAGATTGTGAGAGAGAGCTTGAGAGAGAGAGAGAGAGAGTTACCCCGAGAGGTTGCACAATTCCATGTATCTCGATCCTCAACTTAGCCATCTTCTCTTACACTCTCCCATCTTGAATCTATTCTGCCTTCTTAATCTCTTGAGTCTACTTGCAGAAGATGGCCCCCAAGCGAAGAATGTCACGTGCGGATGGCAATCCCATAACCAACAATGAAGCTTCAGATGAAGGTATCACCGTCAATCCAATTGTGGTATCGGTCGTAAGTAATGTATTTCCAAAATAATAGATGCTTGTTTTGATTCTCATATGAGGTACGTTAGGCCCATACTATGATGCATGATTATCGATCATTTCATCTCACATACTCGTAAGATGGAGCTTGCAAAGTGCATATATCAAGGAAAGTTAATTGCACCTAGTTGCATATGGCTTATTCGTTGATAGAGCAACTACAAGGAAGAATTAGTCAAGGGTTATGAAGGATATAGTCATTAAAAGAATGATATTAAAAGATTGTGCATACAAGTGCTAGGTTAAAGCATAGTCAAGGATTATAAATAGCATAATTGCTAAAAGAATATGACATTAAGAATCATGAATAGAAAGTACTAGTTTAGATACTTCAAAAGTACTTAGCCTAAGAGCCCAAATATTAAGAAGAACTAGATTCTAGCTCAAGGCAAGGCCTGTTGGAGTCTAATTACTTGAGATAATCTCACACTTATCTTATCAAGTATTTACACGTTATGCCTATAACATATTTTGATATATGAGGATAATTTCCTATTTGCCTCGTGACTTGACTAAGAGCTAATACAATAAATTAATCATAAGGGTTAAAACTAAGATGTCTTGAGATCCATCAGATAACGATGACTTTTGCCAATCCAAATTCAAGGTTGGGTTATCAATCAAGGTAAGTGACCTATAGAACTTACATAATGAATAGTGTTTGAACCCTTAACATATGCCTTAGCCGAAGGAAGAAGTGTTAAGAAACATTTTGCATAGTATTGCACTGAGATCCCAAGGGGAAGAGCAAATATGCAATGGAAATATTATATAATCTATTCTAGTATTGTTTGGAAAGAATGCAATTGGTTTTGTTGGTTGATCTAACAACATCCTAAATGCTTTTACATTCAACTGGTTGTTAGTTGTTGTTTGGATGATTATTCCAAGTGCTTGTGATTTATAGTAAATACATGGCAAGGGTCTGTGATGACAAGTCGCCATGGGAATAAAGGAATGTTTTCTTGGAAAATGATATTAGGACTGAATGCCTTGTTTGTGCTTGTTTCTTAAAGGATTTAATTAAGGAAGGATATTTTGCACGGGTGCATCACCTCCATGATTGCACCGCAGATTAACCCAAAGAGGGCACTACTCAATTCATGGGCCGAAGGTTGAGTGGTGAAAATGCCAACCACGGGAATGATGTTTCGCTCCTAGACAGCTTGCAGGTCAGTTGGAGCTCTGGACACCCCTTGCTAGGTCTAGAATGGAGTTGAAGACCTCCGTGGCCCCCAACGTCTAGGCATGTTGGGAGATCCTATTCTAGATAAAGGATTGAATTTTTAGTGCCATGAGATTTGGACCCGTTAAGGGATACTTCTGTTGGACAGAAGGGATACATAATTTCTCATGTATGAGCGGGAGACAAAGATTAACTTGAAGATAAGTTAAGGAACTTTTTTGAACTTGTTTGTCAAAAGATTGCTTGCTCTGTTTTTGTGTTTGTGCTATAAGTTATGCAAACGAACCATGTTCCCTAAAAGGCTTAATTAATGAAGCTGACTTTAAGTATCACACATAAATGTGGTAGGACCTAATTAGAAAAATAAAGCTATTAAGGGAAGCGGGTGGATGGAACCCCCAACGGGTCCATCCTACGACAGGGTGGTCCTAGAGAACTGGGAGGCTTCTCACAAGGATTTATTGTTGGTTGACTTTAGATATTATTAGGTTAGAACCCGATTCATGCCGTTTTAGGGGACTGGAATGGGACTATGCCTACGGGTAGAGAGGTTGAGCGGCGCATCCCTCTCATTTTCCATTCTCTTTGAACCAAGTGTGGCATGGGTCTGCTTCAGCTTGGATATCTCTGTGTAAAGTAGGATATCTTGGATTTTACACTAGAATGATATTAGGGGACCTTGGCCACTAGGAGCCCAAATTTCAAGTCGATCCTAGTGGGTTCGGCCATGAACATTCCGTTGCAAGGCGGATTCGGAAAAATATAGGCGACAAAACTTGGAACATTCCATGGGAATGCCGGGCAACGGCATTAAATTCATTTCTCGATAGACCGCTAAAAGCGTGCCTGGACAGCCGATGGGGCGGGCACCTCACAGAAAAAAAATTAGTGTTGTAAATGAGAGCAGACTCCCTTTGTGCAATTTGTAATCAGATTTGTGAGCATTCAACACATTGGAATGTGGATTTACGTGAATATAAAGAGAGAAGACCAATCTTTGGTCCAAAATATGGGCTGGATGCTCAAGGGCATAGGGAGTGCCCTAACCCTAATTTTTTGTATACAATAGTTGAAAAGGAATTGAAAAGGCTATTCATGTGTGTGTCAAAATTTGGTTCTTGCCTTGTTGCTTTTAGAGAGAGAGAGAGAGAGAGAGAGAGAGAGAGAGAGAGAGAGAGTGTGTGTGTGTGTGTGTGTGTGTGTGTGTTGAATATTGAATTGACTTGGTTTTTTTGGTTGATTTTTATTGTTTTTGAGGCCTGAATAGTTAATTTTTTATGGATTTTGAGTGATGACTAGTTATTTTGGAAGTGTTTAAGAGTGTTTTGAATGGAATTGATTATATTTTGGAAGCTCATGATGATTCTCAGTAGAGATATGAGGCTCTGTGATGTTCTGATTGGTTCTGATAGCTTCTATTTTGTTTTGGTTTTCTTTTGTATAAAGCATAGATTAATGATTGATGGAACTTGATAATGTTTGAAAGTTCATTGAATGGTTTTAGTATGAGTTATGTGGTTTTGATGTCTTCTGTTGACCTTCTGTAACCTTTTGTATAGAGCCTCTATTTCTGTTCTGTTCTGTTATGTATGCCTATATAAGTGTTCTATGGAATGTATGTATGACTTTGGGAAATTTCTCTAGCCTTGGAAAAAGGTGAATGTAGTTCCAAAAGAGCTCAAGGAAGTGGAAGAAGTAGATGCTGAAGACTCAAGAGAAGACTGGAGTGAAGTGACAATGATGAGCTATGAAGAGTCATTGTAGTGACTTTGGTGACCTTTCATATCAAATACACCTTTTGGAAGGGGCATTCATGACCAAATAAGGATTATGATGAGTGATTACTGAGTATTGTAGTGAGAAGATGATGTATTATTGATTGAGAGAGAAAGAGAGAGTCAGAGATAGCCAATTCTATGCCAAACAATGTATCTCTCAATGAGAGACTGTGAGAGAAAACTATGAAGACAATGAAGAAGAATACTATGTGATATTTTTCCATTCAAAGTGGTGTTCGTTTTGTGTTCTCATTGTTGGTTGATGCATTCTATGAAGAATATGAAGAAAATGATGAATCTTGTTGAAGTTAAAGCCATGGGAGAATTGTTTCTATGATGCTACATGAAGATTTCTTGCTCGTGGTGTTCTTTTCCTTTTGTGGTTCTCTAAAGAATGAAACAAAAGCTTTTTGATGTTACAAGATAGATTTTCTTGCAGTAGAAATCCCTTTTTCTTGGTGTCTCTTTTGGGGCTCCATGTTTTTGGTGCACCGCCAGGGAAACTTGCCATCAACAAGCATTACAAAAGGCTAAAAATGAGGGAAATGGCATTGCCAAGAAGAGAAGAATTCAATGGATGTTTGCAAAGTTCCTTCTTCCATTGAAGAGATAGAGATTCTTATTACCAAATCCATTTTCCACAAGAAGTTCATTCCACAATGGCGGAAACATATTACCATCATGATGCATGCTCTATGTGGTGGACTATTTCCTCTTCCTCTGTGCTGAAGCAACAAAAACTTGCATCTTGGCGGCAAATTGTTTAGGAACAAATTGAAGTGTAGAAGCAGTGAGAATGAATATCCATGGAAGATTTGGCATTCATTGAGAAGCTTCTCGACATCATTAAGTGGGAGATCGTGAAGAAGCTTCAAGAGTCGTGGTCAGTGGAGGTTCACGAAAACTAGAAAGAAAAGAGTTTGCATTTGTTCATGGATGCTCAACAGTAGGACACGTGGGACACATGGTGTACTAACAATCTCCTTTTCGTCCAATTAGCAATCTACTAGAAGTTGGTAGACAAAGTGTTCTTCACAACATACACTATTGAAACCATCAGAAGTTGGTATTATTATGATGATGGCACAACAATGATGCTCATAAGAATGAGTTTTGATATCGTCAGAATGAAATATCTCCCCCTCTATAGTGGTTCGAAAGCTAAATTCAGAGACATAGAAAAGAAGGAAGTAGAAGAGATGTTGGCTAGAGAGTCCTCCAAAAATTGAAGTCCCTTTGATTCTATTCAGTTGACTACAAAATAACTAATTAAATCCAACCCCTTGATGAATGACGCAATTAAGAGGCAAGCACTAGAACGAGTCCAAAGGTACATCAAAAGAGAAAATGAAAAAATCAAGGCCAAGAACGAGCTTGCAATAAAAGCCTCCTTTGATGCCCTAAAAGAACTCTTTATAGAAGCCCCCATGGTGACTCAAGGTCCCCTTCCTAGTCAAATCTGTCCTTGAAATATTGATGACAAGCCAGCAAATGTAGTTCCATTGTCCATTTTTAAGGGAGAGTACAATGAAGACCTTGATCTTCATGTAGTAGTGTTTATGATAGCCTGTGTGGCTAACAATGACAGAACCCCCGAGCATTTGTTAGCAATATTCCCTCCCACTTTCAAGGGCATGGCATTTCAGTGGTATGAATGACAAGCAGTATGAACTTTTGGCACATGGGACAACCTGATGTTGCCCTTCCTCACTAAATTCAGGCATGAAGGTTTTGAAGAGTGAATGCGAGAGGAGTCTGAAAACAACAATGCCTCAAATGATGGTTCAATCACAACAGTAGTTGTCTCAAGCAGTTCCTTCAATGGTGACTCAACAATAGTGGAATCCTACCCACTGGAATCAACAACCCCAAGTCTCAATAGGAGCTTTGAGTCAGAACTAGAACAAAGGACCTCTTGGATCAACCCAACCATCGTATGCAGTAATAACAGAAGCTTTCCAAAACCCTACTACAAGTACTCCACAAGGTGAAAATTTGAAGGACTACCTATCCAATTCAATGGCAAGTATCAAGATAGAGCTCATGGATGTGATTACAGAAAAACTATAGATGTTGAAGGAGAATACCGCCAATATATCAACTCCTATGGGAGGTGGGATAGATGTGATGCATTCTAATACATGGTGTAGAAAGCACCATCAAGTGGGACATTTAGTCACTGAGTGTACCCAAAAACCAACCATTCTTGGAACCTTCTGTTCATATTGTTTGAGGAAGAACCATATAGAGGATATCTACTCTTTGAAAGAGATGCATGAATGAAGAAAGAAATATGAAGTCACAAAATTCAACTTGCTAGAATTCAAAATGACAATGCAAGACATTGAACCAAATCCTAGGGAGTTTGGTCCTAATTTCGTTCCAAGGAGGTTTCCCTCTCAGAGTTACAAAGGACGATAGTCTAGCAGTGGTCAGAGATCAGAGGTGGAGTATTACAGATGTGGAGAAAATGGTCATATTTTACCAAATCGTCCAAACCTTAGAAGGTCTATGGATTACAAGCCCTTATGCAGTCGATGAAAAGGAGTAGGCCACACTACAAAAGATTGTCCAAGTCCATCGCCTATAAAATCTACTTCTGATACCCAACAGAAGACCCAAGAACTCACTTCCAATTTTGCAGAATTGGAAGTGGCAGCAATAATGCGTACAAAGAAAGGAGAACCCGTAGTTCCAAAAGAGAAAATTCCTTTTCCCAAGACTGTGAAGTTCAACCTTCCTCAAGAAAAGCAGAACAATGCAGTCCAGAATAATGAAGTATAGAGCACTACAGAGCCATAGCGAGCACAGAGTTAGTTGCAGAGAAAGGACCAGAGGTCCATGAAATGGAGGATGCGAAAGTACCTCCTCATGAAGAAGAAGCTCAGATGTTGTTGCTTCTAGAAGAAAAAGGGAAGATAAAAGTGGACGTGGCTCCATTTCCCAGTCGATTGGAAAAGATTATGGATCCTATCAAAGAGTATGATTTGGTCAAAGACCTAGACACTTTTAAACCAAACTTAACATTTTGAAAATTGTTGATGTTGTCTCCCAGCTGTTGAAACAAATTCAAAAGCATACTAACTAGAAGAAGAGGCGTGAGAATTGTTCCTTCTGTGGCGACCAAGTCCAACAGAGCCTCAAAACCTATAAAGAAAGTAGATGTGGCTAACGCCTTCCTAGATCTTAGAATCTCAGATATTTGCGTATGGATTGAAGGGTGCTTTATTACAGATGCATTAATTGATCGAGGCTCATCAGTAAACACAATTACTGATGTGACAATGACAGATGCATTAATTGCTCAAGGCCTATGTAGTGGCTTATCAAATTGGTAGATCAAAGCATAATCAAACCGTTGGGCATCCTGCCATACGTAAAGACAACCCTCTCAGGAAGAGACTATTGGCTGACATATCTAGTGGTCAAACCAAATTCCTACAGGACCTCATACCCTCTGTTGTTGGGAAGACCTTGGCTTTTTGAAGCAAGAGTAAGGACAGACTGGTTCAAAGGAACCCTAACCCTCGGTAGAGGACCCAACAAAGTGGTGCTGAGGTTGTATGGATCACAAAAAGGCAATGGATCCACATCCATCAAAGTCGTAATTGACTCCTCCAATTAAGTAATAGATGGTACATCGAGAGACAAAGAGGCCATCAAACAGATATTTCCCAAGAAAACAGAGACAGAGTCCCTAACAGTGGACACTGTAAGCCAACTACCAAAGGAAGCAAAGTCCTTGGCCACGGGAGAATACCTCCTGCCTGAACCTGAATTGACTTCTTAAATCACCTCATATAGTGAAATAGAAGCATGGATGTATTGTTCTCCCTGTTACATGGCAGTTGCAAAGACATGAGGAGAGATAGAGCCAAAGACATGGACATGAGCAGAGAAAGAGATAGACACAGAGACAGATCAGAGGACATAATAGAGAGTGTGTTCTTCTCTTACAGAGCACTCACTGATGTAGAAACAAAACCTCAAGAAAACGAAGGTGATAAGGATCTATCCTACTCATAGAAGGTAGAGATGAAGAAGAAGTTCCTAAAGTTCATGAAGCCTCAGATGCAAAAGATCCCTCTCTGATCGACATAATGATTATGGTACCTTTTGGATTGATTAATGATTCATGTCATGGGCAAAGCCTTTACAAGAAATGGATTAAGATGAATAGGCTTTCCTTCAACAGTGGCTCTTGTCGCCCAAAGTTACCATTTCTAAAAGAAGATGATGACGATGCACCTTGCTAACAACCCCCAGCGTTGTAGCTCAAAATTGACATAGAAAGTTCCTGTTATGTGACATTCTTGGATGCATCTTTAGAAGAAGAATCCTCAAGCCAAGAAATAATTCATCCCCAACCCAAACCCGAAACCTCCATGATACTCTTTCAGCCTCCCAAAGAGCGAGCTAAGCCTTCATTAAAAGAGAATAATAGTTCCAATGCATCATCAGAAGAAGAGACCACTCCCTTGAAGGAGTTGGATCTTTACCTAGAAGCAATCCGTGGGATATTTATACGTGACGTGGAAGGTGAAAGGCAATTGAGGTTCGTGGATGATGACAATACTGAACGTCACTTGAAGGTGGGTCTAAATCTTCCAGAAGAGGAACTAGTGGTCCTGCAAGACCTACTAAAGGAGAACTTAGACGTGTTTGCATGGTCGTAAAGGGGATTGATTCCACAGTTTGCCAATACCACATCGACCTAGAGCCTGATGCCAAACCTATGAGGCAAAGACAGAGGCATATGAATCCCAATTATTCTGCTCTAGTGAAGGCCGAATTATTGAAGCTCCTTGAAGTTGAGTTCATTTATCCATTGGCTAATAGTGGATGGGTTTCATCCATCGTGATACCCAAAAAGAATGGGAAACTTTGAGTATGTGTGGACTTCCGGAAGTTGAATTCCAAGACAAAGGATCATTTTCCTATCCCATTCATACACCAATTGTTGGACACAATGGCAGGCCATGAGCTTTATTCCCTCTTAGATGGATTCAGCAGATACAACCAAGTCCAAATCGCACAAGAGGACCAATCCAAAAAAACCTTCACAATAGAATGGGGAACCTATGTTTATAGAGTGATGCCATTTGGGCTCTATAATGATCCTACTACTTTTCAACAAGTGATGATGGCTACCTTCCAGAACCATCTACATGATCTCATTGAGGTGTATCTCGATGACTTCTATGTCTATAGCCTCATCTGTGAACATTGGGAACCCCTAGAGTAGTGTTTTGGTAGATGTCGAGAGTATGGGATTTCTCTCAACCCCGACAAATATGTCTTTGGCATCTCATCAGGGGTTCTTCTAGGCCACATTGTCTCTGCACAAGGGATAGCAATAAATCCTGCTAAGATTGAGAAGATTGCCACCTTGATAGCTCCAACTAACCTTAAGCAATTGAGGGGATTCCTTAGCCATGTGGGTTATTACAGAAGATTCATTGCACACTTTATGACAAAGGCAGCCCCTTTGCATAAACTCCTGAGAAAAGATGTCAAGTTTACATGGAGCAGTGATTGTGATGAGGCATTCAACACCCTCAAGTAGTGTTTGATTGAAGCACCCATCTTGCAACGTCCTGAGTTAGTAAGCTCAAACCCTTTTATAGTACTAAGGTGAAAATAGTTGCTGAGCTGCCTCTTATGGATGAAGAAGGACTTATTCAGTACATTCCTAAGGAGGTCATAGATCAACGTGAAAATAAGCTTTGTTCTTACTCAATCATCAAGTATTTGATTAAGTGGAAGGGTTTACCACTTGAGGAAGCTTCTTGGTTGCTAGATTCCATCTTGGATGAGTTTTTCTACCTACAGGATGCATTGGTGGCTGAAACAATCATATGGGAGTTAGTTGCACTCTAATACGGTTTGAATAGTAGTCTATTTTAGAATAGATTTTACTTTGTCTAATTTTTAAAATTCATTCACTTATGTAGCATTAAAGTACTATTCAGTAGCTACATTTTGAATGCCATGCTCGCTAGGTATGTAGAACATGGGCCTTGTGAAGAAGCATTGAGATGTTACAAAATGCTAGCTGTAAAGCATACCTGCAAATGCTATTACATTTGTCACGTATTTGAAAGCTTGTAGGACTTTGGGGGAATTAAGACAATAGGCTAGGAAATACATACTGAGATCAAGATCTCAGGCTTAGGAAATTATCCTACAATAGGAAATCCATTGGTAGACATGTATGGAAGGTATGGTTCTGTTGCAAAAGGTCACAATGCTTTACAATGTTTTGAGGAGATGCAAGGGCAATATATATTTGTGGATGATGTAACTTTTGTCACCTCCTAACAGGGTGTAGAGGTTGATTCTAACATAAGCTTCTTCCTCTCATAGCTCGAGATGCCATGGGGATACTATTGGGTTGCCAGGACGTTGGCTATGTCTACGTACCATGGGGTAACTATTTCGACTAGAAACAAGGAAGCATCAAGAAGGTCTTGATCATCTTGCTCTTCTTCATCATCAGTTTGAGGGATTCGTGAAAGGTAATCAGCCAAAACATGAGAGCGACTGGGTTTGGTCACCACTTCAAAGTCAAACTCTTGAAACAAAAGGAGCCATCTCATCATTCTTCCCTTCACATCATCCTTGTTCATTAGGAAGGATAGGGCTTCATGGTCCACGTAGAATTTGAAATGTCAATAGTAGATTTGAGATTTGTGCAAGTACAAAACTATTCTAAACAATGTGTAGTTTGCATGTAGGGGGTGGTCAAACAGGGGCATAATTGGCTAGTATTCAGCCGGTTGGGCCTCTTGGAGGTGAGGGAATTCATTGACAATAGTTGCTAGGCACCAAAAGGCTTCTTCCAGGGGTAGGCCTTGCCATTTGATGAGGTATTCCTTGATGGATCAAGATCTTAAGTGCTTATCTCATTGCCCAATGATTGTCCTAGGGATGTATTGAATGATACCTTATTTATCTACTATGGGAAAAAGTTCTTCCACATACTCCATCGAGGTACCAATGAAGGGTTTTAACTAAGTGACATGAAATAAATTGTGGATCTTGGTCGTAGGGGGAAGCTCTAATCAGTAGGCCAAGTCACTAACTCTCTTCAGAATTTGGTAGGGGCCATAGAAGTGGTGGGTGAGCATGTTATTGCTGCCCTCTTTGAGAGTGGAGTAGCGAGACTTAGGCACTTTCAAGAGGATGAGTTCCCCTTTCTGGAATTCCAAATGCCTTCTTTTATCATCAGCATAGAGTTTAATGTGAGTTTGTGTCGTTTGAAGATTCACTTTGCATTACTGAAGTAGGGCGTACATGTGATCTGACTGGACCTAACTTTGAGGGTTGATCTTATCATTGAATAAGAATATAGGGAGGGGGACCTTATACCCATAAAATGACTCAAAGGGGGAAACCAAAATGCTAGAGTGGGTGGAGTTATTATAGGCAAACTTAGCCAAGTGGAGCCACGTATCCCAACTGTGTTGTACATCATGGCGGAAAAAGTGTTCTAAATATGTCTCAAGCCATTTGTTTACTCTTTCAATCTCATCATCAGTCTGGGGGTGATATGCAGAGATGGAGCAAGCTTGGTACCCATAGATGTGAAAACTATCTTCCAAAAGTTACTCATAAACTTAGCATCCTCATCATATACTATGAATTGTGGTAAGCCATGCAACTTGAAGACATATGAGAGTGGATTTTAAAGACTATTTTTTAAAGCCCAAAAGAGCCCATGAGGCCCTAAAAGACCAAATTTTCATGCAAAATGAAATGGTTGCGGATCAATGAGTTGGAGTTCCTATAGGGAGTTCGATGATAAGAACCCAACGCAAGTCTGGGTTTGTCGATCAGAGTCCGCTTGACCCCCCATTTAATCCCCGCAAGGATTCGCGTTATGAAGCAACTACATGATCTAGAAGGCAAAAAACATATCGTGGTGGCCAAGCTTATAGATTTGGGCATCACGAAGCCATCCCTCTAGACGAATCTCAATTTTGAGTGCGTTTGTCCCCTCAAAAATGAAAAATCCACTTGCCGAGAAGTGTGAAACAAAAAACTTGAACTAGTTTTTTTTAAAGCCAAACTTTAAGCTTGTTTTGGCTTGGTGGAATGAAGGGGCAGGAAAAAAAACGTTTTTTTTTTTGGAAGGGGGGCATCGTTTTTTTCGATGCCCTCTCTAATCATTAAAAAGTAATTTTTGGAGCCTACAACTGATCAAGGATTGCTCCTGGCTGTGATCTCCACAAATTTTTTGCTCTTCATCGCCACTGAAATCACTAGATTTGATGCATTAAATAAAGAGATATGCTTTTATAGTTTCTCTCTCCTCCCTCCTCTCTGCTCTTATGGGATGTTCTTATGGATCAATGTAAAGAGAGAAGGATGGGCTCAGATGGACCTTTTTTGTTAAACGATGAAGCGGGAGTGGAGAGACATGTGAATCAGAGTTGGATGGATTGTCAACAATCGTGAAAGAGCGTCGACAGGTCTCTAATGTCGAAAAACACACATCATAATGAGTAATTTCATGAGAAAATGTAGATTTTACCGTTTCATGATATATTCTTATTTGAAATGGTTAGTAATGCTTGGATTTGATTGCCAATTCTTTGTTTGAGTAGCCATGTTGAAAGAATCATGAAATAATCAGTCGTATAATAACACACAAAACCTAGGACTAGGAGGTTTAAATATGCAGTTTTTGGGTTTTTAGTGTGCATTTTTCGTTCTCATGGAATGAAATATGCTAAGAAAATCATTTTCTATAAGAGTTATGAATCTACATCTAAAAATTAGTAATTTTTAGTAATTTTTTATAAATAAATAAAAAATTAAAGAAAATAGAAAAAAGTAACTTTTTTTGCATCATAAAAATAAGAAAAAATAAGATTAATGAATTTGGACATAGAATGGAGTTGAAGCATGAGGTTTAGCCTAGCCCCATTTTTTTGTTGGAGTGTGTTTTTATTGCTCTCAATAAGAAAAAATACATTTAAAAACATGCCTACACCTATCAACGTAAGCAAAATCTTAAACAGTAGGAGTAAAGGGGTTGTTGAGCAGTTGAAGTACGTTAACTTTTGATGTTTGTTGCTGCATTTCATAAGAGTTTGTGGTTGTTTAAAATTTAAAGGGACTAGTAGCACGAGGAAACTCGATGCTAGCCCTAAGCAACGAAGCATCCACATAATAGAAAAGGAAATCATGAAAAGAATTGTCTTTGCACTTTCAAGATGCTAAATTTCAATGAATATTTGTTTGAGAACGATGGTCATATTCACTTTTGCATTGATGTACCTCATGGTATCATATCCTGGATGCATAGCACCTATTGATATGAGTGATGACCCGACACTGAGAGTGTGAGGTATCCTAAGCCGTAGGGCTAGATATCTGATTCCTTGGGAGTTATTTGGTGAGGTTTATATATCATCTCTTGGATCTTTTATCAAAAGAGTGGACTTTGTTTCGAAAGTGTTTATGTTCACGATGTATCATGGGGCCAATCCTCGAGGTGTAGAGAGCCATAGTGGGGCCGCAGTGATCAATCGAGGGGTGCTTCCTGTGTGTGTGCTACATGGTGTACAACAACATGTTTAGGGACTCCTTTTGAGGAGTGGGGAAAGAATTACTTGTTGGACTATGACAAACACTACACATGCAAAGTCTTGGACCCCTTGTGGCTGCATGGCCTCATGGGGTGGTTTTAGGTGAGTAGTGAGGCCCAATTAGTGCCTTAGAGCTAATGTCGGGCCCGTTTTAGGTCTTGATAGATGGTGCATTTTTCAAGAGCTGCTAGTAAGTGGTGATTTTTAAATCTTGGCTATAAGGGACTCATTATTTTTCTTAGTTTTTAATTGGGAGCTTCATTGAAGCATTGGATATTACATTAAGAATGATTAACACCTCAGTCATCAGCATGATGATTAATCCAAGGAATTTCCATTACCTAAAAGAAAGTCGTGTGAAGCTAAAGCTCTGAAGTGGGACGATGGTAACAACGTAGCCCTATTCATGTACGAGAATACTATTACCCATTTTGGCAGTCCCCTCGAGCTGGTAAGTGACAGAGGTACTCATTTCCTTAACAAAATCATGGAAGAGATGACAGAGCTATATAAGATCCGCCATCGCAAGTCCGCTCCTTACTACCCTAGATCCAATGGCCAAGTTGAAGTCACCAACCACATCCTCTACTCGATCTTGACAAAAATGATTGCGGCACATCGTCGTGATTGGGACAATTGACTTACAGAGGCCCTCTAGGCATAAGAACCTCCCATAAGGCTGCTACAGGATAGACCCCTTTCCAGCTGGTGTATGGTACATAAGCTGTTTTTCGTTGAACTCGAATTTCCCTCTTTGCGAGTGGCTATCAAAGAATACTTGGGAGATGATGAGTCACTGCAACGCCGCCTCTTCTACACTTGGAATATTTAGATGAGACTCATAGGATGGCTCTACAGTGCATGGAAGCCACACAAGCCCGACGTAAGGCTTACCATGACAACTTTATCAAACACAATGAGTTCAAACGAAGGTGATCTTGTTCTAGCCTATGATTTGAGATTTGGCAAGTTTCTTGGCAAGCTTCAACAACGGTGGATGGGCCCATACAAGGTACTTGTTGTCAACCCTAATGGCTATGTTCAGGTGTAGACCGTTGATGCCTCTGATGATCCCTTCCTAATTAATGGCTATCGCTTGAAGAAGTACTTCTCTCCTTGGGGATCTTGACAATCACAATCACCCATCCTTTCCCCCATTGGCATGGCACTGTAATTCTTCTGATGCTACTTGTGATAGCCTTTCTTCTACCACTCCTGAAGAGGTGCATGCAACCCTATGTTCCCTCCAGCCCACCTCCTGTCCCTGATCTCTTATCCTCTATTTTCAATCAGCCGCTCGCGGTGGAGAGGATGGTTTTGACAAATGGTATTTCTACCATTTCCATTCTAAAAGCAAAAAAAAAGAGAAAAAAAAGACATATATATATATATATATATATATAATGGTTATGGGAGAAAAGGGCTGTGGTCCTTGCCATGCTAACCTATTTCTTTGAGAAAAGGTGGAGATACCCTCAGGAATAGGTTAAGACAAAAAAAAGAAAAAAAATGAAAAAAAAGAGAGAAAAAAACTGTGTTGGGAGAAAATGAAGAAATTCCCTGTCATAGCAGGCCTTGTTTCAAGAAAAGGTGGAAACACCCTTGGGCAGAAAGCTGACTGTGGAAAAGGTGGTAACACCCCACAGTTTGAGATAGCTGATTCACCAACAGAACCTTTCCAGAAGCAATTTGAAGCCACCTCCCTTGGTGCTGTGTCTCTGCAATATCAGTTCATCTACCCTCCTTAACAGACGATCTTTCATACAAATCATCGAAGTACTAGACGTGTCAGCTACCTCCTTGGGTATGCATCATCTTCAACACTCTGGTGACAACAACAACCGATGCGATCTTCATCGATAACCCCCTGAGTGATGTGAGATTTCATAATAACAAGATGGGGACATGAGTATGGGCTGCCCTCTATATCTATCAAAAGAGTGTGAGATAGAGGGTGGGGTGACTGACCAGTCTTTCCCTTCAATTTAATTAAGAGGTGTGATGTGTGAATGGATTATTCCATGCACAGGATGGGCTTCTCAATGCACAAGGCACGATTTGTTCCTGTGCACTGCACTATAAGGCTCCTTGGCCTTCCTTCTCACACAGTATGCCGGCATAGGGCAGGATGCACTGTTGCATCATCAAATGTGCACAAGGCATACAACCTTTGCACAAGTGAATGTGAGGATTACATTAATGGGTTTCTGGAATGGGATGCCCCTGTATCTATCAAAAGAGTGTGAGACAGAGGGTGGGCTGAGTGTGACTAGTGTTTCTCCTCAATCAATTCTGAGACGTGAGATTGAGGGACGTTACAACACCTGGATTCAGGTACATTCCCATTTCCTTATGCACACACAGGATGGGTCTTTGCCGCCATCACAAGACACGTCACCCTATTCTGTACACTACACTACAAGGCTCCTTGATCTTCCTGCTTGCACCTATGCCAGACAGGGTTGGACGCACTAATGCACTATCAACTGTGCACCTTGGCATACTCCCTCTACACCATTTCCCTTGTCAATTTCTAAACTAGGTGTGAGATCTGGGTTACCATCAATACTATCTCGAGTGATGTCAGTAATGTTAGAAATGCGAGATCTAGAGCATGGCAGAAGTTATGGAGGTTGGAATGTAGAGATAAACCTCATGATGACATAGACACAGAAGACAACTGTTACACAAGTGAATTAGGTTTCAAGATTGAGACTTGAACTCATAAACACAATCTTGTGTAAGACTGACAATGACACAAAGAGACAAGTACTATTGCATTATCATCATATGAAAGTGATAGTCAAGTACATCATTATATAGGATTGCTTGGTGGCACATTTCATCCACTGTGCATATGGGATTCTGTCTCTCTTCCTAGAATAAACTGCATCTTCCTAACCTAACTGTTCCATACAAAGGGGCATACACAAGGTGTGATTGACAGATTCTCAACACCCCTCCTCAATCACAACCTGAAAGTACAAAGTGTGTAGAGGCTTTAGTGAGAGCAGTACCTGCAAAGTGTGGGCATACCACAAACATGGCAAAACACCAGAGGCTGTTGCAGAAAAGGCTAAGTGTGGGTACCATAAACATGGTGGACATCCAGAGGCTGTAACAGGGGCCTCACAAAGTGTACAGAGGCTGTAGTACAAGGCTACATGAGGAGTTTACAAAGCTTATGAAAGGAACATTAAGGCAGGTACAATGCTTTTAAAACAGAAAATGAGAGACAAGGACCGATAAGCCCTTGTGGTCTTTTTCAGCATATGCTATTTCTTTGTCAGCATCATGGAAAATCTTCTTATCTTTCTTCTCTTCTTCATGATCTTCTTGGTCTGCTCCTTTATTGACTTTGCTTGTAGCATTTTTGAGTTTGCTCTTCCAGTTGTCCCCCTCAAGCAAAGAATTTCTTATTTTCCCCAAAGCAATAGGCATGTCTTCTAGTTCTTCAAATAAACACAAGGATGAAACTTGAATCAAGGCTTGAATCTTCCCTGCAAGTAGAATAGGCACATCTTCTATGTAGTGTAGATAAACAACACAAGTCATGTTGCTCTTCATGGAGTGTATCCACATAGCGATCTTTTTGTTCGTCATTTTCATGACCAAGGATGAGCAGCAAATCAACTCCAGATTCTCAGATTTATCAGTGGAAGGGCAGATTGCAGTGTGTCAAGAGACACAAGTAATATTAGTGTGAAAACACACTATGTAGTTTGATTCTTGATGCTTGTTGATGTCGTCTCGTTGAACTTGACCTTCACTTTGAATCTTCTGCTTGCTAGCTTGGAAGGCAAATCTTGCTAGGAACTTCAGTGACACAGTGGATCAGAGTGGCAGGGCCTTCAGTGAGCTTGGAGAAGTGAGAAATTGAAAAAAAATGAAGCTTTCAAGGTTTTGGCTATGGCTGACTTTTAGGGTTTCTGAGGCAGCCCTGGTTTTTTACAGATTGTGGGAGCTGTGGTTGACCATTTTCAAATTTTTTTTTATGAAAATGTAGCTCATGAGATGCTCTACCAAAGCCCTAACCTCCTCGTCCAGATCGCGGCCCGTGCTGCACGCGCAGATTCGAATTCCGTGAGCAGGCGCAGTTTGTACAGACTTCCGCGATTTCCGCAATGCTGGGCTCGATGATGACCAATGTTCGACTGTGATGTATCAGGGAGCTTCGCCACGAGTAGAGGGATGTTTTTCCAGAAGGAATCGTGGGCTAAGATGGCCTGTAGAGTAAGATATAGAAGCTCCAAGCAAGGTAGGTCCTGTCTGGCTATGGCAGACACAGGGCAGAGGTTGAGAAAATTGTCAATGCTGAAGCTATGCTTGCCCAAAGTCAGTGATTGATGTGTCAAGAAGAAGCTTTGGAAGTAGGGGAACACTTTCCCAGAAGGAAGCAAGTGAAGATATGCCCTGTAAGTGGAGATCCAGCTCCTCCAACAAAGGTAGGTTGCAGGTTGGCTATGGCTGCCAAGGGGTAGAAAGTGAAAATGGACTTGGAGATGAAGTCAGACACTTGAGCTGAGCTGGATAGAGATTATGAGAAACTGAGGGAGCAGAGAGAGGAACTGAAACATGCTAAGCCATGCTCAGCTGAGCTCTGATACCATGTTAGAAATGCGGGATCTAGAGCATGGCAGAAGTTATGGAGGTTGGAATGTAGAGATAAACCTCATGATGACATAGACACAGAAGACAACTGTTACACAAGTGAATTAGGTTTCAAGATTGAGACTTGAACTCATAAACACAATCTTGTGTAAGACTGACAATGACACAAAGAGACAAGTACTATTGCATTATCATCATATGAAAGTGATAGTCAAGTACATCATTATATAGGATTGCTTGGTGGCACATTTCATCCACTGTGCATATGGGATTCTGTCTCTCTTCCTAGAATAAACTGCATCTTCCTAACCTAGCTGTTCCATACAAAGGGGCATACACAAGGTGTGATTGACAGATTCTCAACAAGTAATGGGACAAGTGACTATTTGTTCATTCTCCTCTGAGTGTTGCGAGCTGAGAGACTATCCTTCATCCACGACACCTACCAGATGGGCTTTATCAATCAACTACCTCCCTGGGTGTTGTTGCATGGTCCCTGCCACATTGGATGTATGCTGTGAAGACACCTTGGTACCTCCTACAGAGCCAACTTCGACATAGGACGTGACATCAACCATCAAATGCAATGCTCGGTGAAACGGGCCAAGTTTTTCTAACCCTATCTTTATGATTGCAAGTGTATGTAATGTTTTAAGTGTGGGGACGTTAGAGTCTAGTCAGACGAGTCTTAGGTTATCTTGATCCATTTTACTCTATCTGTTAAGGTTTTAAGTGTGGGGACGCATCCCTGCGCATTTGAGATGCATATCCCCTGCATATGTCATTACCTAATCATGCATGTCTACCACGTTCTAATTTTTCCCTCATGGGGATCCCTTTCTCACCCACCCGTCTAACTTTACCCCACCCTTGGGGCCGTTTCTTTACTATTTTCCTTTATCCCTTGTTTTGACATTTTGCTTGTGAACGCATCCTACGTTTACTGGAATCCAAATCCAACCTTATAGCCCTATTTCTCCCTTTGAACTGCCCATTTTTCATTTTTACCAACCCCTATTTCAACACACGATTCTTGAGATATTAATTTTTGACGCATTTCATGTAAATTAGACGGTTTCCCATATGAACGCACCTTTATTATTTCGAAACTGTGATTTAAAATGGCAGCTCTGACAACCACCTTCCCTTTGACATTTTTTGCTTTTACTCTATATCATTCCGATGCACGGTTGGTCCGATATTAATTTTTGTGGGTTTTCGGGATATTTTCGTGCGTAATTTTCATATTTTTCCCATGTGCACATGCCCTGTTTGCATTGGAATTCTAGTTTAATTTGATAGCAGTGTCCCGTCAATATTTTCTCCCCTTTTTCCTTTTTTCTCCCCCTACTCCGACAACTGGATTTTTAGTTATTAAATTTTCCATGTATTTTCGAGTGTCTTTCTTGTGTTTTTTGCATGTGAACCCCTACTAATTTCCCCAAAACTGTGTGTTGATGTGGCAGCCTTGTGAATCCTTACCCCCCGGACATTGTTCCTTTTTGCTGCCCTTTCTTCCGCCAAATGGTTCTTTTCGTACTAATTTTCGAGTCCATTTTTAGGACTGATTTTTGGGTTTTTTCCATGTGAACGCATCCTATATAAGTCGAAACGGTGTTTTGATATGATAGCGTTGTTGGGCACATTATTTTGCACATTTTTCCTTCTTTCCACACTTCATTCTGACTAGCGGATTTTTCGAAATTCATTCCAGACTGTGTTTTCGAAGCCATTCTTCGTCTTTTTCCCATGCGCATACCTTGCTTTTGCCCCGGACATCCTATCATACTTTTCCATCCTTTTCTCTTCATCATCGTCACATTTTTCTTTTTTACGAAATTGTGTTTTGACGAGCAGTTTGCGAGTTATTAATTTTTCTTTGTTTTGCCGTGTTCTCGTGTGCCTTACCTCACACGTGAACACGTGCGTTTCTGCATTTACGCACCTTGAGACACCCCATCGCCTTTGTGCCCTTTCATACCAACGTCCCGGTCGTGTTCAATCTCGTCAATGCAAAATTTTTTTACTCCTACCTTGTGCATACGCATGGGATGGGGTCGTGCTTTTCTTTTTAGGGCTTTTATTTTATTAATTTAATTTAATTCCCCCCATTTTTACATTAGCTATCCCCCCTAATCATTGTTTTATTTTTTTTAACAACAAAAAAAGAGAAAAATGAAAACGACAAAAAAACGACAACAAGAGAAAAAAATGGGTTTTTTTTCAATTAATTATTCTTACAAACACGAACACCAATTTAGAAAAAAAACACAAACACAAACACCAAAAAAAGAAAAACAAAAAAAACGTTTTTTTAAATTAATTATCATTTTTAAAAAACCGCCCCTCGCGCAGCCAACCGTCCTTTCTTCTCTCTCTCTCTCTCTCTCTCTCTCTCTCTCTCTCCTTCCTCCTCCTCCTCCTCCTCCTCTCTTTCTTTCTCCTCCTCCTCCTCTCCTTCTCCTTCTCCTTTTCCTTCTTCTTCTTCTTCTTCTTCTTCTTCTTTCTTCGCCTTTTCTTCCTCCTTCTCCCTCCTTACCTACCTACCACTGCCTCTGCCGTCTGGTCGACACCGCCCCTTCTGCCACCTAGTCGCCACTGCCACGTCCACCATCTGGTCGACGTTGCCCCGCCCCGCTCTCGTCCTCCTTTATCCTTTGGCTGCCCCTCCTCCTCCTCCACCTTGTTCTCCTCCCCCTCATCCTTCTTCAGCCGCCCCTCCTCCTCCTCCACCTCGTCCTCCTCGCCGTTGTCCTTGTGCCACCACCACCTCCTCCTTCCCCACCACCCCGTCCCAAGCCCCCCTTCCCCCACCCCTACCCAACCCCCCCTTCCCCCTGATGCTAGGAGGCATATTCCACGGTGGATTCCGTGCCACGGTGGATTCTATGAGGTTTTACGGTGGATTCCGTAAACTTTTATTATCGGGCTCATACACAAAGTGGATTCTTTGTGCGAGAAGTTGATGGGGACACCTATCCTTTTCGGGCATTTTGTTAATTTTATGTATACATGGGTGATTCCATAGTGGGTGATTCCGCAAAATACATATTTAATTAATAAACGTTTATGAGTTTAGAGTGCACACTCGTGATAAATTAAGGTTAGGATTGATTTCTAACCAATTTATTTATGTAGCTGAAGACTGCTAGGTATTCAATTTTGTTGGTTTAATTGTATTATTTTACTAACGATTGTGAATGCTTCAGTTGATGTGTAGAGATGGCAGCGGTGGCAGTGGAAAGCATTGGAGGATAGCGTGTATTCAAATTATCGTCAATATTTTGATGGGCGCATATCTTAGGCATGGCGCCTATATTTTGTCGCGTGTATTTATCAAGGCGCTTGATATTTATTTATTATTTTTGTATGCGCATGGGCGCACGATTTAGATATTTGTATTTGTTCATTGTATTTGGGTAGGCTTGACTTCTTGGGCGTCCATTAGCTTTAATTCTCTATTTTGGCACAAAAGCAAACTCAAAAGCTAAAGCGTACTATTTTGTAATTTGGGCTATTATTTGAGCTTGAAGATGATTAATATATGAAATACATGCTTTGTGGAGCACTCACACAAGGCATGGGGGGAGATTGCACCCAATTGGTCTCTTGTTCATGTCGTGCAAGCTTTCTACATTGATTTGTGTGCAAAAAGTAGAGTTCTTTTGTTCTTGGGGACCTTCTGGCGCTCACTACGCGCGCTTACGGCATCCGATCTATGCACCAGTGGTATCAGAGCGAAGCTGAGATCGAGAGCTTCCAATCGCTTACCATCTTGCGCGAAGGCGGAGCTTCTGGAATGATTGAGCTCTACAGTCAGTTTTGTCGTGAACAATCGATACGGGTGTGAGTTTTGTCGCGAACAGTCGATACGGGTGTGTTCCTGGTGGTCAAGAACCACTATCTGCATCCTTTGATTGCAAAGGACCGGCCTGAGAAAGCGGAGGACCACGTACACATCTCCTTCTACAAGTCGTTTACAAACAGACAGACAGATAAGACTCCATAGCTTAAAAGCTTAAAAGCTTTATTTCAAAAGTTTAAAAGCTTAATAGTAAGCTTTAAAAAAAAGCTTTTTTTTTTAAAGCTTACCTAAATGAATTTGATAATCAGCGCGGCAGCGGCATCCTGACGTCTGAAACGGCGGTGAAAAACGGCCCCCCTCCTAAAATCGAAATCGTCACAGTCAGCTTATTCAAGCTTAATCACATAAGCTTAAGACTCTTAAGTTCCTCAAGTCCACCAAGCTTAATTACTTCTCCAAGTTCTGCAAGTCACAGAAGTCATTACAAACTTACTCAATAACTCCCAGAAAGGCTGTTCACACGTAGAAGCACATAAACCGTTTATTGCTCTCTGGAAGACCCTGTTCCTATTTGCAGACTTGCTGAACTAGTTTCAGCAAACGCACAAGGTCATACGCAGTTTCTACGAAGACAATGAATACCGCAACTGCAAAAGAGGAAGACTATAAAAGCCAACCAAAATATATAAGCCTTGTACACCTGACTTTGAGCTACGCTCATCCTACTAATCAGATTTTGAGAGTGTGAGGTCTTTTGGATTTTACAAGATGATGGAACAAAACATGGACAATTTAATGGCTGAAGGTGATTTACCCGAATCAACGATGGAACAAAAATTGGATTTGATTATGATGCAGCTTGATGAAGAACGAAGAGCTCGACAAGCTTTGCAAGTTCAATTGGCCAAATTGCAACGATCTACCATCGACAAAGATGGACCGCAACCCAAAGATCTTATACGACGTACCATCGATGCGACACTTGAAGCCCAATCCATCCGCAAAGAAACAAAGATAAGTAAAAGAAACTTCAAATTTTGTACTTTTAATGGATCTCGAGATGGAAAGACTGTACTTGCATTTATAAGTCAGTTTGATGATTACTTCCATGAAGAGACATATGCTGAGAAAGACAAAATTAAATGTGTCACTAACCATTTAGTCGATCGAGCATCTCTATGTGGACTGTGGTTCGCAAGAGCATTGATTGTCCCACTACCTGGGATAGTTTCCAAAAGAAGTTTTTGCAGAATTTCCTTCCTCCTCAATTCCATGAAAAAGCCATAAAGCAATGGGATCTTCTATAGCAAAGAGATCGGGAACCTATTTCCCAATACACTGAACGTTTTTGGAATGCCCTACTGCAATTACACATGCTCGAAGATGTACATGAAGCGACTCACAAACGCAAGTTTATGTTTGGACTACTTGGACATTACTATGCAGAAGTCAATATGTTCAAGCCAACAACCCTTGAAGATGCAATTTCTTTGGCCCATGACACTGAAGACAAGATTCGAGGAAGAGACGAGTGTCCACAACAATTTCAAACTAATGGTAACTATGGTTCCAAGCAATTCAATTCAAATTTTTGAAGATTCAATCAAAGTCGTTTTCTTCCATCTTCATTCCGTAAGTCTTGGACACGACCACATGCTTTGCCATCAAATACCAATCCAAACCCTAAGCCATCCTCACAGCCAAATCCCAATATTCCTAAACTTCCTGCCATTACTAACAATGTATCTAAAGCCAAACCCATAGTTTGTTACAAATGCCATAAACCTGGACATCTAGCAGCCAATTGCCAAACCAAAAAGCCACCTATCCATATCAATTATCTTGGAGCAATGAAAGAAGAAGAACGTGAGGAAATGCCTGATTTTACAGAAGATGATGACGACATTGGTACTACTTTGGATACTTTGCCAGGTATGCCAACTCCCCATTCTTTGTTAACAATGAAATGTTTAGTGCATGGTAAATAAAAGATTATTTTACATGATGATGGGAGGACACATGACTTTATTTCTGCAAAGTTAATCAAAGAATTGAATTTACAAAATGTTTCTACACATTATCGCATTAAAGCTGCATTTCTAGGCACGAGATATAATGGGACACAAGAGGTGCATAACTTAGAAATTAAAATTGGTGAATATACTGAACAAAGGAATTTCCTAGTTGTACCTTTGTAGTTTAGTGATATTATCTTAGGAATGCCTTGGTGTCATCAATATAATCCTGACATTGATTATTCTATGCATTCAATTAAAATTTATTTTCAAGGAAAATAAATCACATTGCATGGTATGCACACTTTTAATAATTTTCCACTGCTTACTCATACTCAAGCTAAATGTGCATTACGTAAAAGTAGCAAATCTTATTTAATTTGGGTGAATGAACTTCAAGCTAAAGAAAAACATATGCATCCTAGGCATAAACAATTTCTTGCTCAATTTAAAGATTGTTTTGCTGATGATTTACCACCTGGACTACCACCTTCGCATCCTGAAGATCACAAAATAGACTTAATTCCTGGTACACAACCACCATGTAAAGCACCATATAGGCATAACCAAATTGAATAGAAAGAAATTCAAAATCAAATAGAAGAATTACTTAACAAAGGATTAATTAGACCTAGTACTTCTCCATTTGGCGCGCCTGTTTTATTGGTAAAGAAGAAGAATAATACTTATCACATGTGCATTGATTATCGTGCCCTAAATAAAATTACTGTTAAAAATAGATATCCAATTCCTAGGGTAGATGATCTTATGGATAAACTACAAGGATCTGCCATATTCAGTAAGATAGATCTTAAATCTGGTTATCATCAAGTAAGATTGGATAAATTTGATATATTCAAAATTGCATTTAGAACACAATTTGGACACTATGAATTTCTAGTGATGCCTTTTGGTTTAACTAATGCACTTGCTACATTTAGTCGCATGATAAATCACATATTTCTGAAATATCAACATTGTGTTATAGTATTCTTTGATGATATATTGGTATTCAGTAAAAATGAGAATGAACATTATGAACATTTGTCTTTAGTTTTCAACTTGTTAAAAGATAATCAATTGTATGCTAATCCGGAAAAGAGTGAATTCTTTCAAACAGAAATTGCATATCTAGGACATATTGTTTCATCAGAAGGTATTAAGGTTGACCCTTAAAAGATAAAAGCAATTTTAAATTGGCCTATACCCAAAAATGTGCATGAGTTACGTTCTTTTCTAGGTCTTGCTAGTTTTTACAGAAAGTTTGTGAGAAATTTCTCATTACTTGCACTACCTTTGACCAAACTTTTAAAGAAGGGTATTGTGTATAATTGGACTGATAATCAACAAAAATATTTTGACTTATTAAAACATGCATTAACACATGCTCCTGTATTACAACTACCTGATTTCAATAGACTATTCTTTTTAGTAGTTACTGACGCTAGTGGATCTGGAATAGGAGCCGTACTTATGCAAGATAATCATCATATAGCCTACTCTAGTTGTAAACTGAAACCATTTGAACTTAAATATTCTACCTATGATAAAGAATTGCTAGCTGTAGTACAAGCCTTACGTCAATGGAAACATTACTTAATGGGTTCTGAGTTTATGATCAAAACTGACCAACAAAGTATTAGACATCTCCTTAGTCAACCCCAAATATCTGATCGACATATTAAATGGGCAGCTTTCATTCAAAGTTTTCATCCCCTTATACAATATCAACCAGGAAAAGAGAATGTTATAGCCGACGCTTTAAGTAGAAGACAATTCATAATATTTATGTGATATCATTTGATTCCCTTATCCCTATGAAAGATACTTATCATCAGGATATTACTTTTCAAGCTGATTGGAATAAATTAGTTGTAAATAATTGGATTCCTATTGATTCACTGTCTTACAATAATGGATTCATGTTTTATGAAAAAAGATTATGTGTTATAGTTCCATTTAGATAATTTGTTTTGCATGAGATTCATTGTCCTCCATATCAAGGTCATAGAGGTATTATATCTACTTTGCGTACATTGACTGAAGATTTTTTTACTGATGCCATTATCTATTCCATCACGACCATGGGAACAGATTTCTATGGATTTTGTCATTGGTTTACCTAACACTAAAGCTAACCATGATATGATTTGGACTGTTGTAGACATGTTTAGCAAACAAGCATATTTCATTCCATGCAAGAAAAAATTAACTGCATCTCAAGCAGCTCAATTATTTTTGAAAACTGTGTTTACTAATCATGGTTTACCAAAAGTTATTATTTCTGATCGCGATTCTAGATTTTGTAATAATTTTTGGATTACTTTGTTTGCTAACTTAGGAACAAAGATTACTTTTTCATCTGCTTTTCATCCTGAAACAAACGGTCAAACAGAAGCTACTAACAGTACTATTTTAGATCTTTTACGTGCTTACACTATTTCAAAACCACACACATGGGATACACATCTACATTTACTTTAGTTTGCATATAATAATACATCACACACAGCTACAAAGAAAGCACCATTTGAAGTTATTTATGGATATAGATTGCCTACACCTGTTGCATCAATATCAAACAAAATTCAAACTACTGATGATATTACTAACATGCATGCTACTATTTTTGATGAAGTTAAAGATATGATTGCCAAAGCCCAGCAATCATAAACAAAACAAGAAAATAAGAAAAGACAGGCTATGAATTTCAAAGTTAATGACTATGTTTGGTTACGTATAGAAAAATGTAGATTACAAAGTGTAGATAAATACCCAGTTGTGAAATTAGCATCTAGATCCTATGGACCATTCAAGATTATACACAAAATCAATGACAATGCATTTAAACTAGAACTCCCACAACATTGGAAAATCCATAACACCTTTCATATTAGTTTATTACGACCCTTTAGAGGCCAATTACTTGTACACCCTATCTATGAAAACCCACCTTTACTAGATGAAGAGACTGAAATCCTTGAGCCTGAAACTATTATAGAAACTGACTTTATGACTACTAGAACTGGCCGTAGATATTCTAGATATTTGGTCAAGTTTAAAAACCATCTTGCTGAAGAGGCCCAATGGATGCACGCTAGAGACTTAAATGCTTTCCCCACTCTGTTAGCTCCACATTGAGCTAATAGCAATTGAGGACAATTGCTATCCCACCGCGGGGGTATGATGCCAGGAGGCATATTCCATGGTGGATTCCGTGCCATGGTGGATTTCTTGAGGTTTTACGGTGGATTTCGTAAACTTTTATTATCCGAGCTCATACACAAAGTGGATTCTTTGTGAGAGAAGTCGATGGGGACGCCTATCCTTTTCGGGCGTTTTGTTAATTTTATGTGTACATGCGTGATTCCATAGCGGGTGATTCCTCAAAATACATATTTAATTAATAAACATTTATGAGTTTAGAGTGCGTACTTGTGATAAATTAAGGTTAGGATTGATTTCTAACCAATTTATTTATGTAGCCAAAGACTGCTAGGTATTCACTTTTGTTGGTTTAATTGTATTATTTTACTAATGATTGTGAATGCTTCAGTTGATGTGTAGAGATAGTAGCGGTGGCAGTGGAAAGCATTGGAGGATAGCATGTATTCAAATTATCATCAATATTTTGATGGGCGCATATCTTAGGCATGGCGCCTATATTTTGTCGCGCTTATTTATGAAGGCGCTTGATATTTATTTATTATTTTTGTATACGCATGGGCGCATGATTTAGATATTTGTATTTGGACATTGTATTTAGGTACACTTGACTTCTTGGGCGCCCATTAGCTTTAATTCTCTATTTTGGCACAAAAGCAAACTCAAAAGCTAAAGCGTGCTATTTTGTAATTTGGGCTATTATTTGAGCTTGAAGATGATTAATATATGAAATACATGCTTTGTGGAGCGCTCACACAAGGCATGGGGGGAGATTGCATCCAATTGGTCTCTTGTTCATGTCGTCCAAGCTTTCTACATTGATTTGTGTGCAAAAAGTAGAGTTCTTTTGTTCTTGGGGACCTTCTGGCACTCACTACGTGCGCTTACGGCATCCGATCTGTGCACCACCCCCACCCCTAACTAAGCCCTCCTCCCAACCCCTCTTTAGCCCCCCTTCGCGCACAACAGAGCCTTTTTGTGGTTGCGGGTCTTCGTCGTGGCAGTTCCCATACTGTGGTGCTGTTGCACGGGCTTGTTTAGCGATTGTTTCCATGCTGCAGAAATTTTTGCATCGTTTTAGCAGCTATTCACACGCAGCTATGTGTGATCGTTGAGTTCGTGGTCTTTGCAGGCATTCACGCGTGAGGACGTGTATCGGACTCATTCGTGGCTGTGCGTAGTTGCTATTGTTCACACATGATTGTTCACACGCGCGCCCAAGTATTCATTTTTGAAATATTGAAAATAATTTTTAAATCATAATATCCATTTAAAATAATAATATTTTTTTTAATTCCAAACATTTTTTTTACATAGAAAATTTTTTAAAAATAAAAAAATTTGTTGAATTTTTTTTCATAGTTACTTTTTTTTTCAAAAAAAATCAAAAAATTACAAAAAATTACAAAAAACCACATTTACTTTTTTTTTATTTTGGATTTTTTTGGAATAAAATATTAAAATATTTTTTGAAAAATATTTCTTTTTTGGAAAAATCTTATGACAATGTAATTATCACAAAGACATCCTCCCAAACATGATAAAAACATTTCCATCACTTTGAAACAAAATGGTTTTTAGCCCTCATAGTGGGACAAATTGGTTTCTTGGCTATTAAAAAAAAAACAAAAACAAGAATAAAAACAAAACAAAATACACAAAAAGAACACAAACCAAACCAATGAAACAAACCCTCATTTTTATTTATTGTTTTTTTAAACAAAAATAAAATAAAATAGAGAAAATAAAAATATAAAAAAACAACACAAAATAAAAACAAGAAAACCACACAAATTAACATATCCCACTAAAATTCCAATCCACATCTTCTTCTTTATTTTGGTCATGTGTATTATTGTTTTTGTTTAATCAAGGTGTTAGTTAGTTCTTGTTTTTTTTCTATCCAACAGGATGACTATCGGACCTTCTGTTCATTTTTGTGGATTTGCGTGGATTGCGCATTCCATTGTGGAGGACGTGATTGCAAATCTTGCGTGTGTCCATCCGCACATTGCCAGGTTCCTTTCTTTTTTCCTTCTCTCACTTGCACCATAGCACACAATTTATTGTAAATAAAATCCATTGATCGTTGCACACACCCGATTAATATAATACACCTCATAAAATTATAATTAAAACGAACCGAACGTTAATTATAAAAGGAACCCCGCCGTTGCGCATGCACCTTTGCAACCAAACTCATGTAATTTGTAAATTAAACTCCATTCACAAGTGCACATGCACATGCGTTATAGACACATTGAATTGTAATTAAAATAAACCCCCCGAAGTTAGGCATGCATGCACTCAAGTGCCACACATCATATAATTGTAACAATGAATTGCATCAGTAGAGACCAAGTCAAGTCAAGTCATGTCAAGTTTGAGAGGGGCTGGGCTACATTTCTAACTCACCATGCATTAACGGATTAACTTAACAATGAATTGTGTTTAATGGATTATCTAATAAAAAAGGAGTCATTAGATTCACCCACCCACTTCACCGCACTGTCGGACGCTGAACATTACGTGGGATTTGGGATTATTAATCTGACCTTGGTCCATATGGTGTTTATTCTATTTTTAGTGAGAACATTTGATTTAATCATGATTTTTTGAGTCCGTGTCTGGGCTATGGTATGTGTGCCATTTTTGTTTTATTTTGTGTGCTTGATATGAGGATACAGGGTGCATGTTTATTGCATAGCATGAAGCTTTCGGTCGCATATGTGCGTAGGTCATGTCGAATTTTTCGTAGGATGTGGCTTGTTTGGGGTGGTTTGGTCCAGTCAATCTTGTCCTTAGTCTATTTTCTATCGATGGTCTCAATGGAGGTTTTGTAGGTTTTCTCTTTGTCTTCCTGGTTTTGTGTGTGTGGGTTTTTTGCTATAGTCTGAATGGCACCTACTTCTACCCCTTCGATTGTGGTACATCATGTTCCCCTTGCAGTTCATGATTATTCCCTCCTTTTAGAGGTGGATTGCATCTGACGTGTAGGCCTCTGCCCATTTGTTGCCCTCACATTGCCATCTGTGGATGAGAAACTTTGTCACTCCTTCTTGGCTTCTTACAAAAACCAGTCTGGTCTGGTTTATACCCACACCTTATGTTTATCTGTAGCTAATATCAGTGAAGCGCTGAGCTTGCCCATTTATGCTTCATTTGTGCCCAGCAATAACCAGTTACTCACTCCTAAAGAGATTGTTACATTGATGAAGAAGGAAACTTCTACCCCCTCGCTCCTTAACTAGCTCATTAATAGTTTAGAGGTATCTGTTGCCCATATCTCCTCTCCCATATGGAAGCAGCTATGTCATTTCCTCGAGGACCGATTTATGTCAAGGAGCAAGTCTGTATCGAAGTATCTGTCCAAAGAACTGTTCACAACTTCTGTGAAGATTCTAGAGGGTGCTAAGTTCAATTGGGTAGGCTTCCTATTAATCAAGATGGATCAACATTTCCAGTGAGTACAAAAGGGTCAAAACAATAATGTCTCCTATGGTGCCTTATTACAGAGAATCCTCACTTTTGCACCTCCTCCTGGTGGTGTCCTAGTGCCCGATCCTGCTCCTTTACCAGTGCAACCTACATCTTCAGTTCCTTCTCCTCGACCTATGCAACCTAATTCAGAAGATGAAGAGTCCCCTATTGTGTTTTCTAGCAAGAAACGCCTTCGCATGGAGGGTCCTTCCAATCCTCCTGTACTAGATTCCTTGGTACAAACATCCACTCCTGCTGTTTCTGACAATGCCCTTCCTTCATTCCTCTCCTGTACCAATCTATTTGCAGTCCAAAAGGAAGGATAGTTAGATTTGCAGATTCCTTTATCTTTACAAACCATATTATCTTGACCTATGCTTCCACATATGGTTTCAAATGTCTAGTCTACTCTGGAAACCTCCCTCACTTCTTATCTTCAGACACTATACACAAGTGTTTACACTTCCATGCAAGACAAGGTGGATTCCTTAACCAGTCAGTTGAGTGAGACACTGGAGGATCTGTCTTCCAAAAGGGCTACACTCAGTGATATCCATAACCAAATGACTACTGCCACATCCTTAATGGATTCATAAAAGGTAACTATTCAAGAGATGGATTCTAAGATTGCTAAATTCGAGGAGGAGAATGCATCTTTGATGATTGAGAAAAATTCTACCCTTGAGGAAATGGTCACTTTGGCTAGTAAACTTGCTATCAGTGAGGAACAGTTGCATCACTCTCAGGAAACTGTAGAGTCCCAAAAGAAACTTATAGAAGAACTTAACCAACGAGTGGTTGTTCTTTCTATTTCTCCTCCCGCTCCTGTATCTTGTGCTTTGTCTTCCAAAGAGGAGCTTGATTAGTTGCAACAGAAAGCTAAACTATGTGATGGGTTCTCAACTAAGGTTGAACGTCTTCAGTAGCGTATGGATTGCATGCATAATGATTTTGTCCATTCTACTAAATTCGTGTCACCTCCTCCTTCCTTTTGGGTGAAGTATAATCAACAGAGATTTGCTTTTTATATAGCCTCAAGCAATGTGGATTTGGAGCCTCTAGAGGATGGATGGTCAAATCTTTGGCCTGCGGATCTCTTGAGAGCTGTTTTTGATCGCTTTGTGGATGAGCTCATTTCCCATGAGGTCCAGATACTATCTTTCATGTATCTTACATGCCATTTGTAGATCTCTGATGAAGAAGATTTGGATGTTTATGTGGGAGATGTCATCTTATAGGCAATGATGTATGTGCACTCAGTTGAGCTTTTGCTTGCAGAGAGTTTGCAAACCTATCATGAGCAGACATTTTGGTGTAAGGGACATGCTTGGCATCCACCTTTGGAGGATGTTGCTTTAGAGCCTCGGCGACACAGAAATGTTTTTCATAAATATGCTATCTAGCCTCTACAATCTCAGTTATTGAGCTTTATTGCTGATCACCCATTATTTACCGAGTCCTTTTTTCAAAACCTTAATTTTCATTGTTTTATTTATTCCTTAAATCCTGTAGATCTTCTTTCTTATTCCCTCATGTCTTATCATTTTCTTCTTTATGTTTCTCTTCTTTCATCTAGTCCTGACACCATTCCTCTCTTATCCTTTGCCCCTTCAAGATTTCCTCATATTCCTATTTTTACTACATATCCTTTCATTGCTGATCCTACATTATCTCCTACTCCTTCTGAACCTCCACCTATCGTTCCTCTTATTCCTTCTGTTTTTCTAGCAGAAT
Organism: Lygodium microphyllum; assembly: GCF_053477565.2. NCBI lineage: Eukaryota > Viridiplantae > Streptophyta > Polypodiopsida > Schizaeales > Lygodiaceae > Lygodium > Lygodium microphyllum. The sequence continues at coordinate 132,650,762 of NC_141152.1, read as the reverse complement.
CCCTTCATACCTTTTTGATGTATTCTCTATCTTTTCCACCTTCTTTATCCCTTCATTTACCTTCCTTTTATGATCTATCCTATCCTCCATTACAATGTTCCCCTTTTATTCCATTTCCCTCTCCATCCGATTACATTAATATTCCTCCTTAGACAGTGCGGATACACTAGGGTATGATAGAGTGACATACTTTGTTGATGAAAATGGACACTACATGATTCTGTGATAGGACCAGTGTGTAACTGGCCTTTTATTCTCGGGTCCTGGGATACCTCTACAACATGTTTCGAACTCTTACCTCCATTTTGCTAGAGTACATGTTACTTCTGGGGATACCACTGTTCGCATTGCTGCACATTTTTGTTGATATCTTGCTTTCATGCATCAGCAATCCACCCTGAATACTCGAAAGAGTATCCCATAGTTGTTTGCTGATTAATTCAAATGAGAATGTAGTTGTTGCTCACATGGATATTCTGTATTACTTTGCACAGGCCTTCACTACTAGGTTCATAATTTTACTGGAAAGGATGTGTTGTCTACAGTTTCTCCAAAATGTACCCCAGTACTTTGTAGATGAGAACAACTTAAATTTAGTATGCAATTTAAGAAAAAATACCTTCATCCTACTTAGTAAGAGGGTTTTCATGATTGTATCCTCTCTTTTTTAATGGAAACTTCTTCTTTCTCTCCAATTTTTGGGGGATTTGTGGCATTCAGAATATATTTGTATATGGGTATTTTTTGTGTTGGGTTTTGTTTGTTTTTTATATTGTGAGGAGCTGATGAAGATGAAGCTGTGAAGATTGTTGATGATGGTTATAACATTGTTGCAGTGAGAATTGGGATGTTGGACCCTTATATCCTTTAGTAGTTTGAGTTATTTTGGTTTTATGGTATTGGAATGGTTTTTGGTGTTTTTGGTTTTCCTTTCATATGTGTTTTAGATACAGGTTCTATGAAGCTAATATGTTGGAGTTGTGATAGTAGCTGGTGATTTGAGCTGGATTGAAGATTCTTTTTAGCAGATATTAGAGCTTTTTGTAATGGGCCATAGAAACCCTCCCCTACAAATTTTAAGAAAATGAAAAATTGTTACTATCCCTAATTCAAAATTTTTTACTCCCCCCTCTCTCCCCGCAGACAACAGTCGTGGGAGGGGGAGAGGGAGTGGGAGTGGGAGTGGGAGTGGTGGATGATGGGGTGGAGGCATGCAGTCTCTAGGTGGAGGGGAGGCCATGCCACCTACCTCCTCCCCTCCCCTATATAAGGGGAGGCTTCTCCCCTCCCCTAGAAGAGAGAGAGACAGAGGAGGCTACGCTGGTCCACCATCGCCACCTTTTTTCCCCCTCGTCAGCTCTGCTGCCTCGCTGGATGGCCGTCATAGACTACGAGCCCCCCTCCATCAGCAGTCATGCAGGACCTCTGGGCCTCCGACAGAGGGTTCTCCTCCTCTCCTTGTTGGTGGTGCCACTGGGGCCTCTGACTGGAGTCCCCCCCCCCCCCCCCCCATCTGTGGAAACGGCCCTAGGGCCAATGACGATAGCCAACCCACCCCCCTCGCCATGTTAGCTAGTGGCCAACAGAGGCTACGACCCTCCTTACGTCACCCCCTATTGACTGAAGTCGCGGGACCCTCCCTAGGCCCTCCAAATAAATGGACTCCCTCCCTGGGTCCCCAAACAAGCCGCTGTTATGGGCCCAAGACAAGAAACTTCCCCCCCCCCCCCCCCCTCGGTTGCTTCTTGCCATGGGGAGAAAAGACAAGCCGCTTCCCCCCCCCCGGTTGCTTCTTGCAGTTCTGGGCCCAAGACAAGCCGCTTTCCCCCCCGGTTGCTTCTTGCCATGGGGAGAAAAGAAAGAAGGAGAGGGTGAGTAAAGAGAAAGAAGGAGGGAGAGAGAGAAAGAGAAGAGAAGAGGAAGAGGGAGAGAGAAGGAGGTGTGAAAAGAAGAAGGATTGGGAGAGAGAAGGGAGGAGGGAGAGAGAAGAAGGAGGTGAAAAGAAGAAGGAGTGAGAGAAGGGAGGAGAGAGAGAAGGAGAAGGAGAGGATAAGAAGGAGTGAGGAGAGGGAAAGAAGGAGTGAGAAGAAAAGAAGAATGAAAAGAAGAGGGAGAGTAGTAGTAGAAGAGAAGGAGTAGGAGAGAGGTGGAGGAAGAGGAAGTAGAGGGAGAGAAGTAGGAGAAGAGAAGGAGGAGGAAGAGAGGTAGAGGAAGAGGAAGAATTAGAGGGAGAGAAGGAGGAGAGGAGAAGAAGAAGGGGAAGGAGAGAGGTAGAGGAAGAAGAAGAAGAGGAAGAAGGAGAGAGGAGAGAAGTAGTAGAAGAAGGAAAAGAGGGAGGAGAAAGAAGTGGGAGAAGGAGAAGAAGAGAGGGAGAAGGAGAGAGAGAGAGAGAGTAGAGGAATAAGAGAGAAGTAGGAGAAGAGAAGGAGAGGGAGAGAGAGTAGGAGAGTAGGAAAACAAAGAAGAAGAAAAGAGGGAGAGAGAGAAAGAAGGAGGAGAGGAGGAAAAGAAGAAGAAGAGAGAGAAAGAGAGTAATCGCTACAAGTCACCTGAACCACTCTCTCGACAATGAACCCCATTCAGTGGTTTTTCCCAACCAAACGTATCAACCCGAAACCCGTCAAGATTTCCTAACCCCTGCGAGGCGAATGGCTCCCAAGAAGAAATTCGCGAGAAGCATAAGCGCCCAAGCTACCGGTAATGCTGGAGGGGCTAGCGGAACAACCAACGCAGCACACACGAATCAAGCCCAAGTTCTAAGTGTTAAAAAAAATTAATTTAGGAATTATTTCTCATGAAAGGGATGGAAGGATTAATGTCATGCATAAAATTTTGTTCATACTAAGAACTAAGTTGCATGCAACAGTAGGGTTGAATTTGCATAAGATTTTACTCACATAAAATGATAAGGTTATCGCCTTATCTCACATGAAATGATAGCTTGTACACACATAAAATGATAGGATTATCGCCTTACTTCACATAAAATGATAGCTTTTTAACTAGTTCAGTGCATGAATAGTCATTTAGAATTCACGTTTCGCAATCATGGTTAAAAGAAACACATGAAATGTTAATTTTTGTTCATAAGATACACTTTCATCGTTAGACAAAACCCTAGACTTTCATAGATGCAAGTCACATGTGATGCGGTGCATTAGAAATAAGTACTCATTGCCAAGAATAAAGAGAGAGAAAAGTCGATTAGGGTTACAACTATACTAGACATAGAACGTACATGATGGTTGGGAAATCCTATGTAGGACCACTCTAAGAGAATTTGAAGAATCGCATGCATCTAGACTGCATCTTGAAAGTTTAAATGAAGAATCATGTGTTGCCATGTGTGTTAACTGAGCTTGGTTGGAATTAGAGATGAAAAGACCCTTGGTTGGGTTGCGAATAAGGCATGTCCATTCCCTTGATCGACCAGCTAATGCTTGAGTTAGGGACTAAGATACCCTAAGGTAAAACCTAAGGAAAAGGGCAAGTATAAGTCAACTTAACAAGACCATTTGATCTTGTTGAAATTATTGGAATCTCGTAAAGTCACGAAAAGACCCAAGATTGGGTGTTGGGAACATCCGGGAAAAAAAAGAGAGTCACACCTTAGCAGTCGGTCGCTCAAGCGACTTCCGAAATGTTCGTGCTTGCACATAGGTGCATTATTGGATATCTTTGCTCAAGGAACTAATTCAAGGAAAAACACTTAATGCTTCAGATTGAAAGCGTGGAGGGAGAGGCAGGAATAGTTACCTCTGACTGTCTGCCTGGCCCTATCCAAGGGGGTTGTTAGCCACACCGAGTATATGGACCTAACCCGCTGTGAGAGGTCTCTCCGTGGGTACTGCTTGGAGCGGGAGGATGCTTGGGTGCCAGGGGAGGCTTTGGTTGTAAATCGCTTGCCTCCAAATCCTGTACAAGAGGCCGACATGACTCGAGATGGGATCTCAAGGCCTGGGTACTAGTCTACGAGCAAAACTTGGAACAACGATCCTGTAGATTGTTGGGATGGCCTTCGAATATGATGTTGGATGTAATTCAGAATTATGATAAATAAAGAACAGATGCTTGAAAAAAAGGAACTTGCTTGACATTGTTTTTGTGTCAATGCCTAAGTTACGTGAAGGAACCTGTGATTAATTTGTTTAATTAAGGGAGCTGATTTTGCATGTCAAAACGTAATGTGTTAGGTAATTAGATAACTAAAGCAAACTGAGGAAAGTGCAGTGGACGTGACTAAGGTCCGTCCTACGGAAGGGTGGTCTCGGTTTGCTGGGAACTTTTCTCAAATGTTGGGATAATAAAGACCTAGTATCAGTGGATGTAGAATCTTTGATTTATTCTGTTTTAGGGCAAAGGAATGGCTCTATGCCGACCCTGACCTCAGGTCGATCCCAAGTAGAAATGGCTGGACACTTCCACTCGGGGCAGACTCGAGAAGACCTAGATTGCAAACCCTATGTCATTCCTTGCGAGTGCTAGGCGGAGCCTTCTAGACCCTCCTCCCGATGGGCTGCTAAGATGTGTCCCGCAAGCGGACAAAAACGCACGTTACAGTTGGTATCAGAGCAAACCAATGGAATCTAATATTTACACAGGAACTTAATGGAGTAAAGTAAAGGGATTAAGGGGTCAGCCAGGGGAAGGTGAGGGGAATAGAGCAATGTTTTCTATTGAGAACATTTCCTTACTCACTTATGGATGCTGGGCTGTAGAGTCACGAAGCATGGAACAAATTCTTGGTGTTCCAGGTTATGTTTATGACTGCAATGCATGCTTCAAATTATCGACGGAGGCTAGGCATGATGAATATTCTAGACCGCATCTACAATCCTTCACCCTTGTTCATGGAACGGAGATGGATGGGAGAATCAGGAATATATTACATAGCAGCCCACCGACTTGCGTACCTTCAGACCAACTGGAAGAGAATCAAGTGGATGGAGGATTTAAAGATCGTGAAGCTGTTCATCTTTGTCGAAGCTCACGCAAACACAACCTTACATGTTGGCGGTCGGCTAGTCAAGCAAAACAAGTATGTGTATGAAGAAGTGACTCGGGTGATCCCTACCGATAGAATCAAAGTGCTAGGGCATTATGAGAAGAATGGGTATCAAAGGAAGGGATACCCCAAGCTTCCTATGACTTATCGATTCTTGAAAATCCATGACCCCTCTCCATATTATTACTCAGTCCTTGTAGTAGCCAATTGTAACACAATCCTATTTTCCCTAAACTGATGTGCCAATCAGCTTGTTCTACTTTCCCAAAATAAATGTACTCAAAAGGGCCATGCCCTCATGAATGAATAAGACTTCTTACTACTGTCTATCCTGATTGTAAATGTTGGCAAAGGAGTTAAGAGATTAGGTCACTTGGCTAAAAGCTGTGCTGGTCATATTAACGTAATATGAGAAACGTTTGATAAGTTTTCAACATAAAGAATCTTATTGCCCAGGCGCAACCCCAAGTGCAGGTTCCAAGTCTGACCCCTGCACTAAGTATAACTGTGATTCAAGAGAAGAAGTTCCTTCTCAAACAAATCAAGCCACCTGAATTTCATGGTAAGGGAAGGACTGTTCAAACTGATGTCGAGATCTGGATGAAGTCCATGGAGGACTATTTTGAGGTAGCAGGAACTGCACCTGCTAACCAAGCTATGCTTGCCAACTTAAGCTTACAGGCAAAGCAAGACTTTGGTGGAAACAGTGGTGCAAAGACCAAGGGATCTCGGAAGGGACAGTCAATTGGGAGAAGCTTAAGGAAGCTGTGCGAGGGAGGTATCTGCCCCCTGCCTACCGCACACAGAAGATGAACGAATTCTATGAATTGAAGCAGCTTGGACTATCCCTTGATGCATATTATTCAAAGTTCGCCTCTCTCTTAAAGTACGATCCACAAATGGATATGACACAGGAGGTGTCAAAGTTTTGTGCTGGGTTAAATCCACCCGTAAACACCCACCTGGAATCAATGCACCCAACGGACCTACAAGACACACTCATTCAAGATACACCAATAATACAGGAGGTGCAGACCAAGCCAAGGAACAACTGGACTTGGCCTTACAGGGATCAAAACAAGGGAATGTATAGGTCTCAGGCTAAGAGAGCGCAGGGTCAGAATCAGGGACAAAGGAAGAAAGCTAGGACCAATGCTATCAACAACTTTGTTCCTACACAAGGTAATGGCCGCAATATCCATTTCTTCCATTGCAACGAGCCTGGACACTTCAAGAGGCAGTGTCCCAAGCTTAGCAGAGGACAACGCCAGGGGCATTCCAAGGAGCCACCCATGGTCAAGGAGCCACCGTCATGGCCAGAGGGAGAACCTCCAGTGTTGCCAACAAGGAGTTGAATGATGAAGAAGATCCATCCATGGATGTTGACATTGAGAGGGCAACGGTTCACGCCGCTCTTCACAAGAAGGGACCGAATCACCAATTGTTGGTGATCCAATCTCCATCGGATTATGAAGGTAAAAGCTTCAAAACCCTAATCGATTGTGGCAGTACACATTCCTTCATTTCACTAATCTGTGCAAAAAGACTAGGGATATCCACAATAGATGCACCTACTTTACTTGTGGAATTAGCAAATGGTCATGACGTCTCTTGTACCAGATAAACTGCTAAGGTGAAATTCCTACTGGGTGGGAAGCCGACTTCGGTGAGATTCAGGGTAATGAACCTAGGTGTCCACGAATGTTTGCTTAGAATGGATTGGCTAATACCCAATGATGCCCACATCCACTGTGGAAAGGGCCAAGTCTCCTTTTGAAATTCTGAAGGGGAACTAGTTACAACTCAAGGAGAGGCTGATAAGCCAAAAATTCAGCTGGCAAAAGCAACACGGATAATAAAAGGAGTTAGAAAGGGCCTACTTGTCTATCTGATTAAACTAAATAAGCTAGATCAGAATCAGGAATCTAGGGAAGAACCTTCATGGTTAAAGAAATACATAAACGTATTTCCTGAAGAGTTAGCAAAACTTTCTCCTCAAAGGGAAGTCGACCATGAAATCAAGCTGGCACCAGGAGCTGCACCTGTTGCAAAGAGACCATATAGGATGTCCATACCGGAAGCTATTGAACTGAAAGAGCAACTCAAGCAACTGTTAGACCAAGGCCGTCCTAGCAATTTGCCATGGGGAGCTCCAGTACTATTCCAAAGGAAGAAAGATGGAACGCTTTGGCTATGCATACAGAGGGTTGAATCAATCAACCATTAAAAACAAATACCCCATTCCAAGAATAGATGAACTACTTGACTGTCTTCAAGGTGCAAAGATCTTCTCTAAGATAGATCTCAGATCTGGATATTATCAAATAAGGATCAAGGAAGAGGATATCCCAAAGACTGCATTCAGTACAAGGTATGGACACTTTGAATTCCTAGTGATGTCATTTGGGCTGACAAATGCTCCTGCTACCTTCAACAGGTTAATGCAAGATATCTTTAGGCCCTATCTTGATGACTTCGTACTCCTCTTCTTTGACGATACCCTAGTCTACTCTAAATAAGAAAAAGATCATGAACCCCAGCTTTTCATTGTTCTTGAAACAATGAGAATGCACAAGCTTTATGCCAAGAAGAAGAAGTGTGCATTTTTGAAGCGGCAGATTGAATATCTGGGATTCATTGTATCAGGGAAGGAATTTCAGTAGATCCAACCAAGGTCAGAGACGTTCTGGAATGGCTAACACCAACTTCTGTCAAGGAAATACGTAGCTTTCTTGGATTGACAGGATGGTATAGGATCTTTATCAAAAACTATGCTTTGATTGCAACGCCTGTCACTGATCTACTAAAGAAGCAAGTAGCAATTGTATGGTCACTGCTGAATAGACCAGCTTTGATAAACTAAAGCAAAGCTTAGTATCAGCACCCATCCTAAAACTTCTTGATCTTAGTAAGGAGTTTGAAGTGGTAACTGATGCTAGCGCACTTGCCTTAGGATGTGCACTTATACAAGAAGGTCATCCCGTAGCATACTCTTCAAGGAAACTAAAGAGCCATGAAATGAATTATGCTACCCACGATCTAGAGCTGTTGGCTGTCATCCATGCTCTCAAACTTTGGAGACATTACTTGCTGGGTAAAAAATTTTCCTTAGTGACCGGATCACAAGAGCCTTAAATGGATCTTTACCCAGAATGAGCTTAACATGAGGCATTATCGATAGATCGAACTGCTGGAAGAATATGATTTTGAAATCAAATATAGGCCTAGAAAAGAGAATGTAGTTGCCGATGCACTTATTCGCAAGGCTTTTCTAAATTCTCTTATTTTGCAGGATCCATCAACAGCAAGATCTCTAGCCACAAAGGTATCAATGCCAAACAACCCAATTCTTGAGCTAGCTAGAGAAGAGGCATGTCATGACCCGGTCTATCAAAAATTGCTAAGGGAGATTCCCATCAAAGATCAAGACCCAAAGCTAAAGACGAAGTATCAAGAATTCTTTGTCAGTAGTGGACTTGTCTACTTTAGGACAAGATTATGTATCCCCACAAGCCGATATCTCAAGCAGAAGATACTTTGGGAAGCCCATGACTCCCCTTTCTCGAGACATCTTGGCTATGCCAAGACCCTTAATGTGGTCAGGAAGAGCTATTATTGGGATAGGCTCAAAGGTGACGTTCTCAAATATGTCACGGAATGTTTGTCTTGTCAACGCATTAAGGCAGAACATGTCAAAATGCCAGGGAAATTGCAACCACTTGACATTCCCCAAATGAAATGGGAATTCATTAGTATGGACTTTGTTGTTGGCCTACCCCAAGTTCAGGGAGGATACAACTCTATTATGGTTGTAGTAGTTATGCTCACCAAGATGGCACATCTCGTCCCTATCAAGACAAACTATAAAGCCTCAAACATCACACGATTATTCATCAAGGAAATATTCAAACTGTATGGGTTACCCAGAAGAATCATTAGTGATCGTGACTCTCTCTTCACATCACACTTCTGGAGGACTATCTTCGAGGCCATTGGGACTCAACACTATTTCAGTACAGCTTACCATCCCCAAACTGATGGTCAAACAGAACGAGTCAACCAAGTCATTGAAGATATTCTTAGGGCATACTGCTGTTGTGAACCCAAAAGGTGGATTCAATATTTGTCACTCGTTGAGTTTGCCTACAATGCTTTCTACCAACAAAGTATTCAGATGACCCCTTTTCAAGCATTGTATGGGCATGCTTATTGTACTCCTTTGAGCTTCTCGGATCCAACCATGAGGGTAGAAGCTTCAAGGTAGATGCTGGAAGACATGGATGATCAAATCAAATCAATAAGACAAGACATCCAAGCTTCCAAGGACAGACAGAAGGCTTACATGGACTTGAAACAGCAAGACATATCTTTCATTGAAGGTGATATGGTCTTCATCCGCGTACGTCCTAAAAAGAGTTCACTATCCTTGGGAGAGCACAAGAAGCTAAGTCCAAGGTATTGTGGACCTTATAAGATCACTAAGTGCCTAAGACCTAATGCTTACGGACTACAGCTGCCCGCAACCCTAAAGGTTCATAATGTATTCCATGTTAGCCTATTGAAAAAGTATCTACCTAATCCAAATCATGTACTTGATGATCAGCTAGTTGTAATGCCTAGCCAAGGAGTCCTTGAGCTATGGTCTGATAGAGTCCTAGATGTCAAGGAGAGGCATTTGAGGTCAAGGACCTTGACAGAATACCTTGTCCAGTGGAAAGATTATCCCGAAGATGATGCCACCTGGATGGATGAAGATACTCTCAACCAACAATACCCCCAGGTCCTCTCGAGATGACGACATCTCAATTCCTCTAAGGGGGAGAGGATGTAATGGGCCATAGGAACCCTCCCCTAAGAATTTTAAGAAAATGAAATTTTTTTTATTATCCCTAGTTCAATTTTTTTTACTCCCCCCCTCTCTCCTCGCCGATAGCAGTCGGGGGAGGGGAGAGAGAGTGGGGGTGGTGGATGATGGGGGGGAGGCATGCAGTCTCTAGGTGGAGGGGAGGCCATGCCACCTACCTCCTCCCTCCCCTCCCCTGGAAGAGAGAGAGACAGAGGAGGCTACGCTGGTCCATTGTCACCACCTTTTCCCCCCCTTCAGCTGCCTCGCTGGATGGCTATTAGAGACTACGGGCCCTCCTTCCTTTACGTCAACCCCCTCTGTCAGCAATGGGTAGGACCTTTGGGCCTCCGATAGAGGGTTCTCCTGCTCTCCTCACTGGTAGTGCCGCTGGGGCTTCCGACTGGTGTTTTTCCGCCCTGTCTATGGAAACGGCCCTGGGGCCAACAATGATAGCCAACCCACCCCCCTCCCCCTGTGTTAGCTAGTGGCTGATGGAGGCTATGGCCCTCCTTACATCACCCCTCTATTGACTGAAGTCGTGGGACCCTCCTGGGCCCTCCAAATAAATGGCCTCCCTCCCTAGGGCCCCAAACAAGCCGCCATTCTGGGCCCCATACAAGCCACTTTCCCCCCTGGTTTCTTCTTTCCATGGGGAGAAAAGAAAGAAGGAGAGGGTTGTCACGAATCGTGTGGTGGGGAGACTTGCTCAAGATGCTGTGCCGAACACACACAGAATGCACAAGGAGAAGCTCACTCAAGAGACAAGAAGAGAGATGGAGGCCAAAACGTTTTCTTGCTAGTTTCTTCTTCTTCTTCCACACACTTTTCAATGTACACAAAGTATAGATAAGATACAACATAAAGAAAAGTGTCCTACTAAGTCAAACAATGCATAACCGACTACACTAGTTGACTGGCGCTATAACTATGCCAGTTGTAAATAGATGTAACAACCTGAATATAATAAGTAATGAGTCAACGGCCATGTGATAGCCATAATGACCACCGACGTGCTAAGTGTAGACATGTGGACCCATCTAACTAGGCAGTCCATCATTAATGTCCGCATGTGTTGAGCTTGCCATCTTAACACTCCCCCTCAAGCTCAACTGCATCTCTGCAATTCCAAGTAAGCTTCGAAAATTTTGACACTTCTCTATACCCAATGCCTTCATGAAGATGTCAGCTATATGATCCTGTGTGCTGACATACACCAAGTCAATCTCACCTACTAGTACCTTTTCTCTCACAAAGTGGTAGTGTACCTCAATATGTTTTATCCTGGCATGGAACACAGGGTTCCTAGCCAACTGTATACTTCTCATGTTGTCACAATAAATGACAACTCGACCTTCCACCTGCACATCTAAATCAGCCAATAACTTTTGCATCCATACTACCTCACATGCTGCAATAGCAGCACCTCTATACTCAGCCTCTGTACTCGACAAAGCAACTGTAGATTGCTTTTTGCTGCTCCAAGTAACTGTTGCACTACCAAGAGAGAACATGTATCCGCTGGTAGATCTTCTATTAGACATACTACCAACCCAATCTGCATCTGTGTATCCAAACACCTGTACATCTGTACTTGCCTCATAAAAAAGTCCATAATGTAATGTGGACTTCACATATCTCAATATGCATCTGACTGCATCCAAATGTGGCTTTCTAGGTACTTGCATAAACTGACTCACAAGACCAACAACGTAGCTCAAGTCTGGCCTTGTAATGGCCATGTAGATCAAACTCCCCACTATCCTCCTGAACATAGTAGAGTCTTCTATCTCATCCCCAACATCAGCACTCAACTTTACATTCTGATCCAACGAGACTGAAAGTGGTTTGCATGCTGTCATACCATACTTGGACAACATATCCAAGCCATACTGTCTTTGGGACAACCATATACCATCATCAAATCTGATCACCTCAATGCCAAGGAAGTACCTTAGCTCACCTAAATCCTTCATCTCAAACTTCTTCTTCAAAAAGTCATTGACTTCAGCAATCCCATTATCACTATCACCTGTAATAATCAAGTCATCCACATAGATGACTACGATGACCAAACCTGCATCTCCCTTTCTCACATAAAGTGAGTGATCAGCATCAGAAACATAAAAGCCAATATTGACAAGATACTCTCTGATCTTATCAGACCATGCTCTAGGTGCTTGCTTGAGCCCATAGAGCGACTTCTTCAACTTGCACACATACATGGGATGCTCTAAATCTTCATAACTTGTTGGCTGATCCATATACAGTTCTTCTTATAAATCACCATGCAAGGCATTCTTCACATCCATTTGCTACAACCTCCAACCTTTGGCTGCTACCAAAGCAATCACACATCTGACAATTGCCATCCTAGCAACTGGACTGAAGGTTTCTTCATAATCTATACCATATGTCTGGGCATAGCCTTTTGCAACCAGCCTAGCTTTGTCCCTACTAATAGAACCATATGCATTGTGCTTAATCTTATAAACCCACTTACATCCAATAGCTTTCTTGCCCTTTGGAAATGATACTAGATCCCAAGTCTTATTGGCCTCTAATGCATCCATCTCCTCATCCATTGCTGCATCCCAATGAGTATGACCAACAACATCCTCAAAACAAGTGGGCTTAACATCCTCAACTAGTTTCACCATATAAGCATAATGGTGAGCTACATAACTTTCAAAACCAAATCTTTTAACAAGGTATCTGACCCTACTGGATCTACGTACCACCAAATCACTCAATGGAGCCTTTACATTACTATGATCTCTCTGTACACCTGGTATCCTGACAGAAGAAATACCAAGCTCATCATCCAAGCTCTTTGAGCCACTGGAGTCTCCATCAAGAACTACATCAATGCCATGTGACACTTTATTATTTCCTTTGTCTTTACATGTAGTGCTACTAGATGCACCTGAAGATATAGAGCTACTCCTTTGTCTCCCAGACCAAGGACTACCAGATGATGCCTTTGGTCCACTAAGAGTCCGTGATTCTTGCTTTTCAGCCTGCACATGAGTGTCATGATCATCATCATCATCCAATGCATCACCACTAGATGTATAAACTGCTCATTTAATCAAAGATGACATCCCTGCTCACTCTGAACTTACATGTGATAGGGTTATAACAGCGATACCCTTTCTGCTCTAAAGAGTATCCAATAAAGACACATTTTTTTGCCTTTGGATCAAGCTTCTTCTGTAGCTCATCTGGCACATGAACATATGCAACACAGCCAAATACCTTCAAGTGCGATACATCAGGCTTCTTGCCAGTAAAACATTCTTCAGGAGTCATCCCATGAACTGCAACTGTGGGAGTTCTATTCATAATGTAGACAGCAGTATGGACAGCCTCAGACCAAAAATGTTTGCGCATATTCTTTTCAGCCATTAATGCCCGTGCAACGTCTACAATATGCCTGTTTTTTCTTTCTGCAACACCATTTTGTTGTGGGGTATACCTGCATGTGAACTGTCTCTTTATCCCATGAGACCTCAGAAAATCACTGAACTCATTCGAGAGGTACTCTCCCCCTCCATCTAACCTGAAGCACTTTACTTTCAAGCCTCTTTCTCTTTCAACTGCAGCCTTGAAAGTTCTAAAGTGCTCAAACGCTTCACATAAAATATACCCACAGCTTTCTAGAACAATCATCAATGAATGTGGCAAAGTATGAACTGCCTCCAAGAGTTACATTTTGTGAAGGCCCCCAAATATCTATATGCACAACATCAAGGATATTTCTGCTTACATCTCTGTCATGTAAAAAGGGTTGTCTTGCCTGCTTACCAAACTGACATGCTTCGCATACCTTATGAAATTCTGCAACTCTAAACGTAGGCAAACCTGTAACCAACCCTTTGGATCGCATTAATTTTAGTCTTTGTACATTTGCATGTCCAATGTGTTTGTGCCAAATTTCAATATTTGCAACAACACCTTTTCCTTTAGTATACATAGCATCATTCATAGTAGGAATTCCAGCATCCAGAGTAAACATACGACCAACTCTACTTCCCTTTGCAACCAACCTGCACTTGTCATTGAAGTCTTCTACAAAGCAACCCTTTGCATTAAATCTGACTTGCAGCCCTTGCTCTACCATTTGACCAACTGACACCAAGTTCTTTGTAATAGATGGCACATATAATACATTTTAAAGACTCTTTGTCTTACCATCATGCGAGGACAAGGGACTTTTCCAATGTGTGAAATTGGGTGGCATGAATCATCACCCATCTGCACATAACCTGTATTTTGCAAATCTTGCATCTCTCCAAACCATTCTGCATGGCTAGTCATATGATTGGATGCACCTGAATCAACATATCAAACATCATCATGTGTTCCCTTTCTTGTAACAGCATTCAACATATGTTGCATAACAAACATACGTTCATTTTTGTCTTCATTATGTCATGAAGACAATGCATAGTTTCCTTGCTGAAATTTACCACTGCGAATATAATCTTTCTTAGCATAACATTGGGCTGCAATATGACCTATTTTGCCACAGTAGTGACACACAATACCAGAGTTGTTAGAACCTCTATTCTGCCATCCACCTCTTCCTCTAAAGCTCCCCCTGCCTCTAAAGTTACCACAACCTCCTGAAACCTGCATATCGCCAAATTGTTGATTCAATCTGTTTTGTTGGTTGTCACTACCATGTCTTGTACCACGACCTCTTGAAGAGGACCTGCCATGTCCCCTTCCTGAACTAGAGTAGAAAGCTTGGACCTGTTCACCACTTCTTTCAGATGTCTCACTTTGCATGTTGATATCTTCAGTGATCATAAGGGAGACCAACTCATCAAAATCTGGAAATGGCTTTCTGACATATACGGAAGTTACAAAAGACTTCCAAGCCTTTTCATTGTTAAGTCCACCCAAGGTAGACGACACCAAATCATCATCATCGGGCATTGCATCAATCGCTGCCAAGGCATCTGCAATGCTCCTTACCTTCAGTGCATACTCATTGATAGACATCTTGCCTTTCTTCAATGTATTCAACTCTTGCTTGAGTTGAATCTTTCGTGCCTTTGTATTTACAGAAAACATACTTTTAAGTATGATCCAAGATGCATATGAATTCTTTGCATTTCTAATATATCCCAACATATTATTGTCAATTATTGCAGACAACCAATATATGACCTTTTTGTCTTTTGCATTCCATTCCTTCCGTGCCTTTGTCTCTACCAGTTGGAGGATCACTCACCTTCGGCTCCTTTTCTTTACCTGAAACAAACTCGTAGAGGCCTTTTCCAATAAGGAAATTCGTGACACGGAACTTCCATGAAGGGTAGTTGTTCTTGTCGAGCTTCTCAATGATGGGGTTTCCACTGTTCTCTACCATTATCACAAAACTAATACCAAATAGCAAGCAAATCTTTTGCAATCCTCGACCTGTAGTACACAGCAATACATCAGATAGCCTTTTTCACTGTTTGCTCAACAATACATGTAATCTGCAACAACCAGTTTGCAGATAAACCTTGTGTTTATTCGCTGGTAAATACCTTTGAACTTACAGATCTGGAATCTGTAACCTATGCACCTGTATACGTTAGACACAACTGAAATTGCAGGATACCTCGAACTGCTATCCACAACCTTGCGAGTCTAAAACGGAGCCTGAAATGACCTAGGATGGCCATAATAGCAACGAAAAAGCCCTAAAGGAATAATTCTACAGAATACACAGTGCTCTTCGCGCATACCAAATCTCACTGCAATCTGAGATTTTTGCTCTGCCCTGCTTTCGATGCCTCCACAGGCACTATCCAAGAGAAGAAGTAGAGAATGGAAGAGATTATTACTCGTTGCTTTCTTTCTCAAATCCTTGGCTTCTCTCTTTCCCTTTAGCCTTCAAAACCAGCCTCAATTAGTGGTGCAACTCTGATACCATGTCACAAATCGCATGGTGGGGGGACTTGCTCAAGATGCTGTGCCGAACACACATAGAATGCATAAGGAGAAGCTCACTCAAGAGACAAGAAGAGAGATGGAGGCCAAAAAGTTTTCTTGCTGGTTTCTTCTTCTTCTTCCAGACACTTTTCAATGTACACAAAGTATAGATAAGATACAACATAAAGGAAAGTGGCCTACTAAGTCAAACAATACATAACCGATTACACTAGTCGACTGGCACTATAACTATGCTAGCTGCAAATAGGTGTAACAACTTGAATATAATAAGTAATGAGTTAGTGGCCATGTAAGAGTCATAATGACCACCGACGTGCTAAGTGTAGACATGTGGACCCATCTAACCAGGCGGTCCATCATTAATGTCCGCATGTGTTGAGCTTGTCATCTCAACAAGAGTGAGGAAAGAGAAAGAAGGAGGGAGAGAGAGAGAATAGAAGAGGTAGAGGGAGGAGGTGTGAAAAGAAGAAGGATCGGGAGAGAGAAGGGAGGAGGGAGAGAGAAGAAGGAGGTGAAAAGAAGGAGTGAGAGAAAGGAGGAGAGAGAGAGAAGGAGAAGGAGAGGATAAGGAGTGAGGAGAGGGAAAGAAGTAGTGGAAGAAGGAAAAGAGGGAGGACCAGAAGGAAAAGAGGTAGAGGGAGAGAGGAGAGAAGTAGTAGAAGAAGGAAAAGAGGGAGGACCAGAAGGAGAGAAGTAGTAGAAGAAGGAAAAGAGGGAGGATCAGAAGGAGAAAGAAGTGGGAGAAGGAGAAGAAGAGAGGGAGAAGGAGAGAGAGAGAGAGTAGAGGAATAAGAGAGAAATAGGAGAAGAGAAGGAGAGAGAGAGAGAGAGAGAGAGAGTAGGAGAGTAGGAAAACAAAGAAGAAGAAAAGAGGGAGAGAGAAAGAAGGAGGAGAGGAGGAAAATAAGAAGAAGAGAGAGAAAGAGAGTAACTGCTACAAGTCACCCAAACCACTCTCTCGACAATAAACCCCATTCAGTGGTTTTTCCCAACCAAACGTGTCAACCCGAAACCCGGATTGCCCAACTCCCGCAAGGTGAATGGCTCCCAAGAAGAAAGTCCAGGAAGCATAAGCGCCCAAGCCACTGATAATGCTGGAGGACAAGTAGAATGACCAACGCAGCACATACAAAATCAAGCCCAGGTTCTAAGCATTTAAAAAATTTAATTTAGGAATTATTTCTCGTGAAAGGGATGGAATGATTAATGTCATGCATAAGGTTTTGTTTATACTAAGAACTAAGTTGCATGCAACGGTAGGGTTGAATTCGCATAAGATTTTACTCACATAAAATGATAAGGTTATCGCCTTACCTCACATGAAATGATAGCTTCTACACACATAAAATTATAGGGTTATCGCCTTACTTCACATAAAATGATAGCTTTTTAACTAGTTCAGTGCATGAACAGTCATTTAGAATTCACGTTTCGCAATCATGGTTTAAAAAAACACATGAAATGTTAATTTCTGTTCATAAGATACACTTTCATCGTTAGACAAAACCCTAGACTTTCATAGACACAAGTCACATGTGATTCGATGCATTAGAAATAAGTACTCATTGCTAGGAATAAAGAGAGATAAAAGTCGATTAGGGGTACAACTATACTAAATGCACAACGTGCATGATGGTTGGGAAATCTTGCGTAGGACTGCTCTAAGAGAATTGGAAGAATCGCATGCATCTAGACTGCATCTTGAAAGTTGAAATGAAGAATCATGTGTTGCCATGTGTGTTAACTGAGATTGGTTAGAATTAGAGATTAAAAGACCCTTGGTTGGGTTGCGAATAAGGCATGTCCGTTGCCTTGACCGACCAGCTAATGCTTGAGTTAGGGACTAAGATACCCTAAGGTAAAACCCAAGGAAAAGGGCAAGTATAAGTCAACTTACGAAGACTATTTGATCTTGTTGAAATTATTGGAATCTCGCCAAGTCACGAAGAGACCCAAGATCGGGTGCTAGGAACATTCGGGAAAAAAAAGAGAGTCACACCTTAGCAGTCGGTCGCTCAAGCGACTTCCAAAATGTTTGTGCTTGTACTTAGGTGCATTATTTGATCTCTTTGCTCAAGGAACTAATTCAAGAAAAAACACTTAATGCTTCAGGTTGAAAGCCTGGAGGGAGAGGTAGGAACAGTTACCTCCGACTATCTGCCTGGCCCTATCCAAGGGGGTTGTTAGCCGTGCTAGGTATATGTACCTAACCCGCCATGAGAGGTCTCTCCGTGGGTACTACTTGGAGCGGGAGGATGCTTGGGTGCCAGGGGAGGCTCTGGCTGTAAATCCCTTGCCTCCAAATCCCGTACAAGAGGCCGACATGACTTGAGATGGGATCTCGAGGCCCGGGTACTAGTCTATGGGTGGAACTTGAAACAACGATCCTGTAGATTGCTGGGATGGCCTTTGGGTATGATATTGGATGTAATCTGGAATTATGATAAATAAAGAACAGATGCTTGAGAAAAAGGAACTTGCTTGAAATTGTTTTTGTATCACTGCCTACAATACATGAAGAAACCCATGATTAATTTGTTTAATTAAGGGAGCTGATTTTGCATGTCAAAACGTAATGTGTTAGGTAATTAGATAACTAAAGCAAACTGATGAAAGTGCAGTAGATGTGACTTAGGGTGGTCCTGGTTAGCTGGGAACTTTTCTCAAATGTTGAGATAATAAAGACCTAGTATCAGTGGATGTAGAATCTTTGATTTATTCTATTTTAGGGCAAAGGAATGGGTCTATGCCGACCTTGAACTCAAGTCAATCCCAATTGGAAATGGCTGGACACTTCCACTCGGGGCAGACTTGGGAAGACCTAGATCGCAAACCCTGTGTCATTCCCTGTGAGTATCAGGTGGAGCCTTCTAGACCCTCCTCCCGATGGGCTGCTAAGACGTGTCCTACAAGCGGACAAATGGGTACGTTATACTTTTATTCATTTTTTTTCTGAGATTGCGAGGATGCTTCCTTTCTAAGTGTGGGGACATGTTGAGTGCTAAAATGATATGTTTTTTTGGGCTGATTTTTTGTTGTTTTTATTGCTGAATGGTTGTTTTTGGTGATGGATTGTTTGAATTTGAAGTTGTTTTGAAGTGTTTGGAATGGTTTGAGTATGTTTGAAGGGTTTATGATGGTTTTTGATGAGGATATGTTGTTCTGTAGTAGGGTTCTGTAATTTTTTCTGTTTGATTCTGTAAAGTCTGATTTTCTTCTGTTTTCTTCTGTTTTGTTTTTGTTTTGGTAGTTGAGATGGTTGAATGAATTTTTTTGAGAGATGGTTGAGGTTGTGTTAAAAGGTTTATGAAAGATTGAATTGGTTTTGGTTTGGTTTTTATGGTCTTTGTTGATCTTTTGTAAGGCTTTGTAGCTTCTGTAGTTCTGTTCTTTTGTTGTCCTGTTGCTCTATGGTCTGTTCTCTTCGTTTCTGTTGAGTGTTATGTTGGATGTATGGATATTTTGGGAAGTGTTTTTTTGTTAGGAAAGGATGAATGGAAGCTCTATTCAAGCTAATTGAAGTGAAGAAGTAGCTATTGAAGATTCACAGAAGGTTACAAAAGAACAGTGACAGAAGCCAGATCTCACAGGACACTATGATGTCTCTGGTGCCTCTTCGCATCTGACATACCTTTTGGGAGGTGTATCCACGACCAAGAAAGGAGAATAGAGTGCCATTCTTGAGTATTGTAGTGAGGCTATGCTGTATTATTGAGAGAGAAAGAGTATGAGAGAGAGAGAAGTGATATAAACTCAGTTCTATGCCTAAAAACAATGTATCTACTATGAGAGATAGAGAGAGAACTATGAAGACAATGAAAATGAATATTATGTGATTATTTCCATTCAAAAATGGTGTATTCTTTTGTGTTACTTGTTCTACTGATGGATTCTGTGAAGATGTTGAAGATTATGGTTGATTCTATTAAATCCGTGGGAGATATGTACTATGATGCTGCGTGAAGATTTGTTCTTTTCCTGGTTGTGGTTCTCTAAATAATGAAACAAAAGCTTGTTGATATTACAAGATAGATTTTCTTGTAGTAGAAACCCCTTTTCCTTGGTGTCTCTCTTGAGGCCCCATGTCTCTAACAAACTCATCTGCTACAAAGATCTTATCCTTCATAAGAAGAATGGGTTGTAAATGAGGCTTAGCATAGATGATCTCAAAGGGTGCCTTACCAATACTAGAGTGCATTGTATTATAGTATCCAAACTCTACTAAAGGCAAATACTTTTCCCATTCTCTTTGATTACTAGAGAAATAGGATTTCAAAAGGTCTAGAACATTAGAATTAGCACTTTCACTGTGCCCATCCGTTTGAGGATGATAAGAGGATGAAAACTTTAACTTTGTCCCACGGTTCTCGAAGAGAGCTTGCCAAAAGAGGCTGGTCATGCGGGGATCTCGATCACTTATAATGGACTTAGGCATGCCATGATGCTTGAAAATATGAAAAATGAATAGTTTAGCCATATGATCGCTTTGATTGTCTTTTGCACAAGTATAAATTGAGCTTGCTTATTGGATTTTTCAATGATAGTCTAGATTGTATCATTGCTTGCTTGTGTGTGAGGAAGCTCCATGATAAAGTCCATGGCTATACTTTCCCAAGGCTCATTGGGAATATGTAATGGCCTCAGTAGACCAGGTGGTTTATGCCTATCATACCTTAGTTTTTGGCATATCTTGCACTCGAGGACATATCTTTCAATGTTAGCTCTAAGAGTGGGCCAAAAGAAATATCTTTCCAATGCTTGAGTAGTGGGTACAATACCCCTATGTGAAGCATATGGAGATGCATGTGCTTCATCCATTACCTTGTGTCTCAATGGCGATGCTACGCAAATTGCTTGATGATGATACAAGAAACAATCTCTAATCGAGTAAGGTGTAGTTGAATAACTTGAGTTAAGTTGATCCCATATGGTTGAGAAGTTGGAATCAGTTGCATATACTTTGGGTAAATCCATAAACTCGTTATGGTGATTGCATTCAGTCGAGGTTGCTATGATAGAGCATTTGCTACCACATTCGTAGTTCAAATGTGTGAAGGATTTGAAAATGAAACATAGATAACAAATTTGCCCAATGCGTATGTTTCTCTGGGAGCTTCTTCTGAGTGAGGAAGTATCTTAGAATTTGGTGATGCAATTTCTTATTCAAGAACTACTTTGTATGTTACATTGCCATATATTTCTTATAGATAGAATCTGCACCAAGTAAATAGTGTTTCCATACTTGAAGAGCATTTACCATTGCCATAAGCTCTTTCTCATATATTGAAGCATGTAGCTCATGGTCCTTGAGGTGTCGGCTCTCAAATGCTATTGCATGATGCTCTTGGTTGAGCATAGCTCCAATGAAATCCCCAAAAGCATCGCAGTGAATTTCAAAAGGTTTTTGAAGATCTAAAACTATGAGAATGGGTTCTTGAGTCACAAGAAACTTAATTCTTTCAAAGGCTTGTAGTTGCCTTGATCCCCAACGAAAAGGCATTCATTTCTTAGCAAGGTCATGTAGAGGTGATGCAACATACGCAAAACCTTGCATGAACCTCATGTAGTATGAACATAGGCCCAAGAAACTTCTAACTTCATGTACAAAAGTAGGTGTAGGCCATTCAAAAATGGCTCAAATCTTCTCAGGATCAATTCTCACCAAATTGTGAGAAACAATATGGCCCAAATAATGAATTTTCGAAAGGAAAAATTCACTCTTCTTAGCATTGACCTATAGTCTATGCTTGCGAAGCTCTTGAAAAAAAATAGATATATGTTTTCTATTCTCTTCTTCAGATGGTGAAAATATTAGAATGTCATCAAAGAAGACACATGTGAACTTTGAGTGAGGTCTGAAAATTCTCTCCATCATTTGATTGAATGTGCTGGGTGCATTAGTTCAAACCAAATGGCATGACTAAGAATTCGTATAGTCCAAACATTGTATGAAAAGCTGTCTTATGAACATCTTCAGGTGCTATCCATATCTAGTGATAGCTGCTCTTGAGATCAATGCAACTAAAGATATTAGCCCCTTGCAACTTATCCAAGATATCATCTATCCTTCAAATAGGAAAATGATTCTTGATTGTGATCTTGTTCAAAGATCTATAGTCTATGCACATACGGAAAGAACCGTCTTTCTTTTGAACAAGTAAGACTAGAGAGCAGCATGGAGTAGAGCTAGGTTGAACTAACCCTTTTTCCAACAATTTGTTTACTTATTTTAGGATCTCCTCTTTGCTGACTTGCACTTACTCGGTAAGGTGGTTGGTTAGGTTGTGAACTGCCTGGGATAAGATCAGCTGTGTGATCTTCCGAGCACTTAGGAGGCAACTCTCCTCAAAGTGAATCACTAAAACAATCTTCATATTGTTTAGCAAAATCATGTTTGGCTTGATCAATTACAAAGAGGGGTTATTTTAAAGTCTGAGACTTAGAAGCATTAGTTGGTATTGTGTGTTCAAGGCATCAAGTGCCCTTGAATCATTAGCTTCTTTTGACTCTCTCACAAAAAATCATGTACGAAGAAATAACTTTCTTCATTTCTTTAGAAATGCTAATATGACTAACCATTGGCATAGGCCTATCTCTAGCATCAGGAATGCATACTATGTTCTAACCCTTGAATTGAATGTGAGGGTCTTCTTAGCAAAATTGGGAAGAGGTCTAATCTTTAATGCCAATGCATGACTAAGATAACATCATAGTTACCTATGGGTGCAAGTAGAAAAGATTCTTGGTCATGGTAATCCCCAATTCTATGATTCAACTTTCCTTGAATAGGAGTAGAATTGGTTTTAAGTCCTTCAAATTCTGAACCTCATCCAATTGGTGTTCCTAATTGATCCGGTTGAATTTGTAGCCTTTCAAGAGTATCTGCTCACACAAAATTATATGTGGACCCCCGGGATCAAAGAGTATCAAAACTCGTTGATTGTTGAGTGTCCCCCAACCCTTTAAGAGTTGTCTTTTCTTCTCATTTGAATGAGTGTTAGCTTGCACATCCAGAATATAATTTGAGGATGGCAGAGGAGGATCTTTAACCACATTTTCTTCCTTCCTTTTGTGAGGACAATCAAGCTTCATATGCCCTAACTCACCACAAAGAAAGCATCTTCCTTCCTCTTTGTACTTTTGTATCTCAGAGGGTGAGAGATACTTGCACTTCTTCTTGTTACCCTCTGGCTTTGAATATTAGTCATGTCTCTTGGTTGATCATAGAGCTGCTCTTGTCTAGGTCTATAAGAACTCATCTCCAACTTTTGAGATGTACCAGGTGTATGCAAACTTTCAGCTATGATGGCAGACTCCATCATGGGAGACAAGGTTTCATGTAGATACACCTTCATGGTTCTGTGTAAATGAGGGAGTAGGCCATCTTCAAACTTACTTTTCTTATCTTCATCATTGATCTCCATGAAAGGAGTAACCTTGAGAATAGTAGACCAAAACTTGTCCACATAACTAGTGACCTTTTCATGCTCTTTCTGGACTAGCCAATCCCACTCCTTCTTGACATCATTCTCAAAATCAGGAGGCAAGAACTGAGCATAAAACTTCTTCTTAAACTTTTCCCAAGTCATGTGTTTCCTTCCCTCCAAAATGAGAGTCAACCACCAATTGCTAGCAGTGTCTTTCCAGTGCATGCATACATGCTTGAGCTTGGACTTTTCTGAGAAATTACCATTAAAAAAAGTAACTTCAAATTTCTTGACGAAGGCTAACACCTTATCAGGATCTCTCTTACTAGAATAAGAGTCAAACTTTATGTCCTTATCCTTAAACTTGAAAGTCTTAGTCTTCTTAAGCTTGCTCATCTTATGGTCCCTCTTTATCTGTTTGTAGATTGTACGAGACTTAGAACCAAGAAAGTAGGAACTAGAAGTTGATGAGAAGGAGGAGAAACTTGAGTAATCAGGGGAGTAGCTGGTTGCTGAGGGAGATGACTCCATCCTTATCCGCCTCACTTGAGGTGAGGTCTTTTTACTCTTCTTGATTCGAGAGTTCTTCTTCCTTCTAGGAAGCTTCTTAGCAATTGGATGCTTTGCATCTTCAATATCAATTGGTGCAATGGTGTTTCATCTAGTATCACCATCTTTTGGAGGATTTGGTCCTTCATAAGTAGCTTCTTCCCTTGCCCTTAAGTTGTCAATCAATTGATGTACTTTGGGAATCTCCAACAAGCTATGATACTTTGTCAATTGAGCCTGTAATTGCTCACTTGTAGGTGCTTCATCAATGTTCCGTCTTTACCTTCTTCTTGCAACAAGGGTCGTCTTTACTTTGAGAAAAGCAAAGAGATCTGCTCCGATACCACTGTTATAAGATTTGAGATGGACACTTGACTTTCTTATATACTTAAAATATATTTGGTAAATATTATGTTGGCACAGAGAGAGAACATATGAGAGAAAAGAAAGATGTAGAGAGAGAGAGAGAGAGAGAGAGAGAGAGAGAGAGAGAGAGAGAGAGAGAGAGATTGACAACACACTAGGGACTGGAAGATGGGCCAAACCCCCCCTTGTGGAGTTATATTATTGATAAGGATCAAGCTCAACTGTTACACATAAACCAATTCTTAACTTGTAGATCTTGGGAATAAGATCACGGTTCCTTGCACGGTATACAACCAGCTAACACTTGCACAACTTGGAAGTTGGCACCTTTTGATCCTTCTTGAGTCTCTCCTTCTCTCCTACACAATATGTGTAGGGCTTTCCTCTTGGAGCTTGATTTCAACAGAACTTCCGCAGCACTTGCACCTTCTCTCCTTCTATTGAAACTTGATTTTAGCAAAACTTCCACAGCACTTGCACCTTCTCCCCTTCTCTTGGAACTTGATTTTAGTAGGGCTTCCATAGCACTTTCACCTTCTCTCCTTCTCTTGGAACTTGATTTCAACAAGCCTTCCGCAACACTTGCACCTTTTCTCCTCCTCTTGGATGCATGCAAAATGATGCTTCCTTCACCTCTCCCACAACCTCCTCTTTTATAGGCTTTCAAGAGCTTCTCTTCTTGGAGAGAGACTTGAGTGCCAAGACTGGAAAGATTGATCTGCGTGCAATATGTGGTTTTTCCAGGACCTACTCTACAACACCAATTTCGAGATATCTCTCTATGTATTGTCCGGATGGAAAAACATCCAACACAAAAGTTGTAGATGTCACTGTTTCCAATAACCCACATGGGCCATTTTTAGAGATCGGATTTCTATAGTGAAATATGTTAAAGATGGATTCACCATGTCTATTAAAAAAAAAAACTTTTTAAATTTTACTCTTAGCTTGTGGTCCATGCAACCACCTTGAGCCATAGATAAGGATATTTTCATTAGATTGCCTTGGGCCTCAACCTTAAAATTGACTTCCCACTAAAGCTTGTGTCATCTTAGACCTTAAAAAGAGAAAATTACTTCTCTCCTCACCTCTAGAGAATCACGTCTCTTGTCTTTCTTCTTAGTGAGAGAATTACCTCTCTCATCTTTCTTAATGGAAGAAAAGACCTTAAACCTTGAATTGTAAGGGACAGGATGACCCAAAATGAATGCAATGCACACATAGATACATATACACAATGCTAATTCACTTCCTCTTCTTAGAACTCAATCCATCTTCATTTATGTGTATCACCTTTGTTCTTGTGTACACTCTTACACTTGGCAGACACTTCCTTCCCCCTTCATAACTTGTACTGCATGTACCTGATATCCCTGTCACAGTGCTCTGATCACCCCAATTAAGTGATGCAGTAGGAATACTAGTCTCTAAATGGTCTCATGGCCATGCTAGATCATCATCAGCACTTAAAGAAATGCGAGTCATTAATTTATTGACATAAATTTATTAAATAGAGAATGTGTAATAAGCAATCAATTTAGCGATATCCCTCTCGCTTCTAAACAGTTGACCTCAGTTGTAGAGGGGATACATAGTCCCTAAGAAGATCTGGAAAGTCTTGTAGTTCTCTCTCAGTCATAAACTGAGCGTCGAATGGGGGATAATTCTTAAACTTAACTAGATACTTCTGTAAAACCTTACCTGACCTTAGAGTATTGTCTTGATGGTGTAAAATTCTTTCAGGCACAAGGAACTCTTTTGTTTCTTCTATGTCAGGTAAATCTTCCTTGATTGGTTTCGTTGGAGGCTCTCCAATATAGGGACGTAGCAAACTTATATGGAAAGCATTATGAATGTTCCAATGACTTGATAGATCCAAACAAAAAGTCACATCATTTATCTTATCTGTGATCTTGAAAGGGCCATAATAGCAATTAGAAAGCTTAACCACTTTACCCTTTTGACCTTTTTGCTTCTTCAAGCGAGCCTTCTCAAACTTAAGAAGAACATACCGTCCCAACTTGAGATCTAACTTATGACGATGCTTATCAGCTTCACATTTATGCTTCTCTTGTATCCTTTGAATACCAGCTTTTACTCGAGTGAAAGTTGTATCAATGTCTCTAACAAACTCATTTACTGCAAAGATATTATCCTTCGTAAGAAGAATGGGTTGTAAATGAGGCCTACCATACATTATCTCAAAGGGTGCCTTACCAATACTAGAGTGCATCTTATTATAGTATGGAAACACTACTAAAGGAAAATACTTTTCCCATTCTCTTTGATTATCAGAGACATAGGATTTTAAAAGGTCCAGAACAATAGAATTAGTACTTTCACTTTGCCCATCCGTTTGAGGATGATAAGAGGACGAAAACTTTAACTTTGTCTTGTGGTTCTCGAAGAGAGCTTGCCAAAAGAGGCTGGTCATGCAAGGATCTTGATCACTTATAATGGACTTAGGCATGCCATGATGCTTGAAAATATGAGCAATGAATAGTTTAGCCATATGATCGGCTTTGATTGTCTTTCGCACATGTATAAACTGAGCTTGCTTATTGAATCTATCAATGATAGTCAAAATTGCATCATTGCTTGCTTATGTGTGAGGAAGCTCCATGATAAAGTCCTTGGATATACTTTCCCAAGGCTCATTGGGAATAGGTAATTGCTTTAGTAGACCAGGTGGTTTATGCATGTCATACTTTACTTTTTAGCATATCTTGCACTCATGGACATATCTTTCAATGTTAGCTCTAAGAGTGGGCCAAAAGAAATATATTTCCAATGCTTGAGTAGTGGGTAAAATACCCCTATGTGCAACATATGGAGATGCATGTGCTTCATCCATTACCTTGTGTCGCAATGGTAATGCTACACAAATTTCTTGATGATGATATAAATAACCATCTCGAATCGAGTAAGGTGTAGTTGACTGACTTGAGTTAAGTTGATCCCATATGGTTGAGAAGTCGGGATTAGTTGCATATATTTTGGGTAAATCCATGAACTCATTATGGTAAACAGTTATGATTGCATTCACTTGAGGTTGCTGTGATAGAGCATCTGCTACCACATTCTTAGTTCTAGATGCGTGAAGGATTTGAAAATGAAACATAGATAACAAATTTCCCAATGCATCTGTTTCTCTGGGAGCTTCTTTTGAGTGAGGAATTATCTTAGACTTTGGTGATCTCTTTTAATAACAAAATTTGCACCTAGTAAATAGTGTTTTCATACTTGAAGAGCATGTACCACTGCCATAAGCTCTTTCTCATATACTGGAGCATGTAGCTCATGGTCCTTGAGGCGTCGGCTCTCAAATGCTATTGCATGATGCTCTTGCTTGAGCACAGCTCCAATGCAATCCCTAGAAGCATCGCAGTGAACTTAAAAAGGTTTTTAAAGATCTGGAACTATGAGAACTGGTTCTTAAGTCACAAGAAACTCAATTCTTTCAAAGGCTTGTAGTTGCCTTGATCCCCAGTGAAAAGGCATAAGCTTCTTGGCAAGGTCATGTTGTAGAGGAGATGCAACATATGCAAAACCTGTATGAACCTCTTGTAGTATGAACATAGGCCCAAGAAACTTCTAACTTCATGTACAGAAGTAGGTGTAGGCCATTCAACAATGGCTTGAATATTCTCAGGATCCATTCTCACCAAATTGTGAGAAACAATATGGCCCAAGTAATGAATTTTTGAAAGGAAAAATTCACTCTTCTTACCATTGACCTGTAGTCTATGCTTGCGAAGCTCTTGAAGAACAATAGATATATGTTTTCTATGCTCTTCTTCAGATGGTGAAAATATTAGAATGTGTATCAAAGAAGACACCTGTGAACTTTGAGTGAGGTTTGAAAATTCTCTCCATCATTCGATTGAATGTGGTGGGTGCATTAGTCAAACCAAATGGCATGACTAAGAACTCGTATAGTCCAAACATTGTACAAAAAGCTGTCTTATGAATATCTTTAGGTGGTATCTGTATTTGGTGATAGCTGCTCTTTAGATCAATGTGACTAAAGATACTAGCCCCTTGCAACTTATCCAGGATATCATCTATCCTTTGGATAGGAAAATGATTCTTGATTGTGATCTTGTTCAAAGATCTATAGTCTATGCACATATGGAAAGAATTGTCTTTCTTTTGACCAAGTAAGATTGGAGAGCAGTATGGAGAAGAGCTAGGTTGAACGAACCCTTTTTCCAACAATTCGTTTACTTGTTTTAGGATCTCCTGTTGCTGACTTGCACTTACTCGATAAGACGGTTGGTTAGGTGGTGAACTGCTTGGGATAAGATCAATTGTGTGCTCTTCTGGGCGCTTAGGAGGTAACTCTCCTGGGAGTGAATCACTAAAACAATCTTCATATTGTTTAGCAAAATCATGTATGGCTTGATCAATTAAAGAGAGGCGTTCTTTTAAAGTCTGAGACTTAGAAGCATTAGTTGGTATTGTGTGTTCATTAGAGGCATCAAGTGCCCTTGAATCATTAACTTCTTTTGACTCTCTCACAAAAATCATGTACACAAAAATAACTTTCTTCATTTCTTTAGAAATGCTCACATGACTAACCATTGGCACATTCCAATCTCCAGCATCAGCAATGCATACTATGTTCCAACCCTTGAATTGAAATGCAAGAGTCTTCTTAACAAAATCAGGAAGAGGTCTAATCTTGTAATGCCAAGGCATGCCTAAGATAACATCATAGTTACCTATGGGTGCAAGTAGAAAAGATTCTTGGTCATGGTAGTCCCCAATTCTACGATTCAACTTCCCTTGAATAGGAGTAGAATTGGTTGTAAGTCCTTCAAATGCCAAACCTGATCCAATTGGTGTTCCCAATCGATCCGGTGGAATTTGTAGCCTTTCAACAGTATCTGCTAACACAAAATTGTATGTGGACCCCCTGGATCAAAGAGTATCAAAACTCCTTGATTGTTGTGTCCCCCAACCCTTTAAGAGTTGTCTTTTCTTCTCATTTGAATGAGTGTTAGCTTACACATTAGGAATAGAATTTGAGGATGGCAGAGGAGGATCTTTAACCACATTTGCTTCCTTTCTTTTGTGAAGACAATCAGGCTTCATATGCCCTAACTCACCACAAAGAAAGCACCTTCCTTCCTCTTTGTACGTTTGTATCTCAGAGGGTGAGAGATCCTTGCGCTTCTTCTTGTTACCCTCTGGCTTTGAATATTGGTCATAGGTAAAGGTAGGTCTTCTTCGATTAGTCCTGTCTCTTGGTTGATCATAGAGCTGCTCTTGTCTAGCTCTATAAGAACTCATCTCCAACTTTCGAGATGTACCAAGTATATGCAAACTTTGGCAAAAAACCACTTGACACAGTGTGAAAACTCATAAATTAAACTAGTTTATTCAAAATTTAAAGCCTTAAGCCTTGATTAAAATACAAAACACACAAAATTTGAATTAGGGGGGGAACTACCATTTTTTTCGGTGCAGCTTCTTGATTAAAAAATAGATTATTGTGGCTATTGGCATTAGGGGGAGGTAAGAGGGCAGCAAGATGAAAATTTTCTATGCCTTCCATTGCAAGAATCTTTAAAAAAAAGATGTATTCTATGAAGAGATCAATTTTAGTCTTTCTCTCTTCTTTCTCTACTCTCCTCTTGTTATGTTTTTCCATGGTTGATTTTATGAGAGAAAAGGGTGTACTGAGATGAAAGATTTTGATCATGGGATGATGGTAGAGTATGAAGGATCATAGATCGAGGTTGGAAGGGTAGTCAACAACTATTGAGAAGCATCAATGGGCCTCCAATCATGAGTTAGATACAATATAAGATGTGATTTTATAAGTGGTGGATTTTATTGTTTTATAATAAATTGTGGTTGGAAATGGTTGAAAATAGTTGCATTTAGTCGTCAATGTTGTGATTAATAAGAAATGTTAAAGAAATCAGGAAAAAATAGTCATCTAATAATTTCTTTATAAACATGTAAAAACTGTAATATTCTGATTTTAAGAAAAATCATGCGATTTTGGAGTTTTATTGTGCGTATGGTATTCACATGAGATGGAGTGTGATAGAGAAATAATTCCCAATAAGATCAAATAATTCCCAATAAGATCAATCACTTTAAAAAATTTAATGCAAAAATATTTATATTTATCAATAAATAAATCACAAAAAATAAGAAAAAATAAAAAAATTGATTTTTTACGTTTGAAAAAGAGAAAAAGTTACATTTTGTTTGCGAATATATTATAAGGCTAAAGCATGAGATTTAGCCTTCGTTCAACCCTATCTTTATGTTAAAGTGAATATTGATTGTTTTTATGAAAGAAAAATACACAAAAAATGCTCTTTAGGCCTACCACAAAATGCATAACCTTAAGTAGTAGGGAGAAGAGGGGTGTTAAGGGCTGATATTATGCTGAATTCTAATGTTTTTTCTAATGCATGGCATATAAAACATGTGGGTTTTTTAAAATTAAGAGAATCTAGTAGCACGAGCATGCTCGGTGTGCTGGCCCTATGCAACGCAACAATCTCATTTAAAGTAAGGCATGAAAATAAATCATACAAAATAAATCATACACAATTGCATTGCACGCAACACATGGTATCTGTTGAGATATCGAGCTCCACTCGTGATATGCTAGGGTGACCGTTGTGCATTTATGTCATCGACTTGTTAGCTATAGATGCGGTTGGTACACTGCCCATGAATAATAGCTAGATGACAACTATCCTTATCTACTCTAGTTCGTGGCTCAATTAGTATGCCACCTTAGTTAATTGAGTTTGGTTTGAGACCCATATATAGGGTTCTTCTATTTCTCTGTACTAGAGTTCTTTTTGGCTTACACAACTAAGAAGAGGAAAACTGTTTTCAGCCTCCACCTGTATGTGTATTCCCCCATTGTGCAAGTAAGAAAGCGACAAGTGAGACTCCTTCCTTCTCTCCCATAATCTTGACATGGTATGAGAGCCTGGTTCATGGTAAGGAGCTCAAGAAAGCAAACCAAGTTCACGGTGTTCTGATAAGAGGACTAGTGTTGCTTTCATTTTTCGAGTTTGGGAGCAAGTCTCTGCAGATAGCACAACCGGAAAGTGCAAGAGTGCATTGTCTCAGATTAAGACGCCCTTCCCGGTGTAGCAAGAGGGCAGTAGATGCTGTGGGTGAGGGCTTTAGCCCTCGGTTGCTCTGTTTTTTTGATTCAAGGCCATTTCGGGCCTGCTTTGGAGGCGGAAGTTCTCCACACGCACTCAGGCAAAGGCCCTGTTTTTTGCTGTGCGACCACTGTTCTACAGGTCGGTGAAAAGTTACCGAAGAAATTACATCGTATACTTGTGCGCAAAGACATTGGGAGTTACAAAATCATCCTTATTGCCTGTTGATGCAAAATCGTCACTAGGAAGTGACTATGTAGTCAAATACCACTTTTGTCAGTTTTGTAGATTTGCCCTTGTGAGGCTGAAGCTATGTTTTTTGCAGTGACAGAATTCTTTATAGTGTTCTGTAATGGCATCTGATTCTCTTTCACAGATTGTCATTGAAAAGCTTGACAAGAACAACTTCCAAGTATGGAAGTTTAGAATGACGAATTTCCTTATGGGAAAAGGATATTGGGAATTCGTTGCAGGAAATGAAGAAG
Organism: Lygodium microphyllum; assembly: GCF_053477565.2. Lineage (NCBI taxonomy): Eukaryota > Viridiplantae > Streptophyta > Polypodiopsida > Schizaeales > Lygodiaceae > Lygodium > Lygodium microphyllum. The sequence continues at coordinate 132,618,987 of NC_141152.1, read as the reverse complement.
AACCAGTTCTTCCTGATGTTCCCAATCAACAGCAAATGTAGGCATTTAAAGGATGGCATGAGAGAGCCATAAAAGTTATGTGCTGGCTGTCTATCAATATTTCAGACTCTATGATTGTGCATATTCAGGATGCAAGTACGCCAAAGGAGGCATGGGATACTTTGTCAAAAATGTATAGCACAAATACGCAAGCCAGGAAAATGCAGCTTAAGCAAGAGTTGCACAATGTGCAAAGAGAAAGTATGAGCATCAATGACTACCACATGAAGGTGAAGAAGATTGCGGATGCACTTACTTCTATTGGGTCACCAGTGGAAGATGATGATTTAGTTTTTGTGACCTTGAATGGTCTAGGAAAGGATTATGCAAAGTTTCGAACATCCATTTCCATCCGTGAAAGATTTCCTGATTTTGAGGAGTTGATTGCTCTTCTAATTTCTGAGGAGTAGAGAAATGGTGGTGCATCTTCTTCAGGAGGAACTTCAAAAGACGTTGTCTTCTACTCAAATGCTGGAAGAGATAGAGGTAGAGGTAGAGGTAGAGGAGGCCGATCTGGAGGCCATGGTAGAAATCAAAATATGTAACAAACTCAAGAAAACCAGTCCTATGGAGGAGGATGTGGTAACTCTAGAGGCAGAGGGAGCCAAAGAGGTCGTGGTGGATGGCAAAGAGGCCAAAATGCAAACAGCAATGTTGAATGCTACTATTGTGGTAAAATGGGTCATATGGTTAAATACTGCTATAAAAAGCAGAATGACATCATGAATAGAGAATTGCAACAAGGAAATCATGCATCTTCTAGTAGACAGGGTGATGACAGAAATGAGCATTTGTTTATGGTGCAGCACATGACTAATTCTGTGACAAGTGTAGAAGAAAGCAACGATGTGTGGTATGTTGACTCAGGTGCATCAAACCACATGACAGGTCATGCAGAATGGATGCAGGATGCAATGAAAATGGAAAAACCAGGATTTGTGGAGACTGGTGATGATACTGCACATCCTATTGTGCAGATTGGAAAAATTCATTTGTCTATGCAGGATGGGAAAAAGAAATACCTGTCAGATGTATTTCATGTCCCAAATATCACCAAGAACCTAGTTTCTATTGGTCAAATGGTTGAGCAGGGCTTGCAAGTCAAATTTAATCCTCATGGATGCTTTGTTGAGGATATGAAAAATAAAGGTCGCTTGATAGCAAAAGGAAAGAAGAAGGACAAAATGTTTATGTTGGATGCAGACATGCCTAAATTGAGTGCAGCAATATTTGCACATGGGACCGGTGTAGTTGTAGATATTGATATCTGGCATAAACGCATTGGTCATGTTAATGTACAATGACTTAAATCAATGCAGGCCCAAAATATTGTTGCAGGATTGCCTAAATTCAAGGTTATAGAAATGCATAAGGTATGTGAAGCCTGTCAATTTGGAAAACAGGCAAGGAAACCATTTCCTAGACATGTTCAAGAGAGTAAGAAGCCATTGGAATTAATCCACTCTGATGTGTGGACTACAAAAGTTGCATCTATTGCAGGCTGTCATTATTTTATCACTTTTATTGATGACTATAGCAGAAAAGATTGGCTGTATTTTATGAAAAAGAAAAGTGAAGTGTTTGGGCATTTCAAAACTCTTAAAGCTATGGTTGAAAAAGAAACAGGCCTGCAAATAAAATGCCTAAGGTCAGATGGAGGGGGAGAGTACCTCTCAAATGAGTTTGAAAGGTTCCTGCAGGAGCATGGCATAAAGCAACAATATTCATGCAGTTATACCCCACAACAAAATGGAATTGCAGAAAGGAAAAACAGGCATATTGGAGAAGTATCTTGTGCCATGCTCAATGAAAAAGACTTGCCAAATTTTTACTAGGCTGAAGCAGTTGCTACAGCAGTCTACATAATGAATAGGACTCCCACTGCAGCAATACATGGGATGACTCCAGAGGAGAGGTATACTGGTAGGAAACCAGATATTTCTCATTTGAAAATTTTTGGTTGCATTGCCTATGTTCATGTGCCATATGAGTTGAGATCCAAATTGGATCCAAAAGCTGAGAAGTGCATCTTTATTGGTTACTCTCTACAGCAGAAAGGGTGTAGATGCTATAACCCTTCTACTCGTAAGTTTACAGTGAGCAGAGATGTTGTTTTTGATGAGATGAGTAGCTGGTATAAACCAGTAAATGTGATTGATGATGTAGATGCACAAAATGGTAATGCTGCACAGAATTCACAGCAGCAGTCACAAAATATTAGTAGACCTGGAGTGTCCTCTAATAGTGATTCACATTCTTCGCCATGGACAGGCAGATTGAGATCAGGAGAATCTCATCAAAGCAATGCAGATAGTGATATGCAGGTTTCACGAAAAGGAAAAGAGAAGGTAGATCAGCCCATGTTTGATGTGAATGCAGGTCACTCTTGTGTGCATGGTGAATCCAATGGCTCAGAACAGAGCATTGATGATGAGTTGGGTATTCCTTCTACTGTTACACTTGGAGTAAGGAAGACCAGGGATGTTTTGAGAGCACCTAGGAGTGAACCTACTTTGCGCAGGTCTACCAGAGCTAGGTATCCTGTGGATAGGATGAAATATGATGGATTTACAGCCATTCACTATGCCTATATGGTCAAAGTGATACAGGAACCAGAACCCACTTCTTTTGAGCAAGCCATGGGAAAATAAAAATGGGAGAAAGCCATGGATGAAGAAATGGATACCTTGGAAGCAAATGCTACATGGGAATTGGTACCTTTGCCTAAAGACAAGAATGCAATTGGTTGTAAGTGGGTTTATAAGGTGAAGCACAATGCAGATGGTTCTGTGAACAGATACAAGGCAAGATTAATAGTCAAGGGGTATGCACAAACATATGGCATTGATTATGAAGAAACATTCAGTCTGGTTGCAAGGATGGCAACCATAAGAGCAGTCAGTGCTATGGCTACATCAAATAGATTGTCTTTACATCAGATGGATGTAAAGAATGCCTTCTTGCATGGTGATTTGCAAGAAGAGGTCTATATGGAGCAGCCACCAGGTTATGTGCATGCTATTCATCCTGAGTTTGTTTGCAGGTTGAAGAAAGCCTTGTATGGCTTGAAGTAAGCACCTAGAGCATGGTCTGACAAGATAGGAAAGTATCTTGCCACTATTGGCTTTCAGATTTCCAAGGCAGATTTCTCACTTTATGTGAGAAAAACAGAGAAAGGTATTATGCTACTTGTCATTTATGTTGATGATTTGATTATGACCGTTGATAGTGATGAAGATATCCTTCATGTGAAAATGCTATTGAAGTAGAAGTTTGAGATGAAGGATTTGGAAGAGCTGCGTTATTTCTTGGGCATTGAGGTGATTAGATCACCAAGTGGGATACGGCTCTTGCAGAGGCAGTATGGATTGGACATGCTGTCCAAATATGGGATGACAGGCTATAAGCCTATATCAGTTCCTTTGGAGCAGAATGTGAAGCTGAGCGCAGATGCAGGTGAGCTTCTGGAAGACCCTACTATGTACAGACGCATAGTAGGAAGTTTGATTTATATGACTATTACTAGGCCAGATTTGAGCTATGTTGTTGGAATGGTAAGTCAGTTTATGCAGGCTCCAAGGAAACTGCATTTGGATGTGGCTAGATGCATACTCAGGTATGTGAAGTCCACATTGCAATATGGACTATTTTATGAGACTGGGGTTCAGATACAGTTGCATGGATACATTGATGCTGATTGGGCTGGTAGTATTTTTGATAGACGATCTACCAGTGGATATGTGTTCTCTTTTGGGAGTGCTGCAGTCACTTGGAGCAGCAAGAAACATCCTACAGTTGCCTTGTTGAGCACAGAGGCTGAGTACAGGGGTGCAGTAATGGTTGCATGTGAGGTAGCTTGGTTGCATAAGCTACTTTATGATATGCATCAGCCTATAGATGGTCCAGTTGTCATTTATTGTGACAACATGAGTAGTATACACTTGGCAAACAACCCAGTCTATCATGCTAGAAAAAAGCACATTGAGGTGCATTATCACTATGTACAGGAGAGGGTTTTACTAGGTCTTATTGATCTAGTTTATGTCAGCACAAAGGATCAGGTAGTTGACATATTTACGAAGGCATTGGGCGTAGAGAAGCTGTGCAATTTCAGAGACCTGCTTGGTGTACAGGAATTGGGATTGAGCTCGAGGGGGAGTGTTGAGATATCGAGCTCCACTCGTGATGTGCCAGGGTGACCGTTGTTCATTTATGTCACCAACTTGTTAGCTGCAGATGCGGTTGGTACACTGCCCATGAATAATAGCTACATGATAGCTATCCTTATCTACTCTAGTTCGTGGCTCAGCTAGTATGCCACCTAAGCTAGTTGAGTTTGGTTTGAGACCCATATATAGGGTTCTTCTATTTCTCTGTACTAGAGTTCTTTTTGGCTTGCACAACTAAGAAGAGGAACACTGTTTTCAACCTCCGCCTGTGTGTGTATTCCCCCATTGTGCAAGTAAGAAAGCTACAAGTGAGACTCCTTCCTTCTCTCCCACAATCTTGACAGTATCATCTTGGATGGCCAGTAATTATTTTCATGAGCAATGACCTACGTTGAGGAGGCGAGGTACCTTAAGCTGTAGGGTTAATGGTTCGTTCCTTTGGAAGCATTCATTGAGGACTATCTATTATCTCCTAGATCGATCAATTAAAAGAGAGGATTATGCATCGTACATGCTTTATGTGTTTACAACGCATCTTGGGGAAATTCCTGAGGTGTAAGAGAGTTGTAGTAGTGGGGCTATGGCAATTGGCCAAGGGGCACTCCCTTTGTTTGTGCCTATGTGGTGTATTACACCAATATATGTAAGGACTCCCTCTGAGGAGTGTGGGAAGGGTTATCCATCGGATTACAATCCATACAAACATAAAGTTTTGTATTAGAGGTGAGAGCAGTATACCCCTTAGACGCTCTTGGCCGCGAGGCTGTGAGGGGTGGTGTAGGTGTGTAGTAGAGGCCTGGCTAGTCCATAGAGCCAGTGTCAGGGGTCCATTTTAGGTCTCGATACTACATAATGATTGGATTGAAGAGATATAGGAGACCTACCTTATGGATGATGAGCTAAGTCATATATTTCCAAAATTATAGCAAGCCTTAATGGAGGAAACCTCACATTTCCAACTTAAGAATGGCCTCATCTTGCTTGATGAGAAGATTGTTATTCCCTCTATTTTTTCCTTTAAGTTGGAATTGATAGAGGGGTTGCATTATTTGCTTACAACTAGATATTTTGGAGTGTTTAGGACATATGACAAAATCAACAAAAGCTTTCACTAGAAAGGACTATGGAGAGATGTGAATGATTATGTCATAAATGCATACCATGCCAAAAAAATAAGGACAGCACTCAGAAGCAAGGTGGTTTATTACAGGCATTGCCTATCCTTAAAGGAAAATGGATGCATATAACCATGGATTTTATTATTGTCTTATCTACAACCAAAAATGGATGGAAGAGAATATATGTGGTGATGGATAGACTCGCCAAGAAATCCCATTTTATTGCCAAAAAGACACACTTCACTACCTCACAAGTGGCTAGTTAGTTCATGGAGCATGTCTTTAGCTACATGGATTATTGTAGGTGATTATGAATGATAAGGATACAACATTCATGTAACATGCCACCCAAGCAATTCCTCGACAGTATGTTCTTAGTAGCCCATCAAGAGATGTCCTAGGAAGCGCCATCTGAGATTTTGATAAAATCATCAGAGTTTGCTAACTAGGCCCACTTGAAGTTCAGGCCACTCCCACGAGGATCAACCTGAGCTTTTCTGGTCAAATCTATTACTAGTAGCTAATTAACATTAGCGGATTCTAAAGTGATGTGAGTCAGATTTTCTAGTTTCTAATGATCCATCAAGTGGGATTTTTATTCCTTCTTAGGAAAGCTCTCAACTTACCAAGACCACCCAGTCATCGGTGGTCTTGGTAAGTTCTCAACTTACCAAGACCACCCAGTCATCGGTTTGGTGCAATATTTCCACGCAATAAAAGTTAGTTAGTTAGTTCAAAAGTTAGTTAGTCAATCAATAAGTTAGTAAGATTACTAACTAAAGACTAACTAAGGTAAAAAACTGACTAGCATTAATAGCTAATAATTTTCATTCAATTAAAAATATATTTAAGAAAATTGAGAGTCATAAATTTGACATTTTTCTCATATTGATAAGGACAGTAGCCACCCTTCACAAAAAGTACAATGTGAACGGGACTTATGAGCCATATTCATCACTAGTATTAATGTGTATAGTTTGAATGGCCCAAAAATATTAGATTCTCGGGGGGGGGGGGGGGGGGGAATTTTATATTTAAGATATTATCCTAAAAAGATAGAACTAAAAGTTATTTAAAAGAATAGACAAGTGATGTTTTAGTTAGTTTTGGATATTTTATAAAAAGAGAAATAAAGAAAAGTGACTAGCAAAATTGTGTGCACCGCGATCGCAGTCTACAGGCAGTAAACAACACTTCAAACATAGAAAAGAAGAAGGAGTGAACTAAGTGCTTTCTAATCAAGTGTCTTGGGGTTTTACCCCCCTTTTGGAGCCAATACAACCATCAGATTTATGATTTGAGCATCAAATCACTAAGTCTTCTAAGAGCCCCTCCACTCTTGTTCTCAGACTTATCCCCTCCTCTCTAATTCATTATAAATATGAGGCATGGGGAGCCACAAGGGAGCATAAGGAGACCCCGAAAGAGAGAGAGGGAGAGATAGAGTATACCCCTCCAAGAGATTGAGAGAGAGAGAGAGAGAGAGAGAGAGAGAGAGAGAGAGAGAGAGAGAGAGAGAGAGAGAGAGAGAGAGAGAGAGAGAGAGAGAGAGAGAGAGAGAGAGAGAGAGAGAGAGAGAGAGAGAGAGAAGAGTTACCCCGAGAGGCTGCACAATTTTCCTCTATCTCGATCCTAGATTTAACCATCTTCTCTTTGGCTCTCCCATCTCAAATCTATTCCACCTTCTTAATCTCTTGAGTCTACATGAGGAGTGGCATGTCCAAAATATTCCAATTGAAATTGATCATTTTGAGTGCCAAAAGTGGTACTATTATGAGAGTGATTCTTGCCAAAAGATTGTTGAAACCTTGTTGAAGGCATGGGGGCTGATGGAAGCTGAGAATTTCCCTGTGATCCATTTCCTAATGGGTCCTCTTGCCTATGAGAAGGCTTGAAAAGCTCAAATCTACTATTGGGAATGCCCATTCATCCTAAAATGCATTGAGAATTTGCATTAACCGATGGGAAGGTGGTTCTTTCAATATGCACGTGTCCGATCTTCTTGTTCTTTTCCCTTCAATTGAATCTCCAACCACTTAGAGAAATTGGCATTAAGTGTGTCCATGGTGGCTCTCATTTGATGCATTTCTAGCATCATCTTAGCATGATTTTCTGTGTTTGCTACCATGCCTGCAAGTACATCCTCTTGTCTTTCTAAAATAGCCTCATGTCTTTGATTATGCCTTGTCTCATGCCTCCATAGAGTGTCATTAATAGCATTGAGGCTTCCAATGTCATGAGGATACTCCTCATAATCCATTATAGGGCTGTTCTTAGTCCTTGGTTCTTGTGCATCCTTGATTTGTTGTTGAACATCTTCATTGGCCTTGGTTTTTCCCCTATTTTCTACCGTGGTTAGATGTAGTCCCATTAGACCACCTGTCACTGTTCTGCCCGTAACTTGAGCTAGGAAGCTCCGATTGACCTAGTTTTTTGTTCAAGTCAAATCCAAGGATGCCCTCTTCTAACTGAGCATAAGCATGTACTCTTAGGTTTTATACATAAAATTATGTAATAGAAAAAGTACTATTGCACTGTGCAGTCTAGCACCCTGTCTATACTTGTAAGAGGCATGTTTTGACCTGTAAGTATCTTGTAGGTCCAACTAGAACTCCAAAACTGATCAAGGCTCTTAATAGGACTTGTGGGCACACTGCAAGACATGTACCTCAATTCATGGGAGTAGATACACTTCTGTAAATGCAAGCAAATCACTTACAACACCTTGTGGGAGTCAAGAAAGGGATTGCAAGGAATCAACTTGTCAATGCATGACTGAAAGGTTATCCAACATGACATAATACATTGCCCAACCATCCAAACTCACTGTTTGTAACCTTATTCTAGAAGTGAGCATGTCATAAGCATCTCTTAGCATGATTTCTCCATGCATAGGCATCTCCCATACATTCCAAGCATCATATTCACTACCATTGACTACATATGTATTCCCATGTCTGCAAATACATCCTCAGTACTATTTTTCCATACATTTGCAGCCAATAATACATCCATATATTAGTGCCAAGCCAATATCTCAGTTCTTCAATGGAGTCCCTGCACCTGCAAGTAACTTCAAGATTTGGATCACCAGGAGGTGGACAAAGTTCCCCTCGGGCCGCAATTGTGCACCCCTTTAGGGCCTTTGATGGCAAGGGGCGGTCACCCCTCTTTTGTCTTGCTACCTCACCTAGAATCAAGGCTTGTCCTCACCCAGAATATACATGGTAGACATTTATTAACTAAACACCCAGCATGAGATGCATTTGGAAGTAGGAATTGAACCTTTTCATGAAATGCATGGAATGGAAATTTGGGATCAAGGGTAGGGCTTACCAAGCAGCGACTCACTACTGACTTACCCTTATACAATGGATTTTTTAAACTCAAGTGGCTCAGTCAAGAAACAACATCTCAATTAGTTAAGGTAAGAAAAAGCAATAATCCTCAAAGAGTTTCAACATGAATTTACCTATTCCAATGCAATGAAAGTGAGGCAAAATGACTATGAAGAGTTGGACAATAGACAAGCATCAAATTTATCTCCTAATGCCTACTTGAGTTCTTGCATTCTCTCAAGAAATTGGTTATGGATCAGCAAGAGGATGAATTTGAGAGAATAGGAGTTCAAGAACCAAGTACCTTATGATGCTTGATGAAGATGGCAATCAAACAATGATTCAAACTTTCTTGAGTGCTCCAAGATGCTCCATTATGCTCCAGTAAGCTCCATGGTTGCAATGCTCAACCAAGAGAGGAATCTTTGAGCTTGAAGAAGAAAACTCTTCAATTGGGATGGGAGTATTGAGCTCTCAATAGCTCACAACTTGCATAGATGGGCATAGAAGGGAGATTTTCCATAAATGTACCCCATAATTCCTTCCAAGCATGAAAGGCTCTTCCCAATCATGGATCAGTCATCAAAATTACTGCATGTACTACATCATGTGGTTCACTCCATAGTTGTAGGAACTATTAAAGTAGAAGTTCCAAAACCATTGAGTAAATCTTCCTAGCTCTGCTCTACTTAGAGATGAAATAGGTCAACCAGTTTGGTGTTCAGAAGTTGAGAAAATTGTATCCTAGAAGCAATGGCCTTCACATCTCAAGATCCCATAAATGTTGATTTGAGTTCTCAAATAACTCAACCAATCTGGTCTTCAGAAGCTTAAAGATGTATCTCCATGTCAAGAAGTTCACTGTGATCCAATATCTCCTGGTTGTGGGGATCAACTGCTCTTCACGAGTGACAAAGTTGCCCCAAGTTTGCTAACTAACGTCACTGATTCTACAACTAGTTTTGGTATGGAGAGTCATGTTTTCCCCTATTTGCTAGAATCTTGACTTTGTCTGCCAATTTTTGTCTGAGGATGAACTCGAGGATGCAGGGGTAGTAGTTGTGTGTGATGCCCTCCTTGAGGGTCATGAAGGGCTTCTAGAGCTTGACCTATCTGAAACTGATATAGGGAGGATAGGAGCATGTGCTGCAGTGCAAGTTGTGGCTGTAAAGCCAAGCTTCAAGCTCATTCTTGGGGACCTTGGAGGATAATGATGAAGAAGACGACTCTAGCCATTTAATACCTCACTTGCAAGCTTCTTTGCTCGGAGACCCTCCAGAGAAAGGTGCAATCACGGGACTGAACATAGCCACTTCTTCTCAATCTAGAAGTGGCTCAATTTCTACATCTCAGAACTGGGAATGGTTTGCGGTAGGTGCCCCCAGATTTGCATCTTCTATTTTTGTGATCTCTTGTTAGCAATGGAGAAGATCAACATTGTTGTTCATAAGCTCTGATTGCAGCAAAGGAATACAGTTGAAGGTTGACCTGTTCTTTGCTTCAAGTTCCTAATGTGTGGAGCAAACTTTGGCTCATGCAGAATAGGATCTTGTAGTACCAATTGAAACTACAAAATGAAAAGCTATGTCAACTGGCAACAAGAGAGTTGTAACTGCAGAATTTAAAAGAAGCAAACTTCATGGCATGGAGTGGAGTGATTTTTCTGAAACAAAGCTAGCAATTATTATGACCAAAAATCACGACAAACTTAAATTGATTTGTAGATGCTTCTCCTTCTTTTGGAGTGGAAAAGGTTGCAAATGACCATCTATTAGCTCAAGATTTGGAGGAAACTTCACAGTCCTCATGATCATGAAAAGAAAATGTTATGCTCTAGATGCATCTGGTGTTCCATGTAGTGAGAATTGGGAGAGCTCACCACTTCAATTTTGACTTGGGAAAGTCAATTTGTAAAGAGGATATCTGTGGAACATAGTCATACGACCTGAAAGAAGCATCAAACCTGGCTCAGACACGCTGAGTCGCCACACGGCAAGGATAAACAAGGCACTAGTTACTCGATTGAGGTAGGAAATTGCAATATCCAATAGGTTTCTCCAGCCTCTGGGACGCCGAACAGTTCGAACTAGCATATATGCACCTTAATTGGCTTGTGAAGCATTTCGATAAGATAGAAAACACATAGAGATAAAGACTACGCGGGCTGCATAGCTTTCCTTCCACGCTTGTACTGGCATGAATGAAGTTATAGTTGTTTGAGCAAGGGCTGCCTGCTGAAGAAAATATTCTCTAGTTTTGATACCATCACCTCTTGCAAGGTGATGAGAGATCCTCAAGGTCAGAGCAATGGTTTGAGCTTTGTGGCTTTTCCCTCTCGTGACGAAGCGTCATGAAGGTGAGCAAGGTTGTAGGCTCAGTTTGCTCAGATGCGATCTATGGTAGGTGCTCCTTCCCCAATTAGTGCCAGTCCTAGGCAAGGTGAAAATGACTAGATGACTATTAGAATGAAGCTAAGGTCCCTAGGAAGCTTTGGTAGAAGCCATTTCATCAGTGGAGGTGGGAGAGAAAAAATCTAGGGTGGTTTTCCTCCATGGAAGCCTTGGCTGAAGCTTGAGAATGAAGAGAGAGAAGACTGTTCCTGAAAAGTAACCACGATTTCCCCCTCTTCTACTCCATTTACCACTGTCTTTTAAGAAAATGACTTCAAATTTGGCCAAAAATGACCCACGAGCTATTAAATCTAGTCTTCCAGCCTTCAAACTTGGTCCAAGACTCCATTAATGTTCTAGGCCTACAATCCTTGTGGTCAAAGATCCTTGATAACTACATTACTACTCCATGTCATGCATGTAATTGTGTATCTCTGGCTCTTAAATATGTGTGACTAAAAAAATTTAATTGAATGGAATGTTGCCAATTGGATCAAGAACCTATGGCTCCCATACCAATTGTCAAGGAGAGGACTCGGGAGAGAGAAGACTACAGAAGAGAGAGAAAGAGAGTAATGAGGAGAGAGAAATACTAGAAGAAGAGAGAGAAAGACAAAAAAGGAAGGAAGGAAGCCATGAAAACTAGAGAGAGGGAGAGAAGACGAAGGAGACTTGTTATTATAATCAGATGGGAAAAATGTCAAGTCCCTTACATCTTATATACCACCAGTGTAACATGTATTTTTTCTCCATTATTTTATTCCTGTATTTTCCCATGTATTCCCCATCTCTTACAAAATATCACTAATTTCAAAATGCTCAGTCTAGCATTTCAAGTATCTATGATACTATTGTAATAGTCCAACTCCATTAGCTAGTGACCCTCCACTTTTTATTTTCTCGTGCACCTAGGTAATATTTATATAAATAAAATGTAGGATTTCAATAGAGATATTGAAGCTTTTCCTCATCTCATCGTGTTAACAAACAATAAATTTCAATATTTTTGATGAATTATTATTATTATAATTATTTTCTATTAATTACTATGTGATAAATCATAACAAATTACCAACTTTAACAACAATCAATAATATTCTTACATCCCTCTCATACTCGTATGACATAAATCAACATAATGCATACACTCTAAACTGACATAAAATTAGAAACACCATATTTTATATGAATATTTTTTTAAAAAAATAACATTAACTTGTTTTTCTTACTCTAAACTTTAAATATGTTCACTAAAACATCAAAAATTATACTCTCAACTTTCTCATGAGATATCATAAATTTTGTTGATATAAAACATATTTTTAATTTAAAAAGATTATAATTTTCACTCAAAATAACTAATTTCGAATTTTAAAGTATACTAAATCTTTTTTTTAAATTCTCAAATTTTTTTAACAAAGTTTGAGTAATATAAAATTCATAAGAAAAATATTATTTTATATAAATGATTACCTAAAAATGTAAAACATTTTATATATGTAGTTTTAGAGCGCTTTTAATTTTCAAAATTATAAAAAATTATTAAAAAAACTAACAACCACTCAAACTAGAAAAATAGGCTTTAAGGAATTAGATAAAAATTCAAAACTAAGAAAAGTATAACATCACACTACTTAGTTTTGTTAAACGGAATAAACACTTACTTGGAAACACGCAAGTCATAATAGCATCTTTGGACATGCATGTCCCGCAATCAGCTAAGAAATGTAGTCCACCCAGTCATCTCAAACACAAGCTTTCTACTTCCCCTCTCTCGAGATTTCCAACTTGCCACTTGTTTTATTGCAATAGGAATGGTCTTTATATGAGTTTAAAGATTAAGCCTTAATTAAAAGATTAATGGCTATGGCTTCTTCTCATCAAACATGGAGACAAATGAAGGGGAAGGATATTAATTCAATATCTAGGAAGTCTTCCACCAAAGTGCATGCGAAGTAGAGCGATTTGAAGCCAATAAATTCTTCTTGAAGCCTGCAATCTCAGTTTGCCCCAATATATTGAGGTTCTAGATTAATCATAAGGGAGAGATCATGGAGATGGAGGAGAAGAACCATAATTGACATGATCTTGGAGGATCAATTGAGTGGAATTGACTTCTTGATGCTCTCCTAGACCTCATTTTCCCTTCAATTACACCAATAGAATGGCAAATGATGGTGCTTCATCCCTTTCTCTCCTTCAAAAATGCCACCTTGAGCAGACTCTCTCTCTCTCTCTCTCTCTCTCTCTCTATGCCAGAGGTTTTGTACAATTCAATGTACAATTCATGCTTACCTTTAATCACTTGCTTAGACTTTTCTGATTTCTTTGTCGTTGAATCACATTTTAGAGTTTTGGAAACAATCTCTCTCTCTCTCTCTCTCTCTCTCTCTCTCTCTCTCTCTCTCTCTCTCTCTCTCTCTCTCTCTCTCTCTATTCTAGACATTTTTCCTATTGATGGTGCCTCCATGCCTCTCCCCTTGCACCTTCTTTTCTTTGGCGGCTACTAGAGGCACCATGTCCTCCTCCTCTCTACGCTTATCCTCAACAGGCTTCCTGTAGTCTATTGTGAAGGTAGACTTATTCTTACTTCTCGGTCCATCTCCTCTTCCTGCGGCCAAGGAGATTGCCCCTTCATATCTATTCCCATTCATCCCAAATTTTGACGTCCTCTCCCATCATGTTTCCAATTGCCTCATTTTTTTCTTTAAAAATAAAATAAAATTTAACTCATTGAATGCCTCAATCCTTTATCTTACCAATCTTTTGAGTAACTGCCCCACAACTATTACCTTTTTAACCATTAGAATCCCTCTCTCATCTCCTAATTTTTATGAAATGTATCTTGTGGATACTCCTACTAAAATTTTGGTGTGTCACGGACATTCACTCGCTTCAGCAAACTCTGTAGACAATGAAAATGACCATCTTGGTTTAGACTTATGTACCCATGGTGGAAGAGAAAGTCCAATACTTAAAGGGCAAAGTTACACTACAAGGATACGGAGGCATAGCGATGACACTTTCTGACGCAAAATAGCGGTGTTGCTATTTGCGACGCAAATAGCGACGGTGCTTAGACGAAAAAACGTGGGCCGAAACCTAAGCACGTTATTTTGTGCGAACGAACAAAAGAGAGAGCGAAAGGGAGAGCAAAAGGGAGAGCGAACTCCATCTTTCATTTGAGAGGGAGAGGGAGAGAAAGAGAGAAAGAGGGAGAAGGAAAGCTTCTCACCACCATTGCCGCCGTTTGTGAAAGAGGAGGAAGTGTACAGGGGGCGAAGAGGAGCCACTGTCGTGAAGAGGAGCTGCTGAATCCATCCTCAGGCCTTTGCCGTGAGTGCATTGTTCCTTCTTACTTTGTTTTTGATTTTTCTCATTTTCTTTTACTTATTTTTATTAAAAATCATGTGTATTGAGAGAGAAAGAGAGGAAATGAGAGAGGAAGAGGAAATGAGAGAGGGAGAGGAAGAGAGAAAATGAAAGAAGAAATGAGAGAGAGAGGGAGAAAACATTAAACATAATAGGGAAAGAGAGAAAGAGAGAAAGAGAGGAAGAGGGAGGAAGGGAGAGAGAGAGGGAGGAAGAGGTTGTTGTTGTTCTATTTCTTCTTTTATTTTTTTCGTGTTTTTTATTATTGTGGTAGTGGTAGTGGTAGTTTAATTTCTTATTTTCTTGTTTGTTGTTGTTGTGGTAGTTGTAGTAGTAGTAGTGATAGTGGTAGTGATAGTAGTAGTAGTTGTTGTTTAATTTCTTCTTTTTTTGTTTGTTGTTGTTGTTGTGGTAGTCGTAGTCGTCATAGTCGTGATTGTAGTAGTAATAGTAGTTTTCTTGTTTGTTGCTGTTATAGTAGTAGTAGTTTTTTTTATTTTCTTATTTATTGCTGTTTAGTTTTCTTGTTTGTAGTAGTAGTAGTAGTTTTTTCTTCTTTTCTTGTTTGTTGTTATTGTAGTAGTAGTAGTAGTAGTAGTAGTAGTTGGTGTTGTTGTTTTTTCTTCTTTTCTTGTTTATTGTAGTGGTAGTGGTAGTTTTCTTGTTTGTTATTGTTGTTGTTGTTGTTGTAGCAGTAGTAATTTTTTTTTTCTTGTTTATTGTTGTTTAGTTTTCTTGTTTATTGTTGTTGTTGTAGTAGTGGTAGTAGTAGTAGTTTTTTCTTCTTTTCTTGTTATTAGTAGTAGTAGTAGTTGTTATTGTTGTTGTTGTTTTTTTTTTTTCTTCTTTTCTTGTTTATTGTAGTGGTAGTGGTAGTTGTTGAGATGGCAAGCTCAACACATGTGGACATGGATGATGGACCGCCTGGTTAGATGGGTCCACACGTCTATACTTAGCATGTCGGTGGTCATTATGACTCTCACATGGCCACTAACGCATTACTTATTATATTCAGGTTGTTACCAGCTGGCATAGTTATAGCGCCAGTCGACTAGTGTAGTCCGTTATGCATTGTTTGACTTGGTAGGCCACTTTCCTTTTATGTTGTATCTTATCTATACTTTGTGTACATTGTAAAGAGTGTGGAAGAAGAAGAAGAAATCAGCAAGAAAACGTTTTGGCCTCCATCTCTCTTCTTGTCTCTTGAGTGAGCTTCTCCTTGTGCATTCTGTGTGTGTTCGGCGCAGCATCTTGAGCAACCCCCTCCACCACGCGATTCTTGACATGGTATCAGAGCCGCACCACTGAGAGAGGCTGATTTCGAAGGTTGAAGCAAAGGAGAAGAAGCAAAGTTCGAGCAAGCAAGCCACGGGTAAGAAGCTCTCCCATCCTTCCACTCTTTCTCTTGGATAGTGCTTGTGGAGGCACCGGAAGCAGGGCAGAGCAAAAATCTCAGATTGCAGTGAGATTTGGTGTGCTCGAAGAGCGCTATGTATTGTGCAAATATGGCCTTTAGGGCTTTCCGCAGTTATTTTGGGCATTTGAGGCCGTTTCAGGGCCCGTTTTAGAGCCGCAAGGTTGCGGACAACAGTTTCAGGGTACGCTGTGACTTTGACTGTATTGAACGAAAGTGGGTGCGCAGGTTACAGATTTCAGATCTGTAAGTTCAAAGGTGTTTACCAGTGAGTAAACACAAGGTTTATCTGCAAACAGGTTGCAGACTTCATGTATTATTGAGCAGACAGTGAAAAAGACTGTCTGGTGTATTGCTGTGCACTATAGGTCCAGGGTTGCAGAAGATTTGCTTGCTGTTGGTGTTAATTTGGTGATAATGGCAGAGAACAGTGGAAGCCCCATCATTGAGAAGCTCGACAAGAACAACTACCCTTCATGGAAGTTCCGTGTCACGAACTTCCTTATTGGAAAAGGCCTCTATGAGTTCGTTTCAAGTGAAGAAAAGGAGCCGGAGATGAGTGATCCTCCAACTGCAAAAGAGACAAAGGCACGGAAAGAATGGAATGCAAAGGATAAAAAGGTCATGTATTGGTTGTCTGCAGTAATCGACAATAATATGCTGGGACACATTAGAAATGCAGAGAATTCATATACAGCTTGGACCATACTTGAAAGTATGTTTTCTGTAAATACAAAGGCATGAAAGATTCAACTCAGGCAAGAGTTGAATACATTAAAGAAAGGGAAGATGTCTATCAATGAGTATGCACTGAAGGTAAGAAGCATTGCAAATGCATTGGCAGCGATTGATGCAATGCCCGACGATGATGATTTGGTGTCGTCTACCTTGGGTGGACTTAACAATGAAAAGGCTTGGAAGTCTTTTGTAACTTCCGTATATGTCAGAAAGCCATTTCCAGATTTCGATGAATTGGTCTCCCTTATGATCACTGAAGAGATCAACATGCAGAGTGAGACATCTGAAAGAAGTGGTGAACATGTCCAAGCTTTCTACTCCAGCTCTGGAAGGGGACGTGGCAGGTTCTCTTCAAGAGGCCGTGGTACAGGACGTGGTAGTGACAACCAGCAAAACAGATTGACTCAGCAATTTGGCGATATGCAGGTTTCAGGAGGTCATGGTAACTTTAGAGGCAGGGGGAGCTTTAGAGGAAGAGGTGGATGGTAGAACAGAGGTTCTAACAACTCTGGTATTGTGTGCCACTACTGTGGCAAAACAAGTCATATTGTAGCCCAATGTTATGCTAAGAAAGATGATATCCGCAGTGGTAAGTTGCAGCAAGGAAACTATGCATCGTCTTCACGACAGAATGAAGACAAAAATGAACGTCTGTTTGTTATGCAGCATATGTTGAATGCTGTTACAGGAAAGGGAGCACATGATGATGTTTGGTATGTTGATTCAGGTGCATCCAATTATATGACCAGCCATGCAGAATGGTTTGGAGAGATGCAAAATTTGCAGAATGCAGGTTATGTGCAGACGGGTGATGACTCATGCCACCCAATTTCACACATTGGAAAAGTTCCCTTGTCCTTGCATGATGGTAAGACAAAGAGTCTTTCAGATGTATTACATGTGCCATCTATTACAAAGAACTTGGTGTCAGTTGGTCAAATGGTAGAGCAAGGACTACAAGTCAGATTTAATGCAAAGGGCTGCTTTGTAGAAGACTTCAATGACAAGTGCAGGTTGGTAGCAAAGGGAAGTAGAGTTGGATGTATGTTTACTCTGGATGCTGGAATTCCTACTATGAATGCTGCTATGTATGCCAAAGGAAAAGGTGTTGTTGTAGACATTGAAATTTGGCACAAACGCATTGGACATGCAAATGTACAAAGGCTGAAATTAATGCAGTCCAAAGGGTTGGTTACAGGTTTGCCTACATTTAAAGTTGCAGAATTTCAGAAGGTATGTGAAGCATGTCAGTTTGGTAAGCAGGCAAGACAACCCTTTTCACATGACAGAGATGTAAGCAGAAATATTCTTGATGTTGTGCATACAGACATTTGGGGGCCTACACAAAATGTATCTCTTGGAGGTAGTTCATACTTCGTCACATTCATTGATGATTGTTCTAGAAAGCTGTGGGTATATTTTATGAAGGAAAAGAGTGAAGCTTTTGAGCACTTTAGAACTTTCAAGGCTGCAGTTGAAAGAGAAACAGGCTTGAAAGTAAAGTGCTTGAGGTCAGATGGAGGGGGAGAGTACCTCTCCAATGAGTTAAGTGATTTTCTGAGGTCTCATGGGATAAAGAGACAATTCACATGCAGGTATACCCCACATCAAAATGGGGTTGCAGAAAGGAAAAACTGGCATATTGCAGAAGTTGCACGCGCCTTGATGGCTGAAAAGAATATGCCTAAGCATTTTTGGTCTGAGGCTGTTCATACTGCTGTTTATATTATGAACAGAACTCCCACAGCTGCAGTTCATGGTATGACCCCCGAAGAATGTTTTACAGGTAAGAAGCTTGATGTTTCACACTTGAAAGTATTTGGCTACATTGCGTATGTTCATGTGCCAGATGAGTTGCGGAAGAAACTGGATCCAAAGGCTGAAAAGTGTGTCTTTATTGGATACTCTTTAGAGCAGAAAGGGTGTCGCTGCTACAACCCTATCACATGTAAGTTCAGAGTGAGCAGGGATGTCATCTTTGATGAAATGAGCAGTTGGTATGCATCTAGTGGTGATGCATTGGATGATGATGATGATCATGCCACTCATGTGCAGGCTGAAAAGCATCTAGTGGTCTGGGAGACTAAGGAGTACCTCTACATCTTCGGGTGCATCTAGTAGCACTACAGGTAAAGACAAAGGAAAGAATAAAGTGTCAGAAGGCATTGATGCAGTTCTTGATGGAGACTCCAGTGGCTTAGAGAGCTTAGATAATGAGCTTGGAATTCCTTCAGTGAGGACTCCAGGTGTGCAGAGAGCACATGTTAATGCAAAGACTCCATTGAGTGATCCAGTGGTACGCAGGTCTAGCAGGGTGAGATACCCTGTTAAAAGATTTGGTTTTGAAGGTTATGCAGCTCACCATTATGCTTATATGGTGAAACTAGTTGAGGATGTTGAGCCTACATGTTTTGAGGAGGCTGTTGGTCATGCTCATTGGGATGCAGCAATGGATGAGGAGATGGCTGCATTAGAGGCCAATAAGACTTGGGATCTAGTATCATTGCCAAAGGGAAAGAAAGCTATTGGATGTAAATGGGTTTATAAGATTAAGCACAATGCAGATGGTTCTATTAGCAAGTACAAAGCTAGGCTAGTTGCAAAAGGCTATGCCCAAACATATGGCATAGATTATGATGAAACCTTCAGTCCAGTTGCTCGGATGACAACTGTCAGATGTGTGATTGCTTTGGCAGCAGCCAAAGGTTGGAGGTTGTAGCAAATGGATGTGAAGAATGCCTTCTTGCATGGTGATTTGCAGGAAGAAGTGTATATGGATCAGCCAGCAGGTTATGAAGATTTAGAGCATCCAATGTATGTGTGCAGGTTGAAGAAGGCGCTCTATGGGCTCAAGCAAGCACCTAGAGCATGGTCTGACAAGATTAGAGAGTATCTTGTCAATATTGGTTTTTATGTTTCTGATGCTGATCACTCACTTTATGTGAGAAAGGGAGATGCAGGTTTGGTCATCATAGTCATCTATGTGGATGACTTGATTATTACAGGTGATAGTGATAGTGGGATTGCAGAAGTCAAGGATTTTTTGAAGAATAAGTTTGAGATGAAGGATTTAGGTGAGCTAAGGTACTTCCTTGGCATTGAGGTGATCAGATGTGATGATCGTATATGGCTGTCTCAAAAACAGTATGGCTTGGATATGTTGTGCAAGTATGGTATGACAGCATGCAAACCACTTTCAGTCCCATTGGAGTAGAATGTAAAGTTGAGTGCTGATGTTGGGGATGAGATAGAAGACCCTACTATGTTTAGGAGGATAGTGGGGAGTTTGATCTACATAACCATTACAAGGCCAGACTTGAGCTACGCTGTTGGTCTTGTGAGTCAGTTTATGCAAGTACCTAGAAAGCCACACTTGGATGCAGTGAGATGCATATTGAGATATGTGAAGTCCACATTACATTATGGACTTTTCTATGAGGAAGGTACAGAGGTACATGTGTTTGGATACACAGATTCAGATTGGGCTGGTAGTATGTCTGATAGAAGATCTACCAGCGGATACATGTTCTCTCTTGGTAGTGCAGCAGTTGCTTGGAGCAGCAAAAAGCAACCTACAGTTGCTTTGTCGAGTACAGAGGCTGAGTATAGAGGTGCTGCTGTTGCAGCATGTGAGGTAGTATGGCTGCAAAAGCTATTGGCTGATTTGGATGTCCAGGTGGAAGGTCTAGTTGTCATTTATTGTGACAACATGAGCAGTATACAGTTGGCTAGGAACCCTGTGTTCCATGCCAGGACAAAACATATTGAGGTACACTAACACTTTGTAAGAGAGAAGGTACTAGCAGGTGAGATTGACTTGGTGTATGTCAGCACAGAGGATCAGATAGCTAATATCTTCACGAAGGCATTGGGTACAGAGAAGCTTCAAAAGTTTCAAAGCTTACTTGGAGTTGCAGAGATGCAGTTGATGTCAAGATTGTGGGAGAGAAGGAAGGAGTCTCGCTTGAAGCTTTCTTGCTTGCACAATGGGGGAAGACACACAAGGGTGGAGGCTGAAAACAGTTTTCCTCTTCTTAGTTGTGTAAGCTAAAAGAACTCAAGTACAAAGAAATAGAAGAACCCTATATATGGGTCTCAAACCAAACTCAACTAACTAAGGTGGCATACTAACTGAGCCACGAACTAGAGTAGATAAGGATAGCTATCATGTAGCTATTATTCATGGGCGGTGTACCAACCGCATCTGCAACTGACAAGTCGGTGACATAAATATACAACGGTCACCCTGGCGTATCACGAGTGGAGCTCGATATCTCAACACTCCCCCTCGAGCTCAATCCCAATTCCTGCACACCAAGCAGGTCTCTGAACTTGCGCAGCTTCTCTGCGCCCAATGCCTTCGTGAATATGTCAGCTACCTGATCCTCTGTGCTGACATAAACTAGATCAATAAGACCTAGTAAAACCCTCTCTCGCACATAGTGATAATGCACCTCAATGTGCTTTGTTCTAGCATGATAGACTGGGTTATTTGCCAAGTGTATACTACTCATGTTGTCACAATAAATGACAACTGGCCCATCTGTAGACTGATGCATATCATAAAGTAGCTTATGCAACCAAGCTACCTCACATGCAGCCATTGCTGCACCCCTGTACTCAGCCTCTGTGCTCGACAAGGCAACTGTAGGCTGTTTCTTGCTGCTCCAAGTGACTGCAGCACTCCCAAAAGAGAATACATATCCAATGGTAGATCGTCTATCAGAAATACTACCAGCCCAATCAGCATCAGTGTATCCATGCAACTGTATCTGAACCCCAGTCTCATAAAATAGTCCATACTGCAATGTGGACTTCACATACCTAAGTATGCGTCTAGCCGCATCCAAATGTGGTTTCCTTGGAGCCTGCATAAACTGACTTACCAATCCAACAGCATAGCTCAAATCTGGCCTGGTAATAGTCATATAAATCAAACTTCCTACTATGCGTCTGTACATAGTAGGGTCTTCTAGAAGCTCACCTGCATCTGTGCTCAGCTTCACATTTTGCTCCAAAGGAACTGAAATAGGCTTACAGCCTGTCATCCCATATTTGGACAGCATGTCCAATCCATACTGCCTCTGCAAGAGCTGTATCCCACTTGGTGATCTAATCACCTCAATGCCCAAGAAATAACGCAGCTCTCCCAAATCCTTCATCTCAAACTTCTGCTTCAATAGCATTTTCACATGAAGGATATCTTCATCACTATCACCTGTCATAATCAAATCATCAACATAAATGACAAGCAGCATAATACCTTTCTCTGTTTTTCTCACATAAAGTGAGAAATCTGCCTTGGAAATCTGAAAGCCAATAGTGACAAGATACTGTCCTATCTTGTCAGACCATGCTCTAGGTGCTTGCTTCAAGCCATACAAGGCTTTCTTCAACCTGCAAACAAACTCAGGATGAACAGCATGCACATAACCTGGTGGCTGCTCCATATAGACCTCTTCTTGCAAATCACCATGCAAGAAGGCATTCTTTACATCCATCTGATGTAAAGACCATCCCTTTGATGCAGCCATAGCACTGACTGCTCTTACGGTTGCCATCCTTGCAACTGGACTAAATGTTTCTTCATAGTCAATGCCATATGTTTGTGCATACCCCTTGACTACTAATCTTGCCTTGTATCTGTTCACAGAACCATCAGCATTGTGCTTCACCTTATAAACCCACTTACAGCCAATTGCATTCTTACCTTTAGGCAAAGGTACTAACTCCCATGTAGCATTTGCTTCCAAGGCATCCATTTCTTCATCCATGGCTTTCTCCCATTTTTCTTTTCCCATGGCTTGCTCAAAAGATGTGGGTTCTGGTTCCTGTATCACTTTGACCATATATGCATAGTGAATGGCTGTAAATCCATCATATTTCAGCCTATCCACAGGATACCTAGCTCTTGTAGACCTGCGCAAAGTAGGTTCACTCCCAGGTGCTCTCAAAACATCCCTGGTCTTCCTTACTCCAGGTGTAACAATAGAAGGAATACCCAACTCATCATCAATGCTCTGTTCTGAGCCACTGGATTCACCATCCACATAAGAGTGACCTGCATTCACATCAAACATGGGTTGATCAACCTTCTCTTTTCCTTTTCGTGATACCTGCATACCACTATCTGCATTGCTTTGAGAAGATTCTCCTGATCTCAATCTGCCTGTCCATGGCGAAGAATGTGAACCACTGCTAGAGGACGCTCCAGGTCCACTAATATTTTGTGACTGCTGCTGTGAATTCTGTGTAGCATTACCATTTTGTGCATCTTCATCATCAATCACATTTACTGGTTTATACCAGCTACTCATCTCATCAAAAACAACATCTCTGCTCACTGTAAACTTACGAGTAGAAGGGTTATAGCATCTATACCCTTTTTGCTGCAGAGAGTAACCAATAAAGATGCACTTCTCAGCTTTTGGATCCAACTTGGATCTCAGCTCATCTGGCACATGTACATAGGCAATGCAACCAAAAATTTTCACATGAGAAATATCTGGTTTCCTACCAGTATACCTCTCCTCTGGAGTCATTCCATGTATTGCTGCAGTGGGAGTCCTGTTCATTATGTAGACTGCTGTAGCAACTGCTTCAGCCCAATAAAAATCTGGCAAGTCTTTTTCATTGAGCATGGCACGAGATACCTCTCCAATATGCCTGTTTTTCCTTTCTGCAATTCCATTTTGTTGTGGGGTATAACTGCATGAATATTGCTGCTTTATGCCATGCTCCTGCAAGAACTTTGCAAACTCATTTGAGAGGTACTCTCCCCCTCCATCTGACCTTAGGCATTTTATTTGCAGGCATGTTTCTTTTTCAACCATAGCTTTAAGAGTTTTGAAATGCCCAAAAACTTCACTTTTCTTTTTCATAAAATACACCCAAACCTTTCTGCTATAGTCATCAATAAAACTGACAAAATAATGACAGCCTCCAAGAGATGCAGCTTTAGTTGTCCACACATCAGAGTGAATTAATTCCAATGGCTTCTCACTCTCTTGAACATGTCTAGGAAATGGTTTCCTTGCCTGTTTTCCAAACTGACAGGCTTCACATACCTTATGCATTTCTGCAACCTTGAATTTGGGCAATCCTGCAACAATATTTTGGGCCTGCATTGATTTAAGTCGCTGTACATTAACATGACCAATGCGTTTATGCCAGATATCAATATCTGCAACTACACCGGTCCCATGTGCAAACATTGCTGCACTCAATTCAGACATGTCTGCATCCAATGTAAACATTCTGCCCTTCTTCTTTCCTTTTGCTATCAAGCGACCTTTATTTTTCATATCCTCAACAAAGCATCCATGAGGATTAAATCTGACCTGCAAGCCCTGTTCAACCATTTGACCAACTGAAACCAGATTCTTGGTGATATTCGGGACATGAAATACATCGGACAGGTATTTCTTTTTCCCACCCTGCATAGACAAGGGAATTTTTCCAATCTGCACAATAGGATGTGCAGTATCATCACCAGTCTCCACAAATCCTGGTTTTTCCATTTTCCTTGCATCCTCCATCCATTCTGCATGACCTGTCATGTGGTTTGATGCACCTGAGTCAACATACCATACATCATTGCTTTCTTCTGCACTTGTCATAGAATTGTTCATGTGCTGCACCATGAACAAATGCTCATTTCTGTCATCACCCTGTCTACTAGAAGATGCATAATTCCCTTGTTGCAGTTTTCCATTCATGATGTCATTCTGCTTTTTATAGCAGTCTTTAGCCATATGACCCATTTTACCACAGTAGTAGCATTCAACATTACTGTTTGCATTTTGGCCTCTTTGCCATCCACCACGACCTCTTTGGCTCCCCCTGCCTCTAGAGTTACCACGTCCTCCTCCATAGGATTGGTTTTCTTGAGTTTGCTGCATATTCTGATTTCTGCCACGGCCTCCAAATCGGCCTCCTCTACCTCTGCCTCTACCTCTTCCAGCATTTGAGTAGAAGACAGCTTCTCTTGATGTTCCTCTTGAAGAAGATGCACCACCATTTCTCTGTTCCTCAGAAATTAGAAGAGCAATCAACTCCTCAAAATCAAGAAATCTTTCACGAACTGAAATGGATGTCCGAAACTGTGCATAATCCTTTCCTAGACCATTCAAGGTCACGGAAACTAAATCATCATCTTCCACTGGCGACCCAATGGAAGCAAGTGCATCTGCAATCTTCTTCACCTTCATGTGGTAGTCGTTGATGCTTATACTTTCTCTTTGCACATTATGCAACTCTTGCTTGAGCTGCATTTTTCTGGCTTGCGTATTTGTGCTATACATTTTTGACAAAGTATCCCATGCCTCCTTTGGCGTACTTGCATCCTGAATATGCACAATCATAGAGTCTGAAATACTGATAGACAGCCAATACATAACTTTCCTGGCTCTCTCATGCCATGTTTTAAATGCCTGCATTTGTTGTTGATTGGGAACATCAGGAAGAACTGGTTCTTCTTCATTTCCTGCAACAAATTCCCAATATCCTTTTCCCATAAGGAAATTCGTCATTCTAAACTTCCATGCCTGGAAGTTGTTCTTGTCAAGCTTTTCAGTGACAATCTGTGAAAGAGAATCAGACGCCATTACAGAATACTGCAAGAAATTCTGTCACTGCAAAAAACACAGCTTCACCCTCACAAGGGCAAATCTGCAAAACTGGCGAAAGTGGTATTTGACCACACAGTCACTTCCTAGTGACGATTTTGCATAAACAGGAACCAAGGATGATTCTGAAACTCCCAATGTCTCTGCGCACAAGCATACGATGCAATTTCTACAGTAACTTTTCACCGACCTGTAGAACAGTGGTCGCACAGCATAAAACTGAGCCTTTTCCTGAGTGCGTGCAGAAAACTTCCGTCTGCAAAACAGGCCCCGAAATGGCCTCAAATCAAAAAAACAAGGTCGCCGAGGGCTAAAGCCCTTCTCCCGCAGCATATACTGCCCTCTTGCTTCACCGCGAAGGGCGTCTCAACCTGAGACAATGCACTCCTGCAATTTCCGGCTGTGCTACCTGCAGAGATCTGCTCCCAAAACAGGAAATGAAAGCAACACTGCTCCTCTTACCAGACCACCGCGAGCTTGGCTTGCTTTCTTGAGCTCCTTACCACGAACAAGGCTCTGATACCATGTCAAGATTGTGGGAGAGAAGGAAGGAGTCTCGCTTGAAGCTTTCTTGCTTGCACAATGGGGGAAGACACACAAGGGTGGAGGCTGAAAACAGTTTTCCTCTTCTTAGTTGTGTAAGCCAAAAGAACTCAAGTACAAAGAAATAGAAGAACCCTATATATGGGTCGCAAACCAAACTCAACTAACTAAGGTGGCATACTAACTGAGCCACGAACTAGAGTAGATAAGGATAGCTATCATGTAGCTATTATTCATGGGCGGTGTACCAACCGCATCTGCAACTGACAAGTCGGTGACATAAATATACAACGGTCACCCTGGCGTATCACGAGTGGAGCTCGATATCTCAACAGTTGAGCTTGAGGGGGAGTGTTGAGATGGCAAGCTCAACACATGTGGACATGGATGATGGACCACCTGGTTAGATGGGTCCACATGTCTACACTTAGCATGTCGATGGTCATTATAACTCTCACATGGCCACTGACTCATTACTTATTATATTCAGGTTGTTACCAGCTGGCATAGTTATAGCGCCAGTCGACTAGTGTAGTCCGTTATGCATTGTTTGACTTGGTAGGCCACTTTCCTTTTATGTTGTATCTTATCTATACTTTGTGTACATTGTAAAGAGTGTGGAAGAAGAAGAAGAAATCAGCAAGAAAACGTTTTGGCCTCCATCTCTCTTCTTGTCTCTTGAGTGAGCTTCTCCTTGTGCATTCTGTGTGTGTTCGGCGTAGCATCTTGAGCAACCCCCTCCACCACGCGATTCTTGACAGTAGTGGTAGTGGTAGTGGTAGTGGTAGTGGTAGTGGTAGTGGTAGTGGTAGTGGTAGTGGTAGTGGTAGAGAGAGAGAGAGAGAGAGAAAGAGAGAGAGGGAGATATATATATATATATATATATATAGTGTTAAAGGAAATTGGTAGTAGAGAGAGAGAGATGTTTTGTTAAAGGAAATGAGAGAGGGAGAGGAAGAGAAAAATGAAGAAGGAACGAGAGAGAGGAAATAAACATATAACATAATAAAGAAAGAGAAAGAGAGAGAGAGATGGAAGGAGAGAAGAGAACGAATGGATAAAAAACAAAGAGAGAATGGTGGCGAGGTCCGGTGCAATACCATGAGACATGAAACACTCCGACATACGTTAATTTGTGGGTGGGTGGAGGCTTTACATACGTTAATTTTGCTGAGTTACAAGAGAAGAAATCCCTTCTCAAACAATTTAAGAAAGAAAAAAGAATGATAACAAAAAAAAATTGTTTGTCGTAACGCAGACCAAATGGAAAATGATGAATGTCAGTTTTAGAAGAGTTCGTGGGCGTGCAATGGATGGAGTGCCTGAGCCAATCCACCACTTGGAAGGTACTACCCAATCTATACCATCAATACCATAGAAGACATGCAGCCTTCTAGACTTACCTACAATCTTGGAGCCTAAGATGGAGGCAATGATTGATGCATTGATGCCATGCATGTTGAGAATTTTGATCCTCTTAGAGATGAAGCATCCATACCATTACAAGATGGGTGCCGAGTATATCGCTTGAAGACACTACTTGTACTCCTAAGTGTGCAAGCAAAATACGAGTGGAGCGATGCGACTGTGACGGAGTTGTTTAAGTACCTTGTATGTACAATTCGTTGATTTTTTTCTTTTGCACTATCATTAAAAACATTTGTGCTTTTTCAAGGTGTTTTATGATTTTTTTAAGGTTACTGAAGTATCATATATTACCACTTGCAAATACCATGCGTGAGTCTCATAATGATGCGCGACATGTTTTGCGAAAGCTTGGCATGGACTACAATAGCATCCATGCATGCATCAACGATTGCATACTATTTCGAGGAGAATACGAGACTATGGAGACATGTCCAAAGTGTGATGCTCACAAGTATCAATAGGACTTGCAAGAGTAAACCATCCCTCAAAAAGTTCTTAGACACTTTTCACTTATCCCTCGCATAAACTACATGTTTCATACGTTCGGCATGGCGAGCTTGACAACACGACATGCATAAAATAGGTCCACAGATGGAGTTCAACGAATATCAGTAGATTCAAGCGCATGGAGCCACATTGACTCTACCTTCCCAGGCTTTGTGTGAGAGCCAAAGAATATTTGGCTTGGTCTTGCTATGGATGGCGTGAACCCATTTGGTCTACGCTCAACTTCTTCCAGTGTGTGGCCTATAGTCATTGTCAACTACAATATCCCTCCATGGCTTTCTACGAAGAAAGGACATCTCATCCTTAGCTTGCTCGTCAAAAATATGGACGTAGCTTAAGATTTTGTGGGAGGAGGGGGTCACCGTGAAATATATGAGCAAGCGTGATGGTCGACGGTCTGCCAATATTTGAGCCATTCTCATGTGGACCATGCATGACTTTTCTGGGATTTGGAGAGTGCTCAGGTAAGTAGGATTCCGTTCTCATTGGTAATATCTATCATAGCTCGTTCAAGTTTGTATTTACTAGATAGAGGTGTTGGGACAGGTCTGGTTACCTCAGGTTATCATGTATGTCCATTATATGGGCCATAGTTAGACTCCTGAAGGTCACGAACCATGAAGAAGATGGTATATCAAGGACACACCGCTTTCTTGCCAGAGGGTCATGAACTCAGGGAAGGTTTTCTTGGAGGACCTCTAGTACCTATGAATGCCCAAAGTTGGTACGAGCTGAAAATGATCCACATGGAGTCACATCCAAATGGAATGCGACGGTTCTCAATTTTCTACAAGTTGCCATATTGGACCCACTTACAGATCAACCACTTCTTGGATCTGATGACATGTTTAGGGCTTGTCCTATCTATATTTTATATGCGACAACTAATTGAGTGTTTCAATGTACAGTACAAAATATATAGTGTGGTATGGTCGCGCGAACGGCATTTTCGCGTGGAGTGTGTTGACAAAATGCGCTCCACAACAGATTGTGGTATCATGGCAAGGTTTGAGCAAGAGAGCCGATGACGAGCAATGGATCCAAACATGGTTATAGATGAGATTGAGTATTTTGGAAACTTGCAAAGTACTATCACAGTGGATTACTGTAGCTTCTCCATGATCCTATTGAATGTGCAGTGGTTCAAAGTGGTACTTGAAGGAGCTGTAGCAATAGTTCGATGAGGTCTATCTGGATTTCTCAAAATAGATTCCCAAAAAAAATGGATGGATTTGCACCACACGTTTGTGTTGCTGGCCCATTTTGAACAAGTGCTTGAACTCATGTGTTTTTAAATTGTATTACAACATGGTACATGTCATAATGGTTAAATCTCTCTTGTACGTGATTGTGAACAAGTAATTTTCTATCCAAACACCCGATAACCTCGATGGTGGTACATTATACATTTTGCTCCCCGAAGTGCAAGAGTATATGATCAAAGCGATGTTTTGAGTATAGATGAGGACAATATGCAAATAGAGGGGTCGATATTGCAAGGGGTGGAGGCCATTGAAAGCTTGGAGCATGTAGAGGAGTCAACATCGGGTAACAATGATGGAAATACAGGAGTCCAAGAATTCTTTGAGAATGAGGTGGACTCATCCTTTTGTGGTGACATGTCTATCAACCTTCCAGTGTATGCGGAGTTGTGTCAGGAGATTGACATGGGACCATAGGGTACTTCATACTTGGAGCATCCACCTACTCAATTCGTTGACGAATCACTTATAAGGGTACATAAGATATGCATTTTAAGTAAGATCATTTTTTAAAGATTTATATCGCCGTGCTTTGTATGATTTATATTGATTATGCTAACATCAATTTTTTTCTGTGCAGCTGACCTTTGTGGATATTTAGATCATCATGATGAGTCAAGGGATGAGAGACGAGGAGCTATAGGAGATCTTCACGCTTATGTCTCCAGATCAGATGGTGAGATTCAGAGATATGGTGGACCAGGAGCTATGTCGGACACCATCAGGCCACTCTATTAGATCTACTTTGGCATGCTCTGATGCTTTAATTTCTAGCAGACGAGGTCGATGCTCAAACTTGGGCCAAACGGAGGGAGTGGTTCAGGGGGATGCTGTGGAGATCCGGATTCAATGAGGCCGCAGTCGGCTCGGGATACAGGTGCTACTCACTCTCATGGCGGTTCGAGAGAGTGTGGCTCAGGTGGTTGCTGTGGAGGTATCGAGGCACTGTCTCCGTCTCGTAGTTCTGCTGGAGTTGCATCACCTTCGAGATTTGTCACACCTATGGGGACGTCTACTCCAGTCACTCCTCAGCCGTCCGCAATGGCATCTCTATGGGTGCTACTTCGAGAGATACTACCCCGGTAGGTACACCAGATGTACAGGGGTCTCCTGGATATGCCCAGAAGCATTGTCGCAGGTGGGAGAGGACCTATCTTAGGCATATCCCAGAGGGGTATGCCTACCTTGTAGATGATAGGTCAGGAGCCATCATCATGAATCATGAGGGGAGGAGGGTGATGGCTCACATGAGAGAGTTGTACCAACAAGTTTTTCGGCACAACGTCTTGGATCATTGGAAGAACATACCAGAGGGGAGCAAGAACTACATGGTAGCATCCTTGCATGAGGAGTTTCCGGTACCAGCTACAACAGATAGGTTTCGTACGGGCTGGATGATGGAGTGCATGTGTGCATATATATCACACAGATGATTGGATGCACGCAAGGCACTCAAGAGTGGGGCTTCAAAGCCCAAGTGGCTAGATGCGGATGACTAGTGCCGACTCAAGGAGGAGGCTATAGATTCTCCAGGACGTTGGAGACAGCAGCGCGAGGCGGCGAGGGCAAGACCAGAGGCTGGAGTGGTCCATCATCTTGGGAGTGGCGGCTACAAGACATACCTGGAGGACTTTGTAAGTTTTTCTTTTGTTCTACTTGCTTATTTTTTTGCAATATCCTTTGTAATGACAATCGTGTTTCTAACAGTTGTATTTTGTTTTCTTTGCAGCACTCCATTATAAACCGCGATCCCACCGGCCTTGAGACTCAATATGCAGAGAGACACGGTCTTAGTGCATTGATCGACCGATTGTATGGACGCAGCGGCCATGTAAGTCACTCATCTTTCTTGTCCGTAGTTACTATGTTGAATTAGAATGCATTATTGTATAGTGGACTGATGTGTAGTTGTTTCTTTTTTTGCAGATTCCATTTGATGCTCCTTTGTGGCGGGACGAGGTTTTGGATGGCGTGGATCTATAGCTCGCCCTTGGATCCCTAGAGCTCACATACCCTTCTTTTTTTGTCATGTGATCTGTGTAGACATTTTCTATGTAATAGTAATATCTTGCCATGATTGTATCGGTCACTTTCATTATGCGATCATGTATTTATTTCATGTATTAATGTTATGATTTAAGTATACTTTGCCTTTATTTACATGAGCATTTTACACATTACTAAAACTATTTTGTATGGCCCAAATAAAGCACAAAGTGTTATATGTGGCAGGGAGCTTGCTACCCTGCCACAAATTTTTTTTTCCCATATTACCGTTGCTATTAGCATTGCAAATTTACTGCATGCATTGTTATTAGCATTGCAAAATGTGTCGCAAAGCGTCATTATTAGTGTTGCTATTTGCATCGGTATTGCTATTTGTGACGTTGATACCGATGCAAATAGCAACACTGATAATGACACTAATACTGACTATTCTATGGCATTGCCAATAATGACATTTTTTGCGACAACGGGGGAAATTTTCTTTATGAACATTTTCGTCGCTTTTAACGTCAGTATAATGCCTATATATTGTAGTGTTAGACTTATATAAACTGCTGGTTTGAAGAATCTTTTCAATTTTATATATTGGGAATAATATAAAACTCTCTACTTCTCCATCTATGTTGCAAGGCTCAAAATCTGGATTGCAACTACCCTATGCAGATCCATCTCCCTATATTCTACAATTTCCCATTGACTTTAAGATTTTCTCCATCGCAATATGCAAAATTGAAACAATTATTGCTCTTATCTACCCCAATTACCTTAGAACATCTTACACTTGTCAAGTGCGGAAGTCAAAAGCGTAATTGTCAACCTACTCAATTGTCTTTTCTTCAATATCAGTGATTGGTGGCATGTATAGAATGGTTGAGAGGACCAAGACCATCCCCAATACTCCTAAGATTATATTATTGAATTTACTATATCATTAAGATCATCGTACTATCCTTCTTTCCTTGCCAGACTACAAAGACTGTCCTCCAAAGACAACAACTAAGAACACCACATTTTCATTAAATTAATGTAAAAATATGGTAATAGTATCTCAGATGTATACAATTTTGGTAAGTATTGATGTGTTTCTAGGTGTTGTCATTTTTCCCCCTTCTTAATTACAAAGTGTCCTCACGAGCATAACTACAACAACTATACCACGAACATCAGGAACACAGCTACCAGGAGCACCGCTACGCATCTTTTAAAAAAAACTCTCCCCCACTTAAATGTGAAGCGTCCTCGCAAGCATAGCTACAACATCTCTAAAATAGCACATAGAAGACTAGTAGACACTAAAAGGCAATATAAAAATATTGACTTGTGTTTGATTGTAAATTAAAGAAGAAAAATCATGCAAGTAAAAACTTATACAAACTAGCATTCACTTTTACTCACTCTCTCCACTAGAGTGCATAACATAGCTGCATCCAATGCATGGAGCATACCAACTAGGAAGCATTCTAAAGCCATTAAGCAACAATCATCTCTCTAGGCAATGAAATGCCACCACTACTATCCTACTGGACATATTGCTTCTGAAATAGCATCACTACTAGACATATTTCTTCTGAAATAGCATCACTAATAGGGTCCATGCCTATCAAAGAACCTGTACAAGGCAATCTAATACTACAATACCAAATAGGACTCCTATGGTTTAACTACTAATCCACAATATTCTACTAGAACAACTAGTCAATGATCCCTAACTACCAATTTCTTTTTTTTTTCTTATTTTTAAAAAATGTTTCCTTCATAAATTTTAATCAAAAGAGTATATGTATTTATTCTCCTTCCCAAAAGGTCCCACCCCAAAGAGATGCAAGGCATCAAACACAAGGCACGTGTTAAGGAAATCCCTACAGCCAGGACCTCAAAGGCAATGATTATCTTTTTTTTAAAAAAACCCATCAATCTTTAGGGTGTTTTTTTGTCTTTTTTTAAACTTTTTTTTGTTTTCTTTGTTTTTAAGAATAATAAATAGATATACTCTCTCAAACTTAATCTATTGTTAATGGAGTTATGAGTCTCGTGACTTATAGGAATGACTAGAAGGCTAGGAATTCATCACTAAATTGATCTTTCAAACATTTCAACTCAATAGCATCACTTGAGGAATCTAATCAGCCACCTTGCCTAGGCAAATGAAAGGATAAAGATACCTACCAGTTTAGCATCTCTCATCCACAATACTCTGAATCAAAATTTCATGGAGTGAACCTTGTTACTCAACTACCCCTCATCGCTAAGAAAGAGACAAAGTTACAGGAGTAAACTCTATGAGGTTCCTCAGTAGTCACCACATACATTGAAATTCACTAGCCATGCACACCCACACCATCTCCTGAAATCACTTCCTAGTGCTAAAATCCCATCTCATGTGGGTGAACTTTCATATAAATGGAATTGTCTATATTTCTTTTGTGTTATTTGTGTTTTAAAATTTGTGGTTTGTGTTCCTTCTATAATTATTGAAAATTTTGAATCGCTAAATTATTTTAGGCAAGTTACTATTTTAGTTAAAATCTCACAAATAATTCTATTAGTTACTTCCACTTGGCCATTAGCCCTTGGATAATAAGGCATTGATTTGGGATGTTGAATTTGATATAGTTCTATTAACTCGCTAGTTGTCCATTCAAGAAATGGGAACCTCGATCACTTACTAATTCCAGTGGGCAACCAAAATATGTTATGATATTCTCAAAATAAACTTAGACACTTCTATGGCTTTATTTGTCTTAAGCGCTTTTGCTGTAAAAATTACATGGTGCAGTGAATAGAATTTGAGAAAGAGATAGAGAGTACACAATAGATAAGAGGAGAAAAAAAAATCGTTAGCTCCAAACAACCAAGAATATAGGTGAATAGCTTAAGGCTAGCTAGAACAACTCTGATTGGGTGAAAGATTGATGAGTGATTGTGAAGGGATTTGGCTTTTATAGCCAGTGAAGGGGGTCATGATGGATGACCTTCCATATGCACTTGTGCTTGTTGACCTTCCATGTGCCTATGTGTCTATTGACCTTTCATGTGCCCATGTGTCTGTTGACCTTCCATGTGCCCATGTGTCTGCTGACCTTCCATATGCACCTCCACTAGTTGGCTAGGGATTATTTCAGGAAATATTCTCTTTACCATTGGCTGGGTTCCTGATAACTCCCTTACCCCACAACTCGATGCAATGTGCCTCGAGTTGTTGTGACTAGCTTAACTACTCAGTCTAACCTAAATATTAGATCCACAATAGTCATCTCTTTGCCATTCAATCACATAGACCTCATCTAACATACAAGTCAGGACTCAACCAATATATGGGCTCACATATGGCTTCTCCTCATAATGGGGGCCTGGTGCACAAATCGAATGCTTGATGCATATGTATAGCAAGCGCCGGAAGGTCCCCAAGAATAAAAGAACTCTACTTAAGCTCCAAAAGCAAGAAAATAGACTTACATGACATGAAGAAAAGAGAAAAATTGGATACAATCTCCCCCCATGCCTTGTGTGAGCACTTCATAAGGATGTATTTATAAATTTATTCCTCTCAAAGCTAAAAAATAGCCCAATTTTACAATAAGCATGCTTTAGCTTTTGTGTTTGCTTTTGTCCAAATAAACAATAAAGCAGTTGGGAGGCCCAAAAGTCAGGGGCTGTGTCCAAATACAATGTTCCATAATGAAATATCTAAATCGAGTGCCTATGCGCATACAAAATAATAAATGTTTGTCAAGGTCTTCAATAAATAAGCGCGCCTAAATAAATATTAGCACTACGCCTTTAATGATAAGGTATGCGCCCATCACAAATGATAATTTCTTCTACTTCTCGCACAAGGAATCCACCTTATGTATGAGCCCTGATAAATAAATATAGTTTTATGGAATCCACCGTGGAATAAAAACTCATGGAATCCACCATGGTCTCACAGAATTGACCGTGGAATATGCCTCCTGGCATCATACCCCTGGGGTCGGATAGCAATTGACCTCAATAGCTATTAACTCAATGTGGAGTGAGTAGTCAGGGGTAAGCACTTAGGTCATGGGTGTGCATCCATTGGGCCTCTTCAATAGGATGATTTTTAAACTTAACCAAATATCTAGAGTATCTACGGCCAGTTCTAGTGGTCAGAAAGTTAGTGTCTAGAATAGTTTCAGGTTCAAAGATTTCAATTTCTTCTTCTAACAAAGGAGGGTTTTCATAGATAGGGTGAACGGGTAATTGGCCTCTAAAAGATCGTAACAAACTGATATAAAAAGTATTGTGGATTTTCTAGTGTTGGGGTGGTTCTAATTTAAATGTATTGTCATTGATTTTGTGAATGATCTTGAAAGGTCCATAAAATCTAGGGGCTAACTTAACAATAGGGTGTTTCTCAACACTTTGTAACCTTCTCTTTTCAATGTGTAACCAAACATAATCATCAACTTTGAAACTCATAGCTTTTTTTTCTTGTTAGCTTGTTTAGTGTATGATTACTGGGCTTTCACAATCATGTCTTTGACTTCAACAAAAATTGTAGTATATGCATATTGGCAATATCATCAGCAATTTTAACTTTATTTGACAATGATGTAACAGGTGTAGGCAATCTATGTCCATAAATTATTTCAAAATGTGCTTTCTGTGTACTTGTATGTGGTGTATTATTATATGAAAATTGAAGTAAATACAAATATGTATCCCATGTTTGTGGTTTTGAAATTGTGTATGTATGTAAAAGATCTAAAATTGTAATGTTAGTAGCTTCTATTTGCCCATTTGTTTCACGATGAAATGCAGATGAGAAATCAATCTTTGTACCTAAATTAGGAAATAATGTAGTCCAAAAATTATTACAAAATCTAGAATCACGATAAAAAATAATAACTTTTGGCAAACCATGGTTAGTGAAAACAATTTTAAAAAACAATTGAGTAGCTTGAGATGCAGTTAATGTTTTCTTGCATGGAATGAAATATGATTGTTTGCTAAATCAATCTACAATAGTCCAAATCATATCATGATTAGCTTGGGTGTTAGGCAAAGCAGTTATAAAATCCATTGAAATATGTGTCGTTTAGGAATCGGTAAAGGCATTAATAAACCATATTGCTTACCATGGTGTTGCTTAACTCTTTGACAAATTAAACATTCAGATACAAAGTTGAAAACATTAGATTCCATCTGTGGCCAATAAAAATCTTCAACCAATGTACGTAAAATAGGAATAATACCTCTATGGCCTTGATATGGGGGACAATGAATTTCGTGCAACACAAATGATCTAAATGGAACAATTACACACAACCTTTTCTCATAAAACATAAATGCATTAGAATAAGACAATGAATCTATTGGAATCCAGTTATTTGCAACTAATTTATTCCAATTAGCTTGAAAACTGAGGTCTTGGTCATAGATATCTTTCATAGGAATAAAAGAATCAAAAGATATAATAGAGATATTATGGATAGTTGGTCTTCTACTTAAGGCATCGGCAACAACATTCTCTTTTTCAGGTTGATATTGGATAAGTGGATGAAAATTTTGAATAAAAGCAGCCCATTTAATATGATGGTCAGAGATTTGTGGTTGACGAAAGATATGTTTGATACTTTGTTGGTAAGTTTTGATCATGAATTCAGATCCCATTAAATAGTGTTTGCATTGAGGTAAAGCTTGTACTACAGCTAGTAATTCCTTATCATAGGTAGAATACTTGATTTCAGATGGTTTAAGTTTGCAGCTAGAGAGGGCCATGGGATGTGAATCTTGCATAAGGACAGCTCCTATTCCAGATCCACTAGCATCAATGACTACTAGGAAGAATGATCTATTAAAGTTAGATCATTGTAAAACAGGGGCATGGGTTAAAGCATGCTTCAATAAATCAAAAGACTTTTGCTGATTATCAAACCAATGATATACAATACCTTTCTTTAATAATTTTGTCAAAGAGGCAATGCAAGCAATGAAAAATTTCTCACAATTTTTTTGTAAAAGCTAGCAAGACCTAAGAAATAACGCAATTCATGAACATTTTTAGGTATCGACCAATTCAAAATTTCTTTTATCTTTTTAGGATCAACTTTAATACCATCAAAAGAAACAATATGTCCTAAGTATTCAATGTGGGTTTAGAAAAATTCACTCTTTTCAACGTTAGCATATAATTGATTCTCTTTCAATAATTTGAAAATCAAAGATAAATGTTCATAATGCTTGTTTTTATTCTTATTGAAAACCAATATGTAATCAAAGAAAACAATTACACAATGTTGATGCTTCAAAAAAATGCAATTCATCATATGATTGAATGTGACTGGTACATATTCATTTCATTGACCAATTTTGTAGAAATAAAATCGTGTGTGCTCCCATCATCATGTAAAACAATCTTTCTTTACCATGCACAAGACATTTATTCATTAATAAAGAATGAGGATTTGGCACACCTAGTAAAGTATCTAATGTAGTACCGATATCGTCATCGTCTTCCGTGAAATCTAGTGTTCCTTCATGGTCTTCATCTTCAGTTGCTCCCAAGTAGTTGATGTGAACAATTGGCTTTTTAGATTGACAATTCACCGCTAAATGTCCAGGTTGATGGCACTTGTAGTAGACTATGGGTTTGGCTTTTGAAACATTATTGGTAATAGCTGGGAGTTTAGGTATGTTGGAATTTGGTTGGAAAGATGGCTTATGATTTGGATTTTTGTTTGATGGTAAAGCAGGGGGTTCGTGTCTAGGATTTACGGAAAGAAGATGAAATAAAGAAATTTTTATTGAATCTTCGAAAGTTAGAATTGAATTGCTTTGTACCAAAATTACCGTTAGTTGGGAATTGTTGTGGTCGCTTCTCTCGTCCTTGAATTTTGTCTTTAGTATCATGGGCTAAAGAAATCGCATCCTCCAAAGTCGTTGGCTTGAACATGTTTACCTCCGCATAGAAGTGACCAAGAAAACCAAACATAAGCTTGTGCTTGTGGATCGCCTCACGTACATCTTCAAGCATTCAAAGTTGCAATAAGACGTTCCAAAAATACTTCGTATATTGTGAAATAGGCTCTCGATCTCTTTGTTGCAGAAGATCCCACTATTCGATTGTTTTTTTGTGGAATTGAGGTGGAAAAAAATTCTACAAAATTTTCTTTTGAAAAGCCTCCCAAGTAGTAGGACAATCAATACTTTTGCGGACAACAGTCCACCATAGTGATGCTCTGTCCACTAAATGGTTAGTGACACACTTGATTTTGTCTTTTTCGGCATATTGTTCTTCATGGAGAAAATAATCAAATTGATTGATAAAAGTGAGAACTGTTTTTTCGTCACATAGCCCATTAAAAGTACAAAAATTGAAATTTCTTTTATTTATCTTGGCTTCGTTCCTGATAGATTGTGCTTCGAGTGTCACATTGATCGTACGTCATATAACATCTTCGGGTTGCGGTCCATCTTGTTCGACAGTAGATCATTGAAGAGTAGCTAGTTGAGCATGCAAATTTTGACGTGCTCTTTGTTCCTCTTGAAGATGCATCATAACTAGGTCCAATTTTTACTCCGTTGTTGATTATGGTAAATCACCTTTGACCATTGCTTTTTCTCTTTTTTTTAATAGGACTTTTTGCGATCTTTCTTACTTTCGCGGGTACGAAAATTGATGCAGTCCTCCTTACAAGCAAAAAATAGATTGCGTGTGTCAGTTTGCTTGTTGGAAACTGTCTCTGTCAGAGTGCATGTACGAATAGGGGCTTGTAGGGAAGTTGGAAACGAGTTCAAAATTAACTCAGTGTAAACATCTGCTAAGAAGGAGAGATTTAGATTGAAAATTTTAAGCTTTAGGAATCTTAATAAGCTTAAGCTTTAATAAAAGTTTAATGAATTGAGAAAAAATGAATCAAGACGAAAGGATGTACTTCACGGATTTGATGCCGTCCAGAACATGCTGTCGCATGATCGTTTGAAATTATGGGCTTAAGCTTCTTTTTAAAGCTTATTAAGCTTTTAAGATTCAATTGACTTATCTCTTTTCTCTGCTACTCCAAGGGAAAAAAACGTGTTGATGAAGGAGCTTTGGAAGTGGTCCTCCATCGTCAGAGAGTGGTCCTCCACGATCTAATAGCATAGCAAGGGGTTTTTCACAGCCAAGGACACACTGGTATTGACGGTTCGTCGTGAGACTACTATAGAGCCCGTTTGTTCTAGGAGCTTCGCCTTCACATGAGATGGTAAGAAATTGGAAGCTCTTGATCTTAGCTTCGCTTTGATACCACTAGTGCACAAATCAGATGATAGATGCGTACGGAGCAAGCGCCGGAAGGTCCCCAAGAATAAAAAAACTCTACTTAAGCTCAAAAAGCAAGAAGATAGACTTGCACGACATTAAGAAAAAGACAAATTGGGTACAATCTCCCCCCATGCCTTGTGTGAGCGCTTCACAAGGCATGTATTTATAAATTTATTCCTCTCAAAGCTAAAAAATAGCCCAATTTTACAATAAGCATGCTTTAGCTTTTGTTTTTGCTTTTGTCTAAATAAACAATAAAGCGGTTGGGCGGCCCGAAAGTCACGGGCTATGCCCAAATACTTTTCAGCCTCCATCTTTGTGTGTATTCCCCCATTGTGCAAGCAAGAAAGCTACAAGTGAGACTCATTCCTTCTCTCCCACAATCTTGACATGGTATCAGAGCCTTGTTCGTGGTAAGGAGCTCAAGAAAGCAAGCCAAGCTCGCGGTGTTCTGGTAAGAGGAGCAGTGTTGCTTTCATTTTTTGTTTTGGGAGCAGATCTCTGCACGTAGCACAGCCGGAAATTGCAAGAGTGCATTGTCTCAGGTTGAGACGCCCTTCGCGGTGAAGCAAGAGGACAATATATACTGCGAGCAAGGGCTTTAGCCCTTGGCGACCCTGTTTTTTTAATTTGAGGCCATTTCGGGGCTTGTTTTGGAGGCGGAAGTTTTCTGCACGCACTTAGGAAAAGGCCCAGTTTTATGCTGTGCAGCCACTGTTCTACAGGTTGGTGAAAAGTTACTGTAGAAATTGCATTGTATGCCTATGCGCAGAGACATTGGGAGTTACAGAATCATCCTTGTTGCCTGTTGATGCAAAATCGTCACTAGGAAGTGACTGTGTGGTTAAATACCACTTTCATCAGTTTTGCAGATTTGCCCTTGTGAGGCCGAAGCTGTGTTCTCTGCAGTGACAAAATTTTTTGCAGTATTCTGTAATGGCGTCCGATTCTCTTTCACAGATTGTAACTGAAAAGCTTGACAAGAATAACTTCCAAGCATGGAAGTTTAGAATGATGAATTTCCTTATGGGAAAAGGATATTGGGAATTCGTTGCAGGAAATGAAGAAGAACCAGTTCTTCCTGATGTTCCCAATCAACAGCAAATGTAGGCATTCAAAGCATGGCATGAGAGAGCCAGGAAAGTTATGTACTGGCTGTCTATCAGTATTTCAGACTCTATGATTGTGCATATTCAGGATGCAAGTACGCCAAAGGAGGCATGGGATACTTTGTCAAAAATGTATAGCACCAATACGCAAGCCAGGAAAATGCAGCTCAAGCAAGAGTTGCATAATGTGCAAAGAGAAAATATGAGCATCAATGACTACCACATAAAGCTGAAGAAGATTGCAGATGCACTTGCTTCCATTGGGTCGCCAGTGGAAGATGATGATTTAGTTTCTGTGACCTTGAATGGTCTAGGAAAGGATTATGCACAGTTCCGAACATCCATTTCTGTCCGTGAAAGATTTCCTGATTTTGAGGAGTTGATTGCTCTTCTAATTTCTGAGGAGCAAACAAATGGTGGTGCATCTTCTTCAGGAGGAACTTCAAAAGATAATGTCTTCTACTCAAATGCTGGAAGAGGTAGAGGCAGAGGTAGAGGAGGCCGATTTGGAGGCCGTGGTAGAAATCAGAATATGCAGGAAACTCAAGAAAACCAGTCCTATGGAGGAGGACATGGTAACTCTAGAGGCAGGGGGAGCCAAAGAGGTCGTGGTGGATGGCAAAGAGGCCAAAATGCAAATAGTAATGTTGAATGCTACTACTGTGGTAAAATGGATCATATGGCTAAAGACTGCTATAAAAAGCAGAATGACATCATGAATGGAAAACTGCAACAAGGGAATTATGCATCTTCTAGTAGACAGGGTGATGACAGAAATGAGCATTTGTTTATGGTGCAGCACATGAATAATTCTGTGACAAGTGCAGAAGAAAGCAACGATGTATGGTATGTTGACTCAGGTGCATCAAACCACATGACAGGTCATGCAGAATGGATGGAGGATGCAAGAAAAATGGAAAAACCAGGATTTGTGGAGACTAGTGATAATACTGCACATCCTATTGTGCAGATTGGAAAAATTCCTTTGTCTATGCAGGATGGGAAAAAGAAATACCTGTCCGATGTATTTCATGTCCCGAATATCACCAAGAATCTGGTTTCTGTTGGTCAAATGGTTGAGCAGGGCTTGCAGGTCAGATTTACTCCTCATGGATGCTTTGTTGAGGATATGAAAAATAAAGGTCACTTGATAGCAAATGGAAAGAAGAAGGGCAGAATGTTTACGTTGGATGCAGACATGTCTGAATTGAGTGCAGAAATGTTTGCACATGGGACCGGTGTAGTTGCAGATATGATATCTGGCATAAACGCATTGGTCATGTTAATGTACAGCGACTTAAATCAATGCAGGCCCAAAATATTGTTGCAGGATTGCCTAAATTCAAGGTTGCAGAAATGCATAAGGTATGTGAAGCCTGCCAATTTGGAAAACAGGAAAGGAAACCATTTCCTAGACATGTTCAAGAGAGTGAGAAGCCATTGGAATTAATCCACTCTAATGTGTGGACTACTAAAGCTGCATCTCTTGGAGGCTGTCATTGTTTTGTCACTTTTATTGATGACTATAGCAGAAAAGTTTGGGTGTATTTCATAAAAAAGAAACGTGAAGTTTTTGGGCATTTCAAAACTCTTAAAGCTATGGTTGAAAAAGAAACAGGTCTGCAAATAAAATTCCTAAGGTCAGATGGAGAGGGAGAGTACCTCTCAAATGAGTTTGCAAGGTTCCTGCAGGAGCATGGCATAAAGCAGCAATATTCATGCAGTCATACCCGATAACAAAATGGAATTGCAGAAAGGAAAAGCAAGCATATTGGAGAGGTATCTTGCGCCATGCTCAATGAAAAAGACTTGCCAGATTTTTATTGGGCTGAGGCAATTGCTACAGCAGTCTACATAATGAACATGACTCCCACTGCAGCAATACATGGGATGACTCCAGAGGAGAGGTATACTGGTAGAAAACCAGATATTTCTCATTTGAAAATTTTTGGTTGCATTGCCTATGTACATGTGCCAGATGAGTTGAGATCCAAGTTGGATCCAAAAGTTGAGAAGTGCATCTTTATTGGTTACTCTCTGCAGCAAAAAGGGTATCGATGCTATAACCCTTCTACTCGTAAGTTTACAGTGAGCAGAGATGTTATTTTTGATGAGATGAGTAGCTGGTATAAACCAGTAAATGTGATTGATGATGTAGATGCACAAAATGGTAATGCTGCACAAAATTCACAGCAGCAGTCACAAAATATTAGTGGACCTGGAGCGTCCTCTAGCAGTGGTTCACATTCTTCGCCATGGACAGGCAGATTGAGATCAGGAGAATCTTCTCAAAGCAATGTAGATAGTGGTATGCAGGTATCACGAAAAGGAAAAGAGAAGGTTGATCAGCCCATGTTTGATGTGAATGCAGGTCACTCTTATGTGGATGGTGAATCCAGTGGCTCAGAACAGAGCATTGATGATGAGTTGGGTATTCCTTCTATTGTTACACCTGGAGTAAGGAAGACCAGGGATGTTTTGAGAGCATCTGGGAGGAGTGAACCTACTTTGCGCAGGTCTACGAGAGCTAGGTATCCTGTGGATAGGCTGAAATATGATGGATTTACAGGCATTCACTATGCATATATGGTCAAAGTGATACAGGAACCAGAACCCACTTCTTTTGAGCAAGCCATGGGAAAAGAAAAATGGGAGAAAGCCATGGATGAAGAAATGGATGCCTTGGAAGCAAATGCTACATGGGAATTGGTACCTTTGCCTAAAGGTAAGAATGCAATTGGCTGTAAGTGGGTTTATAAGGTGAAGCACAATGCAGATGGTTCTGTGAACAGATACAAGGCAAGATTAGTAGTCAAGGGGTATGCACAAACATATGGCATTGACTATGAAGAAACATTCAGTCCGGTTGCAAGGATGGCAACCATAAGAGCAGTCTTTGCTATGGCTGCATCAAAGGGATGGTCTTTACATCAGATGGATGTAAAGAATGCCTTCTTGCATGGTGATTTGCAAGAAGAGGTCTATATGGAGCAGCCACCAGGTTATGTGCATGTTGTTCATCCTGAGTTTGTTTGCAGGTTGAAGAAAGCCTTGTATGGCTTGAAGCAAGCACCTAGAGCATGGTCTGACAAGATAGGACAGTATCTTGTCACTATTGGCTTTCAAATTTCCAAGGCAGATTTCTCACTTTATGTGAGAAAAATAGAGAAAGGTATTATGCTACTTGTCATTTATGTTGATGATTTGATTATGACAGGTGACAGTGATGAAGATATCCTTCATGTGAAAATGCTATTGAAGCAGAAGTTTGAGATGAAGGATTTGGGAGAGCTGCGTTATTTCTTGCACATTGAGGTGATTAGATCACCAAGTGAGATACAGCTCTTGCAGAGGCAGTATGGATTGGACATGCTGTCCAAATATGGGATGACAGGCTGTAAGCCTATTTCAGTTCCTTTGGAGCAGAATGTGAAGCTGAGCGCAGATGCAGGTGAGCTTTTGGAAGACCCTACTATGTATAGACGCATAGTAGGAAGCTTGATTTATATGACTATTACCGGGCCAGATTTGAGCTATGCTGTTGGATTGGTAAGTCAGTTTATGCAGGCTCCAAGGAAACCGCATTTGGATGCAGCTAGACGCATACTCAGGTATGTGAAGTCCACATTGCAGTATGGACTATTTTATGAGACTGGGGTTCAGATACAGTTGCATGGATACACTGATGCTGATTGGGCTGGTAGCATTTCTGATAGACGATCTACCAGTGGATATGTGTTCTCTTTTGGGAGTGTTGCAGTCACTTGGAGCAGCAAGAAATAGCATACAGTTGCCTTATCTAGCACAGAGGCCGAGTACAGGGGTGCAGCAATGGCTGCTTGTGAGATAGCTTGGCTACATAAGCTACTTTATGATATGCATCACCCTACAGATGGACCAGTTGTCATTTATTGTGACAACATGAGTAGTATACACTTGGCAAATAACCCAGTCTATCATGCTAGAACAAAGCACATTGAGGTGCATTATCACTATGTGCGAGAGAGGGTTTTACTAGGTCTTATTGATCTAGTTTATGTCAGCACAGAGGATCAGGTAGCTGACATATTCACGAAGGCATTGGGCGCAGAGAAGCTGCGCAAGTTCAGAGACCTTCTTGGTGTGCAGGAATTGGGATTGAGCTCAAGGGGGAGTGTTGAGATATCGAGCTCCACTCGTGATATGCCAAGGTGACCGTTGTGCATTTATGTCACCGACTTGTCAGTTGTAGATGCGATTGGTACACTGCCCATGAATAATAGCTACATGACAGCTATCCTTATCTACTCTAGTTTGTGGCTCAGTTAGTATGCCACCTTAGTTAGTTGAGTTTGGTTTGAGACCCATATATAGGGTTCTTCTATTTCTTTGTATGAGAGCTCTTTTGGCTTACACAACTAAGATGAGGAAAACTGTTTTCAGCCTCCACCTTTGTGTGTATTCCCCCATTGTGCAAGT
Organism: Lygodium microphyllum; assembly: GCF_053477565.2. Lineage (NCBI taxonomy): Eukaryota > Viridiplantae > Streptophyta > Polypodiopsida > Schizaeales > Lygodiaceae > Lygodium > Lygodium microphyllum. The sequence continues at coordinate 132,574,196 of NC_141152.1, read as the reverse complement.
AAGAAAGCTACAAGTGAGACTCCTTTCTTCTCTCCCACAATCTTGACATGAACATTGTTGGGAAACAATTTTGGCTTTGTACTTTTCTAAGGTACCATCAGCCTTTTACTTTACCTTCTAGATCCACTTGGTGCCAATAACCTTTCGCTTTGTTGGCCGATCACCTAGCTCCCAAGTGTCAATCTTCATTATGCTATCATACTCGGTTTGCTAGCTACCTTCCATGCTAGATCTACAAGTGCTTCTTCTAAGTTAGTTGACTCCTTTACTTCTCCCATAATCTCAACCATCAAGGCCATATTGACTATGTGAGTTTAAGCCCTCCTTTGCTCCTCTATTCTCAGAGACCTCCTTAGTCCATCTACTTTCTCCTCAACAGATCCAGGCATAGGATTATTGTGGTCATAGAGCTGCTTCACCCAATGCAACAATGGCTTTTATGATGGGGTGACATCAGGTTGGTGAACTTTTTTCTCATCATCTGAAGATGATGCTTTCTCCTCCTTAAGGATAGGGACAGCTCTCGGGATAGGTTTATAGTGGACTATTCTTTGCTTGATGATAAAGTGGAAGAACTTACCTTCTCCTCCTCCACTGTATGTGGTTCCTCCTTGAACACCGCATCATGGCTCGCGATGATCTTCTTTGCCTCTTGGTCATATAATTTGTAAGCCTTCTACTCATCACTATAACCCAAGAAGATACATTTTCTTATTTTTAGTTTTAACTTGTTTCTCTTCTCTTCTGGAACATGTGCATAACATTCACATCCAAAAAAATTTGAAATGCGAGATAGATGGTTTCTTACCAGTGTAAGCCTCATGAGGTATTTTTTCCTTAATAGCCTTTGTGTAGCTCCGATTTAGAATGTAGACTGCAATATTAACAGCTTCAGAACAAAAATGGTTAGGCAATCCCTTGCCCTTTAGCATGCATCTTGCCATCTCCACAATGGTGCGATTCTTGCATTCCACAACACCGTTCTACTGAGGTGTGTGAGGTGTCATCAATTGATGCTTGATCGCTTTGCTCTTGTAAAAGTCTTCAAACTCCTTTGAGTTGAACTCACCACCACCATCTATTCTAAATTTCTTCACACTTTTCCATGTTTCATTCTCCATAAGTTTTAGTCATTCTTTAAACTTACCAAAAGCTTGAGCATTATCACGAAGGAAGTGCATCCACATCTTTCTACTGTAGTCGTCAACAATCAACATAAAATAAGAAGATCCCCTTAGGGCCTATGTAGGCATCTTACCGCACAAGTCAGTATGCACCAATTCTAGAGAAGCCTCTGCTCTATTCTTGCTTTCCTGTGGAAATGCCTTTCTCTGTTGCTTGCCCATCATACAAGCTTCACATGGTTCCTTCAATTCACTCATTGTAGGTAGGTGAGCAACCATACCTTGCTTGTGCATCTCCTTCAACACTGTAAATCCGATGTGTCCAAACCTTTCATGCCAGAGATTACTTGTGCCCACTCCAGTGGTGGCTGTAAGAGCACTTAGCTCATACAGGTTATTCCTTCTTTCTCCTTTTCCCAAAACTTTGCCAACATTGTCAAGAATTTCTGCACTTGTCTTCTTGAACCTCACTTCATGACACCAATATTAGTTATGATAGCAACTAATAATAGATTTCTCCTAATTTCACAAACATACAATACATTTGAAAGCTTTTTGACTTCACCATTTGCAGCAACAAATGAAATAGTACTTGTGCCCACAGTAGGGCATTTTGCATCATTTCCAACCGTCATAGTGATGGATTCTTGTAGAGGTTGCATAGAACTGTATAGACATTTCTTGTTAGTCATGTGATGGGAGGACCCACTATCCAACACCCATGAGTTAGTGGTAGATTCTTCTTGCGCCGAGGAGCACACTTTCTCAATGGTTCCCATGAATAACTCCAACTCTGCTTCAGCTGTATTGACTGTCTCTTTCCCTTTACTTTTAAGGGTACCACTCTTTTCATTTGCCTCCTTGACACAACAATCTACGATTGCATGACCCTTCTTCTTGTAGTAGAAGCGCTCTCCTTGAAACATCTTCTTACCGCCCTTCTTCTTTTTGTCACCATGATTTTTGGTGGAGGAACCACCTTTGCCTTTTACATTGGCAAAGAATGCAACATCTCCATTGTTGCTTCCATCTCGGGCTTTTAGCCTCAACTCCTCCTCCAGCAATAATGCACAAAACTCCTTAAAACTCAAAGCTTGAGGTCTCACATGAGTGTTAAGGGCAATTACTAGTCCATCAAACTTTTGTGGACAAATTTGAAGACATCTCCGAGCTAGCTCCTTGCTAGTATTTTGTATCCTAGCACCAGCCATCTGGTCACGTAGATTCTTAATCCGAGTGATGAATGCTTCAACTGTCTCTTCTTCAACAAACTTCTTCGTTGCTAGTTGATTCTCCAAGTTTGGAATCCTTGTTTGGTTTCACGTTTCATACTGACTCCTCAGTATATTCCAAACCTATGATGATTTCGTTGTATGTTGAATCAAAGTCAGAACATTATCATGACAGCTTGTAACTAAGGCACACAATGCATTTGTATTCCTTCGTTTCCAAGCTCATAGAAGATCTGCATTCGGAGGAATCATCACACTATTGATGGGTTGGGGGTAGGATGTGGGTTCGCATTAGTCCCCAGCATAGTCTCCAAAAGATCATAAGAATCAAGGATATTTTTAATATTGAACTTCCATAAGGTGTAGTTTGTACCATCTAACTTGCCTTCGCTCTGAGGGTTGGTGGACGAATCCTCAGTGTTTGAATAGCTGGTATAGCAGCTCCACCTCCTACACCACAACTTGATGCGCTAGAGCTGCTTCTCGAAGTTGACATCGTTCCTTTTTGCTGTTGAAACCTTTGCCTCTTGCACACTCTTCGATCCCTAGAGCCCCCTAAGCTCTCATACCATGTAAAAATTACACGATGTAGCGAACAGAATCTGAGAAAGAGATAGAGAGTACACAATAGATAAGAGGAGGGAAAAAATTTTCTTTAGCTCCAAACAACTAATACAAAGATGGCTTTGTCCAATTGTGAGCTTCCATTATGAAGCTTAGATGGGGATCTAGACAGAAGATAGGTGAAGAGCTTAAGGTTAGCTGGAACAACTCTGACTGGGTGACTGTGAAGGGGTTTAGCTTTATAGCCTGTGAAGGGGGTCATGATGGATGACCTTCCATATGCACCTGTGTATGTTGACCTTCCAAGTGCCCATGTGTTTGTTGACCTTTCATGCGCCCATGTGTATGTTGACCTTCCATGTGCCCATGTGTCTGTCGAACTTCCATATGCATTTCCACTAGTTGGCTAGGGAATATTTCCTTTACCATTGGCTAGGGTTCTTGATAACTCCCTTACCCCGCAACTCGATGCAATGTGCCTCAAGTTACTTGTAACGTGTCCACTAGAATCCTCTAGAACACGTCTTAGCAGCCCATCGGAAAGGTTGTCTAGAAAACTCCACCCGGCACTCCCATGGAATGTTGCGGGTTTTGCAATCTAGGACTTTCCACGTCTGCCACGTAACGGAAGTGTCCTGGCCGTTCCCACTTAGGATCGACCGGAATTGTTTGGTCATTTACTAACAGCGACTAGCGTCAGACCTGATCGAACTACTTTACGCAGAATGCCTGGTCTGAAGCGGATTCATGCTGCACTTGGTTCAAGGAGAATGGGAAACGAGAGGGATGCAAGGCTCGACCTCTCTGCCAAAAGGCATAGTCCCATTCCGTTCCCCTAAAACAGCGTGAATCGGGTAATCGGTAATTCCAAGTCATCGTTCTCATTACTTATTTCGGTGATGTTGATCATCCTTCTGTTCGTCGAAGACTTTGAGAAAAGTTCCTGGCTAACCGGGACCACCCATCCGTAGGACGGACCCATGGTCCATCCTCCGCACTTTCCTCGGATTGTTTTAGTTATGTAATTACCTACCACATTAGTTTGACATATACAAACAGCTTCTTTGAATTAACCCTCTTATGCACTGGTTCCTTCACGTAATCTTATCACAGGACATAAAGAAAACAATGCCAAACAACTTCTTTATTATCATTTTATCCTTTTATCTTTGAAATACAAGGAGTTCCCGCCTGTAGGCGTATTCATAATCCGCCCGAAGGCTATCCAGTAATCCACCAGGGATCACTAATCCAAGTTTCCACCCGTAGACTAGTATGCGGGCCTCGAGATCCAATCCCGAGTCACGTTAGTCTCTTGTGCAGGGCCCGGAAGGCGAGGGATTTATAGCCAGAGCCCCCCCTGGCACCCAAGCGTCCTCCTGCTCCAAGTAGAACTCAACGGAGAGACCTCTCGCGGCGGGTTCGGTCCACGTTCCCGGCGCGGCTAACAACCCCCTTGGTTAGGGTCAGGCAGGCAGTCGGGGGTAACTAAAGCTGCCTCTCCCTTCAGGCTTCAACCTGAAGTATTTAGATATATTTTCGTCCTTTAGTTCATTGAACAAACAATGCAAACAGTGCTTTCCAAACTGTTACAAGCACAATCAATTTCCAATGGTCGTTTTAGCTGGCAAACTGTTAAGGAGTGACTCCTTTTCTCCGAATGCAACCCGCATTCGATCCGGAATCAATTGCAACTTGGCAAGATTCCTATCATTCTTGGGTTAGGGTCATACCCTATCAATACTTTAGGTCTTGTTGTGGTAGATTCCAGCGACCATGTCGCTTTAGTTTATTGTCTGGTCATTTGCTTCAAGGCAAATACCTAACTTTCCTTTTCCTTGGCAATTATTCCCCAAGAAAAGTGAGTATTAACTTGCCAACCTCATTTCGAGAGATGATAAAACTCTCTTGTGGGCAAATCTCAAGTCTATACAAAGTTGCAGCTTTTTGCACATGTATTGCATCTATTCCACGGGATCATTCTACCCAATTGCTTAGCATTTTCCGGTCACGGAATTTACCTCCAGCCGAGTGGCAGGGTTTTAGGGTATCCTCCAAACCGTTCCTAATTATGTTGGCCCATGATCCTAAAAAATAGGCAACTCCATCGGAGTTTCATCATTTTAAACGAATGATCCTTGGGATAAAACCTTAGATCATTTCATGCATGAACATCCAATTGATTCGACATTTCGTGTGTAAGATTCTTAGGTTTGCGGGTTTAGACTTGGCAACCAGTGTAAAACTAGGTCGAATTCTTATTGCACTAACCCCTAGTTAACACTTGGGATACCTATCATATCGACTGAGCCATGCCCATATGAGTCCCTTGTGGTTTAGGTTACTTAGTCAATTCAATTATACTTGTCTTGCGACGAGGATGATCCTTCTAAAGGTAATAAACTAAATCTAACGGAGAACAATAGTTATAACTCCACCAACACGCGTAAACATGCGATTTATTGCTTTTACGCATCACATGGTCCATGATAACTTTATCTTTCTTTGGTGCACGATAATCTGGATACTAGCTTTTCCTAGGACCTACTAGGTCTTACATCAATAATCATACCTACAACCTTGTTGTCTACTTTTGAATCTTATGCTTTGACGAACCATGCAACCTTTCCTAAATGCGGCTTCTGATGAATGACGTTTTCGCATGATGACTATGCAATACGCAACATTCTCCTAGCTACAATGTAGTTAACAAAGTTTATACCAACTAAAGCTAGTGTTAACTCATTTCATTTTTACATGCTATTGCAAGTCCATAAGATCATTTTCGTACTCTATTATTTCTTTTCGGATAATATCTTATGGTGTTAACCTTGCCTCATGAAATCGTTACGAGAAGGATGTTGCCTAACATGCGGCACACGCTTATTCCTACCATGTCTCGGACGAAAAAGAATGCACTTATAAATTCCATTTCTTTGCCTAAGTTTAGACTCATTACTTTGATAATGTACCAAAATAGCTACATTCAACTAGCCTTCTAAGGTGGATAACTCGTTCAAATTCATGGCATATTTCAATCTTGCCTAATGTTTCAAGAGATACTTATCAAATGTATTTTTTTTTCCAATTTCCACATGCATTAAAGTTACGCGTAAAAATGCAATCCCCTTTATGAACTAAGCGCGCCTAATCATTTCTTTATGCGGAAATAACTCGAAAGAACCTGGACTTGTGGGCTCGGGGAGATGTCCACTTGTATACTCGGAGATGAACCTCCCGCAGTCGCACCTTGTGATCTTTTGGGGGCCATCGTAGGCGTAGATTCGGCTTCTGATTTGCCTTTGTGGTCTACGAATTGTCTTGCCTTGGCATGCAGCCTTCCGACCTTTGCCTTTCCTCGTATGCGGAAGACTTCTTTGCGGGATGGCGCTTGCGGCAAGGGCTTTAGGAGTTCTTTTAGGAAAAACTCGAGTTGGCACGGAATTGATTCTTGGATGGCTTGCGGCCTTCAAAGTCCTTTTACGAAAGCCTTTTTCGAAGGGTCTTATGGGAGTCTTTACGGCCTTCACCCTCTCCTCTTCAAGTTCCGGGGAGGGGTATGAATGGGTCTTTTGGGGAATGTGGTGGGAAGGGGGCTTAAGGAGGCCCCCCCCTTAGAAGCTTCTAAAGAAGCTTCTAAGAAGCTTCAGCTTCTACAGGCCACGGAGGGGTCGTGCTTCAGGCGGGGGCGGCGGTCTGAGGTGGACTGGTTGTCTGGCGGCAGCGACGGCGGACTGGCGGTCTGGGCGGCAGCGTCGGCGGACTGGTGGTCTGGGCGGCAGCGTGTCGCTTCACGGCGACCTCCCCCTTCACGTCCGGCACAGCGACCTCCTTCAGCTCCTCGTCCAGCACGTCCAGCACCCCCTTGCACCCTCTAGCTAGGGGGTGTTTATATAGGCGTTGGGAGGGGTGGGGAAGAGGGCCTCCACACACGTGGAGGACTCCCCCTCATGCAGCCCGACCTCACTCTTCCTTGGCCATTCCCCCCCACATTCCCTCTCCTCCAGCCATGCATCGGCTGGGGGAAGGGATAATAATAAAAAAATTTGCCTTGAATTTATCCAATTTCCCTTCCCAAGCGGTTGTTTCCTCGTGGCTATACGGTCTTCAACCCCGGCCTTTAATTCTCGACGTGGAGGCCTCATTTTTGAGCGTGCATGGTGTGGATTAGGTTACCAATAATCACGAAGTAGGGAATACTCTTGCACAGGGTTTACACGACGTGCGGGAAGTTAATATTTGCGGTACGGGGTACGCGGAAATATTACGTTCTCTCCCCCTTAGAAGAATCGAGATGTCCTCATCTCGAGATAAACTGGGGATTTTGAAGATTGAGAGAGCTTTCATCCATCCAGGTAGCATCCTCTTCGGGATAATCTTTCCACTGGACGAGGCATTCTTTCAAGGTTCTAGATCTCAACTGTCTCTCCCTGACATCTAAAATCTTTTCCGGTCTTAGTTCAAGGACTCCTTGACTAGGCATTACGATTTGTTGGTCATCAAGTACATGATTTGGGTTGGGTACATACTTTTTTAAGAGGCTAACATGGAACACATTGTGAACCTTTAGGTTATCAGGAAGTTGCAATTTATAAGCATTGGGTCCCAGGCATTTGAGGATTTTATATGGTCCACAATACCTTGGACTTAGCTTCTTGCATTCACTTAGAGATAAAGAACTCCTCTTGGGGCGTACCCGTATGAAAACCATGTCTCCTTCTCCGAAGACCCTCTCTTGGCGTTTCAAATCCGCATATGCTTTTTGTCTATCTTTGGCTGCTTGTATGTCCTGTCTTATTGACTTTATTTGGTCATCCATGTCCTCCAACATTTGTCTTGAGGCTTCCACTCTCAGGGTAGGATCAGAAAAATTTAGGGGACTTCGGCAATCATGGCCATACAATGCCTGAAAAGGAGTCATTTGAATGCTCTGCTGGTAAGAAGCATTGTAAGCAAATTCTACTAACGGCAAGTATTGAATCCATCTCTTCGGCTCTCGACAGCAGTAAGCCCTAAGCATATCCTCAATGATTTGATTTACTCGCTCTGTTTGTCCATCTGTTTGGGGATGGTAGGCAGTGCTAAAACAGAGTTGGGTTCCAATAGCTTCAAAGATAGCTCTCCAGAAGTGAGAAGTGAAAAGTGAATCTCGATCGCTAATGATCCTTCTAGGTAACCCATGTAGCTTGAATATTTCTTTGATAAACACTCTTGCGATATCGGAGGCTTTATAGTTTGTCTTTACTGGAATCAGGTGTGCAACCTTAGTAAGCATGTCAACTACAACCATAATGGAGTTTATCCTCCTTGGACTTGGGGTAAGCCCACCACAAAATCCATACTGATGAATTCCCATTTCATTTGGGGAATGTCAAGTGGTTGTAATTTTCTTGGCATCATGACATGTTCAGCCTTGATACGTTGGCAAGACAAACATTCAATGACATATTTGAGGACGTCACCTTTGAGCCTCTCCCAATGATAGCTCTTCCTGACTGTATTGAGAGTTTTTGCATAGCTAGGATGTCCTGCGAAAGGGGAGTCATGAGCTTCCCACAATATCTTCTGCTTAAGTGACTGGCTTGCTGGTATACATAGCCTTGTTCTATAGTAAATAAGTCCATTGTCAACAGAAAATTCATGATACTTGGCTTGTAACTTCAAATTCTGATCCTTGGTAGATATTTCTTTTATCATTGCTTGGTAGGCTAAGTCATGGCATGCTTCCTCTCTAGCTAGTTCGAGTATAGGGTTGCTTGGCATAGACACCTTTGTAGCCAGAGATCTGGCCGTTGATGGATTCTGCAAGATTAGGGAGTTTAGGAATGCCTTGCGACTGAGTGCATCAGCAACCAAATTCTCTTTCCCTGGTCGATACTTGATTTCAAAATCATATTCCTCCAATACTTCAATCCATCGACGTTGCCTCATGTTGAGCTCGTTTTGGGTCATGAATCTTTAAGAATCGATAGTTCATCGAAAGTTCAGGATATCCTTTCCGCTGGAATCCATACTTCCCATGGCAGCCCAATACCTTAATCCTATCAGCTGGAATTACACGGGTTACTTCCTCATAAACATATGAGTTTAATTCAACCCTCCGACCTCGAATATACAAAGTCGAGTTTACGTGAGCTTCCACAAAAATGAACAGCTTCATGACTTTCAAATCTTCCAACCACTTGATCCTCTTCAGGTTGGTCTGTAGATAAGCGAACCGGTGGGCAGCTATGTAGTAGATTCCTGAAGACCCAGTCCATCTTCGCTCTATATATAGCGGTGATGGATTATAAATCTGCTCCACGATGTTCATCATTTCAATTCTCTGCCTATAATGCCGAGAATGCATTGCAGTCATGAACATGATCCGGAACACCAAAAACTTGTTCCACGCCTCGTAATTCTGCAAGACAGTATTGAAGATGAGAAAATGTTTGGACAGGAACAAATTCTTTACTTCATTTTTCAATGAAATCTTTATGAAAACAATTCCATTGTAAGTCGGCTCTGATACCAACTGTAACGTGTCCACTAGAATCCTCTAGAACACGTCTTAGCAGCCCATCAGAAAGGTTGTCTAGAAAACTCCACCCGGCACTCCCATGGAATGTTGCGGGTTTTGCAATCTAGGACTTTCCGCGTCTGCCACGTAACAGAAGTGTCCTGGCCGTTCCCACTTAGGATCGACCGGAATTGTTTGGTCATTTACTAACAGCGACTAGCGTCAGACCTGATCGAACTACTTTACACAGAATGCCTGGTCTGAAGCGGATTCATGCTGCACTTGGTTCAAGGAGAATGGGAAACGAGAGGGATGCAAGGCTCGACCTCTCTGCCAAAAGGCATAGTCCCATTCCGTTCCCCTAAAACAGCGTGAATCGGGTAATCGGTAATTCCAAGTCATCGTTCTCATTACTTGTTTCGGTGATGTTGATCATCCTTCTGTTCGTCGAAGACTTTGAGAAAAGTTTCCGGCTAACCGGGACCACCCATCCGTAGGACGGACCCATGGTCCATCCTCCGCACTTTCCTCGGATTTTTTTAGTTATGTAATTACCTACCACATTAGTTTGACATATACAAACAGCTTCTTTGAATTAACCCTCTTATGCACTGGTTCCTTCACATAATCTTATCACAGGACATAAAGAAAACAATGCCAAACAACTTCTTTATTATCATTTTATCCTTTTATCTTTGAAATACAAGGAGTTCCCACCTGTAGGCGTATTCATAATCCGCCCGAAGGCTATCCAGTAATCCACCAGGGATCACTAATCCAAGTTTCCGCCCGTAGACTAGTATGCGGGCCTCAAGATCCAATCCCGAGTCACGTTAGTCTCTTGTGCAGGGCCCGGAAGGCGAGGGATTTACAGCTAGAGCCCCCCCTGGCACCCAAGCGTCCTCCTGCTCCAAGTAGAACTCAACGGAGAGACCTCTCGCGGCGGGTTCGGTCCACGTTCCCGGCGCGGCTAACAACCCCCTTGGTTAGGGTCAGGCAGGCAGTCGGGGGTAACTGAAGCTGCCTCTCCCTTCAGGCTTCAACCTGAAGTATTTAGATATATTTTCGTCCTTTAGTTCATTGAACAAACAATGCAAACAGTGCTTTCCAAACTGTTACAAGCACAATCAATTTCCAATGGTCGTTTTAGCTGGCAAACTGTTAAGGAGTGACTCCTTTTCTTCGAATGCAACCCGCATTCGATCCGGAATCAATTGCAACTTGGCAAGATTCCTATCATTCTTGGGTTAGGGTCATACCCTATCAATACTTTAGGTCTTGTTGTGGTAGATTCCAGCGACCATGTCGCTTTAGTTTATTGTCTGGTCATTTGCTTCAAGGCAAATACCTAACTTTCCTTTTCCTTGGCAATTATTCCCCAAGAAAAGTGAGTAACAGGATGATTACTCATCCTCTTGTAAGTTAAATTCTTTCAATAACTTGCCAACCTCATTTCGAGAGATGATAAAACTCTGTTGTGGGCAAATCTCAAGTCTATACAAAGTTGCAGCTTTTTGCACATGTATTGCATCTATTCCACGGGATCATTCTACCCAATTGCTTAGCGTTTTCCGGTCACGGAATTTACCTCCAGCCGAGTGGCAGGGTTTTAGGGTATCCTCCAAACCGTTCCTAATTATGTTGGCCCATGATCCTAAAAAATAGGCAACTCCGTCGGAGTTTCATCATTTTAAACGAATGATCCTTGGGATAAAACCTTGGATCATTTCATGCATGAACATCCAATTGATTTGACATTTCGTGTGTAAGATTCTTAGGTTTGCGGGTTTAGACTTGGCAACCAGTGTAAAACTAGGTCGAATTCTTATTGCACGAACCCCTAGTTAACACTTGGGATACCTATCATATCGACTGAGCCATGCCCATATGAGTCCCTTGTGGTTTAGGTTACTTAGTCAATTCAATTATACTTGTCTTGCGACGAGGATGATCCTTCTAAAGGTAATAAACTAAATCTAATGGAGAACAATAGTTATAACTCCACCAACACGCGTAAACATGCGATTTATTGCTTTTACGCATCACATGGTCCATGATAACTTTATCTTTCTTTGGTGCACGATAATCTGGATACTAGCTTTTCCTAGGACCTACTAGGTCTTACATCAATAATCATACCTACAACCTTGTTGTCTACTTTCCAATCTTATGCTTTGACGAACCATGCAACCTTTCCTAAATGCGGCTTCTGATGAATGACGTTTTCGCATGATGACTATGCAATACGCAACATTCTCCTAGCTACAATGTAGTTAACGAAGTTTATACCAACTAAAGCTAGTGTTAACTCATTCCATTTTTACATGCTATTGCAAGTCCATAAGATCATTTTCGTACTCTATTATTTCTTTTCGGATAATATCTTATGGTGTTAACCTTGCCTCATGAAATCGTTACGAGAAGGATGTTGCCTAACATGCGGCACACGCTTATTCCTACCATGTCTCGGACGAAAAAGAATGCACTTATAAATTCCATTTCTTTGCCTAAGTTTAGACTCATTACTTTGATAATGTACCAAAATAGCTACATGCAACTAGCCTTCTAAGGTGGATAACTCGTTCAAATTCATGGCATATTTCAATCTTGCCTAATGTTTCAAGAGATACTTATCAAATGTATTTTTTTTTCCAATTTCCACATGCATTAAAGTTACGCGTAAAAATGCAATCCCCTTTATGAACTAAGCGCGCCTAATCATTTCTTTATGCGGAAATAACTCGAAAGAACCTGGACTTGTGGGCTCGGGGAGATGTCCACTTGTATACTCGGAGATGAACCACCCGCAGTCGCACCTTGTGATCTTTTGGGGGCCATCGTAGGCGTAGATTCGGCTTCTGATTTGCCTTTGTGGTCTACGAATTGTCTTGCCTTGGCATGCAGCCTTCCGACCTTTGCCTTTCCTCGTATGCGGAAGACTTCTTTGCGGGATGGCGCTTGCGGCAAGGGCTTTAGGAGTTCTTTTAGGAAAAACTCGAGTTGGCACGGAATTGATTCTTGGATGGCTTGCGGCCTTCAAAGTCCTTTTACGAAAGCCTTTTTTGAAGGGTCTTATGGGAGTCTTTACGGCCTTCACCCTCTCCTCTTCAAGTTCCGGGGAGGGGTATGAATGGGTCTTTTGGGGAATGTGGTGGGAAGGGGGCTTAAGGAGGCCCCCCCCTTAGAAGCTTCTAAAGAAGCTTCAGCTTCTACACGCCACGGAGGGGTCGTGCTTCAGGCGGGGGCGGCGGTCTGAGGTGGACTGGTGGTCTGGCGGCAGCGACGGCGGACTGGCGGTCTGGGCGGCAGCGTCGGCGGACTGGTGGTCTGGGCGGCAGCGTGTCGCTTCACGGCGACCTCCCCCTTCACGTCCGGCACGGCGACCTCCTTCAGCTCCTCGTCCAGCACGTCCAGCACCCCCTTGCACCCTCTAGCTAGGGGGTGTTTATATAGGCGTTGGGAGGGGTGGGGAAGAGGGCCTCCACACACGTGGAGGACTCCCCCTATGCACCCCGACCTCACTCTTCCTTGGCCATTCCCCCCCACACTCCCTCTCCTCCAGCCATGCATCGGCTGGGGGAAGGGATAATAATAAAAAAATTTGCCTTGAATTTATCCAATTGCCCTTCCCAAGCGGTTCTTTCCTCGCGGCTATACGGTCTTCAACCCCGGCCTTTAATTCTCGACGTGGAGGCCTCATTTTTGAGCGTGCATGGTGTGGATTAGGTTACCAATAATCACGAAGTAGGGAATACTCTTGCACAGGGTTTACACGGTGTGCGGGAAGTTAATATTTGCGGCCGAAATATTGCATTACTACCAACTTAACTACTCTATCTAACCCAAATATTAGACCCACAATGGTCACCTTTTTGCCATCCGATCACATAGACCTCATTTGACATACAAGTCACGACTCAACAAATATATGGGCTCACATATGGCTTCTTCTCATAATGGGGGCCTTACAAATTTGAGCACCAAGGATCATTGGTGGCACCTTATGAGGGTGGGTAATTGAGCATATCTAACATTTGCTTCCACCCACTTGGTGATATAATCAGTACAAAGCAAGATATAATGATTAGATGGATATTTGGTAGGTGGATCAATTGGACCCACAAAATCAATTCCCCACTTCTCAAAAGGCGCTCATGCCAATATAGGTGTCAAAGGCATAGTAAAACTCTTTGAAGGATGACCAGTCCTTTGACATACATCACATTTTCGACAATAATATAAGCATCCTTAAACAAAATAGGTCACAAGTAACTAGCTAATAAAACCTTTCTTGCTATTAGTTCACTAGCAAAATGGCCACCATAAGGTTCATCATGTAATGCTTTAAGAACCATTAGAACTTCATCTTCTTGTACACATCGATGATAAATACCTTCTCTTGGAAAAATTTATAAAGGTAACCCCCTAATGGTCCATAGGAGAGTGCTTGCATCAATATCTGTCACTTTTTCCATTTGCACTAGGTGGATATCGAGTTGTGCTAAGAAAATTTGCAATATCAGTATACCATGGAACTTGTGTTTCTACAGTAAAAAGTGATGCATCTGGAAAATCATCCTCCACACCTTCCTCCTTACATGATGTGAATAATCGAGAAAGATGATTTGCTAGGACATGAGCTCTACCAGGATGAGTAACTATTTGAAAATAAAACTCTTGAAATAATAACATCCAACAAATTATGCATCCTAAAAGTTTTGCTCTATTAAGCAAGTACTTTAGTGCTTCATGGTCAACATAAATAGTGAATTTATTCTCTAATAAATAATGTCACAATTTCTCCACCGCAAAAACCATTGATAAGCATTCTTCCTCAGTGGTGGTATAATTTCTTTCCACATCACTTAGGTTATAGCTTTTGAGTAATAAATAAGATGATCCACCTTATTGTCATCTACTTGACATAAAACTACACCCATAGTATTCATAGATGCATTCGTATGGATATGGAATTCTTTCATCCAATTTGGGGGTGCCAATATAGGCCCTTCAATTAACTTTTTCTTAAGAAATTCAAATGCTTTTTGGAAAATGCCATCCCAATTAAAAGGACTATCTTTTCATCGCAATTTTTTTAAGGGTGAGGCTACCTTTGCAAAATCGAAAATGAATCATCGATAATAATCTAGATGCCCCAAAAAACTACGAAGTTGTTTAAGAGTTGTTGGTGGGGGAAGTGGAGAAATCTTGGCAATTTTAGTCAGATCCATAGTAATTCCTTCCTTAGAAACTATATACCCCAACAATGTTCCTCCAAAAACGCATTTATCAAGATTTATTGATATACCTACCTCAACACTACATTCAAAAACTTGTGCCAATTGATCAGGCATTTCTTTTGCTATTTCATAGACACATAGTCATCTACAAAAACTTCCATTCGACACTGTTGAAGAAAGTCTTGGTAAGTTGCAATCATAACCCTTTGGAACATTGTGGGTGCATTGCACAAGCCAAAATGCATTACTTTATAAGTGAATGTACCCCCTTTAGTAGTAAAAGGAGTTTTAGATTGATATTTAGGATGAATTAACACTTGATTGTAGCCATTAAGCCCGTCCATAAAAGAATACATCTCATGGCTTCTGACCTTATCTAGTATTTGATCTATAAATGGAAAAAAGGAAATGATCTTTCTGTGTCTTACTATTAAGCTTCTTATAATCAACACAGATACATATTTTCTTACTATTCTTCTTAGGTACTACCACAATAGGAGAAACCCATTCACCATATGCAATATGATAAATAAATCCTGCATCAAGAAGCTTAGTAATCTTAGCTTTGACCAATTCTGCATACACAGGATTTGTTCGTTGTTGGCATTGATATACATGTTTTGTGCCTAGTTGTAGATCAATATAATGCTAACAAAGTTCAGCTTTAATACCTTTAAGGTCAGTATAAGACCAGTAAAATTCCCCAACATGTGCTCATAATGCTTCTTCAAACCTCTCTCAATCTTGGGACTCCAATTGAGCTCCTAGATTTAAATATTTTTCTTTTGCCATTTCTATTTTAACTACTTCCAGTTTAGGCTCTTCAATAAACAAAGAGGTTATTTTTTAGGCTTGTTGACCATAGGCACATCTTTTGATATTTCCATTGATACATTTTCAAGCAGACTATGCCTAGCACTCGGTTCTTGTTCTTCTTCCCTCGCATTCATAGTGTACCAAGGGTAAAGCCCTATAAGGGACAATAGCCAAATTATCCTGAGTACCCTCAGTCATTTCTATCATATGGACATCCAATATATTAGGAAATATCTTATTGGTATAACTTTCTTGTCTTTTACTCGAGCCATGCAAGATAGGCTTCAAGTTTATGTTATACTTTACTATGAAAATCGTATTTATAGAACTTATTATTTGAGAAATCTGCTCTTGATCACATGGAAATTGAGTATGTAATGTTCGACAATAACGATGTAAAATTCTATTTTTCTTTTCCAAACATTTTTGGTCATTCAAATCCCAAGACCATTGAGTACTGCTAAGCTTAAGGGTTAATGAGTGTAAATATTCATCTTCCTCACCTTGAATCTGACACTCTATATAACGTATAACCCGTTTTAGCTCGAGAAATACCTTAAGTACCAAAGGTTCAAACTCTCTAAGCTCTGGTTCAACTCCATCCCCATAAACAATAAAATCCATAACTCTTTCTTTGGGATGAGGTAATACTACCTCACATATACTTGGTAGGTGAGCTGTGCTTAATTATTGCAAGTGCCTTTTATGATATCCCCCTAGCTGCCCTTTAGAATAATGATACAACTTTTGCCCATTTCTCATAGGATGCTTAATGGAATGATATAGCCAAGGAGCGATAGTGGAGTTTTTCTTTTGCAAGCCAATTCTAGAAGTAGACAAAAATTTACCCCTTTTATAAAATTCATTTGTTTTCTCACATCCAACTAAGCATTTCCTAGGAATAGGTGATATTTGTTCCATTTGTTGCACATCATTATTTAAAATCTTGATCTTCTAGATACATCTCTAGAAGTGAAATTTATTTTAGATATCGCCTCCCTAAATTAGAATTCTGACTTTTCTTTTTGAAACTTAGCAATTTTCTTCATTGCTTCATTCATAGATGTCACTGCTGTCTCACGTTCTATTTCCAAAGCCTCATTTAATTCTTTGATTATCATATCATAATTACCATGACATTCATTAAAAGTATGCTTAAATCTATTTAAGGCTAGGGATGGGTCATCTTTATCATCATGTAATATCGGTTGTTGTAAAGGTTTGCAACTATCCTTGTTTCTTCTCTCTCTTTCTTTATCACCATATTGAGGAATATGGAAATTTCCCATAAGTTTGGGACACACGGTCAAATCTTTGGATTTGTCATAACTTGAACACTATAACTCCACATTGAGCGCTCTATAGCTCAATAGATTCCATTTTTCAAGTGCTTTCCAATGATAGGTCACATCATATGGTTTTGAGACAATTATGGGCATGCTATCTGGGTGCCACCTTTTTAGTATTCAAAAAATGGGAATTGAGAGATTCCTAAACTAACTAATATTG
Source organism: Lygodium microphyllum (assembly GCF_053477565.2). Taxonomy (NCBI): domain Eukaryota; kingdom Viridiplantae; phylum Streptophyta; class Polypodiopsida; order Schizaeales; family Lygodiaceae; genus Lygodium; species Lygodium microphyllum. Next base: position 132,557,209 of record NC_141152.1, on the reverse strand, counting down.
TGTTCTTTCTTTTCTAAGCTAATGATAGTAAGTTATTTTAGCAACAATTGGAATTTATTCTAATCCAAAAGGTAGAGTATCTACCTTGTAAAGAAATGTTGTAACTAAACTCTCCTCAAGTTCGTCATCATGATCATTCTCAATAGTATCGACTTCCTCCCTAGTTATTGAGGAGCTTGTTGAATTTCCATCTAGGTCAAATGTTCTTGCCTCACCCTCCTCTTCTTCTAAATCATTAGGGAAAAGATTCCCAATCTATTATATGCAACAAATGCATCCCCAAGGTCACCTTATTTCTCATCTTTACAAAATCTAGGACATGTTTTGAAAAATGAATCATTTAAATAATTGAATTGATGGATTACATTATTAGGATTTTTATCCTCCTTTATTGAAACCATTAAAGAGTCTAGGGTTGTGTCTCCTAAAGGTGATAACTAGTGAGTAATATCGCTATCAAAGTCATTATCTGATGAAAAATTAACAGTGTATTCACCAATACCCACTTGTTCCACTTTGTTAGGCAGATGCACACGCACCTTGTTTAGTATAACCAAGGTCGACCTAGCAACACAGATTATGAAGAGATATTTGATAATGAGAGAACGAAAATGTAATTCACATGAAATTCTAGTCTAGCAATTACAGATTTCACATTGCAAAGTAACCCCAAAGGAGTCACTTTTCCTTGATAAGCCACACGTAAAACTATGTGAGTAGGTTCTAGATTCTTCAACCCTAATTCTTGCATCGTTTGGTCTATCATTAAATTGATTATTGAACCACCATCCAATTGTACTGCATTCAATAAATGTCCATTGATGGTAGTGTCTATAACTGTTGCTCCTGGATCCACAAATAGATCTACAATTTTTACATCCTTAGTTGTTTTCCTTTTGGATGCATTTGCAATAAGAAAAGAGGACCTTGGCAAGACACCCAGTCATGTAAAAAAGGGAATGGATGCCCAAAGGATTTAGGGCTTATATATAATCTCAAAAAGTGAACGAGAAGCTCATTCTTGGTGTGTGGAAAAAGTGGCTCTCTTCTTCTTTTCTTATCTTTCTCTTGCTTGTGCTTGAGAGAGGGAGTGTGAGAGAGTGAGTGTGTGAGAGGGACCATCATGGAGAATATCTCCATCTTCTCCACTCTTATTCTCTTCTCTTCTCTTCTCTTGCACATGCAAATATGGTGGATGGAGCTTGAAGGTAGAGAGGGTTGAGCTTGCTTGAGCTTGCATCATAGATTGTAGAGCTACCAGAGTGCTTGAGGGAGGGGACTACTCATTCGGGTATCAAGGTAAGCTCACTACACTCGTAGGATCAGAAGCACCTCGGCTAGGTGAGAGAAAGCCATTAGAGATCTCTTGAAATGCTTGAAAAAATAAGCGGTCCATGGGTCTTGGCATTCGAGCGTGAGCTCCCACTTTAATAACTCATCTAACTACTATGTTTATAGATATGATTTTTGAATTGTAGTCCAACAAAACACCCTTACCGACTCCAAGCAAAGGGATCATGTAGGTGATTATCTCACCTTGAATCACATATATAAAGGGCATTCCCCCCAACTAATTGTTGTGGTCCCTATAGCTCTCCTACACCCCACGAATCGATGGGCCATCTTAGATATATAACACATTAAAACAACATTCTCTCTTGGCATGTATTGTTCCAAGAAAATTTTTAGAACCTCACATAATATCTTTCCAAAGAAAACGTGCTAATCTACAACTAGGGATCCTTTTTTACTCAACGTGGATCAACAGTATTGCAAACAAGTGCTGTACATCTAGGATATTTACTCTGATACTATGCTTTTATGCATATGCAAAGTGTTGTGCCACATGATAATCAAATAATTCTTATTAATAAACACTAGCCATATGATGTGCAAAACTATTATTTTTATTATTTATTCTAATATATTGCAACATTGAAGAGATGGAGCTGGGCTAACCCATGCTTTCACTCCTTTAAATATTCGATAAAACACTAAATACTTACTACGATCTACAAAAATTTGGTTGTTCATTGCAAATACATAGGATTTTTACATTCATTTTATGTATATATTTTATATTTTGTATCATTTTCCATAGAAACTACCCTTACTCGGCCATTTTAACACAAAAGCAAGTGTAGGCTAAGGTTAAACCCCATGCCCTATTGTTCATTACACATTCAATGATGTTCTCCTAAATTTCTCTATTTTTCTAGGCTCCAAATCTAATTTTTCCAAAATTTTCAATATTAATTAATTTTTAAATTACTTTTATCATAATTATTTTTAAATTAATTTTTTATTTTACGAATTTTGTATGAATTAAATAGTTATTTTTTACATTATAATAACCACAAATTTTGAATTTTTAGAATTACAATACTTGAATATAATACATACTACTTTCATATCAAATTTGGATCCACGTACACCACAATTTCATGATGAAAACGGAAATATAATCAAATTTCTTTTGAAATCAAGACTTATCGAGAAATAATCCATAAAAATACTTAATTTTTAATCATTTAGGAGTCACTAAGGCAGCCCTTAATATCCCACACACTCGCTAATAGCCACCTTTATACTCCTTTACTTTGTTTCTTGCATCATACCACATTCTAGTACCCATTCCCCCTCATTCCCTCAACCCACATGAATAGCAATTATGGTGAGAGAGAAATAGGAGAGAGAAAGGCTAAAAATTGAACTTTCAATAGAATGCATCATTTTTCATGATTTCTATTTGCAAATTGGAGCAAAAAAATCAGCATCTCATGGCCAAGGCTACTCCTTACATCTCTATCGGTCCCAAAATGGCATTTCATGGGGATTAAAGGGGTGCATTACTGAAAGATGCACCCCCCCCTTTCCATCCCCTCCTCATGAAGTGTGGGTTTTTAACCCCCTTAAGCTTAATTACTCAAAAAATCAGTTAAACCCTCACACATTTGCCACGTTAACAACTAGTTTGGCTAATACCGAAGGCCCAAACAAACTTGGATTTTGAGATATGACAACATGCCTGCATTCATGGCATTGTTTCCTATTGACTTGGCATCTTGGATACTTTTTCTACCTTGTAGATCAAGTAGCTACTTTGTAATGCAAGATTTGCAACTCTTTTAATGGATTATCTAACGAATTTTGATTGACCAATGAAGGCTTCCAATGTGTTTGGGGCCAACCTCTTACATTGAGAAAACTTTGATACCTCTTCATTTTGATCACAAATGCTTCACTTTTTATTTCAATTTTGGTGCCTAGTCTTACCTCTCATTGGCAACCATAAGATAGGGAAACTTAGGCCATCAAACCCACGGATTGATCCATACACAATAAAGCATAACAAGCATCAAGCAGCTCCAAATAAAATACATAACATAATACAAAACACCCCTCTCACCATACCCCTTGACAAAGATCAAGGCATGAATTTTGCAAAGGGGATAGGCCAAGCATAATCTGATAAAGAGATTAAGAGCTAGTTGCTAACCAACTACTCCAACATAGACTGAATAAAAGACTTATCAAAGAGGTCATCTTAAGTGGTTGACTGATACACTTACTTGACCTAGGAAAATTGTACCAAGAACTTCTACTAGGCGAGGACTCCTATAACATAGTCCACTTGAATTTATTTTTTTTATTTTTTTAATTTTCTATTTGTCCTTATTTGGTACTTGGATGTGTAAAAATGAGAGAGCTGAGCATATTGTGACCCAAGGAGAATATGCATTGGTCTTAGGTCTAGTCTCGGTACCCAAGAACCTATCAAGCTCTCTTGAGGCAACACTAAATCACTTTTTTCCACTCAATTTTATTTTTTCTCCAACTTTTTTTTTTTTGCTAGATACTACCCCTAAGAAGGTAAGGTATCATCCTTGGGTCTAACTCATTCCTAGGAACCTACTAAGCCTTCACAAAGGTGATAAACATATGTGCTTCTGATTCTTCTCTTTATAATTTTATTTCATGGGTTAGAGCTCCTTTTTACACATCTCCATATTATATGTATTTCAGACACATTTATCATTTCTTTAAAAATTCGCTTAGGCTTTTTTAGCTGCCTCACAACTAAAAGAATGCCTAGAACCATCATCCTAGCAGGCTAGGAAAATAGGGTCACTGGGGCAACCTCTAAAACAAATCTTTGCATGCTCGATAATGTCTTCATAGGAGGTGGACAACTACTCAGGCCTCCCTAGGCATACCTAACCTAATCTTGGAACTTCATGCCTTCATTTCAGGTCCTCAGTAAAAATAAAAAATCATCCTTAAATACACATATACATTCTACTTAAGGGGAAAGAACTCACAAAGGAAAGACACTACTTAGACTAGCCACAAGAAGCTTCCATGCAATAATTGGCTCCCGTTAGTGCTCTTTTAAACTTGTCTAATGTAGTGCTAAAACAAAGAAGCTCCCATGCAATAATTGGCTACCTCTAGGTGCTTCTTCAAACTTGTCTAATGTAGTAAAAAAACAAAGAACCATCAAATGCACCTGCACCAACCAAACACATGGCCTTCTTGGCCTAACAAAATGAATCATTTCACTACAAAATTAGTGAATCTCTTGGTCTATATAGGGATAAATCATTTATATCCAAAATAATTAGCCCCTATGACCTAAAGGAATAGATTATTTATATCCAAAAAATCAACCCTCTTGGCCTAAAGGAATAAATCAATACAACTTATACCATATCTCCCCTTGGAGTGGTACTAGATCGATGCATTGAGTGTGAGAGGCTAGCACCATGAAAATGGTTGGGTTAGAGACTCTAATAGGTCACAATTTAGGGCATGTGGAGGGTCTCACAGTAAGTCCAATGGCCTTAAGTCATTTGGTCTTACTTATTATTATCATGTAAAATAAGTCATATTCAGCCCCATGGTGCCCTAAAACACATGAAGACTGTCAAGAATTGTGTGATGGGTAGACTTGCTTGAGCTGCTGCATGAAACATACACCATACACATAAGAGAAAGCTCACTCAATGGCATAAGAAGAGAGATGGAGGCCAAAATGTTTTCTTGTTGGTTTCTTCTTCTTCTTCCACACACAATACAATTACATAAAGTATAGATACTATATAGCATAAAGAAAAGTGGCCTCCTAAGTCAAAGAGTGCATAACTGACTATACTAATTGATTTGGTGCTATAGCTATGCCAGTTGTAGGTAGGTGCAACAAACTAAATATAATAAGTGATAAGTCAATGGCCATATGAGGATGATAATGACCACTGACATGCTAAGTATAGATGTGCGGACCCATCTAGCCAAACTATCCATCATCAATGTCTACACATGTTGAGGTTGCCATCTCACTCCCCCTCAAGATCCAACTATATCTTTGTAACTCTAAGGAAGCTTTGAAACTTTCGAAGCTTCTCTACACCTAATACCTTTGTGAAAATGTTAGCTATTCGATCATATGTACTAACATATACCAAGTTAATCTCTCTTGCAAGTACCTTCTCGCAAGTACCTTCTCTCTTACAAAGTGGTAGTGCACCTCAATGTGTTTTGTCCTAGTATGGAACATTGGGTTCCTAACTCATTGTATGTTGCTCATGTTGTCATAGTGAATAACAACTGGACTATCTCCTTGTACATCCAAATCATTCAATAACTTTTGTAGCCATACCACCTCACATATTGCCATAGTAGTACCTCTATACTCAATAAAGCAATTGTAGGTTGCTTTTTGTTGCTCCATATAGCTACTATACTACCAAGAAAAAACATCAATTTATTGGTAGATCTTCTGTCTAACATGCTACCAGCTCAATCTACATCTGTGTATCCAAATACATGTATATCTATACTTGCCTCATAAAAGAGTCCATAATGTAAATTGGACTTCACATACCTTAATATGTGTCTAAGGGCATCCAAATGAGGCTTTCAGGCATTTGCAAGACAAAGCCAACAACATAGCTCAAGTCTGGCCTTGTGATAGTCATGCAAATCAGACTCTCTACTATCCTCTTGAACATAGTAGGGTCTTCTATCTCATCCCCAATGTTAGCATTAACTTCATATTTTGCTCTAATGGTATTGAAAGAGGTTTACATGCTATCATATCATAGTTGGATAACATATCCAAGCCATACCTCCTTTGGGATAGCCATATACCATCATCACATTTGATCACCTCAATACCAAGAAAGTATCTTAGCTCACCCAAATCCTCCATCTCAACGTTCCTCTTCAAAAAGTCCTTAACTTCAATAATTCCATTTTTATCATTGTCACATATAATAATCAAGTCATCCACATAAATGACTTTGATGAGCAAACATAAATCTCCATTTTTCACATAAAATGAGTAATCAACATCAGAAATATAAAAGCCAATATTGACAAGATACTCTCCTATATTATCAAACCATGCTCTAGGTGCTTGCTTCAGCCCATAGAGCCTCTTCTTTTACCTGCACATATATGTGGGATGCTCTAAATCCTCATAACGTGTTGGTTGCTCCATATACATCTCTTCTTGCAATTCACCATGCAAAAAGGTATCCTTAACATCCATTTACTACAAACTCCAACCTTTAGCTACTGCCAAAGCAATTACACATTCAATATTTGCCATCCTAGCAATTGGACTAAATGTCTTCTCATAATTTATGCCATATGTTTGAGCATAGCCTTTTGCAACCAACCTAGTCTTATACCTACTAATCAAATCATCTATGTTATACTTGATTTTGAAAAATCATTTATAGCCAATAGCTTTCTTGCCCTTAGGTAAGGATATTGATTCCCAAGTCTTATTGGCTTCTAATGTAGCCATCTCCTTATCCATTGTTGCATCCCAATGAGCATGACCAATAGCATCCTCAAAATAAGTGGGATCAACCTCCTCAACTACCTTCACCATATAAGAATAATGGTAAGCTACATAACCTCCAAAACCAAATCTTTTTACAGGGTATCTCACTTTGCTAGACTTGCATACTAGTGGATCACTCAGTGGAGCCTCTACATTACTACATGCTCTATGTACACCTCGTATCCTAACTAAAGAAATACCAAGCTCATCATCCAAACTCTCTGAACCACTAGAATCTCTATCACATCCCACATGACTAGCAGATGCATCATTATTATCCAATGCTTTCTTCTTTCCTTTGTCTTTACTTGCAACACTTGTAGATCCACTTGAAGATGTTGGCCTACTTGTTAGTCTTCGAGACTAGGGGCTAAATGTAGGTGTAGTACCAAATGATGTTTCTGGTCCACTAAGGATTTGTGATTCTTTCTTTTCTTTCTATACGTAACTATCATAATCATTATGACAGGGTTATAGAAATGATACTCTTTTTGCTCTAAAGTCTAAAGATTATCCAATAAAAATACAATTTTTAGCCTTTCTATCAAGCTTCTATTGTAACTCATTTGGCACATGAGCATATGCAATATAGTCAAATAATCTCAAGTCCGACACATCAAACTTCTTTCCTGTAAATCATTCTTCGGGGGTCATTCCATGAAATATAGCTATGGAAGTTCTATTCATAATGTAGACAACAATATGAACATCTGTAGACCAAAAGTATTTTTGCATATTCTTTTCAGCCATCAATGCTCGTGCAACTTCTTCAATACGCCCATTTTTTCTTTTTACAATCCCATTTTGTTGTGGGATATACATGCAAAAATAAATTGTTTCTTTACCCCATGAGATCTTAAGAAGCCACTAAACTCATTAGAGAGGTACTTTCCCCCTCCATCTGATCTCAAGCACTTCATTTTCAAGCTTGTTTCTATTTCAATAGTCACCTTGAAAGATTTAAAGTTCTCAAATACATCACTCTTTTCCTTCATGAAATATAGCTTCCTTGAACAATCATAAATAAATGTGACAAAGTATTTGCTACCACAAAGAGATACATTTTGTATAGGCTCCCAAACATCTGTATGCACAACATTAAGTATATTTATGCTTGCATCTCTATCATGTGAAAGGGATTGTCTTGCATGCTTATCAAATTGGCATGTTTCACACACTTTATGAAATTTCGTAACTCAAAGCAGGCTACCCTGTAACCAATCCTTTGGACTGCATTAATTTCAACCTTTGCATATTTGCATGTCCAATATATTTATACCATATTACAATGTTTGCAACCACTCCTTTTCCTTTAGCATAAATAGCAACATTCATTGCAAGAATTCTAGCATCTAAAGTGAATATGTGACCAACTCTACTTTCTTTTGCGACCAACCTACACTTATCATTAAAGTCTTCTACAAAATAACCTTTTGCATTAAATCAAGCACTTGCAACCCTTGATCTACCATTTAGCCAATATACATTAAATTCTTTGTGATGGCATGTGTAATACATTTGACAAACTCTTTTTTTTGCCATTATGCAATGATAAGGGAACCTTTCCAATGTGTAAAATTGAGTGGCATGAATCATCACATGTATACACATAACCTCGATTTTGTAAGTCTTGCATCTCTCCAAACCATTCAACATGACTAGTCATATAATTAGATGCACCTCAATCGATATACCATACATCATCATGTGTCCCTTTGTCTATAACAAATTTCATCATATGTTGCATAGCAAACAGATGCTCATTGTTTCTTCTTCTCTATCATGAAGATGACACATAGTTTTCTTTTGCTGCAATTTACTACTGTGAATACCATCCTTCTTAGCATAACAATGGAATGAAATATTACTTATTTTTCCACTTAAAGCTTCAATTGGGATTTCATTTGCATAATTTGGAGCTCTTGGATGATTATTTGGTTGTGAGAGATTTGACCTTGACTATTACATGATATATTGGATGTTATAGGTGATGCTTGATCGATCCCTTGCCCTAGATACTCCTGTCAAGATTGTGGATATAGCCTAATTCACAAAGAGATAAACTAGATCAATAAGACCTAATAAAACCCTCTCCCGCACATAGTGATAATGCACCTCAATGTGCTTTGTTCTAGCATGATAGACTGGGTTATTTGCCAAGTGTATACTACTCATGTTGTCACAATAAATGACAACTGGCCCATTTGTAGGCTGATGCATATCATAAAGTAGCTTATGCAACCAAGCTACCTCACATGCAGCCATTGCTGCGCCCCTGTACTCGGCCTCTGTGCTCGACAAGGCAACTGTAGGCTGTTTCTTGCTGCTCCAAGTGACTGCAGCACTCCCAAAAGAGAACACATATCCACTGGTAGATCATCTATCAGAAATACTACCAGCCCAATCAGCATCAGTGTATCCATGCAACTGTATCTGAACCCCAGTCTCATAAAATAGTCCATACTACAATGTGGACTTCACATACCTGAGTATGCGTCTAGCCGCATCCAAATGCGGTTTCCTTGGAGCCTGCATAAACTCACTTACCAATCCAACAGCATAGCTCAAATCTGGCCTGGTAATAGTCATATAAATCAAGCTTCCTACTATGTGTTTGTACATAGTAAGGGTCTTCCAGAAGCTCACCTGCATCTGTGCTCAGCTTCACATTCTGCTCCAAAGGAACTGAAATAGGCTTACAGCCTGTCATCCCATATTTGGACAGCATGTCCAATCCATACTGCCTCTGCAAGAGCTGTATCCCACTTGGTGATCTAATCACCTCAATGCCCAAGAAATAATGCAGTTCTCCCAAATCCTTCATCTCAAACTTCTGCTTCAATAGCATTTTTACATGAAGGATGTCTTCATCACTGTCACCTGTCATAATCAAATCATCAACATAAATGACAAGTAGCATAATACCTTTCTCTGTTTTTCTCACATAAAGTGAGAAATCTGCCTTGGAAATCTGAAAGCCAATAGTGACAAGATACTATCCTATCTTGTCAGACCATGCTCTAGGTGCTTGCTTCAAGCCATACAAGGCTTTCTTCAACCTGCAAACAAACTCAGGATGAACAGCATGCATATAACCTGGTGGCTACTCCATATAGACCTCTTCTTACAAATCACCATGCAAGAAGGCATTCTTTACATCCATCCGATGTAAAGACCATCCCTTTGATGCAGCCATAGCAATGACTGCTCTTACGGTTGCCATCCTTGCAACCGGACTGAATGTTTCTTCATAGTCAATGCCATATGTTTGTGCATACCCCTTGACTACTAATCTTGCCTTGTATCTGTTCACAGAACCATCTGCATTGTGCTTCACCTTATAAACCCACTTACAGCCAATTGCATTCTTACCTTTAGGAAAAGGTACCAATTCCCATGTAGCATTTGCTTCCAAGACATCCATTTCTTCATCCATGGCTTTCTTTCATTTTTCTTTTCCCATGGCTTGCTCAAAAGAAGTGGGTTCTGGTTCCTGTATCACTTTGACCATATATGCATAGTGAATGGCTGTAAATCCATCATATTTCAGCCTATCCACAGGATACCTAGCTCTCGTAGACTTGCGCAAAATAGGTTCACTCCCAGGTGCTCTCAAAACATCCTTGGTCTTCCTTACTCCAGGTGTAACAATAGAAGGAATACCCAACTCATCATCAATGCTCTGTTCTGAGCCACTAGATTCACCATCCACATAAGAGTGACCTGCATTCACATCAAACATGGGCTGATCAACCTTCTCTTTTCCTTTTTGTGATACCTGCATACCACTATCTGCATTGCTTTGAGAAGATTCTCCTGATCTCAATCTGCCTGTCCATGGCAAAGAATGTGAACCAATGCTAGAGGACGCTCCAGGTCCACTAATATTTTGTGACTGCTGCTGTGAATTCTGTGCAGTATTACCATTTTGTGCATCTACATCATCAATCACATTTACTGGTTTATACCAGCTACTCATCTCATCAAAAACAACATCTCTACTCACTGTAAACTTACGAGTAGAAGGGTTATAGCATCTATACCCTTTTTGCTGCAGAGAGTAACCAATAAAGATGCACTTCTCAGCTTTTGGATCCAACTTGGATCTCAACTCATCTGGCACATGTACATAGGCAATGCAACCAAAAATTTTCAAATGAGAAATATCTGGTTTCCTACCAGTATACCTCTCCTCTGGAGTCATCCCATGTATTGCTGCAGTGGGAATCCTGTTCATTATATAGACTGCTGTAGCAACTGCTTCAGCCCAGTAAAAATCAGGCATGTCTTTTTCGTTGAGCATGGCACGAGATACCTCTCCAATATGCCTGTTTTTCCTTTCTGCAATTCCATTTTGTTGTGGGGTATGACTGCATGAATATTGCTACTTTATGCAATGCTCCTACAGGAACCTTGCAAACTCATTTGAGAGGTACTCTCCCCCTCCATCTGACCTTAGGCATTTTATTTGCAAGCCTGTTTCTTTTTCAACCATAGCTTTAAGAGTTTTGAAATGCCCAAAAACTTCACTTTTCTTTTTCATAAAATACACCCAAACTTTTCTGCTATAGTCATCAATAAAAGTGACAAAATAATGACAGCCTCCAAGAGATGTAGCTTTAGTAGTCCACACATCAGAGTGAATTAATTCCAATGGCTTCTCACTCTCTTGAACATGTCTAGGAAATGGTTTCCTTGCCTGTTTTCCAAATTGACAGGCTTCACATACCTTATGCATTTCTGCAACCTTGAATTTCGGCAATCCTGCAACAATATTTTGGGCCTGCATTGATTTAAGTTGCTGTACATTAACATGACCAATGCGTTTATGCCAGATATCAATATCTGCAACTACATTGGTCACATGTGCGAACATTGCTGCACTCAATTCAGACATGTCTGCATCCAACGTAAACATTCTGCCCTTCTTCTCTCCTTTTGCTATCAAGCGACCTTTATTTTTCATATCCTCAACAAAGCATCCATGAGGATTAAATCTGACCTGCAAGCCCTGCTCAACCATTTGACCAACAGAAACTAGATTCTTGGTGATATTCGGGACATGAAATACATCAGACATGTATTTTTTTTTCCCATCCTGCATAGACAAAGGAATTTTTCCAATCTGCACAATAGGATGTGTAGTATCATCACCAGTCTCCACAAATCCTGGTTTTTCCATTTTCCTTGCATCCTCCATCCATTCTGCATGACCTGTCATGTGGTTTGATGCACCTGAGTCAACATACCATACATCATTGCTTTCTTTTGCACTTGTCACAGAATTGTTCATGTGCTGCACCATAAACAAATGCTCATTTCTGTCATCACCCTATCTACTAGAGATGCATAATTCCCTTGTTGCAGTTTTCCATTCATGATGTCATTCTGCTTTTTATAGCAGTCTTTAGCCATATGACCCATTTTACCACAGTAGTAGCATTCAACATTACTGTTTGCATTTTGGCCTTTTTGCCATCCACCACAACCTCTTTGGCTCCCCCTGCCTCTAGAGTTACTACGTCCTCCTCCATAGGACTGGTTTTCTTGAGTTTGTTGCATATTCTGATTTCTACCACGGCCTCCAAATCGGCCTCCTCTACCTCTGCCTCTACCTCTTCCAGCATTTGAGTAGAAGACAGCTTCTTTTGAAGTTCCTCCTGAAGAGGATGCACCACCATTTCTCTGCTCCTCAGAAATTAGAAGAGTAATCAACTTCTCAAAATCAGGAAATCTTTCACGGATGGAAATGGATGTTCGGAACTGTGCATAATCCTTTCCTAGACCATTCAAGGTCACGGAAACTAAATCATCATCTTCCACTGGCGACCCAATGGAAGCAAGTGCATCTGCAATCTTCTTCACCTTCATGTGGTAGTCATTGATGCTCATACTTTCTCTTTGCACATTATGCAACTCTTGCTTGAGCTGCATTTTCCTGGCTTGCGTATTTGTGCTATACAATTTTGACAAAGTATCCCATGCCTCCTTTGGTGTACTTGCATCCTGAATATGCACAATCATAGAGTCTGAAATATTGATAGATAGCCAGTACATAACTTTTCTGGCTCTCTCATGCCATGCTTTGAATGCCTGCATTTGTTATTGATTGGGAACATCAGGAAGAACTGGTTCTTCTTCATTTGCTGCAACAAATTCCCAATATCCTTTTCCCATAAGAAAATTCGTCATTCTAAACTTCCATGCTTGGAAGTTGTTTTTGTCAAGCTTTTCAGTTACAATCTGTGAAAGAGAATCAGACGCCATTATAGAATACTGCAAAAAATTATTTCACTGCAGAGAACACAACTTCAGCCTCACAAGGGCAAATCTGCAAAACTAACGAAAGTGGTATTTAACCACACAGTCACTTCCTAGTGACGATTTTGCATCAACAGACAACAAGGATGATTCTGTAACTCCCAATGTCTCTGCGCACAGGCATATGATGCAATTTCTATAGTAACTTTTCACCGACCTGTAGAACAGTGGTCGCACAACATAAAACTGGGCATTTTTCCTGAGTGCGTGCAGAAAACTTCCGTCTCCAAAACAGGCCCCGAAATGGCCTCAAATCAAAAAAGCAGGGTCGCCTAGGGCTAAAGCCCTTTCCGGCAGCATATACTACCCTCTTGCTTCACCGCAAAGGGCGTCTCAACCTGAGACAATGCACTCTTGCAATTTCTGGCTATGCTGCCTGCAGAGATCTGCTCCCAAAACAGAAAATGAAAGCAACACTGCTCCTCTTACCAGAACACCGCGAGCTTGGCTTGCTTTCTTGAGCTCCTTACCACGAACAAGGCTCTGATACCATGTCAAGATTGCGGGAGAGAAGGAAGGAGTCTCACTTGTAGCTTTCTTGCTTGCACAATGGGGGAATACACACAAGGGTGGAGGCTGAAAACAGTTTTTCTCTTCTTAGTTGTGTAAGCCAAAAGAACTCTAGTACATAGAAATAGAAGAACCTTATATATGGGTCTCAAACCAAACTCAACTAACTAAGGTGGCATACTAACTGAGCCACGAACTAGAGTAGATAAGGATAGCTGTCATGTAGCTATTATTCATGGGCGGTGTACCAACCGCATCTGTAACTGACACGTCAGTGACATAAATACACAACGGTCACCCTGGCATATCACGAGTGGAGCTCGATATCTCAACAACTCCGCAACATATACTATCTTGGCTCCATGATGCCTTATGTATTCACATGCTATCTTTGAGCTTGGTTGCTCGATTGACATCGATCTTTCTGTCAGTGGGGGTGGGAGCTTCATGCTATCTTTGGATATTACAAAGTGTGTGGCTTATGTAGTTGAGCTTCTTGAGTAGATGAGATTGGGATCTCTTACATGTCTATGTTGTTGATAGATAATTGTTTGCATTGGATACTTTTGGGCTAATTTGATCCATCTTCTCTTTCAGCATACACTAGGTCCTATTAGTTAAGCATACACCTAGATTGGCTTACTCTCTGAGTTCTTTATGTTAGGGCTTGTATCCTTTTACTGACATTGATTGCTCTGACACATTTGGGTGTTTGGCTCATGGTTTTTAGCTACTATAGTGTTTATTACATGCTTGCTTCATGAAGATCTAACTTGGCACTCATGCTTGACTTTGGATCATTGTTAGCTCATTGTTTGCTCTCTTTTTCTCACAGCTAAGATTTATTACAACAAGTTGTTTAATTCAGATTGTGATGTATTTCCTAAGCTCAATCATGTCATTTTGATGTACTTTTGGTACTATTTGATGGACAGATGGTCATTTTAGTAATTTCTCTTATTTTCATCTTGTTTTGGTAGTGGTTTTGGCATGTTTACTATTAATTACTATAGCAGTTGTTTTTTGCATATTCTACCTCTATTTAACTCAGTATGGCTAGTCATCTCAAAGATACGGCTCTGTTTAATATTGCCAAGTTGGATGGCACCAACTATGGCTACTAGAAGTCTCAAATATGGTAGGTTATGATGCAGAAATTGTAGATTAAGCCACTAAAAAACAAAGGTTTTAAACCCAAGAACATGGATGATGATGATTGGGCTAATTTAGATGCAATATGCAAGTCCAAAACTTCTACTAGCATGTTTTCCTTTTTGTGTACCACCACTATGCTCTTATATGTTTGAAGTATTTAGTCCTTGCTTGGTAATGAGACTTCTCTATTTCTTGGCTCGACCAAACTAACAAACTTCCACACTAACTTACAAACCAATGAACATGACTATAAATAATATGAGACTTCTCTATTTCTTGGCTAGACCAAACTTCCACACTACCTTACAAACCAATGAACATGACTATAAATAATATTTTGTGCACAAGAAAAGTGGTGGGTTTGGAATAGTATGTTCAAAGCCGTAGAAACCAAATATGAATTTCCTTACTATATAATGAATGAGGATGTTAGCTTCCTAGGCATCGGTCATGGAGATTTTAAATTTATGGAGCACCTTCTTAAACATCCATAGATCTTCCTTAGACCAAGTTGTTTTACATAATACAAGAATACTATATCTAATGCCTCCTAGACATTAGTCTTCCAATTCATGCCAACATTTAGCATGCCAAACTATCTCCATAGTTGTGGAACAAGAAGCACACTACTTAGCCTCTATAGAAGAAAGTGCCATAGTAGGCTACTTCTTACTTCTCTATGAGATATCTCTCGATCCAAGGGAGAAAGCATAACCTATATTGGATCATATTGAATTCACATCACTTGCCTAGTCTAGGTCACTTACTCTAGAAAGAGTGGTCCCCTCTTTATACATGATCCGATAGGATCAATTCTCTTGTAATAGCATAGGACACACAAAACACAAGGTAAAGTGCACTTACACACTAGTGTGCGAGAAACGTGGCCTTCAAAGAATGCTATGGATTTATCTCAAATTTGATTAATATGCACTTATGGATTGAGCAACTAGGAGGTGGGGCTAAGGTTTCTAGTATGACATAAGTGTTTTGCAACCTAAGCTATGAGTAATAGTGCTCCCAACACAAAGCCAATGGAAATGGTCCAAAAGGAATTGTCTAAAGAAAGTTAGTCTAGGGCTTATAGGTATTCCTAGGGTTGATGGCTAAGTATCATTGATTGAACCTAGGGTTTGAGTATGACCTAGTCTAGATAAATGGTTGGGAGTATAGTGTGGGCCTAAGTTAGTAGGATTTAGCAAGTGCAAAGAGAGGTACATTCAAGAATGGGATGTACCATTCCTAAGGATGATAAGCAAACCCAATGTGGGACATATTTTGTGTTTTAAATAAGGCCAAGATAAATAATGCTTATCTCTAGTAAAATTGTGACACATGTGTCTAATTTTATGATGTAATGTGTCTGCTCATCGACTTGTGGGACACGTCTTAGCAGCCCATCGGGAAGAGAGTCTAGAAAGCACCACCTGGCACTCGCAAGGAATGTCACAGGGTTTGCAATCTAGGTCTTCTCGAGTCTGCCTTGAGTGGAAGTATCCGGCCATTCCCACTTAGGATCGACCTAAAGTCAGGGTTTCTTTCCTATCAGCAAAGTCTCTAGGAAGTAGCTAGCGTCGAGCTCTAGATGACCCACTTTGAGTAGGAACAACAAAGTCAAAGTGGATTTATGCTGTACTTGGTTCATGAAGAATGGGAAACGAGAGGGATGCGAAGCTTGACCTCTCTGCCCATAAGGCATAGTCCCATTTCGCGCCGCTAAAACAACATAAATCAGGATTCTAACTCTACTGACTCTAGGGTCTTCACAATATCGTTTTCACGCCTTTTGAGAAAATTTCCCAGCTAATCGGGACCACCCTTTCGTAGGATGGACCCAAGTCACATCCACCACACTTTCCTCAGTTTGCTTAGTTATCTAATTACCTACCACATTATGTTTGACATGCAAAAGCAGCTTCCTTAATTAATCAATTTAAACACAGGTTCTTTCATGTAACTTAGGCACTGACACAAACACAATATCAGTAAGTTCCTTTTTCAAATATCTGATCTTTATTTATCATAGTCCCAGAATACATCAAGTATCATGCCCGAAGGCTATCCCAGTAATCGACAGGATTGCTGCTCCAAGTTCCGCCCATAGACTAGTACACAGGCCTCGAGATCCCATCTCGAGTCACATCGGCCTCTTGTGTGGGATCCGTAGGAGGTAAGGATTTATAGCCAGAGCCTCCCCTAGCACCCAAGCATCCTCCCGCTCCAAGCAGGATCCACGGAGAGACCTCTCGCTGCGGGTTTGGTCCATATACCCGGCGTAGCTAACAACCCCCTTGGATAGGGCCAAGCAGGTAGTCGGAGGTAACTAAACCTGCCACTCTCTCCAGTCTTTAACCTGAAGCATTAAGTGTTTTGCCTTGAATTAGTTCCTTGAGCAAAGAAGTTCAAAAAATGTGCCTAAGTGTACAATCACGATCATTTCAGTGGTCATTTGTACGACTAGCTGCTAAGGTGTGATTCCTTCTTCCCAAATCTTCCCAGCATTTGATCCTAGGTCATTCCAGGGGCTTGGCAAGATAGGTTGCTTGTTTCCCCTTTTTCTTTGGGTTAGGGTTTGTACCCTACCGACCCTAGTTATCTTTACCTTAGGTCTCCTTGTAAAATAGCCCCATCGTCCTCAGGTGGTCAACTTGCTAGTTGTCTCCTAGATCCCTTGTAGTACCTATGTACCTTTATCTTTGAACTTAATTGATCAAGATTTTCTATCCCCTTTACCATGGTTGGTCAAGATGGTTTTGTTTAGAACAGTTCCTACTCCGTCTTAAGTATAATCTTCTTAAGCCCTCTTAATAATACTCACAGGCGCTTAAGCTTTTACCTATCCCTCTTGAAGTCACCAAGGACTTTGACATGGGTCTCATGGATCTCAGTCCCATTTGGTAAATTACAAACAACATTGAATTTTTCCAAAAACTTTAATGGACGTAACGTAATGCCATGCCTTCATTTCAATGCTTACAATTTTGATATAATCCATACTATATTTTATGCCACACATTCGAAGGTATTTTTCTATGCATGAAATCTTAACATTATCCTCTATGTAATTATTTACATGATCCATAACCTTCTTGAATGATCTAATCTTTAAAACTTTATGTGAGTATTGTATGAGTCTAGCTGCACTTTAATCTTTTCTGCAGTTTATTACATGTACCTTAGAATCCATCTTGCGATATGGGGATGCACTTTGTTTCTTTCAATGTCCTGTGAAATGCATTTTAAGCAAGAACTTGTGCAAGGAGCAATGCACTTTATGCAAGAATTCATGCAAGATGTTTTTGGTAATTTATAATGCAATTATCTAATCAATTTCACCTATTATGATGTCATCTTACAATGGAAATTATCATGTTTGTTACATACATCACAACTAAGTTCATACCTAGGAAATTATCAATCGCGCAATTAATGTGATGCATGTGAATATGATTTTCACTATGATAATTATAATCTATGATTTAATAATATAGCAACCTAGGTTTGGAGTGATGTCTTGATTCCAATGGTATTGATGCCTGATGAACCGTTTGCAGTTGCGGTGTCGTCTTGATTTGAACCACCATCCACACTTGCAGGGTTTTCGGCCATCCTTGTGGAACTACACTTCGGGGCCATGCTCGAAGACACGTGTACAAGAGATAGAATTCTCGCACTCTCCTATGCAAAATTCTTGTTGCCTCTCCTTGAGTGGAGAAAAGATAATGAAGTGGAAGGGTGTAATTTCGAAGGTATTAGAGGGGGTGTGTGACCTCACTTTAAGGAGGGGGAGAAGAAGCTTCCAGAAGCTTCTCTCTCTCTCTCTCTCTCTCTCTCTCTCTCTCTCTCTCTCCCTCTCTCTCTCTCTCTCTCCGATGATGATGGGGGGGGTTTTCTGATCATGGAGGGGGGGTTGCATTGCCTGACGATGAGGGGGGGCTGCTATCGAAGATGGAGGGGGGGCGTGATGTAGGCGACGAGGGAGGGGAGCTACCGTCCAGGAGGGAGGGGAGGCTCTCCTTTTAAAGAGGGGGAGGAGGGCTTCACAAGGGGAGGGAGATGGCTGTTAACGGCCGCCACCCTCCACATGGGGGGCTGCATGCCCCCCCTTTCACTCTCTTCACTCCCTCTCTCTCTCTCCCCGACGTGCTATCGGCGGGGAGAGAGATAGCGAGAGTAAAAAAATTTGTGTTAAATTTAAAAATATTAAGGGAGGGGTTCTTATGGGGAAGGTACGGGGGGGGGGCGGGCTATTACATCCTCTTCCCCTTAGAGGAATCGAGATGTCCTCATCTCGAGAAGACCCGGGGGTATTGGTGGTTGAGAGTATTTTCGTCCATCCAGGTGGCATCTGTAATATCCCTGTGCCCCCCTTGGAACACCCCCTAAGAGAAAATTTTCAAAAATTTTTAAATTTTTTTACCCCTCTCTATCCCCCTGCCGATTGCATGGTGGGGGGAGAGAGTGTGTGTGAAAGTAAGAGGGGGGCATGCAGCCCCCCTAGATGGCGGAAGCGCCATCTCCCCCCATACCTCCTCCCCCTATAAAGATCCCCCCTAGGTTACGATAGGAGGAGGGAGATCTCTCCCCCCACTGCAGAACGCCCCCCCCCCCCTCCACTTCTATGCAGATGGCCCTCCCCCTGCTGGCCGTGAGCAATAGCGCCCTCAACCTAGGGTAGTGCACCCCCTGGTGTCCGATCAGCAGCCTTCCCCCCCCCGTGTGATCATTGTGAGAGAGAGAGGGAGAGAGAGAGAGATTAATATGATAGGGCAAGGGAGATATAGTTAGTGGGAGATAGAATCAGACCGTCATATTGATAGAGATAGAGATAGAGATAGAGATAGAGATAGAGATAGAGAGAGAGGGGTGAAAGTTAGAGATTATCTCTAGCCAAGGCGATTTTCAAAGTCATGAACACTATCAGACTTTCATCTTATGCAAGATGGCTCCAAAGAGAAAGCTTACTAAGAGTACTAGCGCGAAAGCCACGCTCAAAGATAGAAATGTCAGTGGAGTCGCAACCAACCGTAACATCTCGTCACCCTCTCTCCACTTCTACGTGACCTGTAAAACTCAAAAGGAACTTTTGTCTTCCATTGTATGCATAATTTAATCTATAAGCATGATTTATCACATGAAATGAAAAGAATTTCTAATCTATTCCTGCATAGGATGCAAACTTATTAAGGCTTAATACGAGTCATATAATGTTTAGTTGAGGTTATGACATAGATTGAATCCTAAATAAGTTTATAATCAATATCAAAACTGCTCTCTTAAACATCTAAGTTGTCCTACACTATGATGTATCCATTTAGGAATCTAATACATACTTAAGAAATTTCCTACGACACAATAGTTGTTGTGATATACGTTTACCTTTGCAAACACTCGCACAAAGGTGGATACACTAGGGTCTAGAGGTTATTTATCAATGCATGAAATTCTCATTGCATATCACTTTAATGGGGCTAATAGAGTGGAAAGGTGATAAGAGTGGCTATTGCATTGGTATGCTCCAAGCGCATGAGGAGTGAATTTGACTAGAAAAATTCTGCATAGTATCACACTTAAGGATAGAAGGTTAGAAGATGTTGCATTTACTTAAAGTTGATGTCTTAACTGATGACCAACAAGGAGGGTTTATTGCTATACCTTGAAAACTTAAGAACCCAACTCCAAGGGCTTAGTCATTTCTTTTCCAAAAAAGGGTTTTCCATTAAAGGCTCTATGGTTGTGAAACTCAATGAACTAGACAGATTGTCAAGTAAGTCGCAACCATTGAGGGCCATGCAAGACAAAAGGACCTAGAAGGAACTTGTTAAATCGACCCTATGAAGCCCTAACCCAAGGGGGAGAGCGAACTTTAGGGTAGTTGATTCATGCTAAGCATGTTGCTCGGAACTGTTGAAATGGTTTTGGTCTTGTTAAAGATGGATTGTTGACCCAAGTTATGCTTGGTTGTTTGGAAAGGTTGTAAAAGTGTTTTGATACATCCAAGTTAAATTATGGTTGTCCATGCAATGGGATTGCGATGCCTTGAAGTAAGAGGTTGTGCATTCAACTGTTTGTTGATGTGATTTTGGATGCTAATCCAAGTTGTTTGTGATTGATGATTGCATGGCCGGGTCCGAGATGACTGATTGCCATGGAAATAAAATGGATATTTTCGCTAGTAATTGTTATTAAGGTGGTTTCTTCAGCTGTGCTTGATTTCCTAAAGGGATAATTAAGGAAGGATGGCACTAGCTACCCCCTGCAAACCGCCAAACCCTAACCAAGGGGGTTGTGAATCCGCACCGGGAATGTGGACCGAACCCGCTGCAAGAGGTCTCTCCATGGAAATTACTTGGCGTAGGAGGATGCTTGGGTGCCAGGGGGGCTCTGGCCGTAAATCCCAATGCTTTTGGGCCCTACACAAGTGTTCTACATGACTCGAGATGGGATCTCAAGGCCTTGATACTAGTTACAAGGTGGAATCTTGGTAGGATAAAATCTTCGGGGTTGTTGCTGGGACGGAAGGATTTTTCTGTGGAGGCAGAAAGGAGCACTTAATTCTCATGTGTGGGTAGGAGACACACATTAATCTGAAGATAAGTTAAGTAATTAGATAACTAAAAAAACCCCCGAGGGAAGCATGGTGGATGTGACCAATAGGTCTATCCTACAAAAGGGTGGTCTCGGTTAGCCGAGAGCTTTCCTCAAAGGAAATTATAATGAGAAATGTAGGAAAAAGTCGGTCTATGATCTCAGACAATGTTGACTAGGAACCTGGACTTCAAGTCAATCCTAGTGGGAATGGCCGGATAAGTTCCATTGCAGGGCAGACTCGAGAGACCCTAGTTGGTAAACCATGTGTCATTCCTTGGGAGTGCCGGGCGGCGTCTTCTACATATATCTCTCGATGGATTGCTAAGACGTGTCCCGCGATTTGAGGAGCGAGCACCTTACAGTTGGTATCAGAGCTAAAACTTCTTAATGATGCATGATTGATTAATGTTTGGATCATAGGCATATCCTAAATAACCTAAGTGGTATGGCTTGATTGTCAAGCACCTTCTGCACCCACAAATGCTGTCATGCAAGAGAAGAAGTTCCTTCTCAAGAAAATTAAGCCACCCGAGTTTGATGGCAAGGACTGTTCAAGCTGACGTCAAGATCTGGATTGAGTCCACGGAGGACTATTTTGAGGCAGCAGGAACTGCACCTGCTAACCAAGCCATGCTCGCCAAACTTAAGCTTACAGGCAAAGCAAGACTTTGGTGGAAACAATGGTGCAGAGACCAAGCGATCTCGGAGGGGACAGTCACTTGGAATAAGCTTAAGGAAGCTATGCGAGGGAGGTATCTGCCACCTGCCTACCGCATACAAAAGATGAATGAATTCTACGACTTGAAGTAGCTAGGATTATCCCTTGAAGCATATTATTCAAAGTTCGTTTCACTCCTAAAGTATGCATCCCCAATGGATATGACACAACAAGTGTCAAAGTTCTGTGCTGGGTTGAATCCACCCATAAACACTCGATTGGAATCAATGCACCCAACGGACTTGCAAGATGCATTACTCCAAGTGAACCCAATCGTCGAAGAACTTAAATCAGGAAACTATGATGAAGATGACTCATGAGATCAAGACAAGAGCTGCCACAAGTGCGGAGAGGTAGGACACATTCGTAAAAGATGTCCTAACCGCCGATATTTCCACTGCAATGAACTAGGAGATATCCAAACAGATTGTCCTGAGTTGGACCTTGAGAATCAGGAACGTGTGGTCAAACAAAGCCGTCTAAACACTATCTTTGGCTCATATTATGAACCATATAATGATGAAGGCTTGGAGCTTGTTGTAACCTTTGAGGATGACTAGATATCCTAGGAAGATCCTCTTGAGGTAATAAGTCTTGTACTTGACATAAATCCTATTGAACCCTATGAGTTATGGCAAGTTGTTATTTTATGAGAATTTGAGTAATCAGAGTTGTGCAGCGAAAGCGTGATGGGTCCTAACCCACAGGTTTTAGAACCCAATGATAACTTGTTATCAATGATCCCTAAGCGCATTCGAGATGAGGACATCTCGATTCCTCTAAGGGGAAGAGGATGTAATATCCCCGTGCCCCCATAGGAACCCCCCCAAGACAAAATTTTCAAAATTTTTAAAATTTGTTTACCCCCTCTCTCTCCCCCTGCTGACTACATGGCGGGGAGAGAGAGAGTGAGAGTGAAAGTAAGAGGGGGGCATGCATCCCCCCCAGACGGCGGGAGCGCCATCTCCCCCCATACCTCCTCCCCCTATAAAGGTCCCCCCCCAGGCTACGACGGGAGGAGGGAGCTCTCCCCCCCCATTGCAGAACGCCCCCCCACTTCTATGTAGATAGCCCTTCCCCTGCTGGCCATGATCAACACCGCCCTCTGCCTGGGATACAGCGCACCTCTTGGCGTCCAATCAGCAGCCTTTCCCCCCTCGTGTGATTGTTATGCGATCAAGGTCTTCCCGAGTCTGCCAAGAAGCAGAAGGATCTGGCCGTTCCCACTTAGGACCGACCTGAGTCAAGGTTTTCCTAATAGTCAAGTTTCTAGGAAGTAGCTAGCGTAACCACTTTGTGCATAAACATCAGGGTCGAAGCGAATTTATACTGCACTTGGTTCAAGGAGAATGGGAAACGAGAGGGATATGAAGCTCGACCTCTCTGCCCATAAGGCATAGTCCCATTCCATTCCCCTAAAATAACATAAATTGGGACTCTAACTCTATTGATTCTAGGTCATTGCTACTTCCCTGTTAATTCCTTCGAGAAAAGTTCCTGGCTAACTAGGACCACCCTTCCATAGGACGGACCCACAGTCACATCTACCCAACTTTTCTCGGGTTGCTTAGTTATCTAATTACCTACCACATTTAGTTTGACAAGCAAAAACAGCTTCCTTAATTAACCAATTAAACACTGGTTCCTTCACGTAACTTAAGCACTGACATTAGTTGTTTTTCCTGAATTAGTTTCTTGAGCAAAGAAGTACAAACAGTGCACCTAAATGTACAATCACGAGCATTCCAATGGTCGTTCGTACGGCCAACTGCTAAGGTGTGATCCCTTCTCCCCGAATACTTCTAGCATTCAATCCTGGATTATTCGCAACTTGGCAAGATCCCAAGTTTCGTAAGCTGAGTTGCTTGTTTATCCTTTTTCCTTGGGATAGGGTTTATACCCTGTTGACCCAAATTGTAACTACCTTAGGTTTCCTTATATTATAGTCAATAAATTTTGAACAACCCCTTCGCCCTAACTTGGTTGGTCAATTGCTTTCTTGGCAATTCATAACTACCCTAGCTTGACAAATTAGTCTCCAAGGAAGAGTGTTGCAGCAGGACGACTATTCAATTCCTAGAAAATTAGACTTGTAATTAGAACTCACCAAACTTGATCTAAGGTGTAGCAGAACTATTTTGTGATTTAGATGCAAGAGCATATGACGTCGCAGCTTGTTCCACGAGATAGGTGTCAGTACCTAACTTGTGGGATTATATATCTCATCATACAGTATTTCTTAATCAAGAATACCTTTGATCAAGATATAAGGTTTGGGAGTCCTATTGACCCCAATCCAAAACCCTAATCCTACTAGGCTGATAAAAATTTTGGCCCTAGGGTTCCTAAATTCCTTGGGAAATCCATCATTTGGTCATCTGATCCTTCGAGTGAGAACCCTAGATCATTCTTACACAGGCGTTTAGATAATCCTAACATTTCGTGAATGTGGGTAGGACCTTTAAGATTGGAAATATTAAATCGGCATCCTAAGTGCGATACTAAGCAGAATTTTAACATAACTTAACCTAACCTAGCACATTGAGGTATTCGTCGTACGCTAACTATTCACGCCTTTATGAATCTCATGTGAGTTACACAATTACATGCGATTTACCTAATTGATCTAACTATCTTACAAATAAAGATGATCCTTCCTTTAGAGATGCATAAATTTCCCTCTAAAATTTGCAAGAACTTTCCTCAAAAGATGGAAGTAACTGCAAGATGCAGGAGATGTATCATTCCATGAGAATATGCAATTTCAAGACCATAGACCTTTTGCCTTTATGCAACTAAAGGATCTACAATGATCTTTCTTTTCCTTGCCCTATACGATAATGATTGACATTCAGAACTATTTCTTATAATCCTACATTTATGCATCGAATTCCAAGCTTTGTATTCTTAGTGAAGATGCATCCTTACCCAATTGCGAATTTTTAATAAAAGAACTCTATGCATGGATGCATAATTCCTTCATGACTTGGGCATTTAATATCGGGCCGTTGTCCACTCTCGTACTTTGGGTGGAAGCTCTTGCGTGCGCTCCTCTCAACTTTTGCTTAGGAGCCATTGACGAAGTAAACTTTGACTCAGCAAACTCTCCCTTAATCCCCTTTTTTGATTTTGAAAATTGCTTACTGCCCGGGATCTCCCTCACGGCACGGGAAATAGGCCTTGGGGAACACCATCTAAGAGATCCAACACCGTGGGTGAACTTGGTCTAGAGAAGCTTCAGTAGAAGCTTCTCAAGCTTCTGGATGATCAGAGATGACGTGTGAAGACATGATGGTGATGACGAATCGAGAGATGATGGGGAGGATGAATGGAGTGATGATGGTGAGGATGACGATGAGGATGCTGATGATGATGGTGTTGGCGGCGGCAGCAGCTTGACGGCGTGGCACAGTATGGTAGCAGCAATAGATCGATGGCGGGCAGCTCCTGACGATGCCCCCTCAATCTTGGGAGGGGGGTTTTTATAGGGTGAAGGTGTGGGGGGGTGTGGGGGTGGCCACACAGGTGGCAGTGGCAATTTGCATGCTCTCCTCCCCATGCCCCTCCACAAGCTCCTACACACACACTCTCTCCCCGCCATGCAACGGGTGAAGGAGAGGGAGTTTATAAAAAAAAATTACAAATAATTCATTATCCTTTTCTTGGGGGGGGAAGTTCCTATGGTGGTTTGCGGTTTTGAGCCATGGTTTCATATGCACAACGCAGGGGGGACTGGTATTGTTAGTACGTGAGGATGGAGCACTTAGGCCAAAGTTTTTTTGTCGAGGGAGATTATTTTAAATCTTTTTTGCGTGGGATCTAGGGTCATTATATTTTGTTGTTGAAACATTACATTCTCTCTCCTTAGAGGAATTGAGATGTCCTCATCTCGAGAAGATCTGGGGGTATTGTTGGTTGAGAGTACTTTCATCCATCCAAGTGGCATCCTCTTTGGGTAATCTTTCCACTGGATGAGGTATTCTCTCAAGGTCCTAGATCTCAATTGCCTCTCCCTAACATCTAGGATTCTGTCAGGTCGTAGCTCAAGGACTCCTTGGCTAGGCATTACAATTTGTTGGTCATCAAGCACATGACTAGGGTTAGGCACATACTTTTTCAATAGGTTGACATGGAATACATTATGAACTTTTAGGTTTTTAGGGAGTTGAAGTCTGTAGGCATTAGGCCCTAGGCACTTGAGAATCTTATAGGGCCCACAATACCTTGGACTTAGGTTTTTGCATTCACCCAAGGATAGGGAACTCATCTTTGGACGTACGCGAATGAAGACCATATCACCTTCAACGAAGGATCTGTCTTGACGTTTCAAGTCTGCGTAAGCCTTCTGTCTGTCCTTGGCAGCTTGGATGTCCCGTCTTATTGATTTGATTTGGTCATCCATGTCTTCCAGCATTTGCTTTGAGGCTTCAACCCTCAAGGTTGGATCTGAAAAGCTCAAAGGACTACGACAATCGTGCCCATACAATGCTTGAGAAGGGGTCATCTGAATGCTTTGTTGGTAAGAAGCATTGTAGGAAAACTCAACCAGTGGAAAATATTGAATCCACTTTTTGGGTTCGCGATAGCAGTGTGCCCTAAGCATATCTTCAATGACTTGGTTGACTCGTTTTGTTTGACCATCGATTTGGGATGGTAAGCTGTATTGAAATAGAGTTGGGTCCCAATGGCCTTGAAGATGGCCCTCCACAAGTGCGAGATGAAGAGAGAGTCACGATCACTAATGATTCTTCTCGGTAACCCATGCAATTTGAATATTTCCTTGATGAATAACCTTGCGATGTTTGAGGCTTTATAGTTTGTCTTAACAGGGATAAGATGTGCAACCTTGGTGAGCATATCTACCACAACCATAATGGAGTTGTATCCTCCTTGAACTTGGGGCATGCCAACAACAAATTCCATACTAATGAATTCCCATTTCATTTGGGGAATGTCTAGTGGTTGCAATTTCCCTGGCATTTTGACATGTTCGGCCTTAATATGTTGACAAGACAAACATTCTGTGACATATTTGAGAACGTCACCTTTGAGCCTGTCCCAATAATAGCTCTTCCTGACCGCATTAAGGGTCTTGGCATAGCCAGGATGTCCTGAGAAAGGGGAGTCATGGGCTTCCCAAAGTATCTTCTGCTTGAGTGATTGGCTTGCCGGGATACATAATCTTGTCCGAAAGTAGACAAGTCCACTATTGACAGAGAATTCTTGATACTTCGTTTCTAACTTTGGGTCTTGATCTTTGATGGGGATATCCCTTAGCAATTTCTGATAGGTTGGGTCAAGACATGCCTCTTCTATAGCTAGCTCAAGAATTGGGTTGTTCGGCATGGATACCTTTGTGGCCAGAGATCTTGCTATTGATGGATCTTGCAAAATCAGAGATTTTAGAAATGCCTTGAGACTTAGTGCATCGGCAACTACGTTCTCCTTTCCAGGCCGGTATTTGATTTCAAAGTCATATTCTTCCAGTACTTCAATCCATCGACGTTGCCTCATATTGAGCTCATTCTGGGTGAAAATACATTTAAGACTTTTGTGGTCCGTCACTAAGGAAAATTTGTTACCCAGCAAGTAGTGTCTTCAAAGTTTGAGAGCATGGATGACAGCCAATAGCTCTAGATCGTGGGTACATAGTTCCTTTCATGGCTCTTCAGTTTCCTTGAAGAGTATGCTACGGGATGACCTTCTTGTAAGAGCACACATCCTAAGGCAGTTGTGCTAGCATCAGTTATCACTTCAAACTCCTTACTAAGATTAGGAATTTTCAGGATGGGTGTTGATACCAAGCTTTGCTTTAGTTTGTCAAAGCTGGTCTGTTCAGCAGGTGACCATACAATTGCTACTTGCTTCTTTAGTAGATTAGTCAAAGGTGCTGCAATCAAAGCATAGTTTTTGATAAAGACCATGTACCATCCTATCAACCCAAGAAAACTACGTATTTCTTTGATAGAAGTTGGTGTTGGCCATTCCAAAACGTCTCTGACCTTGGCCGGATCTACTGAAATTCCTTCCGCTGATACAATGAATCCTAGATATTTGATCTGTCGCTTGAAAAATGCACACTTCTTCTTCTTGGCATAAAGCTTGTGTGCTCTCATTGTTTCAAGGACAATGCGAAGCTGGGGTTGATGACCTTTTTCCTACTTGGAGTAGACTAGGGTATCGTCAAAGAAGACGAATACGAAGTCATCAAGATAGGGCCTAAAGATATCCTGCATTAACATGTTGAAGGTAGTAGGAGCATTTGCCAACCAGAATGACATGACCAGGATTTCAAAGTGTCCATATCTTGTGCTGAATGCAGTCTTCGTGATATCTTCTTCCTTGATCCTTATCTGATACTATCCAGATCTGAGATCTATCTTAGAGAAGATCTTCGCACCTTGAAGATGTTCAAGAAGTTCATCTATTCTTGGAATGGGGTATTTGTTTTTAATGGTCAATTGATTCAACCCTCTGTAGTCAATGCATAGCCGAAGCGTTCCATCTTTCTTCTTCTGGAACAACACTGGAGCTCCCCATGGCGAACTGCTAGGACGGATGTAGCCTTGGTCTAACAGTTTCTTGAGTTGCTCCTTCAGCTCAATCGCTTCCGGAATGGTCATCCTATATGCTCTCTTTGCAAACTGGTGCAGCTCCTAGCGCCAGCTTGATTTCGTGATCGACTTCCCTTTGAGGAGGAAGTTCTGTGAGCTCTTCAGGAAATACGTCTGCATATTCCTTTAACCATGAAGCTTCTTCCCTAGATGCTAGATTTTGATCTAGCTTATTTAGTTTAATCAAATAGACAGGTAGGCTCTTCCTAACTCCTTTTATTATCCGTGTTGCTTTTGCCAGCTGAATTTTTGGCTTACCAGCCTCACCTGGAGTTGTTACTAGTTCCCCTTCAGAATTTCGAAAGGAAACTTGGCCCTTTCCATAGTGAATGTGGGCATCATTGGGTATTAGCCAATCCATTCCGAGTAAAAATTCGTGGATACCTAGGTTCATTACCCTGAATTTGACTGAAGTCAACTTTCCACCCAGTAGGAATTTCACCTTAGCAGTTTTCCTGGTACAAGAGACCTCTCGACCATTTGCTAATTCCACAAGTAAGGTAGGTGCATCTTTTGTGGCTATTCCTAATCTTTTTGCACAGACTGGTGAAATGAAGGAATGTGTACTGCCACAATCAATCAAGGTTTTAAAGCTTTTACCTTGATAATCTGATGGAGTTTGAATCATCAAGAATTGGCGATTCAGGCCTTTCTTGTGTGAAGAGCCGCATGAACCGTTGCCCTCTCAATGTTAGCTTCCATGGATGGATCTTCTTCATCACCCAGCCCCTTGTTGGCAAAACTGGAGATTCTCCCTCTAGCCATGATGGTGGCTCCTTGGACGGCTCCTTGAAATGGCCCTTGACATTGTCCTCTGCTAAGCTTGGGACACTGCCTTTTAAAGTGACCAAGCTTATTGCAATGGAAGCAACAGAGATTGCGGCCATTACCTTGTGTAGGAATGAAGTTGTTGACAGTGTTGGCCCTAGCTTTCTTCCTTTGTCCCTAATTTTGACCATGCGCTCTCTTAGCCTGAGACCTATACATTCCCTTGTTCTGATCCTTGTAAGACCAAGTCCTGTTATTCCTTGGCTTGGTTTGCACCTCCTGTATTATTGGTGCAGCTCGAATGAGTGTGTCTTGTAGGTCCGTTGGGCACGTTGATTCCAAGCGGGTGCTTAAGGGTGGATTTAACCCAGTACAAAACTTTGACACTTGTTGTGTCATATCCATTTGTGGCGCGTACTTTAAGAGAGAGACGAACTTTGAATAATATGCATCCAGGGATAGTCCAAGCTGCTTTAATTCATAGAATTCGTTCATCTTCTATGTGCAGTAGGCAGGTGGCAGATACCTCCCTCACACAGCTTTTTTAAGCTTCTCCCAAGTAACTGACCCTTTCGAGGTCCCTTGGTCTCTGCACCATTGTTTCCACCAAAGTCTTGCTTTGTCAGTAAGCTTCAGTTTGGTGAGCATAGCTTGGTTAGCAGGTGCAATTCCTGCTGCCTCAAAATAATCCTCCATGGACTCAATCCACACCTCGGCGTCAATTTGGATAGTCCTTCCCTTACCATCAAATTTGGGTGGCTTGATTTGTTTGAGAAGGAACTTCTTCTCTTGAATAACAGTTGTACTTAGTGCAGGGGTTGGACTAGGAATCTGCACTTGAGGTTGCGCTTGGGCAATAAGATTCTTTACGTTAAAAACTTACTAAATGTTTCTCACATTACACTAATATGCCCAATTTAGCTTTTAGCCAAGTGACCTAATCACTTAACTCCTTTACCAACACTTACAACCACGAGAGACAGTGATAAAAATCTTATTCATTCATGTGGGCATAGCTCTTTTGAGTACATTTATTTTGGGAAGGTAGAACAAGTTGATTGGCACATCAGTTTGGGGAAAATAGGATTGTGTTACATTTGGCCACGAGGACTAAGTAATAATATGGAGAGGGGTCATGGATTTTTAGGAATCGATAGGTCATAGGAAGCTTGGGGTATCCCTTCTTTTGATACCCGTTCTTCTCATAACGTCCTAGCACCTTGATTCTGTTGGTAGGGATTACTCGAGTCACTTCCTCATACACATACTTGTTCTGCTTGACTTTCTGACCGCAGACATGCAGGGTTGCATTTGCGTGAGCCTTGACAAAGGTGAACAGCTTCATGATCTTTAAATCCTCCATCCACTTGATTCTTTTCAAGTTGGTCTGAAGGTACGCAAGTCGGTGGGCCGCTATGTAATATATTCTTGATTCACCCGTCCATCTCCATTCCACGTACAGGGGTGAAGGATTGTAGATGAAATCTAGAATATTCATCATGCCTAGCTCCATCGATAATCCGAAGCACGCATTGCAGTTATAAACATAACCTGGAACACTAAAAATTTGTTCCATGCTTCGCGACTCTGCAGCCCAACATCCATAAGTAAGTAAGCAAATGTTCTTTATCGCAACATTGCTCTACTTCCCCTCATTAAGTTTCCTTGTAAATATTAGATCCCATTGGTTCGCTCTGATACCAACTGTAACGTCTCCCCCTCTCCACTTGTAGGACACGTCTTAGCAGCCTATCAGGAAGAGAGTCTAGAAAGCACCGCCCGGCACTCAGAAGGAATGTCACGAGATTTGCGATCAAGGTCTTCTAGAGTCTGCCATGAAGTGGAAGCATCTGGCTATTCCCACTTAGGACCCACCTGAGTCAAGGTTTTCCTAATATTCAAGTTTCTAGGAAGTAGCTAGCGTCGAGCCCTAGACGTAACCACTTTGCACAGAAATATCAGGGTCGAAGCGGATTTATACTGCACTTGGTTCAAGGAGAATGGGAAACGAGAGGGATGCAAAGATTGACCTCTCTGCCCGTAAGGCATAGTCCCATTCCGTTCCCCTAAAATAGCATAAATCGGGACTCTAACTCTATTGATTCTAGTTCATCGCTACTTCCCCGTCAATTCCTTTGAGAAAAGTTCCCTGCTAACCGGGACCACCCTTCCGTAGGACGGACCGAGAGTCACATCCACCGCACTTTCCTTGGGTTTCTTAGTTATCTAATTACCTACCACATTTAGTTTAACAAGCAAAAATAGCTTCCTTAATTAACCAATTAAACACTGGTTCCTTCACGTAACTTAAGCAGTGATACAGAAAAACAATGTCAAGGAAGTTTCTTTTTCAACATTTGATCTTTATTTATCATCGTCTTTGGAATACATCAAATATCCTTCCCGAAGGCTATTCCAGAAATCCACAGGGATTGCTATTCCAAGTTCCACCTGTTGACTAGTATACAGGCCTCGAGATCCCATCTCGAGTTACATTGGCCTCTTGTGTAGGATCCGGCGCCAAGGAATTTACGACCAGAGCCTCCCCTAGCACCCAAGCCTCCTCCTGCTCTAAGTAACACCCATGAAGAGACCTCTCACAGCGGGTTCAGTCCACATATCCGGCGTGGCTAACAACCCCCTTGGATAGAGCCAGGTAGACAGTCAGAGGTAACTGAAACGGCCTCTCCCTCCAGGCTTTTAACCTGAAGCATTAGTTGTTTTTCCTGAATTAGTTCCTTGAGCAAAGAAGTACGAATAGTGCACCTAAGTGTACAATCATGAGCATTCCAGTGGTCGTTCGTACGGCCAACTGCTAAGGTGTGATCCATTCTCCTCGAATACTTCTAGCATTCAATCCTAGATTATTCACGACTCGGCAAGATCCCAAGGGTTTCGTAAGCTGAGTTGCTTGTTTACCCTTTTTCCTTGGGTTAGGGTTTATACCTTGTTGACCCAAATTGTCACTACCTTAGGTTTCCTTATATTATAGTTAATAAATCCTAGACAACCCCATCGCCCTAACTTGGTTGGTCAATTGCTTTCTTGGCAATTCATAACTACCCTAGCTTGACAAACCAGTCTCCAAGGAAGAGTGTTGTAGTAGGATGACTAGTCAATTCCTAGAAAATTAGACTTGTAATTAGAACTCCCAAACTTGGTCTAAGGTGTAGCAGAACTATTTTGTGATTTAGACGTAAGAGCATATGACGTTGCAGCTTGTTGCACGAGATAGGTATCAGTACCTAACTTGTGGGATTATATCTCTCATCATATAGCATTTCTTAATCAAGAATACCTTTGATCAAGATATAAGGTTTGGGAGTCCTATTGACCCCAATCCAAAACCCTAATCCTACTAGGATGATAAAAATTTTGGCCCTAGGGTCCCTAAATTCCTTGCGAAGTCCATCATTTGGTCATCTGATCCTTTGGATGAGAACCCTAGATCATTCTTACACGGGCGTTTGTATAATCCTAACATTTTGTGAATGTGGGTAGGACCTTTAAGATCGAAAATATTAAATCGACAACCTAAGTGCAATACTAAGTAGAATTTTAACATAACTTAACCTAACCTATCACATTGAGGTGTTCGTCGTACGCTAACTATTCACGCCTGTATGAATCTCATATGAGTTACACAATTACATGCGATTTACCTAATTGATCTAACTATCTTACGAATAAAGATGATCCTTCCTTTAGAAATTCAAACATTTCCCTCTAAAATTTGCAAGAACTTTCCTCAAAAGATGGAAGTAACTGGAAGATGCAGGAGATGTATCATTCCATGCAAATATGCAATTTCAAGACCATGGACCTTTTGCCTTTATGTAACTAAAGAATCTACAATGATCTTTCTTTTCCTTGCCCTATACGAGAATGATTGACATTCAGAACTATTTCTTATAATCCTACGTTTATGCATCGAAATCCAAGCTTTGTATTTTTAATGAAGATGCATCCTTACCCAATTGCGAATTTTTAATAAAAGAACTCTATGCATGGATGCATCATTCCTTCATGACCTGGGCATTTAATATCGAGGCGTTGTCCACTCTTGTACTTTGGATGGAAGCTCCCTAGTGCGCTCCTCTCGACTTCTGCTTAGGAGCCATTGACGAAGTAAACTTCGAGTCAGCATACTCTCCCTTGGTACCCTTTTTCGATTTCCGAAATTGCTTATTGCCCGGGATCTCCCTCGCAGCATGGGAAATAGACCTTGGTAAACACCGTCTAAGAGATCCAACATTGTGGGTGAACTTAGTCTAGCTTCTGGATGATCAGAGATGACATGTGAAGATGTGATGGTGATGATGAATGGAGAGATGATGGGGAGGATGAATGGAGTGATGATGGTGAGGATGACGATGAGGATGCTGATGATGATGACATTGGCGGTGGTAGCAGCCTGACGGCGTGGCGCAGTATGGTGGCGGTAGCAGATCGACGGCAGGCAGCTCGTGACAATGCCCCCTCAAGCTTGGGAGGGGGGGGTTTTATAGGGTGATGTTGTGGGGGGGTGTGGGGGTGGCCACACAGGTGGCAGTTTGCATGCTCTCCTCCCCATGCCCCTCCACAAGCTCCTACACACACACTCTCTCCCCGCCATGCAACGGGTGAAGGAGAGGGAGTTTATAAAAAAAATTACAAATAATTCATTATCCTTTTCTTGGGGGGGGAGTTCCTACGGTGGTTTGCGGTTTTGAGCCACGGTTTCATATGCACAACGCCGCGCGGGGGGGGGGGGGGGGGGGGGCGGGGGGGGCTGGTATTGTTAGTACGCGAGGATGGAGCACTTAGGCCAAAGTTTTTTTGTCGCGGGAGATTATTTCAAATCGTTTTTGCGCGGGATCTAGGGTCATAATATTTTGTTGTAGAAATATTACACACCTGACTTTCTCCTTTAGGATTTCTTGTTTGTGGAGAGTTCCTTGAATTTGGTTATGCAATTTTACCAACTTCTCTGTGGCTGCTTTATCGTTTTGTGTTTTTACTACATGTAGCTCTTTTTTTACTTCATCTCTTTATCTCTTCAACTCCTTGTTTTGTAGCTCTAGGTGTCTATTTTCCCTAGAGTTGAAGACACACATTTCCTCTCAAGCCATATAGTTGTCTCTTTCTTCATCATACATATGTTTTAGGCTTTCTTCACCTTGCCTTGCCTTTAAGACCTCTTATAATATAATCATCTCCCTCTTTATGATTGATCATTACCCTTGTTTTTTCTACCCTGTAGGTTGCAAAGCCATTCTTTTCTTCTTCCAGATCTATAAGCGTGGCCTTTTTCTCTTCAGTTATCTTGTCGAGTTGACTTTGAAGTTCTTTTACCAACTCATCATACTCTTATGTGTCACCCATGGGTGAGGGCATTGAAGTGGTTGATACTTCCAAGCGGGGTTTCTTCAACCCTTGGCGTGATTCGATATCAGCTAGTGCTGCTTGCCTTTTAATTCTTACAAAATGGGGTCTCCTTTGCTTGGTGTAAGTGCACATTCTTGTACTTTTCTCACTAAATACTACACCCAAGCCATGACATTACTTTCATTGATTGCCCCTTTGGTGGTTCCTTGTATTAGGGTGATTGTCAAGGCGACTATGACTAGTGGAATCGAGTGTAGAGAGGCCTTTCCCTTACCTTATGCTACTAGTTTTTGTAATCTGCCTCATTTTCCGCTATACTTGTGCTTGGCACATCCTCCCATGCAAGGCTCATTATAGCCAATTCATGAGATCAGGAGGGTTGCTCCACTAATATTCTAATAGCCAAGCCTATTATGTGCTCCTCCTCCTCTTGTCTCAAACTTTCTTCCTATTCCCCTTACTTCTTCTTGCGCTCCTCTTCAAGCCTCCTAGATTCTTCTTCCACCCTTTACAGTTCTTTGTTTTCTTCTGTGGTGGATTGGGTTCTCTTGATAGGGATTTTTAGCGTGATCTTTCTTTTTCCTCCTTGACTTGAAAATTGTGAGCCTTATTGTTCTCATTGACTATCCTTTCACTTGAGGTTTCCTGATGCTACTCCTAAGTAGTGAGGTTAACTTCTTTCTCCTTAGTATTTGTTTTACTTTCTCCTACTAACCTTTGTTGAATTCTTCCTTCCCCTACTCTTTTGTGAGAACAAAATGGGAGAGCTCACTGGAGTGGGAGAGTGATGCTCCTCCTAGATCGGTGATGGTTGAGGGGTTTCTTCCACTACTTCTTCTCTTTCCACATACCCTAGGGCTTCCTTGATTATAGCTATTAGTACCCCTCCAAACCCTATAGTTGATGCCTTAGACACTGGTTTTTTCCTTTGTGACTCTGGTGTTGTAGTCAGAGACTCTCCCCTTGCTATATTAGTGTCATTGCCAACACCTTTGTTGACACTTCGATTGTTTTTTTGATATAGGCATTCTAGTTTACCTCATCCAATGCATTGACTGCGATGGGACTTTTAGCAATGGCACTCCTATTCTGTTCATGAGGGCATCATACCTTTGACTTGAGAAGAGGATGTGGACCATCTTGCTTGTAGTCTGATAGTGGGGTTGGGGACATCAACTAAGATGATTTTGTTGTTTGTGTAGATTTTCTTCTTATCCATTCCCAACATCTCATAGACATCTATCTTGGGCCTTTTCTCCGATTTATCATCTAGTCCCAGGCCGTTCTCCACCATTTCTCGGCTAAGTTCAACTTCCACCCTTTTCTGGTGGCATCTCACTGCCTGATTGTTAATGTGCTATTGTTCTTCTAGGCATCAAAGGTCTTCAAGAACTTAGTGCATTTTTTGTGATTGATGTCCTACCCCACATTCTACAAGTACTTGGCAAGATTACATTGTTCTATTATCTGCCCAATTGCCTCTTCAGATGATGTCAATAGCCCCCCCACCCAAGTTGTGGATGTTGTGGTAGTTCAATTGGTTGAATGCGCACATCTCCATGGCTAAGCTATATTTCATGTGTTCCTCCTTAAAGAATGGGAGCCTATTGGTTTTATCCTATTGCCTTGCCAATTGAGTTCCTATCACCACACAACAGCCCACAATTAGTTCTTCTCAAAGGACATTTCTTGCATAGAAGGTAAAGTGTTTAGAAAAACACTATCTCTTCTACAATGGTGGAGGCCTTAGTGAAGATGAATTCATATTCCTCCCAAGAACATAGTAAGGAACGTATCCCCATTTGCTATGGGTTCTCATGCTAGGAGGGCATATCTCACAATGGATTCCATGAGGTTAGATTCTAGCGGGGCTCGTACATAAGGAGGATTTCTTTGTGCAAGAAGTTGACGGGGACGTTGTCCTTTTTGGGCATCAGATTAATTTAATATTCTCGTGGGTGATTCCACAGCCCGTGATTTTGTAAAATATATATTAAATTTATGGACGTTTACGAGTTTACATTGTGTACTCAAATTAAATTAAGGTTAGGACAGAGTTCCAACATATTGAATTATTTTGTAGCTGAAAACTGCTAGATATTCACTTTTGTTGGGTTTTATTTAATTAGTTTCTAATAATTGTGAATGCTTCAATTGATGTGTAGAGTAGGCAATGATGGTGTTGGGTAGCACCGGACAATGGCATGAATCCAAATGCCTAGAAGAATTACTATTTTTGATGGGTGCGTGTCTTATCACTAAAGGCGTGGTGCCAATATTTATTTAAGCGCACTTATTTAATAAAGAGATGGACAAAACATTAATTATCTTGTATGAGCATAGACGCTCAATTAAATACTTCATTATTTGATATTTGTATTTGGGCACATCCCGACTTTTGGACGCCCAAACACCTTATTTATCTTTGGGAAAACACAAATGCAAAAGCAAAAGCATGCTATTTGTATAGTGGGCTATTTTTGAGTTTGAAGATAACACTCCCCTCTAACTAACCAAGAATCCTCCTCTCCAAACCATGAAAGCAAGAACACAATACCACCTTGAGTTGTAGTGAACTCACCTAAATTACCTTCTTTCGTTTGATGATTCGAAGGTCCAAAGATGGTTCCACAAACCATGATCAACATGATCCAATGATGTCGCTCCTTCGCATCCACAACAAAGCACACTAATGAGTCGAAGAGCTAGTAGAGAAGACAAGAAAAGCAAGATGATGGCAAAGAGTTTCACCTTCCCTCAGCCCCTCACTCACTACACCTCTCACTCTCTCCCTCTCACTCACTCTCAACACAGTGGAAGCAAGATGATAGACAATAAAGATTGAATAAAAAGCTTGAGTAGTCACATTGATAGAGCTTCTACATCATGGATGTGCCAAAAGGAGTGAATACAACTGAGACCTCCCACCCTTATATAGACCAAGAATTATGTTTAGGATTAGGGTTTTTTCTCCTTTCATGTTTTGCGTTTAGGGTTTGCATCGCTTTTGCGTTTTGCATTTAGGGTTTATAACCCTTTTGCGTTTAGGATTTTTGCCCCTTTTCTGGACATGCTACCCACCTTGTGGGCTCTAGGTTGATCACACAAATAGATGTGTGCAACCCATGCAACACTTGCGGATGCAACAAATATAATTGCGGGTGGTGAATACAATGTGCACATGAGTGAGCCTAGCTTCACAAAGTAATATATCCATGATAATGTGGTGATGTTCATGAAGTATAAATCCAAGTGCCAAAAAATAATGCATTGAAGCTCCACAAAAATAATATCCACCAAAAATAGTAGTCGGCACTTCCACTTTTGTAGTCTTCTCAAAACACCGTTAACAATACAATGTGCCCTAAAATACAACCGTGCTTCACCCAAAATTGGTACTTTTTAGGGGGTTCAGTGAGAGATCATATTGCCTATACCTTTCAAAGATTGTTCATAGATTTTCTAAGTGCTATTTCTAGTTGGTTTGGATGCACAAGTCATCAATGAATACTTCCAATAAGTTTCTAAGCATGTTCTTGAAGATGGCATACATGAGGTGCTAGAAGGTAGTAGGGGCATTGGTAAGCCCAAATGGCATGACTATGTAGGCAAACATCCCCCATTTGGTGATGAATGTTGTCTTGTGCCTATCATCCCCAGATGGACTTGCACTTGGTTGTTGCCTAAGAAGACATCCAAAAATATGTAGGCTTCATTTCTTGCCACTGTCTCTAGGATGTGCTCAGTGTATGGTAATGGGTAGTTTCTCTCTTTTGTAAGGTGCCCACCCATCGGCTGTCCAGCCACGCTTTTAGCGGTCTATCGAAAAACAAATGTAAGCATCGTTTTCTCGCACTTCCATGGAATGTTTCAAGTTTTGTCACCTAGGGTTTCCCAAATCCGCCTAGCAACAGAACGCTCATGGTCAAACCCACTAGGATCAACCTGACATTTAGGCTCTTAGTGGCCAAGGTCTCCTAGAAACATTTTAGCATTAGATCTTGGTCATCCTACTTTACGCAGAGATATCCAAGCCAAAGTAGACCCATGCCGCACTTGGTTCAAAGAGAATGGGAAATGAGAGGGATGCGCCGCTCAACCTCTCTACCCGTAGGGCATAGTCCCATTCTGGTCCCCTAAAATGGCATGAATCGGGTTCTAACCTAACAATACCTAAAGGTCAAACGACGGTAAAATCTTATGAGAAGCCTCCCAGTTCTCTGGGACCACCCTATCATAGGACGAGCCGTCAGGGGTTCTACCCACCCGCTTCCCTCAATAGCTTTAGTTTTCTAATCAGGTCCTACCACATAGATGCAACTCATATTACTCAGGTTAATTGTAGTTGCAAGAGTAAAGTTTATTCCAATACAAGCTGTATTTCATGTTGAAAAAATTTCTAGGATTTCTAGTAATCCTGAAGAGGTGTTGTAGGTTCTAGGTCTTTGTCTTCATCTGATTCCTCTATATATCCACAGATTGCACCTATGTGGCTTCATTTTCTTGGAGGCTCAATGTCTTTTGGACTTAGATCAGGGTCGTCTGCTTGGATGTATCCTAGCTCATTACAGTGGAAACATTGATGGTAGAGACATCTCCTACATATGTGCCCTATCTCTCCACACATATGGTATCTCTTATCCAGATCTCAAGAGTCATCTTTGCTACAATTTCCTGATTTAAGTTGTTGGACGATTGGATTTGCTCGGAGTAATGCATCTTGCAAGTCCATTGGACGCATTGCTTCAAGACGATGGTTTAGAGGAGTATTTAGGCCATGGCAAAACTTGGATACTTGCTACGCAATATCCATAGGTGGCGCATATTTTAGTAGGGTTACAAACTTTGAGTAGTAAGCTTCTAAGGTTAATTCCAGCTACTTGAG
This sequence comes from Lygodium microphyllum, assembly GCF_053477565.2. Classification (NCBI taxonomy): domain Eukaryota; kingdom Viridiplantae; phylum Streptophyta; class Polypodiopsida; order Schizaeales; family Lygodiaceae; genus Lygodium; species Lygodium microphyllum. Next base: position 132,517,427 of record NC_141152.1, on the reverse strand, counting down.
CTTAAAAAATTCATTTATCCTCAAAGTCTGGTAGGTTGGCGAAAGGTATCATCCACGTACAACATCTTTCAGCTGAGCCCAAGTGACAACAACTTCAGAAATACCTTGATCTTTGCACCATTGCTTCCACCATAACTGGGCCTGGCCAAGTAGCTTAAGTTTGGCTATCATTGCTTTATTGGTAGAAGCAGTTTGTGAAGCATCAAAATAATTGTCCATAGACTCAGTCCATATCCATGTCTTTGCTGTGATATCTATTCCTTCTCCATCAAACTCGGGTGCCTTAATTTACTTGAGAAGAAATTTCTTCTCTTGCATGTCAGCATTTGTGGGTGCAGGAGGTGCCTAACAATCAAGCCATACCATTTAGGTTATTCTGTTTAGGATATGTCTATGAACCATACATTAATCAATTACGCATCATTGCAAAGTTTGGCTCTGATACCAACTGTAAGGTGCCCTGTCCAGGCACGCTTTTAGTGGTCTATCGAGAAACGAATCTAAGCGTCGTTGCCTGGAACTCCCATGGAATGTTCCGAGTTTTGTCACCTAGGGTTTCCCGAATCCTCCTCGCAACAGAACTCTCACATCCAAACCCACTAGGATGGACCTGAAATTTGGGCTCCTAGTGGCCAAGGTCTCCTAATAGCATTTTAACATCGAATCTTGGTCATCCTACTTTACACAGAGATATCCAAGCCAAAGCAGACCCATGCCGCACTTGGTTCAAAGAGAATGGGAAATAAGAGGGATGCACTGCTCAACCTCTTTACCCGTAGGGCATAGTCCCATTTCGGTCCCCTAAAATGGCATAAATCGGGTTCTAACCTAAAATGGCATGAATCGGGTTCTAACCTAACAATGCCTAAAGGTCAAACGACGGTAAAATCTTGTGAGAAGCCTCCCAGTTCTTTGGGACCACCCTGCCATAGGACAGACCCGTCGGGGGTTCCGCCCACTCGCTTCCCTCAATAGCTTTAGTTTTCTAATTAGGTCCTACCACATTTATGTGTGACATTTAAAATTAGCTTCATTAATTAATCCTTTTAGAGAACATGGTTTGTTTGCATAACTTATAGCACAGACACAAAAATAGAGCAAGCCAACTATTGACAAACAAGTTCAAACAAGTTCCTTAACTTATCTTCAAGTTAATCTTTGTCCCCCGCCCATACAGGAGAAATTATGTATCCCTTGTCTCTACCAGAAGTATCTCTTCTGCCCTGCAGAAGTAACTAGTCCAAATCACATGGCACCACAAATTTAATCCTTTATCTAGAATATGATCTCCCAACATGCCCAGACGTTGGGAGCCACGGAGGTCTTCAACTCCATTCTAGATCTAGCAAGGAGCGTCCATAGCTCCAACTGACCTACAAGCTGTCTAGGAGCGAAATATCGTTCCCATGGTTGGCCTTTCCACCACTTGACCTTCGGCCCATTAATCGAGCAGTGCCCTCTTTGGGTTAATTCGTGGTGCGATCATGGAGGTGATCCACCTATGCAAAATATCCTTCCTTAATTAAATCCTTTAAGAATCAAGCACAAACAAGGCATTCAACCCTAATATCATTTTCCAAGAACACATTCCTTTATTCCCATGGCGACTTATCATCACAGACCCTTGCCATGCATTTACCATAAATCACAAGCACTTGGAATAATCATCCAAACAACAACTAACAACCAGTTGAATGTAAAAGCATGTAGGATGTTGTTCGATCAACCATCAAAACCAATTGCATTCTTTCCAAACAATGAAAAAATAGATGATATAACATTTCCATCATATATTTGCTCTCCCCCCTGGGATCTAAGAGCAATACTATGCAAAAATGTTTCTTAACACTTCCTTCCTTCGGCTAGGGCATATATTAAGGGTTCAAACGCTATTCATGATGTAAGTTCTATGGGTCACTTACCTTGATTGACAACCCAACCTTGAATTTGGATTGGAAAAAGTCATCATTATCCGACAGATCTCAAGACATCTTAGTTTTAACCCTTATGATTAATTTATTGTACTAGCTCTTAGTCAAGTCATGAGCCAAATAGGAAATTATCCTCGTATATCAAAATATGTTATATGCATAACGTGTAAATACTTGATAAGATAAGTGCGAGATGATCTCAAGTAATTAGACTCCAACAGGCCTTGCATTGAGCTAGAATCTAGCTCTTCTTAATATTTGGGCTCTTAGGCTAAGTACTTTTGAAGTATTTAAACTTTAAACTAGTACTTTCTATTCATGATTCTCAATGCCATATTCTTTTAGTAATTATGTTATTTATAACCCTTGACTATGCTTTAATCTAGCACTTGTATGCACAATCTTTTAATGTCATTTTTTTGACGAGTATGCCATTCATAACCCTTGACTAATTCTTCCTTGTAATTGCTCTACTAGTAAATAAGCCATATGTAACTAGGTGCAATTAACTTCCCTTGATATATGCACTTCACAAACTCCATCTTCCGAGTAGGTGAGATGAAATGATCTATACTCATGTATCATAGTATGGGGCCTAATGTATCTCATACGAGAATCAAAGCAAGCATCTATCAATTTGACAATACATTACTTACGACCGATACCGCAGTTGGATTGAAAATGATGCCTTTGCCCGAAGCTTCGTTGTTGGTTGTGGGATTGCCATCCGCATGTGACATTCTTTGCTTGGGGGCCATCGTCGCAAGTAGGCTCAAGAGATTAAGAAGGCGGAATAGATTCGAGATGGGAGAGCATAAGAGAAGATGGGTAAGTCGAGGATCGAAATAGAGGGAATTCAGCTAACTCTCTTCCTCCTTGCAGTCTCTCGGGGTGACTCTTCTCTCTCTCTCTCTCTCTCTCTCTCTCTCTCTCTCTCTCTCTCTCAAGTTTTCTCTCACAATCTCTTGGAGGGATATCCTTCTCTCTATCACTCTCTCGCAGCCTCTTAGGGTCTCCTTATATTTCTTGTGTGTTGAGATGGCAAGCTCAACACATGTGGACATGGATGATGGACCGCCTGGTTAGATGGGTCCACACGTCTACACTTAGCACGTCGGTGGTCATTATGACTCTCACATGGCCACTGACTTATTACTTATTATATTCAGGTTGTTACACCTATTTACAGCTGGCATAGTTATAGCGCCAGTCGACTAGTGTAGTCGGTTATGCATTGTTTGACTTAGTAGGCCACTTTCCTTTTATGTTTTATCTTATCTATACTTTGTGTACATTGTAAAGAGTGTGAAGAAGAAGAAGAAACCAGCAAGAAAACGTTTTGGCCTCCATCTCTCTTCTTGTCTCTTGAGGGAGCTTCTCCTTGTGCATTCTGTGTGTGTTCGGCGCAGCATCTTGAGCAACCCCCTCCACCACGCGATTCTTGACATGGTATTAGAGCCGCGCCATTGAGAGAGGCTGATTTCGAAGGTTGAAGTGAAGGAGAAGAAGCAAGGTTCGAGCAAGCAAGCTACGGGTAAGAATCTCTCCCATTCCTCCACTCCTTCTCTTGGATAGTGGGTGTGGAGGCACCGGAAGCAGAGCAAAGCAAAAATCTCAGATTGCAGTGAGATTTGGTGTGTGCAAAGAGCACTGTGTATTCTGCAGATTAGCCCTTTAGGGCTTTCCCGCAGTTATTTTGGGCATTTGAGGCCGTTTCAGGGCCCGTTTTAGAGCCGCAAGTTGCGGACAACAGTTTTAGGGTTCGCTGTGACTTCAGCTGTATCGATCGACAGTAGGTGCGCAGGTTACAGATTTCAAATCTGTAAGATTAAAGGTGTTTACCAGTGAGTAAACACGAGGTTTATCTGCAAACAGGTTGCAGATTGCATGTATTGTTGAGCAGACAGTGAAAAAGGCTGTCTAGTGTATTGTTGTGCACTACAGGTCGAGGATTGCAGAAGATTTGCTTGTTGTTTGGTATTATTCTTGTGATAATGGTAGAGAATAGTGGAAGCCCCATCATTGAGAAGCTCGACAAGAACAACTACCCTTCATGGAAGTTCCGTGTCACAAACTTTCTTATTGGAAAAGGCCTCTACGAGTTCGTTTCAGGTGAAGAAAAGGAGCCGGAGGTGAGTGATCCTCCAACTGCAGAAAAGATAAAGGCACGGAAGGAATGGAATGCAAAGGATAAAAAGGTTATGTATTGGTTGTCTGCAGTAATTGACAATAATATGCTGGGACACATTAGAAATGCAGAGAATGCATATGCAGCTTGGACCATACTTGAAAGTATGTTTTCTGTAAATACAAAGGCACAGAAGATTCAACTCAAGCAAGAGTTGAATACATTAAAGAAAGGGAAGATGTCTATAAATGAGTATGCACTGAAGGTAAGAAGCATTGCAGATGCATTGGCAGCGATTGATGCAATGCCTGATGATGATGATTTGGTGTCGTCTACCTTGGGTGGACTTAACAATGAAAAGGCTTGGAAGTCTTTTGTAACTTCCGTATATGTCAGAAAGCCATTTCCAGATTTCGATGAGTTGGTCTCCCTTATGATCACTGAAGAGATCAACATGCAGAGTGAGACATCTGAAAGAAGCGGTGAACAGGTCCAAGCTTTCTACTCCAGTTCAGGAAGGGGACGTGGCAGGTTCTCTTCAAGAGGCCGTGGTACAGGACGTGGTAGTGACAACCAGCAAAACAGATTGAATTAGCAATTTGGCGATATGCAGGTTTCAGGAGGTCGTGGTAACTTTAGAGGCAGGGGGAGCTTTAGAGGCTAACAACTCTGGTATTGTGTGCCACTACTGTGGCAAAACAGGTCATATTGCAGCCCAATGTTATACTAAGAGAGATGATATCCGCAGTGGTAAGTTGCAGCAAGGAAACTATGCATCGTCTTCACGACAGAATGAAGACAAAAATGAACGTTTGTTCATTATGCAGCATATGCTGAATGCTGTTACAGGAAAGGGAACACATGAAGATGTTTGGTATGTTGATTCAGGTGGATCCAATCATATGACCAGCCATGCAGAATGGTTTGGAGAGATGCAGAATTTGCAGAATGCAGGTTATGTGCAGACGGGTGATGACTCATTCCACCCAATTTCACACATTGGAAAAGTTCCCTTGTCCTTGCATGACGGTAAGACAAAGAGTCTTTCAGATGTATTGCATGTGCCATCTATTACAAAGAACTTGGTGTCAGTCGGTCAAATGGTAGAGCAAGGGCTACAAGTCAGATTTAATGCAAAGGGCTGCTTTGTAGAAGACTTCAATGACAAGTGCAGGTTGGTAGCAAAGGGAAGTAGAGTTGGACGTATGTTTACTCTAGATGCTGGAATTTCTACTATGAATGCTGCTATGTATGCCAAAGGAAAAGGTGTTGTTGCAGACATTGAAATTTGGCACAAACGCATTGGACATGCAAATGTACAAAGGCTGAAACTAATGCAGTCCAAAGGGTTGGTTACAGGTTTGCCTACATTTAGAGTTGCAGAATTTCAAAAGGTATGTGAAGCATGTCAGTTTGGTAAGCAGTCAAGGCAACCCTTTTCACATGATAGAAATGTAAGCAGAAATATTCTTGATGTTGTACATACAGACATTTGGGGGCCTACACAAAATGTATCTCTTGGAGGCAGTTCATACTTTGTCACATTCATTGATGATTGTTCTAGAAAGCTGTGGGTATATTTTATGAAGGAAAAGAGTGAAGCATTTGAGCACTTTAGAACTTTCAAGGCTGCAGTTGAAAGAGAAACAGGCTTGAAAGTAAAGTGCCTGAGGTCAGATGGAGGGGGAGAGTACCTCTCAAATGAGTTCAGTGATTTTCTAAGGGCTCATGGGATAAAGAGACAGTTCACATGCAGGTATACCCCACAGCAAAATGGGGTTGCAGAAAGGAAAAACAGGCATATTGCAGAAGTTGCACGTGCCTTGATGGCTGAAAAGAATATGCCTAAGCATTTTTGGTCTGAGGCTGTTCATACTGCTGTTTATATTATGAACAGAACTCCCACAGCTGCAGTTCATGGTATGACCCCCAAAGAATGTTTTACAGGTAAGAAGCCTGATGTTTCACACTTGAAAGTATTTGGTTGCATTGCGTATGTTCATGTGCCAGATGAGCTGCGGAAGAAACTGGATCCAAAGGCTGAAAAGTGTATCTTTATTGGATACTCTTTAGAGCAGAAAGGGTATCGCTGTTACAACCCTGTCACATGTAAGTTCAGAGTGAGCAGGGATGTCATCTTTGATGAAATGAGCAGTTGGTATGCATCTAGTGGTGATGCATTGGATGTTGATGATGATCATGACACTCATGTGCAGGCTGAAAGGCAAGAATCACGGACTCTTAGTGGACTAGATACATCATCTGGTAGTCCTTGGTCTGGGAGACTAAGGAGTATTTCTACATCTTCAGGTGCATCTAGTAGCACTACAGGTAAAGACAAAGGAAAGAATAAAGTGTCAGAAGGCATTGATGCAGTTCTTGATGGAGACTCCAGTGGCTCAGAGAGCTTAGATGATGAGCTTGGCATTCCTTCAGTGAGGACTCCAAGTGTGCAGAGAGCACGTGCTGATGCAAAGACTTCATTGAGTGATCCAGTGGTACGCAGGTCTAGCAGGGTGAGATACCCTATTAAAAGATTTGGTTTTGAAGGTTATGCAGCTCACCATTATGCTTATATGGTGAAACTAGTTGAGGATGTTGAGCCTACATGTTTTGAGGAGGCTGTTGGTCATGCTCATTGGGATGCAGCAATGGATGAGGAGATGGCTGCATTAGAGGCCAATAAGACTTGGGATCTAGTATCATTGCCAAAGGGAAAGAAAGCTATTGGATGTAAATGGGTTTATAAGATTAAGCACAACGCAGATGGTTCTATTAGCAGGTACAAAGCTAGGCTGGTTGCAAAAGGCTATGCTCAAACATATGGCATAGATTATGATGAAACCTTTAGTCCAGTTGCTAGGATGGCAACTGTCAGATGTGTGATTGCTTTGGCAGCAGCCAAAGGTTGGAGGTTGCAGCAAATGGATGTAAAGAATGCCTTCTTGCATGGTGATTTGCAGGAAGTAGTGTATATGGATTAGCTAGCAGGTTATGAAGATTTAGAGCATCCCACGTATGTGTGCAGGTTGAAGAAGGCACTCTATGGGCTCAAGCAAGCACCTAGAGCATGGTCTGACAAGATCAGAGAGTATCTTGTTGATATTGGCTTTTATGTTTCTAATGCTGATCACTCACTTTATGTGAGAAAGGGAGATGCAGGTTTGGTCATCATAGTCATCTATGTGGATGACTTGATTATTACAGGTGATAGTGATAGTGGGATTGTTGAAGTCAAGGGTTGTTTAAAGATGAAGTTTGAGATGAAGGGTTTAGGTGAACTAAGGTACTTCCTTGGCATTGAGGTGATCAGATGTGATGATGGTATATGGCTGTCCCAAAGACAGTATGGCTTGGATATGTTGTCCAAGTATGGTATGACTGCATGCAAACCACTTTTAGTCCCGTTGGAGCAGAATGTAAAGCTGAGTGCTGATGTTGGGGATGAGATAGAAGACCCTACTATGTTCAGGAGGATAGTGGGGAGTTTGATCTACATGACCATTACAAGGACAGACTTGAGCTACGTTGTTGGTCTTGTGAGTCAGTTTATGCAAGTACCTAGAAAGCCACATTTGGATGCAGTCAGATGCATATTGAGATATGTGAAGTCCACATTACATTATGGGCTTTTCTATGAGGCAGGTACAGACGTACAGGTGTTTGGATACACAGATGCAGATTGGGCTGGTAGTATGTCTGACAGACAATCTACTAGCGGATACATGTTCTCTCTTGGTAGTGCAGCAGTTGCTTGGAGCAGCAAAAAGCAATCTACAGTTGCTTTATCGAGTACAGAGGCTGAGTATAGAGGTACTGCTGTTGCAGCATGTGAGGTAGTATGGCTGCAAAAGTTACTGGCTGATTTGGATGTGCAAGTGGAAGGTCCAGTTGTCATTTATTGTGACAACATGAGCAGTATACAGTTGGCTAGGAACCCTGTGTTCCATGCCAGGACAAAACATATTGAGGTACACTACCACTTTGTGAGAGAGAAGGTACTAGCAGGTGAGATTGACTTAGTGTATGTCAGCACACAAGATCAGATAGCTGATATCTTCACGAAGGCAGTGGGTACAGAGAAGCTTCAAAAGTTTCGAAGCTTACTTGGAGTTGCAGAGATGCAGTTGAGCTTGAGGGGGAGTGTTGAGATGGCAAGCTCAACACATGTGGACATGGATGATGGACCGCCTGGTTAGATGGGTCCACACGTCTACACTTAGCACGTCGGTGGTCATTATGACTCTCACATGGCCACTGACTTATTACTTATTATATTCAGGTTGTTACACCTATTTACAGCTGGCATAGTTATAGCGCCAGTCGACTAGTGTAGTCGGTTATGCATTGTTTGACTTAGTAGGCCACTTTCCTTTTATGTTGTATCTTATCTATACTTTGTGTACATTGTAAAGAGTGTGAAGAAGAAGAAGAAACCAGCAAGAAAACGTTTTGGCCTCCATCTCTCTTCTTGTCTCTTGAGGGAGCTTCTCCTTGTGCATTCTGTGTGTGTTCGGTGCAGCATCTTGAGCAACCCCCTCCACCACGCGATTCTTGACATTGTGCCTCCCCCATGCCTCATATTTATAGTGGGTTAGAGGAGAGGGCTTGTGGTTGAGAAGTGGAGCTCTTTGTGGAGGGGGATCTTGGAAAGATCAGTGATCTGATGCTCAGATCATAAATATTATGGTTCCATTGGCTCGAAAAGGGGGGTAAAACTCCAAGACACTTGATTAGAAAGCTCTTAGTTCACTCCTTCTTCTTTTCTCTATTCGAAGTGTTGTTTTTTGTCTGTAGATTGCAATCACGATGCGCGTGATTTTGCAAATCCTCTCTTTATTTTTTTCTTTTTATAAAATCTCCAAACTAACTAAAACATCACTTGCCTTTTCTTTTAAATAACATCCAGTTCTAGAAATCTCCATATCTTTTTAAGATAATATCTAAAATATCTAAAATATACTAGTTTTGCCCAAAATCTAATATTTTTGGACCATCAAAACTATACACATGAATACTAGTGATTAATATAACTCATAAGTTGTGTTCACATTATAACTTATGTGAAGGTGGCTATGGTCCTTGTCGATCCGAGAAAAATATTGAATTTACGACTCAAATTTTCTAAATAAAATATTTTTAATTAAATAAAAGTCCTTAATTATTTATTTAGTTTTTTTAAAAAATACTTTAGTTAGTATTTAGTTAGTAATTTTATTAATGTATTAATTGACTAACTAACTTTCAAACTAACCAACTAACTTTTAATTGCATGGAAATATTACATCTTTGTAGTTGGGTTGATCTTTTTATAGCTCATGCACACTCAAATCTTCCCATTATTTTTCATGACTATTACTATGGGTGATACCCACTTTGTGTGCTCTATCTCGTAAATGAATCCTACATTTAGTAGCTTATCAATCTCTTCCTTCATTCCATGTGCATGCTTAGGATTCATTGCATATGGTCATTGCCTAATTGGATTTGCATTGGGGGTCATGGGAATACTATGAGTCATGATACTCGAATCTATTCCTTTCATCTCGTCTAAGGACTATGTAAACATGTTAGAGAATTTCCTTTAAGAGATTTATGAGATAATTCTCTTCCTCATTAGTTAGGTCATCCATTATATACACCAGTCAAGGCTTGTCCCCTTCCCTTGCCAAGTTGACTTCTTTAACTTTGGCTAGTCCTTCAATGTGTTCACTTGCTTGCCCTTTCTGCTTGGCTCCTACCAACAACATTATTTGATCACCTTTCTTAAACTTCATGAAGCTCTTGGATAAATCATGGGGTTCCTTTTGTTGGTCAATTTCTATAGACTTTAACAGTTTCCTTCTCATATCCTTTAGCCTCTTGCATCTTTGGTGGACTCAGAGGTCCCCCTTAGTGCATTTGGTCCCATGTGGGAGGCATTTCGAGGTCACTATCAGAGCTCACCTTTGACTAGGAGTCGTACTCACAATACTCACTTGACAAGGCTATCTTCCTTGGTGATTGTATCTTTGAGGCTGACTCTACTCCAAATAATGGCATGTTGCCAGGCTGAACTAATCCCACTTGCTCATAGTCTACCACCTCTCTAGGCATTCTAGCCAGGCTCGATTGCAATCTACCTTGACAACTCCTTTGTTCACTCTAAATGCATTGACCTCTTGAGGTTTAGAGTCTACTCTGATTTGCTCAATTACTCTTCCATCCGTGTTATATTCTATGGTCTCCACTTTCTCTCCGCTTTCCTTAGTGTGATGGAATAGTAGTCTTCATACTCATTGTTGGAATCCTATACTTAGACTATGCATTGTTTTCAAGGATCCTGTTCTCAAGATTTTTCTCCTTGGCCATGGGAGTCTAGTTGTATGACAGATTTAGGTCATGCACCTTAGTCCATCATCACTCCTTACTCTCCATGAGATCCTTGAGGGGCTTTAGGTTTGCGGTTAGGTTGCCAGCCAACTCACTTGATAGGTACTCAAAGATCTTATGGAGTTCCCATTTGTTAGTTGGGATATGATAGGTGATTGGTGTTGGTCTGTTGTGCTGATGGAACTCCTGGCCAACATGCATAGGGGTACTATGGGTAGGTTTGAAGTTGTAGCATTGTTGGGTTTAGTATTTGAATCTATAGATTTTTTATATTCACTCTTATCCTTTGAGAATGGGAGATCAATGGTTGCCAACACATGCATCCAGTCTTGCTCATCTTGAGAACAAGGAATGTACTTCCTTGTAGGTCCATACTCACTTCTAGCCTTTGAGTTACCCTTTAGCATAGCAAAGATGGCATCAAGGTCCACTGGTGAGGTTTTCCAAGTGTCCATCTCTACTTGTACACTTTTGATCTATTACCTAAAACATTAGGCCATTACCCCAATCCTCTATCACTCAGGCATTCCTCATACAAGGTCTACCTAACAAGATATCATAATCCACTCTTTTCATGAGTATGAAGTTCATGGAGAATTGAATTTCTGCTATCTTTAAAGGTCAATCCTTCAGGACTCCAAAGGGTCTAATCTTCATCCCATTTGCTAGAGTGACATTGAACCATGCGATTTCCAATGGTGAATTTTCCTAAGCTTGCAGGACTACATGGCTAAGTACAAACTCCTTCTTCTTTGTTTACTATCCCCCTTCATGTTGATCTCCTAGGGCAATGATAGGTAAGATTGTGTGCATCTCAGTGCCTTCACAAAAGGCATTCACATGTGTGGGCTTAGACATTGGATTCAACATTAGGCTTGGTATATGTGTCATGGCATCATGATCAGGTAAGTCTTGTGGTTCATGTTTATCAGTTTGTTCTACCCATCTCTTCAACCCTTGCCATAGTGCGGGGTTTTTTAGTAAGCAATTCTCCCAATGACAACGTCATAGGAGTTGATATTAGAGTGATTAGCAAGTTACCACAACCATCTTTCCCTCCTCAGCTTCATGGGCTTCCTACCAATGCTCTTGGGCCATTTGTCTATTCATGGGATCCCTATTCTACTTATGCAGCTATGCACATGGTGATTTTGCCTCCCTTGCTCTCAAGTACACGGAAGAGACTAGTTGGCTCATGGTTGAGAGTTCATTGATCTCATCCTCAATGATAGGTTCAACATCTTGCAAGTGATCTTGTGCTTATTTTATCCATTCATTGACCTTATTCATAGCCTTTAGTTGATGGTTGGGGTGAGGGTACTCTCCAACCTTAGCACTGTATTTCTACTTCTGCATTAGTAGTGACTTGATACAAAAGAGTCCAAGTGGCATAGATGGCATGATTGCTAAACTAGTGGAGGGTTTCCACCTAGAGAAATTAGTGAATAGGTGTCAAACTCCACATTTGGGACACCTCAAGTCAGCCTTCTCTCTTTTTTCTTGCTCATTTTTAGGGTAGTAAGATGAGATATGCCTTGGATGGTGGCCACATGTCCAACCATGCTATGGGCATATCTCATGGACATTTTTAGGGTAGTAAGATGAGATATGCCTTGGATGATGCCTTGGATGGTGGCCTCTACCTCTCTCTTTGCCTTAAGCCATGACCAGGATAGGCCAAAATTCCACCAATATGGGATTAGTCTCTTCATCATAAGAGACATTAGGGCTCATGTATGAGTCTTCCTCTAATGGTTTCTCTACAAAGTGCATTAGAACATTGCTTGGTAGATGGGTCTCTATAGGTCCTACTAGTCTAGGGATTCCTATTGGGTTGATGTAGATCCTTGGTGTAATATTTCCACCTCGAAATATTGAAAACCCATAATCCACACAAAAAGAAAACTAAAATAATCTCTTCATCGGTAAATATTGGGGTTAAGTGCTTACCGCGTGCGCGCATCAATAAACTCTAGCCCGCATGGAGCACAAGAGCCGAGGCTTAAAACCTGTAGCTCCCACAAGAACACCCCTTTAAAGGGTGGAAAAAAGGGGATAATGGATAATTTAATGCAAATTTTTTTAATGATAACCCCCTCCCCTCAGCTGATGCATGGCAAGGAGAGGGAGTGAGAGAAAATCATGAGTCGTGGAGGGCATGGGGAGGTGGCATGTAGCCTGACTCATGAATGGCTACCCCTTTTCCCCTTAGCCCTATAAAACCACCCCCTCCCTAAGCTTGAGGGAGGGGGAGAAGAGAGAGAGTTGAGTTGTTGCAGGAAGGTGCTACCCGCCATCGCCGCCTTCACGCTTGCTGCACCACGCTGGCCTATTGCCGCCTCACCACCATCACCATCGCCATCGTAATCATCATCCTCACCTCCTTCATCGTCAATCTCATCCTTTTTCCCAATCATTTCCCCCCCTCCTCCATGTAAGCTTCTCTTTAGAAGCTTAGAAGCTTCTAATCTTAAGCCTCCATAGGCCTGGTTCCCTTGTGCTTCTCCGGGAAACTTAAAACCAAGTCTCCAAGGCCCTGGTCCTGTGCACGGGAGAGGGAGATAACGGACAGATGTCGATTCAATACACGGAGTGACTCAGAGGAGAGTTGCTAGAACGGAATTACTGCGTCCAATGGCCCCCAAACAAAAGATGCGAGGTGCACATGCGGGAGCTTCTACTCTGAGTTCGCGTATAGATCACACCTCGAACCTCAATGCCCAGGCTCTTAAAAGTGATTCTCGCATGGAATGAATGCATTTAAGTGTGTCTTTAATACACGTAGTTGAGTTAAATACATTTGGAAATTTTAAACGCAATGATCCATTCGTTTACGAAGTTAGTGCATGTCGTGCCTTTGAAAAATGCTTGCACTTCCAAATTGCAATCCCAAACACATATTGCATAGGTTATAAGGCGGATTTGTCTAAATGCATCCTTGATTTCCTCGCAAAAATAAAACAACACATAATGCATTTAGATAATAATCTCCTAGTTGTGATTCATATGAGCTAATCATTGACATCCATTAGATGTTGTCCAAGTAGTTGCATTGCATGAAAGGGATTTGTATACCTTGCAAATCACATGTGGAGAAAATTGCATCCTAGATTGGCTGAGTGCTAAAGGACAAATTAAATCAATAATGCATGGACTTCGTTTATCGAAGTTGGATTTGGGAATGGATGAAATTTCATATTAAAGCTAGAATTCAATGCATTAAGCAATTATGAGCTTAGTTTCTGATCTAAATCAACGTAGGTTTTTATATGAGTTAACCCTAAATTGTCAATCATTATAGTTTAGGAAAGGAAAAGAAATGGTCCTTGTATATCTTATAGTTGCATAAAAGGAAAAGTTTATGAATGGCATAGTTGCATGGAATGTTGTATCTTGAATTTATTTATGTACATCTCTTAGGAAAAGTATTTGCATCTCTTCCAAGGAAAGATCACAAAACCATTAGATTGATTAGGTAATTTACTTGTTGCAAAGGTGTAACTCAAGCGATGATCACCTCAAAAGGCTAGGTAGAGTTAAGCCGTGTTAAAATTCTACCTAGTATTGCACTTGGAATGCCAAGTCAAGACTTCCAATCCCAAATATCCTGACCACATTCACAGAATGTTAGGGCTAGTTGAACGCCTATACAAGAATGATCTAGGGTTTTTACCCGAAGGATCTATTGGCCTAATACTAGACTTCCGATTGAGTTTAGAAACCCTAGGGCCAAACGTTGTCGGCCTAGTAGGGTTAGGGTTGGGCTATAGGTCAAGAAGACTCCCAAACCCTACATCTTGACCAAGGTATCCTTGACCAAGGAATACCATGCGAGGGGAGAAATAACCCCATAAGCCACGTGCAACACCTATGCAACAAGTTGCAACATCCCAAGATGTTGTGTTTAAATCACAAAGTAGAATTGCCACTCCTTGGAACAAGGTTGGCGAGTCTAAGTACAAGTATAACTTACAAAAAGGATGAGTGGTCATCTCGCTACATCACCCTTTCTTGGGCTGATTTGCCAAGTTAGGGAAGTTACGTATTGCCTAGCAAGAAATTGACCGATCAAGTTAGGATGACAAGGTTGCCGAGGAAATTGTTGATCTTAATATAGGGAGACCTAAGGTGTTGTTAATTGGGTTAACAAGGTATAAACCCTAACCCAAGGTTAAAAGGGTAAACAAGCAACAAAATCCTTGGGGATCTTGCCAAGTCGCAATTGATCCTGGATTGAATGTTGGATGCATTCGGAGAGAAGGATTCACATCTTAGCAGTTGGCCAAACAAATGACCACTAGATTGATTGTGTTTGTACAGTTAGGAGCACTGTTTGTACTTCTTTGCTCAATGAACTAAAGCTGGAAAAATAATTAATGCTTCAGGTTGAAGGCCTGGAGGGAGAGGCAGCATTAGTTACCCCTGACTATCTACTTGACCCTAACTAGGCGGGTTGTTAGCTGTGCCGGGTACGTGGACAGAACCCGCCACGAGAGGTCTCTCCGTGGGTGCTACTTGGAGCAGGAGGACACTTGGGTGCCAGGGAGGGCTCTGGCCGTAAATCCCTTGCCTCCGGGTCCTACATAAGAGGCCGATGTGACTCCAGATTGGATCTCGAGGCCCGCATACTAGTCTACGGGTGGAAACTTGGAATAGCGATCCCTGGGGATTGGTGGATTGCCTTCGGGCGGATTATGGAATAGCCTTCGGGCTGGATTATATGATGTATTCCAAAGAAGGATAAATAAGATCAATTGTTGAAAAGGAACTTGTTTGACATTGTTTTTCTATGTCAGTGCTTAAGTTACAAGAAGGAATCGGTGATTAATTGGCTAATTAAGGATGCTATTTTTGCTTGTCAAACTAAATGTGGTAGGTAATTAGATAACTAAAGCAACCCCGAGGAAAGTGCGGTGGATGTGACTATGGGTCCGTCCTATGGAAGGGTGGTCCCGGTTGGCCGGGAACTTTTCTCAAAGAAGTTGATAGCAAGGTAAATGATGACCTAGAATCCAGAGTACTAGAATCCCGATTTATGTTGTTTTAGGGAAACAGAATGGGACTATGACTTACGGGTAGAGAGGTCGAGCTTTGCATCCCTCTCGTTTCCCATTCTCCTTGAACCAAGTGCAGCATGAATCCGATTCGACCCTGACGTTTCTGTGTAAAGTAGACGATGCTAGTTACTTCCAAGGAACTTGACCATTAGGGGAACCCTGATTCAGGTCAATCCTAAGGGGGAATGGCCAGAATGCTTCTGCTTCATGGCAGACTCGGGAAGACCTAGATCGCAAACCCTATGACATTCCGTGGGAGTGCTGGGCGGCGCTTTCTGGACTCTCTTCCCGATGGGCTGCTAAGACATGTCCTATGAGCGAGTAGGTGGACAAGTTACAGTTGGTATCAGAGTTTGAACCAACGAGGAACTAATATCTATAAAAAAACTTAATGAGAAGAAGTAGAGCAAATGTTGCTACTAAGAACATTTCCTTACTTACTTATCAATGTTGACTTGCAGAGTCGCAAAGCATGGAACAAATTCTTGGTGTTCCAGGTTATGTTTATGATCGCAATGCGTGCTTCGACTTATTGACGGAGGCTCGATATGATGGATATCCTAGACCGCATCTACGATCCTTCACCCTTGTACGTGGAACACGGAGATGGATGGGTGATTCAAAAATTTATTACATAGCTGCCCACCTACTTGCGTATCTTCGAACCAACTTGAAGAGAATCAAGTGGATGGAGGACTTAAAGATTGTGAAGCTGTTCATCTTTATTGAGGCTCACATAAACGAAACCCTACATGTCGGTAGTCGAAAGGTCAAGAAAAACACGTATGTGTACGAGGAAGTGACTCGAATAATCCCTGCCGACAGAATCAAGGTGTTGGGACGTTATGACAAAAACAGGTATCAAAGGAAAGGATACCCCAAGCTTCCTATGACCTATCGATTCATGAAAATCCATGACCCCAATCCATATTATTACCCAGTTCCCGTAGCTCAATGTAATACAATCTTATTCTCCCCGAATTAATGTATCAGCTTACTCTATCATCCCAAGAATAATTGTACTCGAAAGGTCTATGCCCATATGAATGAAATAGACTTTTTTATCAATGATTGTCTTGGCTGTGAGTATTGGTAAAGAAGTTAAGTGATTAGGTCACTTGGCTAAAAGATGAATTGGGCATGAAATATAATGTGAGAAACATTTAGCAAGTTTTAACGTAAGGAATTTCAATGCTCAGGCACAACCCCAAGTGTAGATTCCTAGTCTGACCCCTATACCAAGTACGGCTGTAATACAAGAGAAGAAGTTCATTCTTAAGTGCTTCCATTCCAACGAGCCCAGTCACTTTAAAAGGCAGTGTCCCAAGCTTAATGGAGAACAACGTCAAGGGCCATCCCAAGGAACCGTCCGTGGACAAGGAGCCGCCATCAGGGCCAGAGGAAGAACCGCCAATATTGCCAATAAGGAGCTGTATGATGAAGAAGACCCAACCATGGAAGATGATTTTGAGAGGGCGACCGTTCATGCCGCTCTTCACAAGAAAGGCCCGAATCACCAATTCTCGGTGATTCAGACCCCTTCAGATTATCAAGGTAAAGGCTTCAGAACCTTGATTGATTGTGGCAGTACGCATTCCTTCATTTCACCAGTTTGTGCAAGAAGATTAGGAATAGCCACAAAAGATGCACCTACCTTACTTGTGGAATTAGCAAATGGTCGTGAGGTCACTTGTACTAGGAAAACTGCTAAGGTGAACCTAGGTATCCACGAGTGTTTGCTCAGAATGGATTGGCTTAAACCTAATGACGCCCTTATTCACTGTGGAAAGGGCCAAGTTTCCTTTCGAAATTCTGAAGGGGAATTGGTCACAACTCAAGGAGAGACTGGGAAGCCAAAAATTCAACTAGCCAAAGCATATCAGATAATAAAAGGAGTTAGAAAGGGGCTACCTGTCTATTTGATTAAGCTAAATAAGCTAGACCAGAATTAGGAGTTTAGTGAAGAACCCTCATGGCTAAAGGAGTATGCAGACGTATTTCCTGAAGAACTGACAAAACTTCCTCCTCAAATTGTGTGTGTGTGTGTGTGTGTGTGTGTGTGTGTGTGTGTGTGTGTGTGTGTGTGTGTGTGTGTGTTGTCCATCCCAGAAGAGATTAAGCTAAAGGAGCAACTCAAGCAACTATTAGACCAAGGCTACATCCATCCTAGCAGTTCGCCATGGGGAGCTCCAGTGCTGTTCCAGAAGAAGAAAGATGGAACGCTTCGGTTATGCATTGACTATAGAGGGTTGAATCAATCAACCATTAAGAACAAATACCCCATTCCAAGAATAGATGAACTTCTTGACCATCTTCAAGGTGCGAAGATCTTCTCTAAGATTGATCTCAGGTCTGGATATTATATGATAAGGATCAAGGAAGAAGATATCCCAAAGACGGCATTCAATACAAGGTATGGGCACTTTGAATTCCTTGTCATGTCAATTGGGCTAACAAATGCTCCTGCTACCTTCAACAGGCTAATGCAGGATATCTTTAGGCCATATCTTGATGACTTCGTACTCGTCTTCTTTGATGATACCCTAGTCTACTCCAAACAGGAAGAAGATCATGAACCCCATCTACGCATTATCCTTGAAACAATGAGGGCACACAAGCTTTATGCCAAGAAGAAGAAGTGTGTATTTTTCAAGTGATAGATTGAATATTTGGGATTCATTGTATCAACAGAAGGAATTTCAGTAGATCCGGTAGAGACGTTCTCGAGTGGCCAACACCAACATCTATCAAAGAAATATGTTGTTTTCTTGGATTGACAGGATGGTACAGGGTCTTTATAAAAAACTATGCCTTGATTGCAGCACCTCTGGCCGATCTACTGAAGAAGCAAGTATCAATTGCATGAACTGATGCTAACACACTTGCTTTAGGATGTGTACTTATGCAAGAAGGTCATCCTGTAGCATACTCTTCAAGGAAACTGAAGAGCAATAAAAGGAACTATGCTACTCACGATCTGGAGAGCTGTTAGCTATCATCCATGCTTTCAAGATTTGGAGACACTACTTGGTTGGTAACAAGTTTACCCTAGTAACGGATCATAAAAGTCTTAAGTGGATCTTTACCCAGAATGAGCTCAACATGAGGCAACGTTGATGGATTAAAGTGCTAGAGGAATATGATTTTGAAATCAAATACCAGCCTGGAAAGGAGAATGTAGTTGCCGATGCACTCAGTCGCAAGGCATTTCTAAATTCTCTAATTTTGCAAGATCCATCAAACAGCTAGATCTCTAGCCACAAAGGTATCCATGCCAAACAACCCAATTCTTGAGCTAGCTAGAGAAGAGTGTTGAGATATCGAGCTCCACTCGTGATACGCCAGGGTGACTATTGTGTATTTATGTCACCGACTTGTCAGTTGGCAGACGCGGTTGGTACACCGCCCATGAATAATAGCTACATGACAGCTATCCTTATCTACTCTAGTTCGTGGCTCAGTTAGTATGCCACCTTAGTTAGTTGAGTTTGGTTTGAGACCCATATATAGGGTTCTTCTATTTCTTTGTATTAGAGTTCTTTTTGGCTTACACAACTAAGAAGAGGAAAAACTGTTTTCAGCCTCCACCCTTGTGTGTATTCTCCCATTGTGCAAGTAAGAAAGCTACAAGTGAGACTCATTCCTTCTCTCCCACAATCTTGACATGGTATTAGAGCCTTGTTCATGGTAAGGAGCTCAAGAAAGCAAGCCAAGCTCGCGGTGTTTTGGTAAGAGGAGAAGTGTTGCTTTCATTTTCTGTTTTGGGAGCAGATCTATGCAGGTAGCACAGCCGAAAAGTGCAGGAGTGCATTGTCTCGAGTTGAGACGCCCTTCGCGGTGAAGCAAGAGGGTAGTATATGCTGCGGAAGTTTTCTTGATTTGAGGCCATTTCGGGGCCTATTTTGGAGGCGAAAGTTTTCTGCACGCACTCAGGAAAAGGCCCGGTTTTATGCTGTGCAGCCACTATTCTATAGGTCGGTGAAACGATACTGTAGAAATTGCATCGTATGCTTGTGCGCAGAGACATTGGGAGTTACAGAATCATCCCTGTTGCCTGTAATTCCCTTGTTGCAGTTTTCCATTCATGATGTCATTCTGCTTTTTATAGCAGTCTTTAGCCATATGACCCATTTTACCACAGTAGTAGCATTCAACATTACTGTTTGCATTTTGGCCTCTTTGCCATCCACCACGACCTCTTTGGCTCCTTAAATGCCTGCATTTGCTGTTGATTGGGAACATCAGGAAGAAGTGGTTCTTCTTCATTTCCCAACAAATTCCCAATATCCTTTTCCCATAAGGAAATTCGTCATTCTAAACTTCCATGCTTGGAAGTTGTTCTTGTCAAGCTTTTTATTTACAATTTGTGAAAGAGAATCAGACGCCATTACAGAACACTGCAAAAAATTTTGTCACTGCAAAAAACAGAGCTTCACCCTCACAAGGGCAAATCTGCAAAACTGGCGAAAGTGGTATTTGACCACACAATCACTTCCTAGTGACGATTTTGCATATACAGGAACCAAGGATGATTCTGCAACTCCCAATGTCTCTGCACACAAGCATATGATGCAATTTCTGTGGTAACTTTTCACGGACCTGTAGAACAGTGGTCACACAGCATAAAACAGGGCTTTTTCCTGAGTGCGTGCAAAAAAATTCCGCCTCCAAAACAGGCCCTGAAATGGCCTCAAATAAAAAAAACAGGGTCGCCAAGGGCTAAAGCCTTTTCCCGCAGCATATACTGCCCTCTTGCTTCACCGCGAAGGGCGTCTCAACCTGAGACAATGCGCTCTTGCAATTTTTGGCTGTGCTGCCTGCAGAGATCTGCTCCCAAAACAGAAAATGAAAGCAACACTGCTCCTCTTACCAGAACACCGCGAGCTTGGCTTGCTTTCTTGAGCTCCTTACCACGAACAAGGCTTTGATACCATGTCAAGATTGTGGGAGAGAAGGAAGGAGTCTCACTTGTAGCGTTCTTGCTTGCACAATGGGGGAATACACATAGAGGTGGAGGCTGAAAATAGTTTTTCTCTTCTTAGTTGTGTAAGACAAAAGAACTCTCGTACAAGGAAATAGAAGAACCCTATATATGGGTCTCAAACCAAACTCAACTAACTAAGGTGGCATACTAACTGAGCCACAAACTAGAGTAGATAAGGTTAGCTATCATGTAGCTATTATTCATGGGCGGTGTACCAACCGCATCTGCAACTAACAAGTCGGTGACATAAATGCACAACGGTCACCCTGGCATATCACGAGTGGAGCTCGATATCTCAACAGGCCTATGTGCATGAGAAAAGAAGACATGTGGTCTTTGATAAAGGTGAATGGGTTTTCTTGAAGGTTCCAAAATCCCGCTATGCTTCTCTTAAGGGAGGACATAATAAAATTGCTCATAGGTATTATGGTCCACACCAAATAATCAAGAGAGTTAGAGATCTTGCCTATCAAATTGATTTACCTTCAACTGCATGCATCCACAATGTCTTTCATGTATCTTAGCTCAAGAAGTATGTTGGCCCTGAAATCCAAGTTCTTGAAGAACTACCTCCCCTTGGTGAAGATGGTTTGATCATTTATGAACCTAAAAGATTATTAGTAAGTGGAAGAAAATTCTAAGGAACCAAGTTCTTGTGGAGTATCTTATTAATTGGAAGGGCTTGCCTATGGAAGAATCTTCTTGGCAACATGCTTCATATTTGGAACAATTTCCATGGCTTCTTTAAGAGGATAGTTCATTCACTGGACAATAATCAGCTTGTTGTAATAAAGTTCTTTTCTGAAGTTAAATACTTTATCTTCATCAAAATTTGATTTTCATGGCATGGCTAGATACTACATATTTTTCTCTACATTTTTGTACCTCACACATGAAAATTGGACACTTCTACTTCAAGATATGGCCAGATGTGTACTATAGCCTATTTAGGATAGCCTACAGTAGTTTGTTTCATTTACATGGTCTTTTTTCATCGACTTATTTGGTCTTCTTCAGCGTGGACTCCTATTTTAACATGACTTCATCTATTTCAAGATATTCTTGTACTCATCCTTATATCTTGTTCCCAAATTCAACTTTGAGGAAAAAGCTCTTCTAAGCTAGGATGGCTTGTAATAGAGTAAAAGTGCCTAAATGCCTTAGCCAATATTTAGCCTACTAGGTTTAAGTATAAAAGGCTAAGTTGTAACTAGCCTAGGATATTTTTGCTACTTTAAAACATTACATATTTGAGGTCTCAACCTCCCACCATCTAAAAGGGTGAATACTCTTGGCTACCATATCTTGGGACACATACCATGTTGTTGATGCCTCTCATCATTTGATTCTCAACCCCATCAATGGTAATATCATTTCATGCCTAACCACCTTGGCTATCGTTTATTGGTTAAATAGTCTATTTCTTTATATTTTTAGTTTAATGGCTTCCTATGTGGAAATTAGCTTCTTTACAAATGGCCTAGCCAGAGAGCCTCCTTGCAAGTCTTAGTGGCTGCAACATACTCTACCTCAGTGTAGTAATAGATAGGGCCATACATTTCTATACCAGAGACATCCAAGAAACAACATCTCGAAAAAATATAAAGACATAGCCAAAGATATAATTTCTACTTTCTACATGTCTAGCATAATCAGAGTCAGTGTATCCCATGACTCTTGTATCCTGGCTACCATAACAGCCCAGGGGTCCACCTTATATAACATGTAAGATACCACATGAGATCAAAAGAAACGGTATTATATTAAGTAAAATTTATAAGATTATACTTACAAAAATTATTTTTTAATTATAATTTAAAAAATCTGTAAGTTTATAAAGTAAAAGAGATCATTATAAGGTCTTATAGCATGTAAAGAAAGGGTATTTCTTAATATCCTTTGAATGCAGGTTATATAGATGATTTCTTACAACTGGACTCTCTGGGCATAACAGATACACATAGTTGTTGTGCCCTTCAAGTATCTCATGATTGTTGAAGATGTTTGCAATCCCACCTACTTCAGTCTCTTTGGAAGGAGCAGTGAGGGCTCAGGACTAGAATCCCATCATATACACAATAGGAGAAATGCTACCATCGAGTTTCCTATAAAGCATTGTACTTGATCTCTTTTCTAATGCAATGTCATACTACTTTTGTCCTTCAATAAAGTAACTGTGTCATTGTCACTCAATGCACAAGATTATGTTTCTAAGTCCAAGCTTCCATCTTGGAACCTAATTCACTTGTATAACAATCAATCATGTCAATGTCTTCATGAACTCACTCTTTCTCTTCCAATCTCCATAGCTTTCACATCTGCCATGCTCCAGATCCCACATATTTTACATGGTATCAGAGCCTAGTTGGGCATGGCACAATCCTTCTTTGCTCTCTCAATCCCTCTCCAGCTCAATCCAAGCTCAGGTTGAGTATTTAACTTCATCTCCTCACTTGAATCACACTCTCTCTATCTGGCAGCCATAGCCAGCCTGTAGCCACCTATCTTGGAGCTTCTTGATCTCCTTCTATAGGCTATATTTCCTCGCTTTCTTCTACAAAAATATTCCCTAACTCAGGTCACCTATGCCTATTACCATAGACCCCAACATTGGTGCACCTTGAGCTTGGCATTGTGTAAATCATCAGTTTTGCTGTCCAAATCTGCTTGTGTTCTGGGTAGCTCTTGTATGCAGTGCAATCATGACGAATTGCATAGGGCATTTGGATCCCATGGAGTAAGCTTACTCCTAAAAAAGAATCCCCTTGAAATTTTTAGTGTATGTGCTGGAGGAACTAAAAGACTAGTTGGGTACGTTAACCCTAATCATAGGGAGCCATAGCTAAACTTCCTAAAAGCTTCATTTTTCACCTTATTCTCTCACTGAAGTTCTTGCCACTCTGAATCACTGGCCTACTTATTCTCCAGCAAGATCTAATCAGCAAAGAGAGGAAGTTCTTGAAGTCTTTTGGAGTCTTGAGGATCTCAAGCATCAAAACCATAGCCATTAGCATTCATGCTTCATTTCCCGCAGCTCAATCTTGCTTCGCCTCACATCAGGTCTAAGATCTTTTGGATTACTCTAGCATCAAATCAAGGAGGTGAATACAAGATTTGAAGATTTGAAGATCTCTCAAGCATCTGGCTCCACAAGTGTCTCTTGATACTAGTCACTTAGTTTTTTTTTTGGGCACTTATGCTTGTTGTTAGCACACTTAAGATCATTTCTTCTGCTGAGAATTTTGGAGTTGATTTGCTATTGTCCCTGCAAATCCAACATGGAAAAAGAATCTCCAACAACTCGCTTCAAAGGAGTTAGGTTTCACACTCGGCAAACCTGCATCAAACTCATCCTGATGAAGAAGGGCCTCTAGGCCATTACCACTGGAAAAGAAAAGAAGCCTTGTGATATGGACCTTGCAATCACTTGGCAAAAGAATGATGATAAGGCTCAAGCCACTATCAAACTGGAGCTAGATGAAAGCTATATCCACCATGTGGATAACTGTGATACTTCACAGGATACTTGGAAGAGACTTGACGCTCTATTTAGTGCATAGTCTAAGTCATCAAAGTATAGTCTCTTGATTCAATTTTTCAAGCTTGAAATAAAGTCCAGCACATCACTTGCCACACATCTAAATTACATGAAAGGACTTCTAACCCAGCTTGTAGGAATCAACATTAAAATGGAAGAAGATGTTTGCATTGGTGTTCTACTTAATGCCTCTTGAATATAATAATGTATCAACAACTCTAATCAATATGCCAAACCATGAGCTTTTTGATATCCAAGCATCACTATTGGAGGAGGAAAAGAAGCTGAAAAATAAGGAAGAACCAAGCACCTTTAGAGATGAACAAGCATTATATGTTGGCAACAAGTACAAAGGCAAGAAGGATCATCTTTTCTGTTACTTCTGCAAACTAGACACACCGAGAAGTTCTGCCACCCTAGAAAGAGGTCCCAAAAGGCCTATCTAGTTGTTGTTAAAGAAGAAGAAGAACATGGAGCAAAAGAAGAACAAGAAGAAGAAGACCACCAGGAGAAGGAAAAACCTCATCAGTCCTTCTATTCGGATATAATTTTTTAGCATTGTATTTCCTAGCCCTAATGCTTCGGACATAAACTTGTAAACTCCTCATGTAACCTTATACTACAGCCTCTGTACACTTTGTGAGGCCCCTATTATGGCCTTTGGATATACACCATGTTTGTGGTACCCACACTTAGCCTTTTTTTTGCGACAGCCTCTGGTGTTTTGCCATGTCTATGGTGTACCCACACTTTGTAGGTGTTTCTTTCACTAACCTTGTACTACAGCCATGTACCCAAGGACAGGTTTTCAGTCATGTACCCAAGGGGGGTCACTTATGAATATATGTATATGTAACGTGAATACTAAAGACATGAAAATGAGCATATGAGGCAGGTTTTCAAGACCTTACCTCCTTTGCAACCTAATAGTTAAGAGCAGTACAAGGGGACCAATTTATCAAGTGTACAACAGTAGTAATTGCCTTAGACCAAAAATGTTCTGGTAAGTCTGCCTGGCTAAGCATATTGTGATATTGCTTCTAAATTTTCCTATTCATATGCTTAGCCATACCATTCTAGGGTGGGGTATACAGGGCAGTCAATTGATGCTTAACACTCTTCTCATCACAAAACTAATTAAAGGATTTAGAGACATACTCACCTCCATTATTTGACCTTAGGCATTTCAGTCTATACCTAAACTAGTTCTCAACTAAAGCAAGCCAATGCTAAAAACTATCTAAGACTTTTGATTTTTTTTAATAGGATATGCTAAACCTTATGCGTATAGTCATCAATGAAAGGTAATGAAATACTTCACACCATCTAATGACTTGCAGGGCATGGTACTACATATATCCGAATGAATGAGAGCCAATGGCTCACCCATGCATGCCATACCAAATTTTTTTATGTGTATTACATGTCTGCCTACCATATGAACAATGGTCACAAAACTCAAAAGCCCTTACAGTCAAGGGGTAAAAGATACTACAAATGGGTAAGCATTTTCATTCCTTTCAAGAGCATATACCCAAGGTGAGGATGCCACAGAGATACATGTGGAATTGCATCCACTGCCAAAATATGGTCAATTGGTCTAGATACAAGCAAGCGGTAGAGAAACTGAACTTAGCACCACATGCAATGACAAGATTCCCATAGATAATCTTCCATAATGAATCACCTAAAGAAACTATATAACCTACATAATCCAAAGTGCCAACAAAGATAAGGCTCTTCATGCAAATTGGTGCATGGCGTAAATCATGAAGAGTATACATGAAACCTGAACCAAACTATAGTTGGACATCACCAATACCAACTATCGCCAATGTGAGGTCATTACCCAAATGGACAGATCGAGTCATATTGCAATATGAGTAAAATCACTCTCTTTGAGGGGTCACATAAAAGGAAGCCCCTAGATCTATTAGCTAACATTGAGTATACCCTTGAAAAGCATCAACCAATTGTGAAGTATCAAGAGAAGAAGCTGCAAGTATGAAATCATCATCAAAATCAGTCGTCACCTTATTAATCTCTTCAACCTTAATGCTTGACTTGCTAGGGACAATGCTGCAATTATGATTAATGTCCTATACTTCACCCTTGCCTTTTTTGTGCACTTGTCGTTGCACATTTTATGGCACTGTGATCGAATATGTCTTGATTTCTCATAGTAATGACAAGTCAATGAGGAATGACGGCCACGGGACTTGCTGCAAGGCTATCCACATGATTGCAAGCAAGATAGTTGAAAGTCTCTCTAACGAGGGGGATTACTACTCCTACCACTATTGCCTCTAACTATCAAAGCATGAGAGGTGCAGAAAGCATCGATATTCTTTTGGTTAACCTCTTTACTCAAGTGTGCATCCTCTACATCTTGCAATTTTACCTCATCATTAGTAGGCATGTGTGTTGTGTTGACACACATAGCAGTACAAAATGTATCCCATGATTCAAGCAACATAACTAAGAGGAATAAGGGGAGTAGAGTACCCTTGAATTCAATCCCCTGTGAAGAAAAATGATTGATAATGGAATGAAACTCATTTAAGTGAGTTGACATAGAAGTGTCCTCCTTCATGCAAAGGTCCATGAGTTTCTTTAGCTAATACATCTGAGAAGTGGGACTCTACTGTGACCAAGCATTGCGAATATTTTCCCATAAGTCCCATGCGGACTACCCAATAGAGACAACATTATTGAACACCTGCTTAGAGAGGGAAAATATGATGGTGGACCTACATAACTCATCTAATTCAGCAAAATGCTCTATACCAATAGGTTTGGCCTTGACACCATTATGTTTCAAAGCTTAACATGTATTTTTTACATTAAAACTTGTCAGATTTGGGCCTTCCAATAGCAGTAGTTGGTGCCATCTATCTTGTCAATATTAAAGATAGTACTATCACTCAAGTCACCAGCCATAATGAAGGTAAACAAGCGCACAAACTATCAAAGCATGCTATTGTAATTACTACAAAAAACCCTAAAACCACTACTAAATCAAGCTAAAAACAAGGGGTAGTAACCAAGTAATGAACTATCCACAAACTCAATGCAAAGAACTATCAAATGGAGGTGAATGCTTACATAAGCAGTGCTATAATAGTAAGAAATTGATCCCAAAGATAGGCAATTAGTGATATAAGACAAATTGCAACTGTCAAGGAATAAATTCAACTAGTAGTGAGTAAATATGCAACTATCATTGAGAACTGTCAAAGAATTAGTGTGTCAAGCTGAGATATATCCCATAGGCATTGCCATTATGCATAGAGTGGGTCTCACGGGTAACAAAAGAGACAAACTAAAGGCACAATGGACTGAGCAATGTAACGGAAGCTCAATACATAACCAACCAAGATGCATATATCACTAACAACATTGTGGCAGAGATAGAGGTGTCGGCCCAAGAGGAATGCCAAATTAGCCCACTAAGCATCAATTGCATACATAAAGCATGACAAGAGCATGTATATATCACCAAGTCCCATAGTCTCACTAAAGACCCTCAAGCTCAATTGTGTAACCAAATGGTTAATGTAATATCCAAGTAGCAAGTAGTGGCTCCCATTGGAACAAAAATCGAATGCCAGACGAGCAAACAAAGCTCAAAATATCATGTGGAAGGCATCCCTGCATCCAAGTTCCAAGTTACATATATCCAAGAGCATCCAAAGCTCTTACTACTACTAGATCATCAAATAGCCATACATAATAGTGAATGACAACCAATGTCAAGGTTGAAAGCTCCAATCTTAGATTAAAAGCAATCCAAAAGTATAACCAACACGTGTGCTCAATGATATACCCCATTGTAGCATCTAAAGAGCTCGAAAAGTATCAATAAGCAATATGTATGAAGTTTCTCTAATAAAATAACATTTAGCCCTGCTTATTACAATAGTAAAGACCCTCTATAGTACAACTAAGCAAAAGAGTGCTCAAATCAATCCCATAGCATTCCAATACATTGGCATGACATCCCTAGATGATCCAATATCACATAGACATCCCCAGATGATTAGGCATCACATAGATATCCCAGGAAGCATCAGTGACCTCCAGACAATGAGTGAAGTGTTGTCCTAAATTGTATGATAGCAAATTGTTGTAAAGTGTGGGCCAATGACTAATCTTGGAAGCTTCAAATGAGGCCTAACTAAGTCTCAAAGTATTGAACACAATGCCAAATGGATGCCCAAGAGGACTTAGGAGCTCAGGAGCCAAGGATGAGGAATAGACTAATCAGAGATTATGGCCACAAATCTGGCACAAATCATGTTGCACTCTTGCTACCATTGCTGAGATGAAGGTGGCACTAGGGAAGCTCTGGTAGGTCTCATGGAAGCCCTGGAACAAGCCTCAAGTGGTGACATGAAGAAGATAGATCTCAATGCATATCTTGAAGTAAAGAATCCATGGCTACTATTGAAACCATGAGCTAAAGCTTTCTCTACAAGTTAAAGCAATGTCAGGTTTATTGGGATCGAGCTCTTGGGGAAGATGGCTTTGATACCAATTGAAGGGAGTGAGCCCTAAAGTGGAAGCATGGAGCAAAAGCTGTTCAAAGATGAGAGAGAGAGAGACAGGGAAACACCATATCCATGAGCCTTCAGGCTCTCAAGGTCTTTTCTTCATATTCCACACAAAACTGAGACGCACACAATACAATGTAAAGTAACCTAGTCTTAGTGTTGACTAGACTGACTAACTCTAGTCAACACACGGTCACCTACTAACACAAACCCGACTTATTCAATGTAGTCACATGGAGACAACACACACCTAGCTGTCATAGATGTCAGTTACACACCAAGACAAACTGACGGGTGGAGCTTGATTTCTAACACTCCCCCTCAAGCTCAAACCAAAAACTCAAACCATCTGCATCACTCCAAGTAGCTGTCTAAAGTAAATGAACTTATATTTACCAAGTGATTTGGTAAAGATGTCTGCTACCTGGTCTTCAGTCTTCACATGCTCCAAGTCAATCTGATCTACTAAAACCATTTCCCTGATGAAATGGTAGTGAACCTCAATGTGTTTCGATCTTGCATGATAAACAGGATTGCTTACTAACATGACACTGCTCAAATGGTCACAGTACAGCTTGACTTTGCTGTCCAAGTGTACTCCCAAGTCATTCAACAATTTCTATAATCACATAGCTTCACATGCCGCTAAGGCTGCACCACGATGCTCTGCTTCCATACTGGACAGTGCAATTGTAGGTTGTTTCCTACTCTGCCAAAACTGATCATGCTACTACCTAATCCAAATGCATAGCCGCTGGTTGACCTCCTGTCATAGGTGCAACCAACCCAGTCAGCATCAGTATACCCCATCAAGTCAAGGGTTTTCCCATATGCATAAAACAATCCATGATCTGTGGTACTCTTTACATATCTTAGAATTCTCCTGACTGCATCCAAGTGTGGTTTGCGAGGCTTCTGCATGAATTGACTGATCAGCCCCACAGCATAACTCAAGTTAGGTCTAGTGATCATGAGATAGATCAAGTTGCCTACCATTTGTCTGTACATGGTAACATTCTCAATCTCTGTTCCAACATCAATCTGCAGCTTGGCATTCTTCTCTAAAGGTGTATCCATAGGCTTGCAATTAGCCATACCATATTTTTGTAACATGTCCTGAGCATACTGCTTTTGTAGCAGCCATATGCCTTGAGGTGTAGAGACAACCTCAACCCCCAAAAAATATTTCAGCTCTCCTAGGTCCTCGACTTTAAACTCAGTTTGTAAACATGTCTTTACCTCAACAGTCCCGCTTTCATCATCTCCTGTAATGATCAAGTCATCAACATAGACAACTAGGAATACATAGCCATGATCTATCTTCTTCACAAACAAACTATGATCAGCATCACCCAATCGGAAACCATGTTGCTGCAAATAACTGCTGATGCAAGCATTCCATGCTCTGGGTGCTAATTTCATCCCATATAGTGCCTTTTTCAGCAGGCATACATGTGCTGGAAATTCTGGATGCACATAGCCTTCAGCATGTTCCATGTAAACTTCTTCCTGTAACTCTCCATTCAGAAAGGCATTCTTTACGTCCATCTGCCATAGTTTCCAGCCTCTAGCTGCTGCCAAAGCAATAACAATTCTAACTATAGCCATCTTTGCTATAGGGTTGAAAGTCTCCTCATAATCAAGACCATACTGTTGCGCATACCCTTTTGCAACTAGCCTGGCCTTATATCTTTCCAATGATCCATCTGATTTACATTTTACCTTATACACCCACTTGTAGCCAATAGGTGTTTTGCCCTTAGGCAACTATACCAAATCCCATGTGCCATTTTTAGCCAAAGCTGAATATTCCTCATCCATAGCAGCACGCCAATCCTCATCTACAACTTCCTCATCAAACTTACTTGGTTCTCTAAAACCTGTTACTTTCATCATATAAGGATAATGACAGGCTGAATATCCAGTGTAAGTGTATCTATCAACAGGTCATCTGACCCTCTCTGATCTCCTGAGCTGTGGTTCACTATGAGCTTGCCTCTCATGAGGCGGCACATAACGACTCTGCCTAGCACCTGGTGTCATAACAGACGGAATCCCCAATTCACTGTCTAAGCTATCATTGCTAGATGAATCATAACCTGCAGTGAGTGGATCTGTTACATCTTCAAAATCCTTTTCTTTTCCCTTATCTGTTCTCCCCCTCACTAACATATCCGTGTCAGTGGATGCAGTAGTGTGACTACACAACCGTCCTGTCCAAGGACTCACTGTAGATGATACATCACCTATTTGACCACTCATGGAAGTACTCTCTGCACGAGTATTTTCAACATGACTCATACTGGGTGAGCCATCAGTAGGCACTGCAACAGAGTTCCCATACCAGGATGCTAACTCATCAAATACCACATCTCTGCTTATGAGTATCTCATGCATAGAAGGTACATAACACTTATAAGCTTTCCGTTCCTGTGCATATCCCAGAAACACACTCTTCACTGCTTTAGGATCCAATTTCTTCTTCTTTTCATCTGGTATATGCACATATGCAATGCTACCAAATACCTTCAAGTGCGAAATATCAGGTTTATGACCATATAGCCTCTCATATGGAGTGACATCATGAATCCCTGCTGTAGGGGTTCGATTCAGCACATAGATAGCAATCATCACTGCTTCAGCCCAATAACCATTTGGCAGACATTCTCATTTAGCATAGCTCTAGCTGATTCCATCAAGACCCTATTTTTTCTCTCTGCAACACCGTTTTGCTACGGTGTATAGCTGCAAGTAAGCTATCTTCTAATCCCGTATTTAGCAAGATACCTGTCAAAGTAATTAGAGACATATTCACCTCCTTCATCTGATCTCAAACATGATATATAGCAGCCCAACTCATTCTCTGCATGCTTCTTGAAATCTTTGAATGCATCAAACACATTATCTTTATGCTTCAAAATATAAAGCCAAGTGTACCTACTGAAATCATCGATAAATGAGACATAATACTGTGCACCTCCAAATGAAGCATTATGTGAAGGACTCTCATCATGAGAAAACATGGCTGCCTTAAGTCCCGGAATGGTCGCATCCAAAGTAAACATCCTGCCATCTCTTTTGCCCTTGGCAATTAGCTTGCAACCATTTCCATACTCCTCAATGAAACACCCATCTTTGTTAAATCTCACTTGCAAATTCTGTTCTGCCATTTCGTGCTGCCTTTTACATTATTGATGATTATGATCTCAGCTGAATCAAAAGGAAAATAGAAGAAAATTAGGTTTTGGATCAAATGCCCTTGCACATTGACCCAAAAGATAGACACAAAGATGATCTCACACGACATGTTGAGGCTTGTATAGACACTATTGAAAAACATCCTCCTCACATGCCTCCAAATGAGCTCCCAACATGGTACTTTAGAGATCAAGCTGCCTTTCAAAGGCAGTCTACCTATACACTTTTCATCTGGTATATGCACATATGCAATGCTACCAAATACCTTCAAGTGCGAAATATCAGGTTTATGACCATATAGCCTCTCATATGGAGTGACATCATGAATCCCTGCTGTAGGGGTTAGATTCAGCACATAGATAGCAATCATCACTGCTTCAGCCCAATAACCATTTGGCAGACATTCTCATTTAGCATAGCTCTAGCTGATTCCATCAAGACCCTATTTTTTCTCTCTGCAACACCGTTTTGCTACGGTGTATAGCTGCAAGTAAGCTATCTTCTAATCCCATATTTAGCAAGATACCTGTCAAAGTAATTAGAGACATATTCACCTCCTTCATCTGATCTCAAACATGATATATAGCAGCCCAACTCATTCTCTGCATGCTTCTTGAAATCTTTGAATGCATCAAACACATCATCTTTATGCTTCAAAATATAAAGCCAAGTGTACCTACTGAAATCATCGATAAATGAGACATAATACTGTGCGCCTCCAAATGAAGCATTATGTGAAGGACTCCAGACATCAGAGTGCACCAACTGTAAAGGCCTAGTGCTGTTTTTTACATGTCTCCTGAACGAAAACCATGCCTGCTTCCCAAACTGACATGCAGGGCATACATGACCAAAGTCATTATACTTGAATTTAGGTAATCCAAGTACCACTTCCTTCTGCTGCATAGATTTCAGCTTTTGTACATTGACATATCCAATCCACTTGTGCCAAATCTCTACATCCTGAACGGCACTCTCATCATGAGAAAACATGGCTGCCTTAAGTCCCGGAATGGTCGCATCCAAAGTAAACATCCTGCCATCTCTTTTGCCCTTGGCAATTAGCTTGCAACCATTTCCATACTCCTCAATGAAACACCCATCTTTGTTAAATCTCACTTGCAAATTCTGTTCTGCCATTTCATGCTGCCTTTTACATTATTGATGATTATGATCTCAGCTGAATCAAAAGGAAAATAGAAGCAATTTAGGTTTTGGATCAAATGCCCTTGCACATTGACCCAAAAGATAGACACAAAGATGATCTCACACGACATGTTGAGGCTTGTGTAGACACTATTGAAAAACATCCTCCTCACATGCCTCCAAATGAGCTCCCAACATGGTACTTTAGAGATCAAGCTGCCTTTCAAAGGCAGTCTACCTATACACTTTTCTCCTAGGGATGAAGATGGTGATAGTGTGATCAATGTGAAGACTTTGTTCCCATAAATCCACCTAGATCATAGACTTCTCCGCCGACTTCAAGCCTCTGAGCTCAACTAAATTCTCATCATGTAAGTAAAACATATCCAAAAAAACACTCTGTCAATATATCTATTATTCCTATAAATGCTACTTCTACCTCTTCATCAAAACTGTCTTATAATCATTTCTACAAGAAGATTGGTGTGCTAGAAAAGGTGGGTTCATTTCCCATTTGGCCTATAGACGGGAAATCCCTTGAAGAAATCAAACTCCTCATATACATGATGTATGGATACGTTGGATAGAAAATTATGGAAAAGCCCCAAAACAAACTAAATTGATATTTTAAATGCAATGACACATGGATTTGTCGATTGCCTTAAACAATGGTGGGTATCCATACACTCCTAAGTCAAACTGGCTATTGTTCAACATGTAGACCCAGTCCAACTATTCTTTGAACTACTACTTGGTGAGTTAGTTGGAAACAAACTGGATGATGTGCTTGAAGCATGAGAGGCATTTTTCAAGTCTAAGCTGTGTGACCCCAGATTATATAAAGAATATCTCATATACATGAGGGATTTGCTTTATGAAGGTCTTGGTGCTCATGACAACTCAGTGAAGGAACACCTGGTATGTTCTTTCCTGGAGCCAATTCCTTTTTATTGCAAACAAGAAATGAAGAATGAAAATAGAGACTTCACTGATAGTGTAGGACAGATCATATAGACTATTGAACAGACTATTAAGGAAGTGTTCCATCATAAAAAGATGACTAAGCTAAATCAGAAATTTCCCCATTCCATTTGTAAAACTGCTTCAAAATTTGAGGTTGACTTTGGATGTAAAAATTTTATTTGTGAATCTACAAGCAAAAATGGCTACAATGGTCATAGACATCGCCATTCTTCCAACCGTCACTACAAAAAATTCAAGTCTTATTTCAACAAACAGGACTACAGTCACAAGTCCTCTAGACATTCTAGGCATTCACATCACCACATGCATGGAAAATCACATCACAAATCTGACAAGGCAAGAGACTATGACAAAGATCATAAGAAGGAATTCAAATGCTACATTTGTGGTAGTTCCTCTCATTTAGTAAACAAATGCCCCAAAAATGGAAAATGTAGTGTACATACAACATTGTGGGGAATATTGTACAAAACCTTTACAAGTGTCAAGGGGGTTGTCGGGACAAAAGGTCTGCAACAATATTTTGGATGTTGGGAACATGTTGGAATGTTACATAAAAATGTGCATCGAAGAATAGGGACCACCTTAAAAGGTGTTTATTCCCAATCTCATTTGAGGCTTTTTTTTGTCAGATAGCCTGGTACATGCTTTAGGTCTGTCCGAATGGTGAAAGGGACAAACTCAATAAAAAATTTGAAAGATTTGATAGCTTTGATCATGGCTAATATCTCTCGTTGATAGGAGGGATAATTTTGTTGAGTGCTAGTAAAGATTCTTGAAGCATATCTGCAAGGGTTAAGGGTTGAGGAATCTTCTTCACATAGACAGGCACCCCAATCAGAATCAGAGGCATTAGTGTAAAGGGTTAATGGTAGACCGGTGGGTAGGCGAAGTGGAGGAAGATGCTTAATAAGATTTTTTATATTTTGGATAGCCAATGTGTGGATTGGTTTTCAATGAAAATGGAGTTTTCTAAGTAGTAGAGGATAAAGATCTTTGGAATAGGTGGCAATATCGGGTGTAGAAGAGTTTATCCAATTTAAACACCCTAAAATTTGTTGTAATTGCCTCACACTAGTAAAAGTTTCAAGCATATCAAGGATTTTAGTGAGAACATGATCCTGTAACTTGATTGTGCCTTGGTTGATTTCCAAACCCAAAAATTCAACAGTGGTCTGGAACATCATTGATTTAGCGGGAGATAAGACCATGCCAGCATCTTCAACTGCCTTTGCAAATTGAGTGAGATGCTCAGTATACTCTATAACTGTCTCTGAAAAGAAAAGGATGTCATCGATATACACCAAACAGAAAGGGAATTTGGTAAAATTAGAGTCTATCCAGCCTTGGAATTTGGTAGTAGTCTTTATGCCAAATTGATAATGTCCTTGTGGAACACAAAAATTAGTTTATAGTGGTCTTCTTCTTTGAGTGGGAGCTGCCAGAAGCTTGACTTTAGATCAAACTTGCTAAAGATGTTTGCTTTTTTTAGTTTTTTGAGTAATAGATCCTTAAGGGTAATGGGATGTCCATGGCCTATTAAATATTTATTTAGCAATTTATAATTTAAAACAATTCTTTTCTTCCCTCTTTTTTTCTTTGAATGTTTATTTACATAAAAAGCTTGACATGCCCATGGAGAATTGGAGGGCTCTATAAGTCCTTTTTCCAAAAGAGTCTGTATCTCTTCTTTGCATAGGATCAGATCGTCATCCTTCATGCTAGAGTGGACAGCCTTTTTCGAGAAGCATTAGGCTGTGTAGGATCAGATCGTCATCCTTCATGCATGAAAGTTTTGAGATGATCTTGTATCTTCTATATAGCCGAGGCATGTGGTTGCATTTCACCTTTTATCCATTGTTCACGGGTAGCAATCTTGATTGAAGAAGTATATTCCATGATAGAATATATTATTCTACCAATTTTTGGGAGAAGAGGAATTTCAGACTTCTTACCTTTGTAGGAGATGGTACAGTGATCAGACTAAAAGGTGTAGGGAACAAGATGTTGTAGAGTATCAGTTTCAATGAGCAGGTCATATCTCATCTGCTTCATTAATTGTATTTCAATAGGGACCTTAATAGAGCCAAGTTGTAGATAAGTGTGTGTCACATGAACTAGAGTGACCTTCTTATTGTTAGAGAGTTCTACTATGATGGGGGTAGTAGATTTGATACATTGGCGAGGGAACAACTCAAAAGGAGCAATGGTTAGGCTAGAGCCTGAATCTAACAAAGCATCTACATAGAGAGAAAATTGGGGCATGTTTTTAAGCTGTACACATATCATAGGAATGGGGCCACCAGTATCCATAGCATTTATTTTGTGTTCCTGAGGTTGGGATAGCCAGATTTGGTTGACTGGTGTAGCCAAAATATTTATAGAGGAATTGAGTTCTTGTAAAATTGTAGTAGTGCCATGGGCCAAATCTTTCATGCCTACCAAAATTCTGCAGTAGACATTACACAAGGAGTGTAAATCTTATTGCATGAGGGTAAAACCTTGGACCATATCGGCTCTAGCTTGTTGGGTTCCATTATTGACAGAGGAAAGTGATTGTAGTAGTTGTGAAGCAGTCCGAGGTTGATGCATTTTTTCAAGATTATAGGGTACAAACATGTTGGCTTGTCCTTTTATTTCATGGCCAAGTGTTCTTGGTTTAGGAAGATGATATGGATTAGAAAAGAATTCTTATCGTACCTTATTCTTGTGCTTTTTTGAAGAAGAGGTTGTAGTAGTATCAGAATCATCAGATTCTGATGAGCTTTGCTTTACTTACTTTCCCTTGAATTTTCTCGAAGATTCTTCTTTGAAAGTGGAAGTAGTACCCATAAAAAATTTGCCCATTTTGTATTTTCTTCCAGGGAAATGCACTACATATACATCAACGGGTTCAAACTTGTCAGGATGAATAATGTCATCCTCAGAATCTTCAATGGAATCTGATATTGTATCGATTTCAGAATCTACAAAACCACTTGTATCTGAGTTGGATGTGTGTCAAGAAGTATTACTATTTCTGAAGTCAGAGGAAGTGTCTTTGCTATCAAAAGAATAGTTGCTAGTGTTAGAATAGTTAGATTATTCATCAGAAGAAGAAAGATTTGTAATAATGCGAATTAACTTTTGTAGCATTAGTTTGTGCTTTTCCTTTTTTGGGACATTTGTTTGCTAAATGAGAGGATCTACCAGAGATGTAGCATTTGAGTTCCTTCTTATAATCTTTGTCATAGTCTATTGACTTGTCAGATTTGTGATGTGATTTTCCATGCCTGTGGCGATGTGAATGCCTGAAATGTCTAGAGGACTTGTGATTGTAGTCCTGTTTGTTGAAATAAGAATTAAAGTTTTTGTAGTGACAGTTGGAAGAATGGCGATTATGACCATTGTAGCCATTTTTGTTGGTAGATTCACAAATACAATTTTTACATCCAAAGTCAACCTCAAATTTTGAAGCAGTTTTACAAATGGAATGGGAAAATTTCTGATTTAGCTTAGTCATCTTTTTATGATGGAACACTTCCTTAATAGTCTATTCAATAATCTATATGATCTGTCCTACACTATCAGTGAAGTCTTTGTTTTCATTCTTCATTCCTTGTTTGCAATAAAAAGGAATTGGCTCTAGGAAAGAACATACCAGGTGTTCCTTCATTGAGTTGTCATGAGCACCAAGACCTTCATAAAGCAAATCCCTCATGTATATGAGATATTCTTTATATAATCTGGGGTCACACAGCTTAGACTTGAAAAATGCCTCTATGCTTCAAGCACATCATCTAGTTTGTTTCCAACTAACTCACCAAGTAGTAGATCAAAGAATTGTTGGACTGGGTCTGCATGTTGAACAATCGCCAGTTTGACTTGGGGGTGTATAGATACCCACCATTGTTTAAGGCCACCGAAAAATCCATGTGTCATTGCATTTAAAATATCGATTTGGTTTGTTTGGAGATTTTCCACAATTTTCTATCCAATGTATGCATACATCATGTATATGAGGAGTTTGATTTCTTTAGGCGATTTCCCGTCTATAGACCAAATGGTGAATGAACCCACCTTTTCTGGCACACCAATCTTCTTGTAGAAATGATTATAAGAGAGTTTTGATGAAGAGGTAGAAGTAGCATTTATAGGAACGATAGATATATTGACAAAGTGCTTTTCTAGAGATGTTTGACTTACATGATGAGCATTTAGTTGAGCTCAAAGGACTGAAGTTGGAGAAGTCTGTGATCTATGTGGATTTATGGAAAAAAAGTCTTCATTGATCACACTATCACCATCTTCATCCGAGGAGGAAAGTGTATAGGCAGCTTGTCTTTCAAAGGCACCTTGATCTCTAAAGTACCATGCTGGGAGCTCATTTGGAGGTATGTGAGGAGGATGTTGTTCAATAGTTTCTCCCATCATTCTTGAATCTACACAAGCCTCAACATGTCATGTGAGATCATCTTTGTGTCTGTCTTCTGGGTCAATGTGCAAGGACATCTTATCCAAGACTTGATTTGCTTCTCTTTGCCTTTTGATTCAGCTAAGATCATAATCATCAATAATGTCGAAGTCAGCATGATAGTCTCTATCGGACCACAAATCTAGGAACATAAACTCAAGTTATTCTGCTAATTCTTCAATATTATGGCCAGGTTGAAGAGGTTTTTAAAAAAAACTGAAACTAGAAGGGACTTATTCTGTACATCAGTCAATCATAGGGCAGTAAATATGCTAGATTTCATGTAGTAGATTATCAACATACTCTTCATCAGAAATATCAAGATCTTCATAGCAGGAGAGGTCCTTCTCTAGGACTGGAGGTATTTTTACAGTGCCTGAGGTACCTTCTCCTATAGGGATAATCATTTTTTCTTTTCCTTTACGATCAGAAACTTGATGAACATTTAAGGTTTATGATGATGGAGAGACAAAATGGAAACTCCATCCTTTCTACAATCTTTTGTTGGAGAAAGTAGTCCAATCAGTAACATCATTTGTAGTTGACACAAGTGAAGAGAGTGTGCTTACAGGCAATATTGGAGGCTTAGATGTGGAAGATTTTACCAATTGTTGACATTAGGGCAAGGATTTGATAAAAAAGTTATTGTAATGAATCCATTTTTTCAATCAAACCAGTGAGAGCTAAGTGTGTCCAATTTGCAACCTGTAGTTCGACTATCCAAGAGGTAGCATCTTGGGGTCTCAAATAGGGAGCAACCTTATATTGGTTGTTTTCATATTCAATTTCATGAACAACATTGAGAACTGAAGAAGAGAAAGAAGCGCTTTCTATTAATTTTTTGCAATGTTAACATACACCATGTACAATTTGGATATGGAAACATGGTTGAGTATCAAACTTTAGGACATTATCCTTCTAGGAAGGAGAGACCTTGAGTTGTGGCTATAATGAGAGTCGTGGAGTCTCTAGGTCGAAAACAGGAGGTTCAGAAGGTTGAAGTTGGGACCAAAAGTAGTGTCTTGCCTCTAATGTTTTGTACCTTAATAACCTTTGGAGGCAGTTCTCTCTCTCTTTCAAGGAAGATATGTCCATCTGCCATTCATGGGGAAGCTCTATCTCAGATCAATTGACACAATCGGGAAGAAATCGTTGGGTGCTTTCATTCGATTTCATGATGATGGTCTGGCCTTTATCCTTGGGGGAGTTTACTCCTTCAACATTTCTTGGTATTACTAGTGACATGCATCTAAACACCATTCTATATTAAATAGCTAAATGGGCAAAAGAAGCCTTCATTTGCAAGCTCATAGTTCTAACATGAAGCATTAATAATTCTGCTAAGTAGGGGTCATCCATAGCGATTGCATTAATAATTCTACTAAGTAGGGGTCATCCATAGCGATTACATAATTAGAACGTAACTCGAAAAATATCGAACCATTTGATAAGGGAGATATTGCAGCTCCAACTAAACCTTCCTAGCTATCAACACTTAGCTATCCCTTTACACATCATCAATATATGGCTATCGATCTACACATCAAGCTTAGATATTTTAATCCATTGCATACACACATTGTTTATATTATCGTTTAAACTTTGTTTTAAATTAAAACTATTGATGCCATCTTGTTTGAGAACCTAATTTGAAGAACTTTACAAGAGAGGTAAGTGGAAAAAGAAGAGGCTAATATTTTGATGGAGTGAATTACATTGTCCTTCTTCGCTATAGTATAGCCATAAAAGTAATAATCCAATATCAATTGCTATGACCAAGCTTAAATATATTTTAAGCAACATGTTTACGAATCGATTCTGATAAATCAGATCCGATTCCATGGTTCTCTTTTCGTTCAGTATGATGTTTCAATGTAACATGAGTATGTAGATGTTTGGGTAGATGTTTGTTTCTTACAATACGTGATCATATGTCCAGAACAAATCGAGCAAATGTTTGTTTCTTACAATTTATTATCATATGTCTAGAACAAATTGACCATATATGTCTAGAACAAATCGAGATTTATTTGGTTTTCTTGTGCAAAGATTCAAGAACTTTTTGCAATCACGTCACTACAAAATCTGGCTTTGTTGTAGACAATTTTCTTTTTTACAAGGTTCCTTTTCAAGGTAGGAACAATCCCATATGACTTATGTGAGAGAGAGAAAATAGAAAGAAGGGCCTTTTTAAAAAAAATAAATATGCGATAATTTTGAGATAAGTTGTCCCATATCGGTAAGGCAAGAGGCTGGCCGGTCCGAGGGAACGGGACCACCACTGTGGCTCACGGACAGAGCTGTGTGATACGAGCAGCAGGCTAGTTGATGATGCGAGACTGGGCGTCGTGGGCGGTGCGCTGAGCCTGGCTGCTGGCCTGGTCGACCCCTCGCTTGGCGGAGTCGGCGGCATCGTCCAGGCCGCTCTTGGCGGAGCGTGAGGCGTTGCGGGCGCTCGACTGGGCCTGGCTGCCTGCATCCTGCAGGCCACCCTTGGCCGACGAGGCCGCTTCCTTGGCGAACCTCTTGGCCTCCCCTCCCATCTCCTGCGCCTTCTCCTGCGCGGAAGACAGGCTGTCATCCACCTTCCCTTTCATGTTATGGGCAGACTGGCTGGCTTCATCGCCGGCCTTCTCAGCCTTCCCCTTCAGCCTCTCGGCTCCCGAAGCAGCCTCGTCCTGATACATGAATTACAAGCCATCGCCGATTCTTAAAATCACTCTCAAACATTGAGAACCCGTTATGTGAGAGTTCTTACTTATGACCGCAATCGAGACTTTACACATATTCGACTGCTCTGATGTAATACTAAGGTAGTTTATATGAAGACTCACCTGATCATTAGCCGCAGAACCTATCTCTAACCTAAAAATATTATGCGCCTTAATCTTATCATGTTTCTAAAGCCTATCGTCTCATATAACTAACACTATAAGCGCCTATCATGTAGCATCTATCCAATCTAGAACGTCTCGAATGAGATGACCTCAATCCACTCAACTAGCATACATCCGACTCAATAAATCTATCGGCACTAATAGTCTATCATCTGTTCCAGCCTTGTTAGAATGAGATAACATAGTCTCATTACAATGAGGTGACATACGTACCTTGATGTTGCCAGCCTGGTCGCTGACCTTGGAGCGGGTCTTCTGGGCTTCCCTTTCGATGTTGTCTCCGAACGAGACAGCCTTATCCTTGGCTTGGGCAGCCTTGTCCTTGACGCCCTCCGCCATGTGCTGCGCCGTGTCCTTCAAGCTCTGCGTCGCCTGCTTCACTTGCCTTCCGGCCTTCTCAGCGGCACCCTGCACTTGGTCTACCACGCCCTGCTGCAGCATATCATTTCATCTGATTAATTATCATTCTTCATCAACTCGAAATGCATCTCATCCTACACTACACCTCTGTGAATGCCAGCCGCAGCGCCATACACAGTACTCACCCCTTCTTCCGCGCGGATCCGGATCAGTCCACCAGCAGATGGTGTATATCGTAACTCACAGCTGGGTGAGCTGCTCTTCCGCTTCAGAAACAGCAATGGCCCGCTGGTGTAGTGCGAAGCCGAGCCATATCTGGCGGCGCTCGATGGTTGAACAGAAGAAGCTGATGCCACGGAAACAGCAGACTGGCTTACGGTGAGAAGAGTAGCTGTAGAGGCCGCCATGTCCTCGGGTTCTACCGAAGCTTGTTGTTGCAGAGGGGGAAACGATTGCAGAGGTATCAATAAGCAACGAATCAGCGAGGTTCAGGTACTGTCTGGAGGTTGATGCTTGAGATGATCAGTCTGGGGGCGTGCACAGGGTTTTATAGGTACTCTAAATTATACGGAAGAAAGCGCTTGACAAGTGACACTCTCCGGTGTAGACAAGTGTAAGCAGCTGTTTCGTGTCGTCCACGTGTTTGCATGAGGGTGGGAAGCGAGCACGCTCAACCTAACCCTTGTTGAAGCCCACGTCGACATATATGATGAGGAATCACGGACAATGTCCGCTACAATAGGGTTTGTTCCCGTTTGCTTTATAGATACTCGCTATAGAGGGACCTCAATGTTCATAGAAAACCATTCTTTATCGTAATTCTCCCAGCTGAATTTTCAAAAAATTGGTTGAAACTCAAGTTTGTCTTAAGGAAAACCAGCTATTTTTTTGGATGATTTAAATACAAAACCGACTAATGTCAAATCCCCGTCCCCCAAAAACTTGATCACGTTTCAATGTCTTTCTTTTTCCCATCAATTGGGAAATTTAAAGTTTTTTGCAAAGCAATACAAATTTGTGCCACTAAATTTGCCTCAACATAGTCACTTGAGTGACCTTTTGTGAATCTAGGGGATCTTAGGACCCTTACAATCTCGATAGGTGGGCGGGCATCTCAATAGGCGCTCAAAGTGAGCTCCTTTACACACACAAAACTGTGTGGTTTTATGTTTTGGAGGTTGAATACTGTCATCAAATCTCAAATCATACAAATGTAAAGGTTGATGGCTTCTAGCGATATGGGATTGGTTCAAGTCCTATCAAATAAGGATGGGCATGGATGAAGTGTTTTGGGCAGTCTCTATCCCCCACACGGGTTTTTGAGTTAATAATATAATCGGAAACCTCTTCACTTTTGCCACGCATCCAAGCAACATTTACAAAATTGGTTTTGCTTATGTTCACTTTATGTGTAAGGGGCCTTATTCCTTTTCAAAAACTTTTAGGGTAAAGGGACCATTCCTATGGCACCTAAATTTTCCTATTCTAATCTCCAAAAAGACTTTACAATTGTGTGATACCTTACCCCAAATCTTGTCCACTGGATCATTACACATCTATACAAAAAGAAATTAGTCAATTTTAAAGCTCTTTCTATGCACAATAGCTAGCGATTTGATTTTAGTGTTGGGATAAAATCATGTTGAACCGATGCACATTGGAGGCTCTATAAAAATTCACATATGGACTAGTATGTGAGAGGGGTTTGAAGTCGTGCCATCCAATTACAATGTTTCTTTACTCCCCCATAAATTATCAAGATAACCGCAAGTACTTGGTCACTAGAGCCCAAGTCTTGAAATGCACCATAAATACTCCTAGTTGTCTCTCACTACAAGCACAGTTTTTTTCTTTATTCTTGAATATTTGTTAAGTCATTTTTGTTCATTGCTTGTTAAGGTTCAATTTCTATAGTGTTTTGCTATCATTGTGATGTCTTTA
The DNA here is from genome assembly GCF_053477565.2 of Lygodium microphyllum. Lineage (NCBI taxonomy): Eukaryota > Viridiplantae > Streptophyta > Polypodiopsida > Schizaeales > Lygodiaceae > Lygodium > Lygodium microphyllum. The sequence continues at coordinate 132,473,885 of NC_141152.1, read as the reverse complement.
GGGTGAAATTTTAAAATGTTAAATTATTTATGTTTTCTTTCAAAGGTTACTTTATTAAGTGATGCAATACTTTTGGTGTTGATTTGTTGTATTTCTTTCAAATGTTACTTCACCATATCATCCTCCTCTATTTGCTTCAATTATATAGTCTCTTTTTTTTGGAAGTATTCATTGCTCGAAATGAATGCATCATCTACTTTATATGCACATGCATGATCATGCGTTGGAGCATTGGTGTATTATTGTTCCGATTCACACCATATGTTTTTGATTCATATGGTCTTGTGATTCTTAGTCTTTTCAATGAGCTTGACATTAAAAACTTTCTCCATATACTCTTGGAGTATGGCCCTATTGGCTACTAAATTACATATTCTTGAAAATTTTGCTTCACTACATTAGTATAAAGTAGTAGCTTCAAATGGTCTAGGGTTTTATGTTAACATCCTTACTAAAATGAAGTCTTAATACATTTGCAATGCATACTTTCCTTAGTATTATCCAATAAGTCATATATTCATGTTTGCTCCATAAATTGGAGCTTGAAATGATCTACAATTTAAGGTTTACAAGGGGTTTACATGCTAACTAGTATGGGGTCTTGCTACCTCTACAACTTGCACTTTCCTTGCTCTTGCTATTGTCTACTAAATCATATATTATTGGCAGCTTCAATTCATTGTTGGGGTAAAGACCAATGGGTGGCCACCCATCTCTGTCTCATTAATCCTAACTATACATGTGTACACTTATTCTTTATGTTTTTAAGTGTTGCACAAGTGTTTTCATAAATTTTTTCTACAATTTGGCACTAGACTCTATTAATTAGGTCACATGTTATAGTGTACACTATATAGATATTGTATATGGGTTACATATTAAAGCTTACAAATTACTCGATACAACCTATGTCAAATTGCAAATTGCAAATTCTAGAGTTCTAGAATTTATTATTAATGATTATTTAATGGAGCAAATATTGTGATATATGTACTATTGCAATGTGCTACTTGCATATGCTATTAGCTATTATGAGATACTATGATATGTGCATGTCAATAAGCAATTTAGCAAACATTGTTTTGATTTTGTTGTAGCCGTATCAATAAAATCTATTGTTCATGTACTTTTGGACAACTTTATGCTATTTATACGTTGTTATGTTTGTAAAAGACTTATTGATACAATAGTGTAGAGCACTAATACTATGTAATAATTTACATAGATTTTGGACAGTATTATATGCCTAATTTCTCATAAATGGTTCATTCGTCTTATTCTCGATTCTAGTTTTATTGAGAAATTGTTGTAGAAATTATGCCAATTACTACTACTTTTTTTTTTGGGAATTTGTTAGCTTCTTCTACTTGGCAATTAGTTGTTGATTGGGAAAATGGCTTCATCATATGTTGTGGGGATTTGGAACTCTATAATGTCAAGAACTATGATGGTAAAAAATTTTGTTTGTGGAAAGAGCAAATCTAGGATGTCTTGATATAAAACAAACTTAAAGCCAATATGAGATATAGATGCAAAATCTATGAACATATTTCAAGAGGACTAAAAGGAGTTGGATGCATTGGCTACCCACTATTACATTGCATTTGACAAATCTAGTTTATCTTACAGTTGTGAATTTAATGACTGTGTATGACTTATGGAAAAAGTTATTTGAAACATATGAGAAGGAGATTGCCTCAAATGAAATATACCTAGTGAAGCACTATTTGAGTTGCAGATGAAGGATGTTACTAATATTGCCTCCCATCTCATGAAGTTCAACATAATATTTAGTTAAATATAGGCATAGAAACTAAAGTTTGAAAATGAGGCTAAGTCAATATTTCGAGTATATTTCTTGCATGTATCATGGGACATATTTAGGATAGTCATCAATAATTTAACTTCAAATGGTGAGTAAAGCTCAATGATGTTGCAAATAGTTTATTGGATGAATAGGTATGCAAGAAATCCATGGGCCAACTTGGTAGAAATGGTTAGGTATTGGCAACTGAAGAAGAAAGATACTTGATTCTAGTGTCCCTTTTCATGTAGCTTCTCATAGGTACTAGTTTTGTTCATATGACAATAGTAGTCATGGATCGTTCCACTTTGTAAACTATATGTGTGATATAGCCGATACAAAAGATGTGCAAAATTCATTTTTGAATAGATCTATATTCACCCTTAATAATGTATTACATGTCTCGAAGCTCATGATAAGCTTGATTTATATTGGCCAACTTGCACTACAAGGGACTGGGGCAATAGCGACGCCGATTAGCGACGGCGTTTATCGGCGTCGCTATATGCGTCGCTATTTGCGTCGCTATACGCGTCGCTATTTGCGTCGCATTTGCGATGCAAATAGCGACGCAAATAGCGACGCAAATAGCGACGCAAATAGCGACGCATATAGCGACGCCGCAGGGAAAAAAAAGCGCGGCCGAAACCAGAGCGCCGTTTTCATTTTGTTTTCTTCGCCTTTTGAGAGCGAGAGCGAGGGAGAGAGCCAAGGCTTTGTGAAAGAAGAGGAGGAAGAGACTTGTTGCCGCCGCCGCCGCCACCGCCACCGTCGTTGTTCGCGAAGGAGAGGAGGAGCCCTCGTTGCAAAGAGAAGCCGCCCACGCTCGCCATATCTCATTGGTGAGTCTCCCTCTCTCTTTCTTTTACTTGTTGAAGGTTTAAATCGTTCTCTTTTGTTTATTTAGGAGAGGAAAAGAAAGAGAAGGAGAGGGAGAGGGAGAGAGAGGGAGAGAAAGAGAGGGAGAGGGAGAGAAAGAGAGTGAGAGTGCATTCTCTCTCTCTCTCTCTCCCTTTTGCTTGTTTAATGTTTAAATTACTTTCTTCTTTGCTTGTTTAGGAGAGGAAACGAGAGAGTAAGAGAGAAAGAGTGGGAGAGGGAGAGGGAAAGGGAAAGAAAGAGAAAGAGAAATAGAGGGAGAGGGAGAGGGAGGGGGAGGAAATAGGAGAGGGAGAGAAAGAAAAAGAGAGGGAGAAGGAGGGAGAGTGCATTCTCTCTCTCCCTCCCTCTCCCTTTTGCTTGTTTAATGTTTGAATCACTTTATTTTTTTCTTGTTTAGGAGAGGAAATGAGAGAGAAAGAGAGTGAGAGGGATAGGAAGGGGAAGGAAATGAGAGAGGGATAGAAAGAGAAAGAGAGGGAGAGTGCATTGTATCTCTCCCTCTCCCTTTTGCTTGGAGGATGTTTAAATCACTTTATTTTTTGCTTGTTTAGGAAATGAGAGAGAAAGAGAGATAGAGAGGGAGAGGGAGAAAAAGAGAGGGAGAGGGAGAGGGAGAGGGAGGGGGAGGGGAAGGAAATGAGAGAGGGAGAGAAAGAGGGAGGGGGAGGGAGAGGGAGCGAGGGAGCGAGGGAGAGGGAGAGGGAGAAAGAGGGAGAAAGAGGGAGGGAGAGGGAGAGGGAGGAGGAGGGAGGAAATGAGAGAGGGAGAGAAAGAGAACGAGAGGGTGAGGGAGAGGGTGAGAGAAAGAGAGGGAGAGGGTGAGGGAGAGGGAGAGGGAGAGGGAAGGGAATGAAATTTAAGATAATATACGTATCGATAATGGTATGCAATGTGCTTTGCATACGGCCACGTACTTCATCAAAATTAACCCAAAATTATTGTTATAGAAGTGGAGATCCCTTAAATTGAGTATAGGATAATTTCTCTCAGGTCTTATGACTATGAGTAGAATTGATTGAAATAAATTTTATTACTATAGTTGTAAAATTTCATAGATGGCGCGCATTAATTTTAAAATGGATTACTTATACTCAAAGCCGAGATATAACAAAAAATTATCTACCGGGACAAACAAATCGTTGAGCATGATACAAGGCCGAGATATAACATCGGAAAATCTCTCGACTACTATATACAATGCAAGGTTTATGGTCAACTTGCAAGTTGACGTACATCTCCAAAAAGCTATCCATTTAAGCCTCGTTTGCTGTAATGTAGATAAGATGGCAAACGAAGAAGGTCCTATTGTTCAAGACCGCGAGTCGTATCTTAATCAGCGTGTCCCATGTCCTTGCTCTCAATGCAAGTTGGCAATTAGACGAAAACGTCGATTGTCTATAGAACACGTACGACGATTTGGCGAGTTTCAACCTGAGATTATTGATCAGGCGATTGTAGATTTTCAGCAAACGGTATTTTCAAGTTAGCATTTTTCATGCATTGTACTCTCAAGCTAATTGAAAACCATACACAATAAGATTGGGTCTTGTTGGCAAATTTTGTGTCCAGGGGGGTGATGTCTCGACCCAAGGGGGAGAGCACCCTTTGCGGCCAATTAGAAGAGTTCGTGGACGTGAGATGGATGGATGGCAGGAGCCAATAGACCACTCGCAAGGCCCATCTATATCGTCAATGCCAGAGGAGACAGACAACCTTCCCGACTTGCCTACAATCTTGGAGCCTGAGATGGAGGCAATGATCGATGCATTGATTCCCATGGATGTTGAGACATCTGACCCGCTTAGAGAGGAAGCATCCATACCATTATATGATGGGTGCCGAGTATCTCGGTTGAAGACATTGCTTGCACTCTTAAGTGTGCAAGCGAAATACGGTTGGAGCGATACGAGTGTGACTGAGTTATTCAGGTACCTTGCATACAGACTTCATTGTTTTTTTTTTAAACAGTATTATTGTAAATATGGATGGATTTTTCAAGGTGTTTTATGATGTTTTCAGGTTATTGAAATATCATATATTGCCACCTGCAAACACCATGCCTGAGTCTCGTGATGATGCACGACATGTTTTACGGAAGCTTGGCATGGACTACAATAACATCCATGCATGTATCAACGACTGCATATTGTTTCGAGATGAATACGAGACTATGGAGACATGTCCAAAGTGTGGTGCTCACAGGTATCGACAGGACTTGCAAGGGCAGACCATCCCTCAAAAAGTCGTCAGACACTTTCCGCTCATCCCCCGCATAAACCACATGTTTCGCACGTCTGCCATGGCAAGCTTGACAACGTGGCATGTGCAGAATAGGTCTACGGATGGAGTGCAACGAATATCAGCAGATTCGCGCGCATGGAGCCACATTGACTCTACCTTCCCAGGCTTTGCGCGAGAGCCAAGGAATCTTCGGCTCGGTCTCGCCATGGATGGTGTGAACCCATTCGGTCTGCGCTCGACTTCTTACAGTGTGTGGCCTATAGTGCTTGTCAACTACAACATTCCTCCATGGCTTTCTACGAAGAAAGGACATCTCATCCTTAGCTTGCTCGTCCCGGGCCGCTACAAAGTAAAAAATATGGACGTGTATCTTCGTCCATTAGTCGATGAGCTTAAGATTTTGTGGGAGGAGGGGGTCACGGTGCAAGATATGAGCAGGCGCGATGGTCGGCGGTCAGCCAACATTCGAGCCATTCTCATGTGGACGATGCATGACTTTCCGGGATTGGGAGAGTGCTCAGGTGAGCAGACATTTGTTCACGCCGGTAATATCTATATTTTATTTCATTCAATCAAGTATTCACTAGGTCGTGGATCGCCTTGCAGGTCTCGTTACCTCAGGTTATCATGCATGTCCATTGTGTGGGCCACAGTTAGACTCCCGAAGGTCACGAACCATGAAGAAGATGGTATATCAAGGACACGCCACTTTCTTGCCGGAGGATCATGAACTCAGGGAAGGTTTTCTTGGACGACCTCCAGCACGTATGAACGCTGCAAGCTGGTACGAGCTGAAAATGGTAAACCCGGAATCACATCCAAATGGAATGCGACAGTTCTCAGTTTTCTACGAGTTGCCATATTGGACCCACTTACAGGTCAACCACTTGTTGGATCCCATGCATATTTTCAAAAATGTGGGCAGCTTGCTATGGGACCACATCACAGGAAAGAGAGACACTATAGGGTCACGAATGGATTTAAAGGAGGTAGGTAAGATGGAGGCGCTTTGGCCGCAGTCGAGTGCTGAAGGGGGAGTGCAGCTTCCTCGCGCTCCCTGGGTTTTGTCTACCAAAGAAGAGCGCATTGTGAAGCAAGTAATCAAGTCTATCCGCACTCCGACGGGTATGATGCGTTCTCTCAGGTCCGCATTTTCTAAAGATGACCAAATGTCTGGGCTAAAATCCCATGATTGGCATAAGATATGTCAGGTTTGTGAACAGAATGGATTTTAATAAGCGTGGACATTTTGAAATTTGAAAAGTGACCATTATTCTTGAAATTTGAAATTTGAAAAGCTTTCTCATTTGTGGCAGTTTGTCCTACCGATCGCGATCGCGGGATGCCTAACTCCAGAAATTCGTGGGGCCATTTACAAGCTGTCGACTTTGGTGCAATGGATCTCACAGAAAGAGATTAAGACGTCCTCTATTGAATCCGCAAGGCGGGGAGCAGTTGAGACGGTCTGTCTCTTTGAGAAATACCTGCCCACTAGCATGCTCACGATACAAGTTCACCTTCTTGTGCATCTTGTGGACGAAGTGGAGATTGCCGGACCTGTCCATACGCGATGGATGTTCTTCCTGGAGCGCTTCATGAAAACCCTGAAAGGCTTTGTGCGACAACGAGCTCGTCCGGAAGGTAGCATGGCGGAGGGTTGGTTGGTGTCAGAGGCATTAGTGCATATCTCACAATGGCTACCAACGGTGGAACCAGACAATGAAATGCTATGGACGCTCAAGGACGATGACAGGCTGACTGGAGATGTGGTGGTTGGAAATGGGGTAGAAAAAAGAATGGATGCCTCAATGGAAGAGAAAGTGAATCGCTTTTGTATGTTGCACCATGCCTCCATGGAGACGTGGCTCGCCAAGTACCAGATTGCAAGGCAAGATCGAGAGGAAGCGCGAGCTGAATTCCGACGCAGTACGCGTCACCGACCGATTCGATATCCCGAAGGCATGGAGGAGATGCCGCGGTTTATGTCAACACGATGGTTGCATGGAGCCTTGATCGCAGCATCCAGCGAAGGGGCAGAGGTCTCAATGGAGGAGTGGGAGTTCTCGAGGGGATGTAGTCCAAAGGTAATGAGGGGTTTAGAATGTGTCGTATCTGAATTTGTTTGCTACATCTAATTTGAGTGTTTCAATGTGCAGTACAAAATATATAGTGCAGCATGGTCGCGCGGACGGCATTTTCGGGTGGAGCGTATTGACAAAATGCGCTCCACAATGGACTGTGGTGTCATGGCAAGGTTTGAGCAAGAGAGCCGGCGACGAGCAACGGATCCGAACACGGTTGTGGATGAGATGGAGTATTTTGGGAATTTGCAAAGTATTATTACGGTGGATTACCGTAGCTTCTCCATGATAATATTCGATGTGCAGTGGTTCAAAGTGGTACTTGGAGGAGCTGGCGCAACGGTTCGACGAGGTCCATCTGGATTTCTCGAAATAGATTCCGAAAAAAAATGGATGGATTTGCGCGACACCTTTGTGTTGCCGGCACATTGTGAACAGGTAATCTTCTAGTCATTTGCTTGCTAATTGTAATACGACATGCTTTATGTCACAATGGTTTGAAGACGGTTTGTAAGTGTTTGTGAACAGGTAATCTTCTATCCAAATCCCCGACAACCTCGATGGTGGTATGTTATACCTTCAACTCCTAGAGGTGCGAGAGTATACGATCAAAGCGATGTTCCAGGCATAGATGAAGAATATATGCAAATAGAGGGATCGAAATTACAAGGGGTGGAGGCCACCGCAAGCTTGGAGCCCGCATCGGCTAACAATGATGGAAATACAGAAGTCGTAGAATTTTTTGAGAACGAGGCAGACTCGTTCTTTTGTGGTGACATGTCTATCGACCTTCCAGTGTATGCAGAGTTATGTCAGGAGATTAACATGGGACCATAGAATACTTCATTCTTGGAGAATTGTATTACTCAATTCGTTGTTTAGATCTTCCATAAAGGTAGATAAGATATGCATTTTAAGATGGATTTTTCAAAAATGATTTATATTAATGCGCTTTGTATAGTTTCAATTGATTATTCTAACATTATTTTTTATCTCTGCAGGTATCTTTATTTTCAGGATGAGTCGAGGGATGAGCGATGAGGAGTTTCAGGAGATGATGGCACGTATGTCTCCAGATCAGCTCGCGAGATTCAGAGAGATAGCAGATCAGGAGCTGTCTCGTTCTTCGTCAGGGCGCTCTGCTAGATCAGCTTCAGTGCGATCAGATGCTTCAGCTTCGAGCAGACGATCTCGACGCTCGCGACTTGGGCCAGAGGGAGGGACTGCGACTGCAGGAGGATCAGGGGGGTGCTGCTGTGGAGACACGGACGCGGTGTCTCCATCTCGTCGTTCAGCTAGAGCTCGGTCACCTCCAGGATTTGTCACACCTGTGGGGACGTCCACTCCAGTTACTCCGGCTTTTGCGCAGCCGTCGGCAGATGTCACGCCTTTTGGTGGCACTCCTTTTGGTGGCACCCCCTCTGGTGGCACTCCTTTTGGTGGCACCCCCTCTGGTGGCACCCCTTTCAGTGGCACTCCGGGAGAGGGTACCCCCGTCGGTACACCGGATGTTCAGGGGTCTCCTGGATATGCCCAGGAGCGTGGACGGAGATGGGAGAGGGCCCATACGAGGCACACTCCTAGGGATTATGGATACCTAGTGGATGGCAGGTCAGGAGCTATCATCATGAATGATGAGGGGAGGAGGGTGATAGCTCGCATGAGGGAGTTGTGCCAACAAGTTTTTCGGCACAACGTCCTGGATCATTGGAGGAACATACCGGAGGGGAGCAAGGAGTACATAGTAGCATCCTTGCATGAGGAGTTCCCGGTGCCAGCCGCAGTGGATAGATTCTCTACGGGCTGGATGATGGATTGCATGCGTGCATACATGTCACATAGACGATCCGACGCACGTAAGGCAATCAAGAGTGGGGCTCCAAAGCCCGAGTGGTTAGATGCAGAGGACTGGCGCCGACTGAGGGAGGAGGCTACAAATTCGCCAGGACGTTGGAGTCAGCAGCGGGAGGCGGCGAGGGCACGAATCGAGGCCGGATCGGTACATCATCTTGGGAGTGGCGGCCACAGGACATATTTGGAGGACTTTGTAAGTTTCTCTTTTGTTTTGCTTATTTGTTTTTTTGAGATATTATTTGTACTGACAATCATATTTCTAACAGTTAGCATTTTGTTTTCTTTGCAGCACTCCATTACAAATCGTGATCCGCAAGGCCTTGAGACTCAATATGCAGAGAGGCACGGTCTCAGATCATTGATCGACCGATTGTACAGACGCGGCGGCCCAGTAAGTCTCTCATCTTTCATGTCCGTAGTTACCATGAGATATTTGAATGCATTATTGTATGGTGGATTGATATGTTGTTTCTTTTTCTGCAGAATCCGTTTGATGCTCCTTTGCAGAGGGACGAGCTTTCGGGGGACGACGATTTGTAGCTCGCCCTCGGATCCTTAGCGCTCACATACCTTTAGTTTTTAGTCGCCCGATCTATGTAGACATTTTCTATGTATTAGTGATATTGTTTTATGATTGTACCAATCGCATTTTATGCGATATCATGTATTTATTTCATCTATCAGTTTTATGATTTCAGTATAGATTCTTTTTGTTTGCAAACGCTTTGTATGCAGCAGTGCAGAAACTATTTTGTATGGCTCTCATACAGCACACAGTGCTATATGTGGCAGGGCAGCTTGCTGCCCTGCCACAAAATTTTTTTTTCCTCTGTTACCGTCGCTATTTGCGTCGCAAATTTACTGCAGACGTCGCTATTGTCGTCGCTATCAGCGTCGCAAATTCTCTGCAACCGTCGCTATATGCGTCGCTATTTGCGTCGCTATATGCGTCGCATTTGCGACGCATATAGCGACGCAAATAGCGACGCATATAGCGACGCAAATAGCGACGATTCCATGGCGTCGTCAATAATGACGCTTTTTCCGACGACGGGGGCAAATTTTGTTGTTTGTATTTTCGTCGCTTTAAACGTCGCTATAAGGTCTATATCTTGTAGTGTTGATGACTTAGGATATTCCACTTCCTTTATAGTCAATCATAAAAAGTCCATCAAGGCTCACTTGTTGTAGCTAGAGGAGCCGAATATGGAATTGTATATCCTCTTTATATATCCATTGTAAAATATCATGTAATTTCAATAATTAAGAAACCAAGTGTATCTTTGTAACATCATTGGCTATGTCACATATCTTAGAAAATGATTAAAATGCATTCTCATTTGGGATACTTAACTAATTTTAAATTTTTCTAAATTTTTAATACATGACCATTGTATATATAGTAAACATGCTCATTTAGCCTAGAAAAGGAACTTAAAGAGAAGGAAGAGTGAGCCATTGACTTTGTATATAGTGATATATGTGGGTCTACTAGATCTTTAGGAAGACATCCTACCTTATTGCATTTGTTGATTATGTGACTAAGAAAGTGTGGGATTTTCCTGAGCCTAAGAAGTATGATGCATTGTCTTGCATCCCAAAAAAATTTGCACTTGTAAAAAATCAAATTTGAAAGAGAACAAAGTGTCTTAGTACTATTGTGGAGACCATGTCTTTCACGAATTCAAAAGTTGCTATGAAGTGTATAGCATCAAGAGGGAGCTCAATGTACTTGGTAAACCTATGAAAAATGGGGTGGAAAACCGTATTAACAAGACCATTAATGAAATGATGCTATACATGCTTTCAAATAGTGGTCTTACTCAATGGTTTTAGATTGAAGGTATGGTGACCATTTGTACATTTGATAAACATGTCACCAAATTATACATCAGGTTGTGGCATTCCTAAGGAGGCTTACATACGAAAGAAGTCTTTATGTTAACATTTTAGAGCGTTTTACTATGAAGTTTATGTGCATATGCCAAAATCTAAAGATAGTAATTTGGAGCCATATACAAGAAAATTTATATTTATAAACTATGGATTAAATGGAAAAATAGAATACCACATTTTGGATCAAGAAGCTAGGAAGATCATGTGTAGTAATGAAATTTTAAACAGATGCATGAATAATCCCCCTCCCCAAGGAAGTGGGAAAAAAAGAGTTACTTTTCAAGATGCATTAGCACCTCTTATATTGCTACAAAGGGAAGATCCTAGTGCGCCAAGTATATAGAGAGGGCTTAAGTGGTACTTCTACTAGTGAGCAAGAAGTAGACATATTTGTTGAGTAGTAGGTTGAGAGCCTTGTGGTATCTCATGAAAAAAGAGTGGAGGATAGAATTGAAAAGATGGAGGGAGAGAGAGGGAGCTTGAGCTTGCAAGAAGACACAAAGTACACAGAGAGAGAATGCACACAACATAGGAAGATAAAACCCTAATATCTCGTATTCTTCTTCTTCTTTACTATATGAGTCTACCAATAATAAGAGAGAATGCAACACACATAATATACAAGCCATCCAAAATTTGAACATGCTAAGTAGAAAGATAGCTAGACCGATATCTTGTAACTCAAGTAGGTGGACCACCAACTGATGTCCAGCTATCATGGGGGATTCACTAGTAGTACGAAGGAGACGTCACATGCGTGCAAGAAATACATGAAAATATCCCTTATCTACCCCCTATTTATGGGACCTTACATTATAAAATGTACCTTCCTTCCCTTAAATAACCCCCCTCCCTTACACTCACATGGTACCATAGGTAAATCCTAGTGGACCCCCCAAGCCAGCTATAAAGTATCATTGGAATGATATGCCAATGCACGTACCAATCATGTCAGTGATATGAATGCAAAAATGATCATCCAAGTACAAGAGTGTTAGCTCGTGTTGAGCTTGAAAAATCAACAAAAATTCTTGTTCAAATTTATCCCATTATGTTATGAAGATCTATCCATGATTGTCATCTCCCACAATAGATTTTAGTTTGAGGTTGACTATGTGATGCTAACAGACTGTGGGAAGACATGTTATTGTGAAAATTCCATGACTTGTGTGATGGATAGGCTTAAATGGGAGCTAGCTATGTATTTTGAAATGGATTACATCATGAATAATCAGACTTGGGAGCTATTTACTTTTCCAAAGGGCAAGAATGCTTTACTATGTAAGTGGATTTACAAATTGAAGGTTACAACTCATATTGCTAAGCCAATATATAAGGCATATGTGGTAGCCACAGGCTTCAAGTGCAAGAAAAGTGTGGATTTTGATTATATATTTTCATCTATGGTAAAAATGACTACTCTAATATCTATGATTTCATTGATTGCTAAAGAAGATATGAATGTTACATAGTGGATATAATGACAATATTCTTACATTATGACTACTTCATGATGAGATCTACATGTAGCAACCAAAGACATTTGTAGGCCCCATGGGAATAGTACAATAATTTTGATGCTTGTATGAAGCATGCTTAGATTTTAAAAAAAGTGAGACAAATCACTGCTTATATTCTAGAAAAGCTAAGTATAGTAGCTTGATAGTATTGGCAGATGATATATTGAATGCTAGGAGAAATAGGTATGAGATTGATACCCTAAAGAAAGGTTAATTTAAAAAAATTTGAGATGGAAAATTTGGGGAATTGGAATCCTCAAGTACTCCATTTCTTTGATATATGAAACTTAGACTTGATGATGATTGTCCCAAATCCGATGTGAAAAAGGTTGACATGGCCAAGGTTCCTGATACATTGTGCATGGGCAATCTCATGTATACCATCATTACTACTCACTTAGACATTGTATTTGCAATGGGAACTATGAGTACATACATGTCAAATCCTAATACGAAACATTGAGAAGTAGTATAAGGAAACTTGAGGTACTTGAGTGGTACAAGGGATATGTGCATATGCTTTGAGAGGAGTAATAATGGTGTACTTGGATACACAAAGGCAAACTATGCAAGGAATGTTAACAACATAAAGTCAACACTAGATATGTGGTTACCTTATATGGTGGTGCAATCACATGGATGTATTGTTTGCAAAATTATATGTCATTATCTACCACCATTAAGGGAGAGTATGTAGTAGCCACAAAGACATGCAAAAAAGTCGTATGGATTACTTTGTCTAGTGAGAGTTTTGGGCCTTGGAGAAGATATGCCATTGTTGTGTGGCGATAGAAAGAGTGCCATTATGCTACCAAAGAATCCTATGTTTCTTGCAAATGAAAAGCACATACAAGAAAAGTATCACTTCATTCCTCAAGTGCTTGATGACGAGTGTATTGGGCTAATCAAAGTGTATATAGAAGAAAACTATACATACTTTCTTATTAAGTGTCTATGATGCTCTAAGAAGTTTGCATACTACTAGGAGTTTATGGGTACTAGATGAGGGCACCTTACATATTCTTACCTTATATAGGCTTTTATTATTTTGTGTCTCTAAAGATCATGTTGCCTTTAAGTAGGAGATTTTTGGGGTAAAAGCTACTGGTTCTTACCCACTTCACTTACAAACCCTGATTATACATGTATACATACATCCTTTTTTTGAAAGTGAAAAGGCAATAATGTGTTTCTTACAAGAGAGTGTGATATCCTCTCTCTCTCTCTCTTTCTCATGACTATGTAGGCAAACACACACCCATTCTGTTGTGAATGTCATTTTGTGCCTATCATCCAGGTGCACTCGCACCTGGTTATAGCTAGAAAATCCATCTAGGGAAATGTAGGCTTTCTTTACTACCACTCTCTTAAACATGTGCTAGGTGTACATTAATGGATAATTGTCTCTCTTTATTGCTGCATTGAGCTTTTTGTAATTCACACACACTTGAATCTTCCCATTCTTATTTGAGACAATTACTATGGGTGATATCCAGTCTAGGTGCTCAATCTCATAAATGAATCTAGCATTCAATAGCTTGTCTATTTCCTCCTTCATAGCATGACCACACTTTGGATTCATTGTGTATAGTCTTTCTTTGACAAGTGGTGTCAGGTTGGGCATCATAGGAATGTTGTGACTTGCAATACTTGAGTCGATTCCTTTTAGCTCTTCTAAGGATCAAGTGAATACATCTACATACTCTCGTAAGAGATTAATGAGATTGTGTTCCTCTTTCTCAGTTAAGTCATCTGCTATGTACGTGGGTCAAGACTTTCCCCCTTCCCTTGCCAAGTTGACTTCTTTAACTTTAGTAGGTCCTTAGATGGGTTCACTAAACTAGTCCTATTCATTTGGTGCCACCACTATGTGGTCGCCAATGTTTGGGTAGGTCATGTGGTTTCTTTAGTCATTCAATTTTAGAGGACTTAGACTATTTTCCTTTTTCTTATTTGAGCCTCTTGCATCTTAGATGGATTGGGAGGTCGCCTTTGGTGCATTTAGTCTTAGGTGATTGTGGGATTTTTGGATCACTTCCAGAGCTGACTTCTAACTCAAAGTTGAACTATAGCCTTCACTAGAGGATGGAGTTTCCCTAGGTCATTGTAGCTCTGAGATTGATTCCATTATAAATAGTGGTGTAGCACCTGATTGCATTAATCTAGCCCACTCAGAGAGAAGGAAAAAATCAAGGCCGAGAATGAGCTTGCAGCACCAGCAAAAGCCTCCTTTGATGCCCTAAAATCACTCTTTATAGAAGTTTCCATGGCGACTCAAGGTCCCCTTCCTAGTAAAATCCGTCCTAGAAGTATTGATGAGACAGACCAACAAATGTAGTCCCATTGCCGATTTTTAAGGGAGAGTATAATGAAGATCCTGATCTTCATGTAGCAGAGTTTATGGTAGCATGTGTGGCTAACAATGCCAGAACTCCCTAGCAGTGGTTAGCAATATTCCTCACCACTTTCAAGGGTGTGGCATTTTAGTGGTATGAGAGACAAGCAATAAGAAATTTTGGAACATGGGACGACCTTCCTCACTAAATTCAGGCGTGAAGGTTTTGAAGAGGGGATGCAAGAAGAGTTCATGAAACTAAGTCAGTAGTCCCCTGGAGGAAGAGTAGAATCTTATGTCTCAAGAATGGAATCCATCTTGAAGAGATGGACCAATCATCGTTTGGATGAAGGCATCCATAAAGGAGTGTTCCTCAGAGGCCTACAACTAGAAGTTTGCAAGTTCGTGGAAGTGATAAGACCAGTCAATCTACAAGTTGCAGTGGAAGGTGCAAGACTATATGACGAAGTTGAAGCAAGGTTGTCGATGACCTCATGAAGAGGAGTCTTTGTTGAGATATCGAGCTCCACTCGTGATATGCGAGGGTGACCGTTGTGCATTCATGTCACCGACTTGTCAGTTGCAGATGCGGTTGGTACACCGCCCATGAATAATAGCTACATGATAGCTATCCTTATCTACTCTAGTTCGTGGCTCAGTTAGTATGCCACCTTAGTTAGTTGAGTTTGGTTTGAGACCCATATATAGGGTTCTTCTATTTCCTTGTACTGGAGTTCTTTTGGCTTACACAACTAAGAAGAGGAAAACTGTTTTCAACCTCCACCTGTGTGTGTATTCCCCCATTTGTGCAAGCAAGAAAGCTACAAGTGAGACTCCTTCCTTCTCTCCCACAATCTTGACATGGTATCAGAGCCTTGTTCGTGGTAAGGAGCTCAAGAAAGCAAGCCAAGCTCGCGGTGTTCTGGTTGAGATGCCCTTCGCGGTGAAGCAAGAGGGCGGTATATGCTGCGGGAGAGGGCTTCAACCCTTGGCAACCCTGTTTTTTTGATTTGAGGCCATTTCGGGGCCTGTTTTGGAGGTGGAAGTTTTCTGCACGCACTCAGGAAAAGGCCCTATTTTATGCTGTGCGACCACTGTTCTACAGGTCGGTGAAAAGTTACCATAGAAATTGCATCGTATGCTTGTGTGCAGAGACATTGGGAGTTACAGAATCATCCTTGGTTCCTGTTTATGAAAAATCGTCACTAGGAAGTGACTGTGTGGTCAAATACCACTTTCGCCAATTTTGCAGATTTGCCCTTGTGAGGGTGAAGCTGTGTTTTTTGCAGTGACAGAATTTTTTGCAATATTCTGTAATGGCGTCTGATTCTCTTTCACAGATTGTAACTGAAAAGCTTGACAAGAATAACTTCCAAGCATGGAAGTTTAGAATGATGAATTTCCTTATGGGAAAAGGATATTGGGAATTTGTTGTAGGAAATGAAGAAGAACCAGTTCTTCCTGATGTTCCCAATCAACAGCAAATGCAGGCATTCAAAGCATGGCATGAGAGAGCTAGGAAAGTTATGTACTGGCTGTCTATCAGTATTTCAGACTCTATGATTGTGCATATTCAAGATGCAAGTACGCCAAAGGAGGCATGGGATCCTTTGTCAAAAATGTATAGCACAAATACGCAAGCCAGGAAAATGCAGCTCAAGCAAGAGTTGCATAATGTGCAAAGAGAAAGTATGAGTATCAATGACTACCACATGAAGGTGAAGAAGATTGCAGATGCACTTGCTTCCATTGGGTCGCCAGTGGAAGATGATGATTTAGTTTCTGTGACCTTGAATGGTCTAGGAAAGGATTATGCACAGTTCCGAACATCCATTTCCGTCCGTGAAAGAATTTTCTAATTTTGAGGAGTTGATTGCTCTTCTAATTTCTGAGGAGCAGAGAAATGGTGGTGCATCTTCTTCAGGAGGAACTTCAAAAGAAGCTGTCTTCTACTCAAATACTGGAAGAGGTAGAGGCAGAGGTAGAGGAGGCCGATTTGGAGGCCGTGGTAGAAATCAGAATATGTAGCAAACTCAAGAAAACCAGTCCTATGGAGGAGGACGTGGTAACTCTAGAGGCAGGGGGAGCCAAAGAGGTCGTGGTGGATGGCAAAGAGGCCAAAATGCAAACAGTAATGTTGAATGCTACTACTGTGGTAAAATGGGTCATATGGCTAAAGACTGCTATAAAAAGCAGAATGACATCATGAATGGAAAACTGCAACAAGGGAATTATGCATCTTCTAGTAGACAGGGTGATGACAGAAATGAGCATTTGTTTATGGTGCAGCACATAAACAATTCTGTGACAAGTGCAAAAGAAAGCAATGATGTATGGTATGTTGACTCAGGTGCATCAAACCATATGACAGGTCATGCAGAATGGATGGAGGATGCAAGGAAAATGGAAAAACTAGGATTTGTGGAGACTGGTGATAATACTGCACATCCTATTGTGCAGATTGGAAAAATTCCTTTGTCTATGCAGGATGGGAAAAAGAAATACCTGTCTGATGTATTTCATGTCCCGAATATTATCAAGAATCTGGTTTTTGTTGGTCAAATGGTTGAGCAGGGATTGCAGGTTAGATTTAATCCTCATGGATGCTTTGTTGAGGATATGAAAAATAAAGGTCACTTGATAGCAAAAGGAAAGAAGAAGGGCAGAATGTTTACGTTGGATGCAGACATGTCTGAATTGAGTGCAGCAATGTTTGCACATGGGACCGGTGTAGTTGCAGATATTGATATCTGGCATAAACGTATTGGTCATGTTAATGTACAGCGACTTAAATCAATGCAGACCCAAAATATTGTTGCAGGATTGCCTAAATTCAAGGTTTCAGAAATGCATAAGGTATGTGAAGCCTGCCAATTTGGAAAACAGGCAAGGAAACCATTTCCTAGACATGTTCAAGAGAGTGAGAAGCCATTGTAATTAATCCACTCTGATGTGTGGACTACTAAAGCTGCATCTCTTGGAGGCTGTCATTATTTTGTCACTTTTATTGATGACTATAGCAGAAAAGTTTGGGTGTATTTTATGAAAAAGAAAAGTGAAGTTTTTGGGCATTTCAAAACTCTTAAAGCTATGGTTGAAAAAGAAACAGGCCTGCAAATAAAATGCCTAAGGTCAGATGGAGGGGGAGAGTACCTCTCAAATGAGTTTGCAAGGTTCTTGCAGGAGCATGGCATAAAGCAGCAATATTCATATAGTCATACCCCACAACAAAATGGAATTGCAAAAAGGAAAAACAAGCATATTGGAGAGGTATCTCGTGCCATGCTCAATGAAAAAGACCTGCCAGATTTTTATTGGGCTGAGGCAGTTGCTACAGCAGTCTACATAATGAACAGGACTCCCACTGTAGCAATACATGGGATGACTCGAGAGGAGAGGTATACTGGTAGGAAACCAGATATTTCTCATTTGAAAATTTTTGGTTGCATTGCCTATGTACATGTGCCAGATGAGTTGAGATCCAAGTTGGATCCAAAAGCTGAGAAGTGCATCTTTATTGGTTACTCTCTATAGCAAAAAGGATATAGATGCTATAACCCTTCTACTCGTAAGTTTACAATAAGTAGAGATGTTGTTTTTGAGGAGATGAGTAGCTGGTATAAACGAGTAAATGTGATTGATGATGTAGATGCACAAAATGGTAATGCTACACAGAATTCACAACAGTAGTCGCAGAATATTAGTGGACCTGGAGCGTCCTCTAGCAGTGGTTCACATTCTTCGCCATGGACAGGCAGATTGAGATCAGGAGAATCTTCTCAAAGCAATGCAGATAGTGGTATGCAGGTATCACGAAAAGGAAAAGAGAAGGTTGATCAGTCCTTGTTTGATGTGAATGCAGGTCACTCTTATGTGGATGGTGAATCCAGTGGCTCAGAACAGAGCATTGATGATGAGTTGGGTATTCCTTCTATTGGTACACCTGGAGTAAGGAAGACCAGGGATGTTTTGAGAGCATCTGGGAGTGAACCTACTTTGCGCAGGTCTACCAGAGCTAGGTATCCTGTGGATAGGCTGAAATATGATGGATTTATAGCCATTCACTATGCATATATGGTCAAAGTGATACAGGAACCAGAACCCACTTCTTTTGAGCAAGCCATGGGAAAAGAAAAATGGGAGAAAGCCATGGATGAAGAAATGGATGCCTTGGAAGCAAATGCTACATGGGAATTGGTACCTTTGCCTAAAGGTAAGAATGCAATTGGCTATAAGTGGGTTTATAAGGTGAAGCACAATGCAGATGGTTCTGTGAACAGATACAAAGCAAGATTAGTAGTCAAAGGGTATGCACAAACATATGGCATTGACTATGAAGAAACATTCAGTCCGGTTGCAAGGATGGAAACCGTAAGAGCAATCATTGCTATGGCTGCATCAAAGGGATAGTCTTTGCATCAGATGGATGTAAAGAATGCCTTCTTGCATGGTGATTTGCAAGAAGAGGTCTATATAGAGCAACCACCAGGTTATGTGCATACTGTTCATCCTGAGTTTGTTTGCAGGTTGAAGAAAGCCTTGTATGGCTTGAAGCAAGCACCTAGAGCATGGTCTGACAAGATAGGACAGTATCTTGTCACTTTTGGCTTTCAGATTTCCAAGGCAGATTTCTCACTTTATGTGAGAAAAACAGAGAAAGGTATTATGCTACTTGTCATTTATGTTGATGATTTGATTATGACAGGTGACAGTGATGAAGATATCCTTCATGTGAAAATGCTATTGAAGCAGAAGTTTGAGATGAAGGATTTGGGAGAGCTGCGTTATTTCTTGGGCATTAAGGTGATTAGATCACAAAGTGGGATACAGCTCTTGCAAAGGTAGTATGGATTGGACATGTCCAAATATGGGATGACACGCTGTAAGCCTATTTCCGTTCCTTTGGAGCAGAATGTGAAGCTGAGCGCAGATGCAGGTGAGCTTCTGGAAGACCCTACTATGTACAGACGCATAGTAGGAAGTTTGATTTATATGACTATTACCAAGCCAGATTTGAGCTATGCTGTTGGATTGGTCAGTCAGTTTATGCAGGCTCCAAGGAAACCGCATTTGGATGCGGCTAGACGCATACTCAGGTATGTGAAGTCCACATTGCAGTATGGACTATTTTATGAGACTGGGGTTCAGATACAGTTGCATAGATACACTGATGCTGATTGGGCTGGTAGTATTTCTGATAGACGATCTACCAGTGGATATGTGTTCTCTTTTGGGAGTGCTACAGTCACTTGGAGCAGCAAGAAACAACCTACAGTTGCCTTGTTGAGCACAGAGGCTAAGTACAGGGGTGCAGCAATGGCTGCATGTGAGGTAGCTTGGTTGCATAAGCTACTTTATGATATGTATCAGCCTCCTACAGATGGGCCAGTTGTCATTTATTGTGACAACATGAGTAGTATACACTTGGCAAATAACCCAGTCTATCATGCTAGAACAAAGCACATTGAGGTGCATTATCACTATGTGCGGGAGAGGGTTTTACTAGCTCTTATTAATCTAGTTTATGTCAGCACAGAGGATCAAGTAGCTGACATATTTACGAAGGCATTGGGCGCAGAGAAGCTGCACAAGTTCAGAGAACTGCTTGGTGTGCAGGAATTGGGATTGAGCTCGAGCGGGAGTGTTGAGATATCGAGCTCCACTCGTGATATGCCAAGGTGACCGTTGTGCATTTATGTCACCGACTTGTCAGTTGCAGATGCGGTTGGTACACTGCCCATGAATAATAGCTACATGATAGCTATCCTTATCTACTTTAGTTCGTGGCTCAGTTAGTATGCCACCTTAGTTAGTTGAGTTTTGTTTGAGACCCGTATATAGGGTTCTTCTATTTCCTTGTACTGGAGTTCTTTTGACTTACACAACTAAGAAGAGGAAAATTGTTTTCAGCCTCCACATGTGTGTGTATTCCCCCATTTGTGCAAGCAAGAAAGCTACAAGTGAGACTCCTTCCTTCTCTCCCACAATCTTGACAGTCTTACATCCTCCCATGCCAGCAATGGTGTACCCACCGAATACAATCCTAGGGACAGTTCCCTATCCCTACTCGCATATGCAAACAATGCCATAGTACAATGCACCTAATCCATAGTGGCCCGAAATGACAATGCCTCAAATGATGGTTCAACCACAACAGCAGTGGTCTCAAACAGTTCCTCCAATGTGGTGACTCAACAACAGTGGAATCCTACCCACTGGAATCAATAACCCCAAGTCTCAAGAGGAGCTTTGAATCAAAACCAGAATAGAGGACCCTCTAGATCAACCCAACTAGTGTATGCACTAATCACAGAATCTTCCCAAAACCCTACTATAAGTACTCTAGGAGGTGAAAATCTAAAGGACTACTTGTATGATTCAACGGCAAGTATCAAGAAAGAGCTTATGGATGTGATTACAGAATAGCTATAGATATTGAAGGTAAATACCATCAATATATCCACTCCTACAAGAGGTGGGAGAGATGTGATGCATTCTAATACATGGTGTGGAAAGTGCCATCAAGCCGGATATTTAGCAACTGAATGTATCCAAAAACCAACCATTCCTGGAGCCTTTTGGTCATAGAGTTTGGGGAAGATGTTGAGAATCAGCAATCACACTTACTAAACAGCCTCTTTGTATGGAGCTTTAGGATCAAGGATATGCAGGCTAACCTATCCCATATGCACAATGGTGCCTACTGTAGTTTCCTACTTTCCTATAAAGCATTGTACTTGCTTCCTTTTCTTAATGCAATGATAGTACTCTTTTCTTTTTAGTGAAGTGTCAATGTCATTGTCCACATACACAAGATTGTGTTTATGAGTCCAAGTCTCAATCTTGGAACCTAATTCACTTGTGTAACAAACAATGTCTTTTCCATCATGAGTCCACACTTCTCCTTCCATCCTCCATAGCTTCCGTCTTTGCCATGCTCTAGATCTTGCATTTCTAACATGGTATCAGAGCCCAGTTAGGCATGGCATTGCTTCTCCAGCCTCTCTTGATTCCTCTCAACCTCAATCTAGCTCAGTGTCAGCTCATGACTTCATCTCCCAACTCTACTCTCACTGAAGCTTCCATGGCAGCCATAGCCAGCAACACCCTATCAGATTGAGCTGCTTATATCTCACTCCACAGGTCAAATCTCTTGGAGCTTCCTTCTGGAAAAGTATTCCCCAACTCACAAAGCTTCCCTGTATCACATCAATCCAAGACATTTGACCATCTGGAGCTCAGCATTGTGAAAATTCTCAATCTCTGCTCTGTGTTTGCCATAGCCAGACAGGACCTACCTCACTTGGAGCTTCAATAACTTCTCAACCAGGCCACTTCAGCTCTTGATTTCTTCTAGGGAGTTGTTCCTCTACTCAAGACGCTTCATCTGGCATGAAAATCGATCACATTGCTGCGCCCTGACCCCAGCATTGCACAAATTTGTCATCGTTGTCTTGAACTACGCCGAATCTGTTCGAGCTGCCTGCGTGCTTCATACAGTCCACGATCTTGACGATTATCATGGGGCTTTAATAGCCCATGAAGTCAGCTTCCTAAGCATGTAAAATTTTTTGAAAATGATCAAGTATAGCTCCTGCAATGTTGAAAAAACTAGGCCCCTGTCTCAGAAACCCTAATTCCACCATAGCCAAAATTTCTCAAGCTTTTTTTTTCCTCAGTTTTTTTCTCTCCTGACACTCAACCCAAGCCTCTGTTACTCTAATCCATTGACCCAGCATCAAATCAAGGAGGGGAAGGACCGGAGAAGATTGAAGAACGACCGAACGATCCCAAACAAGAAGAATCAAGCTCAACATCAACACTGACATAGTGTGTTTTCACACTGTCACTAACTGTGTCTCTTGACACACTGCATTCTGCTCTTCTACTGATAAAATCTCAGAATTCTGGTGTTGATTCGCTGCTGATCTTGCAACCTCAACATGGGAAAAGACTCTCCAAATGCTCGATTCAAAGGAGTTGGGTTTCACACCTGGCAAACCCGCATCAAGCTCATCTTGATGAAAAAGGGTCTCTGGGCCATCACAAATGGCAAAGAGAAGAAACCTCGGGACGCGGACCTTGCAATTACTTGGCAAAAGAATGATGATAGAGCCGAGGCCATTATCAAACTGGAGCTAGACG
Source organism: Lygodium microphyllum (assembly GCF_053477565.2). NCBI lineage: Eukaryota > Viridiplantae > Streptophyta > Polypodiopsida > Schizaeales > Lygodiaceae > Lygodium > Lygodium microphyllum. The sequence continues at coordinate 132,451,127 of NC_141152.1, read as the reverse complement.
ACAGTTATATCCACCATGTGGATAACTGTGAGATTGTTGAGATGACAAGATCAACACATGCGGACATTGATGATGGACCGCCTGGTTAGATGGGTCCACATGTCTATACCTAGCACGTCGGTGGTCATTATGCATCTCACATGGCCACTGATTCATTACTTATTATATTCAGGTCGTTACACCTATTTACAGCTAGCATAGTTATAGCGCCAGTCGACTAGTGTAGTCGGTTATGCATTGTTTGACTTAGTAGGCCACTTTCCTTTTATGTTGTATCTTATCTATACTTTGTGTACATTGTAAAGAGTGTGGAAGAAGAAGAAGAAATCAGCAAGAAAACGTTTTGGCCTCCATCTCTCTTCTTGTCTCTTGAGTGAGCTTCTCCTTGTGCATTCTGTGTGTGTTCGGCGCAACATCTTGAGCAACCCCCTCCACCACGCGATTCTTGACATGGTATCAGAGCCGCACCACTGAGAGAGGCTGATTTCGAAGGTTGAAGCAAAGGAGAAGAAGCAAGGTTCGAGTAAGCAAGCCACGGGTAAGAAGCTCTCCCATCCTTCCACTCTTTCTCTTGGATAGTGCCTGTGAAGGCACCGGAAGCAGGGCAGAGCAAAAATCTCAGATTGCAATGAGATTTGGTGTGCGCGAAGAGCGCTGTATATTCTGCAAACATGCCCTTTAGGGCTTATCCGCAGTTATTTTGGGTATTTGAGGCCGTTTCAGGGCCCGTTTTAGAGCCGCAAGGTTGCGGACAACAGTTTCAGGGTACGCTGTGACTTCGGCTGTATCGACCGAAAGTGGATGCGCAGGTTACAGATTTCAGATCTGTAAGATCAAAGGTGTTTACCAGTGAGTAAACACAAGGTTTATCTGCAAACTGGTTTTGCATGTATTCTTGAGCAGACAGTGAAAAAGGCTGTCTGGTGTATTGCTGTGCACTACAGGTCGAGGGTTGTAGAAGTTTTGCTTGCTGTTTGGTATTATTCTTGTGATAATGGCAGAGAATAGTGGAAGCCCCATCATTGAGAAGCTCAACAAGAATAAATACCCTTCATTGAAGTTCCGTGCCACGAACTTTCTTATTGGAAAAGGCCTCTACGAGCTCATTTCAGGTGAAGAAAAGGAGCCGGAGGTGAGTGATCCTCCAACTACAGAAGAGACAAAGGCACGAAAGGAATGGAATGCAAAAGACAAGAAGGTCATGTATTGGTTGTCTGCAGTAATTGACAATAATATGTTGGCACACATTAGAAATGCAGAGAATGCATATGCAGCTTGGACCATACTTGAAAGTATGTTTTCTGTAAATACAAAGGCACGAAAGATTCAACTCAAGCAAGAGTTGAATACATTGAAGAAAGGGAAGATGTCTATCAATGAGTATGCATTGAAGATAAGGAGCATTGCAAATGCCTTGGCAGCAATTGATGCAATGCCCAATGATGATGATTTGGTGTTGTCTACCTTGGGTGGACTTAATAATGAAAAGGCTTGGAAGTCTTTTGTAACTTCCGTATATGTTAGAAAGCCATTTCCAGATTTCGATGAGTTGGTCTCCCTTATGATCACTGAAGAGATCAACATGCAGAGTGAGATATCTGAAAGAAGCGGTGAACAGGTCCAAGCTTTCTACTCCAGTTTAGGAAGGGGACGTGGCAGGTTCTCTTCAAGAGGCCGTGGTATAGGACGTGGTAGTGACAACCAGCAAAATAGATTGAATCAACAATTTAGCGATATGCAGGTTTCAGGAGGTCGTGGTAACTTTAGAGTTAGGGGGAGCTTTAGAGGAAGAGGTGGATGGCAGAACAGAGGTTCTAACAACTCTGGTATTGTGTGCCACTACTGTGGCAAAACAGGTCATATTGCAGCCCAATGTTATGCTAAGAGAGATGATATCCGCAGTGGTAAGTTGCAGCAAGGAAACTATGCATCGTCTTCACGACAGAATGAAGACAAAAATGAACGTCTGTTTGTTATGTAGCATATGCTGAATGCTGTTACAGGAAAGGGAGCACATGATGATGTTTGGTATGTTGATTCAGTTGCATCCAATCATATGACCAGCCATGCAGAATGGTTTGGAGAGATGCAGAATTTGCAGAATGCAGGTTATGTGCAGACGGGTGATGACTCATTCCACCCAATTTCACACATTGGAAAAGTTCCCTTGTCCTTGCATGATGGTAAGACAAAGAGTCTTTCAGATGTATTACACGTGCCATCTATTACAAAGAACTTGGTGTCAGTCAGTCAAATGGTAGAGCAAGGGCTGCAAGTCAGATTTAATGCAAAGGGCTGCTTTGTAGAAGATTTCAATGACAAGTGCAGGTTGGTAGCAAAGGGAAGTAGAGTTGGACATATGTTTACTCTGGATGCTGGAATTCCTACTATGAATGCTGCTATGTATGCCAAAGGAAAAGGTGTTGTTGCAGACATTGAAATTTGGCACAAACGCATTGGACATGCAAATGTACAAAGGCTAAACTTAATGCAGTCCAAAGGGTTGGTTACAGGTTTGCCTACATTTAGAGTTGCAGAATTTCAGAAGGTATGTGAAGCATGTCAGTTTGGTAAGCAGGAAAGACAACCTTTTTCACATGACAGAGATGTAAGTAGAAATATCCTTGATGTTGTGCATACAGACATTTGGGGGCCTACACAAAATTTATCTCTTGGAGGCAGTTCATACTTTGTCACATTCATTGATGATTGTTCCAGAAAGTTGTGGGTATATTTTATGAAGGAAAAGAGTGAAGCATTTGAGCACTTTAGAACTTTCAAGGCTGCAGTTGAAAGAGAAACAGGCTTGAAAGTAAAGTGCTTGAGGTCAGATGGAGGGGGAGAGTACCTCTCAAATGAGTTCAGTGATTTTCTGAGGTCTCATGGGAGAAAGAGACAGTTCACATGCAGGTATACCCCACAGCAAAATGGGGTTGCAGAAAGGAAAAACAGGCATATTGCAGAAGTTGCACGCGCCTTGATGGCTGAAAAGAATATGCCTAAGCATTTTTGGTCTGAGGCTGTTCATACTGCTGTTTATATTATGAACAGAACTCCCACAGCTGTAGTTCATGGTATGACCCCCGAAGAATGTTTTATAGGTAAGAAGCCTGATGTTTCACACTTGAAAGTGTTTGGCTGCATTGCGTATGTTCATGTGCCAGATGAGTTGCAGAGAAAACTGGATCCAAAGGCTGAAAAGTGTATCTTTATTGGATACTCTTTAGAGCAGAAAGGGTATCGCTGTTACAACCCTGTCACATGTAAGTTCAGAGTGAGCAGGGATGTCATCTTTGATGAAATGAGCAGTTGGTATGCATCTAGTGGTGATGCATTGGATGTTGATGATGATCATGATACTCATGTGCAAGCTGAAAAGCAAGAATCACAGACTCTTAGTGGACCAGAGACATCATCTATTAGTCCTTGGTCTGGGAGACTAAGGAGTACCTCTACATCTTCAGGTGCATCTAGTAGCACTACAGGTAAAGACAAAGGAAAAAATAAAGTGTCAGAAGGCATTGATGCAGTTCTTGATGGAGACTCTAGTGGCTCAGAGAGCTTAGATGATGAGCTTGGCATTCCTTCAGTGAGGACTCCAGGTGTGCAGAGAGCACGCGTTAATGCAAAGACTCCATTGAGTGATCCAGTGGTACGCAGGTCTAGCAGGGTGAGATACCCTGTTAAAAGATTTGGTTTTGAAGGTTATGCAGCTCACCATTATGCTTATATGGTGAAACTAGTTGAGGATGTTGAGCCCACATGTTTTGAGGAGGCTATTAGTCATGCTCATTGGGATGCAGCAATGGATGAGGAGATGGCTCCATTAGAGGCCAATAAGACTTGGGATCTAGTATCATTGCCGAAGGGAAAGAAAGCTATTGGATGTAAGTGGTTTTATAAGGTTAAGCACAATGCAGATGGTTCTATTAGCAGGTACAAAGCTAGGCTAGTTTCAAAAGGCTATGCCTAAACATATGGCATAGATTATGATGAAACCTGCAGTCCAGTTGCTAGGATGGCAACTGTCAGATGTGTGATTGCTTTGGCAGCAGCCAAAGGTTGGAGGTTGTAGCAAATGGATGTAAAGAATGCCTTCTTGCATGGTGATTTGCAGGAAGAAGTGTATATGGATCAGCCAGTAGGTTATGAAGATTTAGAGCATCCCACGTATGTGTGCAGGTTGAAGAAGGCACTCTATGGGCTCAAGCAAGCACCTAGAGCATGGTCTAACAAGATCAGAGAGTATCTTGTCAATATTGGCTTTTATGTTTCAGATGCTGATCGCTCACTTTATGTGAGAAAGGGAGAAGCAGGTTTGGTCATCATAGTCATCTATGTGGATGACTTGATTATTACAGGTGATAGTGATAGTGGGATTGCTGAAGTCAAGGGCTGTTTGAAGATGAAGTTTGAGATGAAGGATTTAGGTGAGCTAAGGTACTTCCTTGGCATTGAGGTGATCAGAAGTGATGATGGTATATGGCTATCCCAAAGACAGTATGGCTTGGATATGTTGTCCAAGTATGGTATGATAGCATGCAAACCACTTTCAATCCCATTGGAGCAGAATGTAAAGTTGAGTGCTGATGTTGGGGATGAGATAGAAGACCCTACTATGTTCAGGAGGATAGTGGGAAGTTTGATCTACATGACCATTACAAGGCCAGACTTGAGCTACGCTGTTGGTCTTGTGAGTCAGTTTATGCAAGTACCTAGAAAGCCACATTTGGATGCAGTCAGACGCATATTGAGATATGTGAAGTCCACATTACATTACGGACTTTTCTATGAGGCAGGTACAGATGTACAAGTGTTTGGATACACAGATGCAGATTGGGCTGGTAGTATGTCTGATAGAAGATCTACCAGTGGATACATGTTCTCTCTTGGTAGTGCAGTAGTTGCATGGAGCAGCAAAAAGCAATCTACAGTTGCTTTGTCGAGTACAGAGGCTGAGTATAGAGGTGCTACTGTTGCAGCATGTGAGGTAGTATGGCTGCAAAAGCTATTGGCTGATTTGGATGTGCAAGTGGAAGGTCCAGTTGTCATTTATTGTGACAACATGAGCAGTATACAGTTGGCTAGGAACCCTGTGTTCCATGCCAGGACAAAACATATTGAGGTACACTACCACTTTGTGAGAGAGAAGGTACTAGTAGGTGAGATTGACTTGGTGTATGTCAGCACACAGGATCAGATAGCTGACATCTTCACGAAGACATTGGGTATAGAGAAGCTTCAAAAGTTTCGAAGCTTACTTGGAGTTGCAGAGATGCAGTTGAGCTTGAGGGGGAGTGTTGAGATGACAAGCTCAACACATGCGGACATTGATGATGGACCACCTGGTTAGATGGGTCCACATATCTACACCTAGCACGTCGGTGGTCATTATGCATCTCACATGGCCACTGACTCATTACTTATTATATTCAGGTCGTTACACCTATTTACAGCTGGCATAGTTATAGCGCCAGTCGACTAGTGTAGTCGGTTATGCATTGTTTGACTTAGTAGGCCACTTTCCTTTTATGTTGTATCTTATCTATACTTTGTGTACATTGTAAAGAGTGTGGAAGAAGAAAAAGAAATCAGCAAGAAAACGTTTTGGCCTCCATCTCTCTTCTTGTCTCTTGAGTGAGCTTCTCCTTGTGTATTCTGTGTGTGTTCGGCGCAACATCTTGAGCAACCCCCTCCACCACGCGATTCTTGACAAAGACCTCACAGGATACATGGAAAAGATTTGACACCATGTTTGGTGCACAATCTAAATCATCAAAGTATGGTCTCCTGATTGAGTTCTTCAAGCTTGAAATGAAGTCCAACATATCACTTGCCACACATCTCAATTACATGGAAGGACTCTTAACCCAACTTGCAGGAATCAACATTAAAATGGATGAAGATGTTTGCATCGGTGTTCTACTTAAGAGTTTGCCTCCTGAATATAATAATGTATCAACAACTTTAATCAACATGCCAAATCCTGAACTTGTTGATATCCAGGCATCACTGTTAGAAGAAGAAAAGAAACTTAAAAGCAAAGAAGAGCCCAGCACTTCAAAGGATGAACAAATGTTATATGTAAACAACAGATACAAAGGTAAAAAGGAACCGCTCTTCTGTGACTTCTGCAAAAGGACCGGACATACTGAAAAGTTCTGTCATGCTAGGAAGAGGTCCCAAAAGGCCTATCTTGTAGCTGTGAAAGAAGAAGAAGACCATGGACCAAAAGATGAAGAAGAAGATGAAGATGAAGACCACCAGGATCGGAAGGACAAGACTCATCAGTCCTTCTACTCTCATAACTCTGATAGACTATTTTAAAAGCCTTGTACTTCCTTGCCCTAATGCTTCCTGCCATAAGCTTTGTAAAACTCCTTATGTAACTTGGCATTACAGTCCCTTTACACTTTGTGAGGCCCGTGTTATAGCCTCTGGATGTCCACCATGTTTATGGTACCCACACTTAGCCTTTTCTGCGACAGCCTCTGGTAGTTTGCCATGTTTGTGGTATGCCCACACTTTGCAGGTGGTTCTCATTACAGCCTCTACACACTTTGTGCCTTTTTAGTTGTGATTGAGGAGGGGTGTTGAGAATCATCAATCACACTCACTAAACAGCCTCTTTGTATGGAGCTTCAAGATCAAGGATATGCAGGCTAACCTATCCCATATGCACAATGGTGCCTACTGCAGTTTCCTACTTTCCTATAAAGCATTGTACTTACTTCCTTTTCTTAATGCAATGATAGTACTCTTTTCTTTTCAGTGAAGTGTCAATGTCATTGTCCACATACACAAGATTGTGTTTATGAGTCCAAGTCTCAATCTTGGAACCTAATTCACTTATGTAACAAACAGTGTCTTTTCCATCATGAGTCCACACTTCTCCTTCCATCCTCCATAGCTTCCGTCTTTTCCATGCTCTAGATCCCGCATTTCTAACAGAAGAACCATCCAAAGACTATTTGCTCTTTGAAAGAGATGCATGAATGAAGAAATAAAGATGAAGACGCAAGATCCAACTTGCTGGAATCCAAAATGAGAATGCATAACATTGGACCAAAGCCTAGGGATTTTGGTCCTAATTTTGTTCCAAGGAGGTTTCCCTCTCAGAGTTATAGAGGACGATAGTCAGAGATTAGAAGTGGAGTGGTATAGATATGGAGAAAAGGGTCATATTTCCTCGAATTGTCCAAACCCTAGAAGGTCTGTGGATTACAAGCCCTTATATGCAATCGATACAAAGGAGAAGGCTACACTACAAAAGATTATCCAAGTCCAGCTCTTGTAAAAGCTACTTCTGATATCCAATAAAAGACCCAAGAACTTGCTTCCAATTTGGTAGAATTGGAAGTTTCTGCAATAAAGAAAGGAGAATCCATAATTCCAAAAGGGAACATTCCCTCTGCCAAGACTATGAAGTTCAAGCACAACAATGCAATCTAGAACAAAGAAGTACAGAGCACTACAGAGCCACAGAGAGCTACAGAGGCAATTGTAGAGACAAGACCAAATATCCAGGAAATAGAGGATTGCCATGTAGTAGGGAGAACAATACATGCTTCTACCTCACTGTTAGAGGTGATTTCAGAAGTCAATTCGGGCAGGAGGTATTCTTCCATGGCTAAATACTTTGCTTCCTTCGATAGTTGGCTTACAGTGTCCACTATTAGGGACCGTGCCTCTATTTTCTTGGGAAAGACCTGTATGACAACCTCTTCATCTCCTGATATACTATCTATTACTTCATTAGAGGAGTCTATTATGACTTCGATGGACGTAGATCCATTGCCTTTTTGTGATCCATACAACTTCAACGCCACTTTGCTGGGCCCTTTGCCAAGGGTTAGGATTTCTTTGAACTAGTCTATCCTTACTCTTGTTTTAAAAAGCCAAGGTCTTTCCAATAACAGAGGGTATGAGGTCCCGTAAGAATTGTGTTTGACCACCAAATATGTCAGCCAATAGTTTCTTCCTGTGAGGGTTATCTTTGTGGGAGAATGCCCAACGGTTTGATTCTGCTTTGGTTTGCCAATCTGATAAGCCACTGTGTAGGTTTCATTCCTTGCAAGCCTAGATCCTTAATTGTCACATATGTCATTATGCTTACTAATGAGCCTCCATCAATCAATGCATTTGTAGTAAAGCACCCTTCAATCCATACACCAATCTCTAGGGTTGCAGGATGATCCAAGAAGGCATTAGCCACATCTACTTCCTTTACAGGTTCTGAGGCTTTGTTGGACTTGGTCGTCATGGAGGGAACAATCCTTAGGCCTCTTCTTCTAGTCAATATGCTTTTGAATTTCTTTTAATAGCTAGGAGACAACATCAACAACTGTCAAAATGTTAAGTTTGGTTTGAAGTGTCTAGGTCTTTGACGAAATCATACTCTTTGATAGGATCCATAGGCTTTTCCAATCGGCTAGAAAATGGGGCCACACCCACTTTTATCTTCCATTTATCTTCTAGGAGTGGCAAGATCTGCACTTCTTCATGAGGAGGTACTTCCGCATCCTCTATTTCCTAGATCTTTGGTATTGTCTCTACAATTGCCTCTGTAGCTCTCTGTGGCTCTATAGTGCTCTGTACTTCATTATTCTAGATTGCATTGTTGTGCTTGAACTTCATAGTCTTGGCAGAGGGAATGTTCTCTTTTGGAATTATGGATTCTCCTTTCTTTATTGCAAAAACTTCCAATTGTACCAAATTGGAAGTAGGTTCTTGGGTCTTTTGTTGGATATTAGAAGTAGCTTTTATAGGAGCTGTGGACTTGGACAATCTTTTGTAGTGTAGCCTTCTCCTTTGCATTGACTGCATATAAGGGCTTGTAATCCACAGACCTTCTAGGGTTTGGACAATTCGAGGAAATATGACCCTTTTCTCCATATCTATAACACTCCACTTCTGATCTCTATTATCATCCTCTGTAAATCTGAGAGGGAAACCTCCTTGGACCAAAATTAGGACCAAAATCCCTAGGCTTTGGTCCAATGTCATGCATTCTCATTTTGGATTCCAGCAAGTTGGATCTTGCGTCTTCATCTTTCTTTATTCATTCGTGCATCTCTTTCAAAGAGAAAATATTCTTTGGATGGTTCTTCCCCAAACTGTATGAACATAAGGATCCAGGAATGGTAGGTTTTCGGATACATTCAGTGGCTAAGTATCCTGCTTGATGGCACTTTCCACACCATGTATTAGAACACATCACATCTCTCCCACCTCTCGTAGGAGTGGATATATTGATGGTATTTACCTTCAATATCTATAGCTATTCTGTAATCACATCCATAAGCTCTTTCTTGATACTTGCCATTGAATCATACAAGTAGTCCTTTAGATTTTCACCTCCTAGAGTACTTATAGTAGGGTTTTGGGAAGATTCTGTGATTATTGCATACACTAGTTGGGTTGATCCAGAGGGTTCTCTATTCTGGTTTTGATTCAAAGCTCTTGTTGAGACTTGGGGTTATTGATTCCAATGGGTAGGATTCCACTATTGTTGAGTCGCCACATTGGAGGAACTGTTTGAGACCACTGCTGTTGTGGTTGAACCATCATTTGAGGCATTGTCATTTCAAGCCACTATGGATTAGGTGCATTGTACTATGGCATTGTTTGCATCTGGGAGTAGGGAAAGGGAACTATCCCTAGGATTGTATTCGGTGGGTACGCCATTGTTGGCGTGGGAGGAGGTAAGACTCCTCTTCCTGAGGTCATCGACAACCTTGCTTCAACTTCGTCATATAGTCTTACACCTTCTACTACAACTTGTAGATTGACTGGTCTTATAACTTCCACGAACTTGCAAACTTCTGGTTGTAGGCCTCTGAGGAGCACTCCTTTATAGATGACTCCATCCAAATGATGATTGGTCTATCTCTTCAAGATGGATTCCATTCTCGAGACATAAGATTCTACTCTTTCTCCAAGGGGCTGACTTAGTTTCATGAACTCTTATTGCATCCCCTCTTCAAAACCTTCACACCTGAATTTAGTGAGGAAGGTCGTCCCATGTACCAAAAGTTCTTACTACTTGTCTCTCATACCACTAAAATGTCACACCCTTGAAAGTGGTGAGGAATATTGCTAACCACTCCTCGGGAGTTCTGGCATTGTTAGCCACACATGCTACCATAAACTCTACTACATGAAGATCAGGATCTTCATTATACTCTCCCTTAAAAATTGGCAATGGGACTACATTTGTTGGTCTGTCTCATCAATACTTCTAGGACGGATTTGACTAGGAAGGGGACCTTGAGTCACCATGGAAACTTCTATAAAGAGTGATTTTAGGGCATCAAAGGAGGCTTTTGCTTTGTTGCAAGCTCATTCTCGGCCTTGATTTTTTCCTTCTCTCTGAGTGGGCTAGATTAATGCAATCAGGTGCTACACCACTATTTATAATGGAATCAATCTCAGAGCTATAATGACCGAGGGAAACTCCATCTTCTAGTGAAGGCTATAGTTCAACTTTGAGTTAGAAGTAAGCTCTGGAAGCGATCCAAAAATCCCACAATCACCTAAGACTAAATGCATCAAAGGCGACCTCCCAATCCATCTAAGATGCAAGAGGCTCAAATAAGAAAAAGGAAAATAGTCTAAGTCCTCTAAAATTGAATATCAAAAGAAACCACATGACCTACCCAAACATTGGCGACCACATAGTGGTGGCACCAAATGAATAGGACTAGTTTAGTGAACCCATCTAAGGACCTACTAAAGTTAAAGAAGTCAACTTGGCAAGGGAAGGGAAAAAGTCTTGACCCACATACATAGCGGATGACTTAACTGACAAAGAGGAACACAATCTCATTAATCTCTTACGAGAGTATGTAGATGTATTCACTTGATCCTTATGTTGAGATATCGAGCTCCACTCGTGATACGCCAGGGTGACCGTTGTATATTTATGTCACCGACTTGTCAGTTGTAGATGCGGTTGGTACACCGCCCATGAATAATAGCTACATGATAGCTATCCTTATCTACTCTAGTTCGTGGCTCAGTTAGTATGCCACCTTAGTTAGTTGAGTTTGGTTTGAGACCCATATATAGGGTTCTTCTATTTCTTTGTACTTGAGTTCTTTTGGCTTACACAACTAAGAAGAGAAAAACTGTTTTCAGCCTCCACCCTTGTGTGTCTTCCCCCATTGTGCAAGCAAGAAAGCTTCAAGCGAGACTCCTTCCTTCTCTCCCACAATCGTGACATGGTATCAGAGCCTTGTTCGTGGTAAGGAGCTCAAGAAAGCAAGCCAAGCTCGCGGTGGTCTGGTAAGAGGAGCAGTGTTGCTTTCATTTCCTGTTTTGGGAGCAGATCTCTGCAGGTAGCACAGCCGGAAATTGCAGGAGTGCATTGTCTCAGGTTGAGACGACCTTGTTTTTTTGATTTGAGGCCATTTCGGGGCCTGTTTTGCAGACGGAAGTTTTCTGCACGCACTCAAGAAAAGGCTCAGTTTTATGCTGTGCGACCACTGTTCTACAGGTCGGTGAAAAGTTACTGTAGAAATTGCATCGTATGCTTGTGCGCAGAGACATTGGGAGTTTCAGAATCATCCTTGGTTCCTGTTTATGCAAAATCGTCACTAGGAAGTGACTGTGTGGTCAAATACCACTTTCGCTAGTTTTGCAGATTTGCCCTTGTGAGGGTGAAGCTGTGTTTTTTGCAGTGACAGAATTTCTTGCAGTATTCTGTAATGGCGTCTGATTCTCTTTCACAGATTGTCACTGAAAAGCTTGACAAGAACAACTTCCAGGCATGGAAGTTTAGAATGACGAATTTCCTTATGGGAAAAGGATATTGGGAATTTGTTGCAGGAAATGAAGAAGAACCAGTTCTTCCTGATGTTCCCAATCAACAACAAATGCAGGCATTTAAAACATGGCATGAGAGAGCCAGGAAAGTTATGTATTGGCTGTCTATCAGTATTTCAGACTCTATGATTGTGCATATTCAGGATGCAAGTACGCCAAAGGAGGCATGGGATACTTTGTCAAAAATGTATAGCACAAATACGCAAGCCAGGAAAATGCAGCTCAAGCAAGAGTTGCATAATGTGCAAAGAGAAAGTATGAGCATCAACGACTACCACATGAAGGTGAAGAAGATTGCAGATGCACTTGCTTCCATTGGGTCGCCAGTGGAAGATGATGATTTAGTTTCCGTGACCTTGAATGGTCTAGGAAAGGATTATGCACAGTTTCGGACATCCATTTCAGTTCGTGAAAGATTTCCTGATTTTGAGGAGTTGATTGCTCTTCTAATTTCTGAGGAACAGAGAAATGGTGGTGCATCTTCTTCAGGAGGAACTTCAAAAGAAGCTGTCTTCTACTCAAATGCTGGAAGAGGTAGAGGCAGAGGTAGAGGAGGCCGATTTGGAGGCCGTGGCAGAAATCAGAATATGCAGCAAACTCAAGAAAACCAGTCCTATGGAGGAGGACGTGGTAACTCTAGAGGCAGGGGGAGCCAAAGAGGTCGTGGTGGATGGCAAAGAGGCCAAAATGCAAACAGTAATGTTGAATGCTACTACTGTGGTAAAATGGGTCATATGGCTAAAGACTGCTATAAAAAGCAGAATGACATCATGAATGGAAAACTGCAACAAGGGAATTATGCATCTTCTAGTAGACAGGGTGATGACAGAAATGAGCATTTGTTCATGGTGCAGCACATGAACAATTCTATGACAAGTGCAGAAGAAAGCAATGATGTATGGTATGTTGACTCAGGTGCATCAAACCACATGACAGGTCATGCAGAATGGATGGAGGATGCAAGGAAAATGGAAAAACCAGGATTTGTGGAGACTGGTGATGATACTGCACATCCTATTGTGCAGATTGGAAAAATTCCCTTGTCTATGCAGGGTGGGAAAAAGAAATACCTGTCCGATGTATTTCATGTCCCAAATATTACCAAGAATCTGGTTTCAGTTGGTCAAATGGTTGAACAGGGCTTGCAGGTCAGATTTAATCCTCATGGATGCTTTGTTGAGGATATGAAAAATAAAGGTCGCTTGATAGCAAAAGGAAAGAAGAAGGGCAGAATGTTTACATTGGATGCAGACATGTCTGAATTGAGTGCAGCAATGTTTGCACATGGGACCGGTGTAGTTGCAGATATTGATATCTGGCATAAACGCATTGGTCATGTTAATGTACAGCGACTTAAATCAATGCAGGCCCAAAATATTGTTGCAGGATTGCCCAAATTCAAGGTTGCAGAAATGCATAAGGTATGTGAAGCCTGTCAGTTTGGAAAACAGGCAAGGAAACCATTTCCTAGACATGTTCAAGAGAGTGAGAAGCCATTGGAATTAATTCACTCTGATGTGTGGACAACTAAAGCTGCATCTCTTGGAGGCTGTCATTATTTTGTCAGTTTTATTGATGACTATAGCAGAAAAGTTTGGGTGTATTTTATGAAAAAGAAAAGTGAAGTTTTTGGGCATTTCAAAACTCTTAAAGCTATGGTTGAAAAAGAAACAGGCTTGCAGATAAAATGCCTAAGATCAGATGGAGGGGGAGAGTACCTCTCAAATGAGTTTGCAAAGTTCTTGCAGGAGCATGGCATAAAGCAGCAATATTCATGCAGTTATACCCCACAACAAAATGGAATTGCAGAAAGGAAAAACAGGCATATTGGAGAGGTATCTCGTGCCATGCTCAATGAAAAAGACTTGCCAGATTTTTATTGGGCTGAAGCAGTTGCTACAGCAGTCTACATAATGAACAGGACTCCCACTGCAGCAATACATGGAATGACTCCAGAGGAGAGGTATACTGGTAGGAAACCAGATATTTCTCATTTGAAAATTTTTGGTTGCATTGCCTATGTACATGTGCCAGATGAGCTGAGATCCAAGTTGGATCCAAAAGCTGAGAAGTGCATCTTTATTGGTTACTCTCTGCAGCAAAAAGGGTATAGATGCTATAACCCTTCTACTCGTAAGTTTACAGTGAGCAGAGATGTTGTTTTTGATGAGATGAGTAGCTGGTATAAACCAGTAAATGTGATTGATGATGAAGATGCACAAAATGGTAATGCTACACAGAATTCACAGCAGCAGTCACAAAATATTAGTGGACCTGGAGCGTCCTCTAGCAGTGGTTCACATTCTTCGCCATGGACAGGCAGATTGAGATCAGGAGAATCTTCTCAAAGCAATGCAGATAGTGGTATGCAGGTATCACGAAAAGGAAAAGAGAAGGTTGATCAGCCCATGTTTGATGTGAATGCAGGTCACTCTTATGTGGATGGTGAATCCAGTGGCTCAGAACAGAGCATTGATGATGAGTTGGGTATTCCTTCTATTGTTACACCTGGAGTAAGGAAGACTAGGGATGTTTTGAGAGCACCTGGGAGTGAACCTACTTTGCGCAGGTCTACAAGAGCTAGGTATCCTGTGGATAGGCTGAAATATGATGGATTTACAGCCATTCACTATGCATATATGGTCAAAGTGATACAGGAACCAGAACCCACATCTTTTGAGCAAGCCATGGGAAAAGAAAAATGGGAGAAAGCCATGGATGAAGAAATGGATGCCTTGGAAGCAAATGCTACATGGGAGTTAGTACCTTTGCCTAAAGGTAAGAATGCAATTGGCTGTAAGTGGGTTTATAAGGTGAAGCACAATGCTGATGGTTCTGTGAACAGATACAAGGCAAGATTAGTAGTCAAGGGGTATGCACAAACATATGGCATTGACTATGAAGAAACATTTAGTCCGGTTGCAAGGATGGCAACCGTAAGAGCAGTCATTGCTATGGCTGCATCAAAGGGATGGTCTTTACATCAGATGGATGTAAAGAATGCCTTCTTGCATGGTGATTTGCAAGAAGAGGTCTATATGGAGCAGCCACCAGGTTATGTGCATGCTGTTCATCCTGAGTTTGTTTGCAGGTTGAAGAAAGCCTTGTATGGCTTGAAGCAAGCACCTAGAGCATGGTCTGACAAGATAGGACAGTATCTTGTCACTATTGGCTTTCAGATTTCCAAGGCAGATTTCTCACTTTATGTGAGAAAAACAGAGAAAGGTATTATGCTGCTTGTCATTTATGTTGATGATTTGATTATGACAGGTGACAGTGATGAAGATATCCTTCATGTGAAAATGCTATTGAAGCAGAAGTTTGAGATGAAGGATTTGGGAGAGCTGCGTTATTTCTTGGGCATTGAGGTGATTAGATCACCAAGTGGGATACAGCTCTTGCAGAGGCAGTATGGATTGGACATGCTGTCCAAATATGGGATGACAGGCTGTAAGCCTATTTCAGTTCCTTTGGAGCAGAATGTGAAGCTGAGCGCAGATGCAGGTGAGCTTCTGGAAGACCCTACTATGTACAGACGCATAGTAGGAAGCTTGATTTATATGACTATCACCAGGCCAGATTTGAGCTATGCTGTTGGATTGGTAAGTCAGTTTATGCAGGCTCCAAGGAAATCGCATTTGGATGCGGCTAGACGCATACTCAGGTATGTGAAGTCCACATTGCAGTATGGACTATTTTATGAGACTGGGGTTCAGATACAGTTGCATGGATACACTGATGCTGATTGGGCTGGTAGTATTTCTGATAGACGATCTACCAGTGGATATGTGTTCTCTTTTGGGAGTGCTGCAGTCACTTGGAGCAGTAAGAAACAGCCTACAGTTGCCTTGTCGAGCACAGAGGCTGAGTACAGGGGTGCAGCAATGGCTGCATGTGAGGTAGCTTGGTTGCATAAGCTACTTTATGATATGCATCAGTCTACAGATGGGCCAGTTGTCATTTATTGTGACAACATGAGTAGTATACACTTGGCAAATAACCCAGTCTATCATGCTAGAACAAAGCACATTGAGGTGCATTATCACTATGTGCGAGAGAGGGTTTTACTAGGTCTTATTGATCTAGTTTATGTCAGCACAGAGGATCAGGTAGCTGACATATTCACGAAGGCATTGGGCGCAGAGAAGCTGCGCAAGTTCAGAGACCTGCTTGGTGTGCAGGAATTGGGATTGAGCTCGAGGGGGAGTGTTGAGATATCGAGCTCCACTCGTGATACGCCAGGGTGACCGTTGTATATTTATGTCACCGACTTGTCAGTTGTAGATGCGGTTGGTACACCGCCCATGAATAATAGCTACATGATAGCTATCCTTATCTACTCTAGTTCGTGGCTCAGTTAGTATGCCACCTTAGTTAGTTGAGTTTGGTTTGAGACCCATATATAGGGTTCTTCTATTTCTTTGTACTTGAGTTCTTTTGGCTTACACAACTAAGAAGAGAAAAACTGTTTTCAGCCTCCACCCTTGTGTGTCTTCCCCCATTGTGCAAGCAAGAAAGCTTCAAGCGAGACTCCTTCCTTCTCTCCCACAATCGTGACACCTTAGAAGAGCTAAAAGGAATCGACTCAAGTATTGCGACTCACAACATTCCTATGATGCCCAACCTGACACCACTTGTCAAAGAAAGACTATACATAATGAATCCAAAGTGTGGTCATGCTATGAAGGAGGAAATAGACAAGCTATTGAATGCTAGATTCATTTATTACGTTGAGCACCTAGACTAGGTTGTCAAGATTGTGGGAGAGAAGGAAGGAGTCTCGCTTGAAGCTTTCTTGCTTGCACAATGGGGGAAGACACACAAGGGTGGAGGCTGAAAACAAATTTCCTCTTCTTAGTTGTGTAAGCCAAAAGAACTCAAGTACAAAGAAATAGAAGAACCCTATATATGGGTCTCAAACCAAACTCAACTAACTAAGGTGGCATACTAACTGAGCCACGAACTAGAGTAGATAAGGATAGCTATCATGTAGCTATTATTCATGGGCGGTGTACCAACCGCGTCTGCAACTGACAAGTGGGTGACATAAATACACAACGGTCACCCTGGCGTATCATGAGTGGAGCTCGATATCTCAACACTCCCCCTCGAGCTCAATCCCAATTCCTGCACACCAAGCAGGTCTCTGAACTTGCGCAGCTTCTCTGCGCCCAATGCCTTCGTGAATATGTCAACTACCTGATCCTCTGTGCTAACATAAACTAGATCAATAAGACCTAGTAAAACCCTCTCTCGCACATAGTGATAATGCACCTCAATGTGCTTTGTTCTAGCATGATAGACTGGGTTATTTGCCAAGTGTATACTACTCATGTTGTCACAATAAATGACAACTGGTCCATCTGTAGACTGATGCATATCATAAAGTAGCTTATGCAACCAAGCTACCTCACATGCAGCCATTGCTGCACCCCTGTACTCAGCCTCTATGCTCGACAAGGCAATTGTAGACTGTTTCTTGCTGCTCCAAGTGACTGCAGCACTCCCAAAAGAGAACACATATCCACTGGTAGATCGTGTATCAGAAATACTACCAGCCCAATCAGCATCAGTGTATCCATGCAACTGTATCTGAACCCTAGCCTCATAAAATAGTCCATACTACAATGTGGACTTCACATACCTGAGTATGCGTCTAGCCGCATCCAAATGTGGTTTCCTTGGAGCCTGCATAAACTGACTTACCAATCCAACAGCATAGCTCAAATCTGACCTGGTAATAGTCATATAAATCAAACTTCCTACTATGCATCTGTACATAGTAGGGTCTTCTAGAAGCTCACCTGCATCTGTGCTCAGCTTCACATTCTGCTCCAAAGGAACTGAAATAGGCTTACAGCTATCATCCCATATTTGGACAGCATGTCCAATCCATACTGCCTCTACAAGAGCTGTATCCCACTTGGTGATCTAATCACCTCAATGCCCAAGAAATAACGCAGCTCTCCCAAATCCTTCATCTCAAACTTCTGCTTCAATAGCATTTTCACATGAAGGATATCTTCATCACTGTCACCTGTCATAATCAAATCATCAACATAAATGACAAGTAGCATAATACCTTTCTCTGTTTTCCTCACATAAAGTGAGAAATCTGCCTTGGAAATCTGAAAGCCAATAGTGACAAGATACTGTCCTATCTTGACAGACCATGCTCTAGGTGCTTGCTTCAAGCCATACAAGGCTTTCTTCAACCTGCAAACAACCTCAGGATGAACAGCATGCACATAACCTGGTGGCTGCTCCATATAGACCTCTTCTTGCAAATCACCATGCAAGAAGGCATTCTTTACATCCATCTAATGTAAAGACCATCCCTTTGATGCAGCCATAGCAATGACTGCTCTTACGGTTGCCATCCTTGCAACCGGACAAAATGTTTTTTCATAGTCAATGCCATATGTTTGTGCATACCCCTTGACTACTAATCTTGCCTTGTATCTATTCACAGAACCATCTACATTGTGCTTCACCTTATAAACCCACTTACAGCCAATTGCATTTTTACCTTTAGGCAAAGGTACCAATTTCCATGTAGCATTTGCTTCCAAGGCATCCATTTCTTCATCCATGGCTTTCTCCCATTTTTCTTTTCCCATGGCTTCCTCAAAAGAAGTGGGTTCTGGTTCATGTATCACTTTAACCATATATGCATAGTGAATGGCTGTAAATCCATCATATTTCAGCCTATCCACAGGATACCTAGCTCTCGTAGATCTGCGCAAAGTAGGTTCACTCCCAAGTGCTCTCAAAACATCCCTGGTCTTTCTTACTCCAGGTGTAACAATAGAAGGAATACCCAACTCATCATCAATGCTCTATTCTGAGCCACTGGATTCACCATCCACATAAGAGTGACCTGCATTCACATCAAACATGGGCTGATCAACCTTCTCTTTTCCTTTTCGTGATACCTGCATACCACTATCTGCATTGCTTTGAGAAGATTCTCCTGATCTCAATCTGCCTGTCCATGGCGAAGAATGTGAACCACTGCTAGAGGACGCTCCAGGTCCACTAATATTTTGTGACTGCTATTGTGAATTCTGTGCAGCATTACCATTTTGTGCATCTACATCATCAATCACATTTAGTGGTTTATACCAGCTACTCATCTCATCAAAAACAACATCTCTGCTCACTGTAAACTTACGGGTAGAGGGGTTATAGCATCTATACCCTTTTTGTTGCAGAGAGTAACCAATAAATATACACTTCTCAGCTTTTGGATCCAACTTGGATCTCAACTCATCTGGCACATGTACATAGGCAATGCAACCAAAAATTTTCAAATGAGAAATATCTGGTTTCCTACCAGTATACCTCTCCTCTGGAGTCATTCCATGTATTGCTGCAGTGGGAGTCCTGTTCATTATGTAGACTGCTGTAGCAACTGCCTCAGCCCAATAAAAATCTAGCAAGTCCTTTTCATTGAGCATGGCACGAGATACCTCTCCAATATGCATGTTTTTCCTTTCTGCAATTCCATTTTGTTGTGGGGTATGACTGCATGAATATTGCTGCTTTATGCCATGCTCCTGCAGGAACCTTGCAAACTCATTTGAGAGGTACTCTCCCCCTCCATCTAACCTTAGGCATTTTATCTGCAGGCCTGTTTCTTTTTCAACCATAGCTTTAAGAGTTTTGAAATGCCCAAATACTTCACTTTTCTTTTTCATAAAATACACCCAAACTTTTCTGCTATAGTCATCAATAAAACTGACAAAATAATGACAGCCTCCAAGAGATGCAGCTTTAGTTGTCCACACATCAGAGTGGATTAATTCCAATGGCTTCTTGCTCTCTTGAACATGTCTAGGAAATGGTTTCCTTGCCTGTTTTCCAAACTGACAGGCTTCACATACCTTATGCATTTCTGCAACCTTGAATTTCGGCAAACTTGCAACAATATTTTAGGCCTGCATTGATTTAAGTCGCTGTACATTAACATGACCAATGCGTTTATGCCAGATATCAATATCTGCAACTACACTGGTCCCATGTGCAAACATTGCTGCACTCAATTCAGACATGTCTGCATCCAATGTAAACATTATGCCCTTCTTCTTTCCTTTTGCTATCAAGCGACCTTTATTTTTCATATCCTTAACAAAGCATCCATGAGGATTAAATCTGACCTGCAAGCCCTGCTCAACCATTTGACCAACAAAAACCAGATTCTTGGTGATATTCGGGACATGAAATACATCGGACATGTATTTCTTTTTCCCATCCTGCATAGACAAAGGAATTTTTCCAATTTGCACAATAAGATGTGCAGTATCATCACCAGTCTCCACAAATCCTGGTTTTTCCATTTTCCTTGCATCCTCCATCCATTCTGCATGACCTGTCATGTGGTTTGATGCACGTGAGTCAACATACCATACATCATTGCTTTCTTCTGCACTTGTCACAAAATTGTTCATGTGCTGCACCATAAACAAGTGCTCATTTCTGTCATCACCCGGTCTACTAGAAGATGCATAATTCCCTTGTTGCAGTTTTCCATTCATGATGTCATTCTGCTTTTTATAGCAGTCTTTAGCCATATGACCCATTTTACCACAGTAGTAGCATTCAACATTACTGTTTGCATTTTGTCCTCTTTGCCATCCACGACGACCTCTTTGGCTCCCCCTACCTCTAGAGTTACCACGTCCTCCTCCATAGGACTGGTTTTCTTGAGTTTTCTGCATATTCTAATTTCTACCACGGCCTCCAAATCGGTCTCCTCTACCTCTGCCTCTACCTCTTCCAGCATTTGAGTAGAAGACAGCTTCTTTTGAAGTTCCTCCTGAAGAAAATGCACCACCATTTCTTTGCTCCTCAGAAATTAGAAGAGCAATCAACTCCTCAAAATCAGGAAAACTTTCACGAACTGAAATGGATGTCCGAAACTGTGCATAATCCTTTCCTAGACCATTCAAGGTCACAGAAACTAAATCATCATCTTCCACTTGTGACCCAATGGAAGCAAGTGCATCTGCAATCTTCTTCACCTTCATGTGGTAGTTGTTGATGCTCATATTTTCTCTTTGCACATTGTGCAACTCTTGCTTGAGCTGCATTTTCCTGGCTTGCGTATTTGTGCTATACATTTTTGACAAAGTATCCCATGCCTCATTTGGCGTACTTGCATCCTGAATATGCACAATCATAGAGTCTGAAATGCTGATAGACAGCCAATACATAACTTTCCTGGCTCTCTCATGCCATGCTTTAAATGCCTGCATTTGCTGTTGATTGGGAACATCAGGAAGAACTGGTTCTTCTTCATTTCTTGCAACAAATTCCCAATATCCTTTTTCCATAAGGAAATTCGTCATTCTAAACTTCCATGCTTGGAAGTTGTTCTTGTCAAGCTTTTCAGTGACAATCTGTGAAAGAGAATCAGATGCCATTACAGAAGACTGCAAAAAATTCTGTCACTGTAAAAACCACAGCTTCACCCTCACAAGGGAAAATCTGCAAAAGTGGCGAAAGTGGTATTTGACCACACAGTCACTTCCTAGTGATGATTTTGCATCAACAGGCAACAGGGATGATTCTGTAACTCCCAATGTCTCTGCGCACAAGCATACAATGCAATTTCTACAGTAACTTTTCACCGACCTGTAGAATAGTGGTCGCACAGCATAAAATAGGGTCTTTTCCTGAGTGCGTGCAGAAAAATTTCGCCTCCAAAACAGGCCCTGAAATGGCCTCAAATCAAAAAAACAGGGTCGCCGCGAAGGGCGTCTCAACCTGAGACAATGCACTCCTGCACTTTTCGGCTGTGCTACCTGCAGAGATCTGCTCCCCAAACAGAAAATGAAAGCAACACTGCTCCTCTTACCAGAACACCGCGAGCTTGGCTTGCTTTCTTGAGCTCCTTACCACGAACAAGGCTCTGATACCATGTCAAGATTGTGGGAGAGAAGGAAGGAGTCTCGCTTGAAGCTTTCTTGCTTGCACAATGGGGGAAGACACACAAGGGTGGAGGCTGAAAACAGCTTTCCTCTTCTTAGTTGTGTAAGCCAAAAGAACTCAAGTACAAAGAAATAGAAGAACCCTATATATGGGTCTCAAACCAAACTCAACTAACTAAGGTGGCATACTAACTGAGCCACGAACTAGAGTAGATAAGGATAGCTATCATGTAGCTATTATTCATGGGCGGTGTACCAACCGCGTCTGCAACTGACAAGTGGGTGACATAAATACACAACGGTCACCGTGGCGTATCACGAGTGGAGCTCAATATCTCAACATGGGTATCACCCATAGTAATTGTCTCAAATAAGAATGGGAAGATTCAAGTGTGTGTGAATTACAAAAAGCTCAATGCAGCAATAAAGAGAGACAATTATCCATTAATGTACACCTAGCACATGTTTAAGAGAGTGGTAGTAAAGGAAGCCTACATTTCCCTAGATGGATTTTCTAGATATAACCAGGTGCGAGTGCACCCGGATGATAGGCACAAAATGACATTCACAACAGAATGGGGTGTGTTTGCCTACATAGTCATGAGAAAGAGAGAGAGAGAGAGATAGAGAGGATATCACACTCTCTTGTAAGAAACACATTATTGCCTTTTCACTTTCAAAAAAAGGATGTATGTATACATGTATAATCAGGGTTTGTAAGTGAATTGAGTGAGAACCACTAGCTTTTACCCCAAAAATCTCCTACTTAAAGGTAACATGATCTTTAGAGACACAAAATAATAAAAGCCTATATAAGGTAAGAATATGTAAGGTACCTTCATCTAGTACCCATCAACTCCTAGTAGTATGCAAACTTCTTAGAGAAGCATAGACACTTAATAAGAAAGTCTATATAGTTTTCTTCTATATACACTTTGACTAGCCCAATACACTTGTCCTCAAGCACTTGAGTAATGAAGTGATGCTTTGCTTGTATGTGCTTGTCATTTGCAAGAAACATAGGATTCTTTGGTAGCATAATGGCACTCTTTCTATCACCACACAACAATGGCATGTCTTCTCCAAGGCCCAAAACTCTCACTAGACAAAGTAATCCATATGACTTTTTTGCATGTCTTTGTGGCTACTACTTTACATACTCTCCCTTAATGGTGGTAGATAATGACATATAATTTTGCAAAGAAGACATCCTTGTGATTGCACCACCATATAAGGTAAACACATATCTAGTGTTGACTTTATGTTGTTAACATTACTTGCATAGTTTGCCTTTGTGTATCCAAGTACACCATTATTACTCCTCTCAAAGCGTATGCACATATCCCTTGTACCACTGCGATTGCCATGTCCAAGAAGAACAGGAAACTTTGAATATGTGTGGACTTTCAAAGGATGAATTCCAAGACGAAGAATGATCTTTTCTCTATCCCTTTCACAGACTAATAGTTAGACATAGTGGTAGGCCATGAGCTCTATTCCCTCTTGGATGGATTCAACAGATACAACCAAGTCCAAATCGTAGAAGAGGACCAATCGAAAACAACCTTCACAACAGAATGGGGAACCCATGCTTACAGAGTGATGCTGTTTGGGCTCTGTAATGCTCTTGCTACCTTCCAAAGAGTGATGATGGCTACCTTCCAGAACCATTTACATGATTTTATTGAGGTGTATTTGGATGACTTCTGTGTCTATATCCTAATTCATGAGCATTGGCGACACTTAGAGCAGTGTTTTGACAGATGTCAAGAGTATGGGATTTCTCTCAGCCCTAACAAATGTGTTTTTGGCATCTCATCAGGAGTACTTCTAGGCCATATTGTCTCTACACAAGGGATAGCAACAAATCTTGCTAAGATTGAGAAGATTGCTACCTTGATAGTCCCAACTAACCTTAAGCAATTGGGGGGATTCCTTGGCCATGTGGGTTATTACAAAAGATTCATTACACACTTTGCGACAAAGGTAGCCCCTTTGCATAAACTCTTGAGAAAAGATGCTAAGTTTACATGGACTAATGATTGTGACAAGGCATTCAACACCCCGAAGTAGTATTTGATTGAAGCACCCATCTTGCAACCTCCTGATTGGACGAAGGAGTTTCATGTGCACACTGATAAGAAGACCATGAAGGGATTTCATTCTCTTCTTCCCTACTTCTTAATGTAGTAAAGCCTATAACTGAATCTCATCAAGATTTGCTAGAGACATATACCATTCCTCTAACGCTTCTCCCTCTTCCAATGAATGATTGAGGGCAAAATGCATAGTGGGAAGCTCTATTTCTAATGGCAAAATGCACTCCTCCCCATACAATAGCTCGAATGGGGTGTGGCATGTGGCTCTCTTGAATGTTGTGATGTAAGTCCACATTGCCACATATGATTTCTTATCCCAGTCGCTCTTGCTTTCCGATACTATCTTGGATAAGATTCCCACTAGTTTTTTATTTGTACTCTCAACTTGACCGTTCACTTATACTGGGTAGTCTTGTTGTGCTTGATCTTCAAAGCTTCAGCTAGGGCCACTATAATCTTGTTCAAGAAGTGCTCCCTTGAATCAGACAATCTCCTTCAGTGGACCGAAGTGGCAAATAATTTTCTCCATAATGAAGCTAGCCGTCTCTTTAGCATTTCCCTTCACCGTTGCTCAAGCTTCAGACCAGTTTGTAAAGTAGTCCCTTGCTACAATAATATACTGCTTTCGCATAATTGATGAAGGGTATATTGGTCCCACAAAATCAATATCCCATTTTTTGAAGGGTGAGAGCGGTGTTTTGATGCCGAGAAGTGCTTAAAAATAGCCAAAAATTATGATTATCAAGGGAAAAATATTCAACATCGAAGGCAGTGGCTCGAGCTAGGACGATTTTAAGCATCAAGTGAAATACGACTTTTAAAAGGTGCCCGAGTGACACTTGTTGATTTTTGATAAATTTTCAGACTGCCATGCAGGTTTTCAGGAGTTTCCAGTCAATGCGGGATGTAAAGCTGGACGCGCAGGATTTTTCAAAGCTCGAATCAGAGCCAGGACGGGGAAATGGCCACAAAAGGGGCAAGATATGAAGAGGTGGACATTTGAGAGGGCCAAAAGGGGTGCCTTGTGGGGGAATTTTAACCCCCCTTCAATTTTTGAGTTTGGGGGGCATGAAAAAACGTGGAGAGAGAATGGAGGAAGAGGGCGCTATCTTCACGCCGATTTTTGTGCCATGATGTGGAGGGATGGAGATCAGCCTGCAAACAACCCACCCATTTGATCATGGGGCTTGACTACCTTCTCCCTGCTGATCATATAACCGCCTCTTGCTCACGCAATGATGGCCTGGATAAAGTTTTCTGATTTTAGTCTTTCTCTCTCCTCCCTCTCTCTCCCTTAAGGGGTTGTTCTTGTGTGGAAGAAGGCAATGAAGAATGGTGGAGGAAAGCTTGTCCGGATGAGACCGGATTGCTTTTGGATGGATGAAGACATGAAGAGTGCTGTTCTTGAAGATGCTGAGCATTAAATGCATGCTGAAAATCAATTTCATAATCAAGAACAAGAAACCGAGACCTGAAAATAAGCGATAATGCTATTTTTATAAAGAAAAATGATCTTTTTATGCTATTTGCTTTATGAAATCTTGTTCATATGGGATGAAAGTTCTTTATAATATTTTTTGCCATGAGTTTCAACTATTTGCAACCTAAAAATCAGAAAATATAAGGCTACATGGCCGGAATTAGTGTTAAAATACATGGGAAACATGCGTTTTAAGGGTAAAATTGAGGGTTTTGCTATATAAATGAGAAATATGATATGTCACACCAACTAAATTTGAGTTTTTGCTGTTAATGAACCTAAGGGCCATAGCCCACAATCAACTTTAATTTTCAGTTATTATTTATTAAAGAAAAATAGGAAAAAATGCCCAAAAATGGGAAAAATGGGTTTAAAAATAGAGAAAAATGGAAAATGGGCTGAGAAAAATTATATCTATATTTGTGGCATGTATAACAATGGCAAAGCATGAGGTTGGCCTCGGTTTGTCCCCGTTTCTATGTTTTGTGTGTATTTATCGTTCTTTTAAAAGGGAGAAATGCATAGAAATCCTATCTAACCGATTAATGATGCAAAATATTAAGAGTTGAATGAAGAGGGACTGAAATGCTGGAAGATAAAGAAAAGATATGATTTATGAATTGCACTTGGCATATAGGAAACGTTTTAAATAAAGAGGATGGTAGCATGAGCATATGGCTCGGCGCCTCCTTTCAACGCAGCACGCGCTAGTGAAATTCATGGAAAGAATGGTTTATGCACCATGCACGATGCTGATTTTTCTTTTGTCTGAGCACATAGCCATACACGATTTGCATTAAGCATAATAATTAAAAGGTATCAGAAAAACCACCTGGATGCATGGCACATGTCTTCCTTAGGTTGTGACCAACGATGAGCATGAGAGGATGTCCTAAGCTGTAGGTTAGGCATTGGGTCCTAAGGGGAAAGTGTAGTGATGAATGGTACATCCTGGAACGTAAAATATTGGTACCTTGATAGGAGTTTGTGCTCGTTTGTGTTATATGTTTAGTAGCGCATCAAAGGGCCAATCCCTGCGATGTAGGAGAGCTGCAGTGGGGCCGGCTATTAGTTGGTGGAGTGTCTCCTATGTGGGTGTGACGATGCATTATGCCTATGTACTTTGGGTTCTTCCTCTGAGGAGTTTAAGGGAAACATTGGACTATAAACTATAAACGCATAGATTAAGCTTTAGAGCAGTTTGTCCTCCAACATTGGATTGATACTCTTGGTCCGCAAGGCCATGAGGATATTTGTGTGTCATGAGCATGAGGTCCCGGCTAGTGCTATAGCCAGTGCCGGCCCATTTCAAGTCCCATCAAAGGGTAATATAACCAAAATGGGATCTAGGAGTCTCCTACAATTTTCTCTCGCATTGTGTCTTTGACAGACATCGCAATGCTTAACATAATTGACAGCATCTTGGAAATCAATGGCCACCAATATCCAGCACGGAGAGCTTTTTGGGTGGTAAGCTGTCTAGCAAAATGTGCCCCACATGTTGAATCATGGCACTCCTCAAGAATGAATGGTACCTCATCGAGTACTACACAATGATGATAGATATCACCTACTCCTCTCCGATACAAGACACCCACTATAATCGAAAAGCGTAATGCTTTTTGCTTAATCTTTCTCTTTTCAGAATTTGATAAAGTAGTCCCAAATCCTCCTATAGATAAATAATTTGCTATAGCCACATACCAGGAAGGGATGGAAGCTACATTGATTTTAAATAGACCTTCAATATCACTTTCCTCAACCAGAATTTCCTTTGGCTCCCCAAAATCCACAAGACATTCCACAATACCCTATAGCTTCAGTGGCTTGCTCCTAATCTCATAATTGAACTCTTGCAAAGATTAATCACTTTGCTAAACAATTAGGTGGCTGCAACTTGTTTAGCAATAATTTGAGTCCTTCCACCTTCGTAAAGAATACTACATTCTCATAGAGAATATAATGCCTAAGTTTCTTCATCACAAAAGACCATTCCAAGGCACAATTTCTCCATGTATGTATAGTCAAATTTAGATATCCCCAATTTCCTACTAGCAAAGGCAATTGGATGATACCATTTCTCCTCCCAAATTTGAGTTAAATAGCAATTGATACTACGCATTGTGGCTATTGAGAATACATAGAAAACTTCACCTCTTTTGGGTGCTTTTAGGATTGGCACTTTTGCTAATTCCTACTTCACATCCTCAAAGGATACTTGACAAGCTTCATTCCACTCAAATAGACAATTAAAAGATAGAAGGTTTTTCAATGAAAATGCTCTTTTTGCCAGTGCATTGATAAATTTTTGATAATATCCTGTTGATAACAGAAAGCTATGCACCTCTTTTGGAGTAGGTGGCCATTCATTGATCATAGTGAGTAGGGATCAGACTCATAGAATAATAACCCATAGGGCTCTCCAAATACGAACTTTCTAGGGTTAAGAGCAATGCACAAACTGTCTACAGTGCTCAAAACATTTTCTCAGAATAATTAGTTGACACTCCCTCATGGTGGCTGCTCCTAGATCATCAATAAAGACTTTTTAACTCCTCTGGGGAGATATCACCAAAGATCTTATCAGCTGTTCCTTGCCAAGATCCAGGTGCATTGCATAGACCAAAGTCCATCACATGATACGCAAAGGTATCGAAGATAGTGATAAATATCATTTTCAATTTCTCCTCCTCCACAATAGCCATCTAGTTATATCCAGCAAAGTAATCCATAAAAGAATAGATTTCTCTACTCACTAACTGATCTAGAATCTTATCAATGAATGGAAATGGGTAGTTATCCTTAACCGTCTCTCCTTATTAAGCTCTCTGAAATCTACGCAGTCGAATTTGATAATTATTATTCTTCCTGATAACAACTGGTGAACACCATTCTATGTGTTGAACTCGGAATATCAAGCCAGCCTTTCATAGCTTTGTCAATTCTTCGAATAGACCGTCCCTTAATTCGAAAGGCATACAACTTACTTTCTATTGCACAGGGCCGCTACCTTGCTTCAAAAGAATTGTATGAACAACAAAGCTAAGAGGAATGCCTCTCAACTCATCATAACTCTAAGCAAAGATATCGTGGAATTCTTGAATCAAGGACACATAGTCCTTCTTTCTTCCAAATTGAGCACGGACCCTATTTTAATTGGCCGCAAATCATTCATCATACGAAGGTCAAGCTTAATTACATCTGCATCCCTTATCCTTGTAAAAAATTACACGGCGCAGTGATCAAAATCTAAGGAGAGATAGAGATAGAGAGTACTCAACATATAAGAGGATAATTAGAAAATTTATTTAGCTCCAAACAGTTGATACAAAGATGGCTCTATCCACCCATGTGCTTCCACTGTGAAGTTTAGATAGCGATCTAGACAGAAGATAGGTGAAGAGCTTAAGACTAGCTAAAACAACTATGATTGGGTGAAAGATAGATGAGTGATGGCTGTGAAGGGGTTTAGCTTTTATAGCCCGCAAAGATGGTTAGGTTGGTCTGACTAACCTACCATATGAGCCTCCACTAGTCGGCCAGAGAATATTCCAAGGAATATTCCCTTTATCATCAAGTCGGGGCACTGCCGCCCTTGGACCCCCACCAAGGGGGCCGCCCTGCCAGGGGCCACTTGTTGTTGAGATATCGAGCTCCACTCGTGATACGCCAGGGTGACCGTTGTGTATTTATGTCACCGACGTGTCAGTTGCAGACGCGGTTGGTACACCGCCCATGAATAATAGCTACATGATAGCTATCCTTATCTACTCTAGTTCGTGGCTCAGTTAGTATGCCACCTTAGTTAGTTGAGTTTGGTTTGAGACCCATATACAGGGTTCTTCTATTTTCTTTGTATGAGAGTTCTTTTGGCTTACACAACTAAGAAGAGGAAAACTGTTTTCAGCCTCCACCCTTGTGTGTCTTCCCCCATTGTGCAAGCAAGAAAGCTTCAAGCGAGACTCCTTCCTTCTCTCCCACAATATTGACATGGTATCAGAGCCTTGTTCGTGGTAAGGAGCTCAAGAAAGCAAGCCAAGCTCGCGGTGTTCTGGTAAGAGGAGCAGTGTTGCTTTCATTTTCTGTTTTGGGAGCAGATCTCTGCAGGTAGCACAGCCGGAAAGTACAGGAGTGCATTGTCTCAGGTTGAGACGCCCTTCGCGGTGAAGCAAGAGGGCAGTATATGCTGCAGGAAAGGGCTTTAGCCCATGGTGACCTTGTTTTTTTGATTTGAGGCCATTTCGGGGCCTGTTTTGGAGGCGGAAGTTTTCTGCACGCACTCAGAAAAAGGCCCAGTTTTATGCTGTGCAGCCACTGTTCTACAGGTCGGTGAATAGTTACTGTAAAAATTGCATTGTATGCTTGTGCATAGAGACATTGGGAGTTACAGAATCATCCATGTTGCCTGTTGATGCAAAATCGTCACTAGGAAGTGACTGTGTGGTCAAATACCACTTTCGCCAGTGGAAGATAATGATTTAGTTTCTGTGACCTTGAATGGTCTAGGAAAGGATTATGCGCAGTTTCGGACATCCATTTCCGTCCGTGAAAGATTTCCTGATTTTGAGGAGTTGATTGCTCTTCTAATTTCTGAGGAACAGAGAAATGGGGGTGCATCTTCTTCAGGAGGAACTTCAAAAGAAGCTGTCTTCTACTCAAATGCTGGAAGAGGTAGAGGCAGAGGTAGAGAAGGCCGATTTGGAGGCCGTGGCAGAAATCAGAATATGCAGCAAACTCAAGAAAACCAGTCCTATGGAGGAGGACGTGGTAACTCTAGAGGCAGGGGGAGCCAAAGAGGTCGTGGTGGATGGCAAAGAGGTCAAAATGCAAACAGTAATGTTGAATGCTACTACTGTGGTAAAATGGGTCATATGGCTAAAGACTGCTATAAAAAGCAGAATGACATCATGAATGGAAAACTGCAACAAGGGAATTATGCATCTTCTAGCAGACAGGGTGATGACAGAAATGAGCATTTGTTCATGGTGCAGCACATGAACAATTCTGTGACAAGTGCAGAAGAAAGCAATGATGTATGGTATGTTGACTCAGGTGCATCAAACCACATGACAGGTCATGCAGAATGGATGGAGGATGCAAGGAAAATGGAAAAACCAGGATTTGTGGAGACTGGTGATGATACTGCACATCCTATTGTGCAGATTGGAAAAATTCCCTTGTCTATGCAGGATGGGAAAAAGAAATACCTGTCCGATGTATTTCATGTCCCGAATATCACCAAGAATTTGGTTTCTGTCGGTCAAATGGTTGAGCAGGGCTTGCAGGTCAGATTTAATCCTCATGGATGCTTTGTTGAGGATATGAAAAATAAAGGTCGCTTGATAGCAAAAGGAAAGAAGAAGGGCAGAATGTTTACATTGGATGCAGACATGTCTGAATTGAGTGCAGCAATGTTTGCACATGGGACCGGTGTAGTTGCAGATATTGATATCTGGCATAAATGCATTGGTCATGTTAATGTACATCGACTTAAATCAATGCAGGCCCAAAATATTGTTGCAGGATTGCCAAAATTCAAGGTTGCAGAAATGCATAAGGTATGTGAAGCCTGTCAGTTTGGAAAACAGGCAAGGAAACCATTTCCTAGACATGTTCAAGAGAGTGAGAAGCCATTGGAATTAATCCACTCTGATGTGTGGACTACTAAAGCTGCATCTCTTGGAGGCTGTCATTATTTTGTCACTTTTATTGATGACTATAGCAGAAAAGTTTGGGTGTATTTTATGAAAAAGAAAAGTGAAGTTTTTGGGCATTTCAAAACCCTTAAAGCTATGGCTGAAAAAGAAACAGGTCTGCAAATAAAATGCCTAAGGTCAGATGGAGGGGGAGAGTACCTCTCAAATGAGTTTGCAAAGTTCTTGCAGGAGCATGGCATAAAGCAGCAATATTCATGCAGTTATACCCCACAACAAAATGGAATTGCAGAAAGGAAAAACAGGCATATTGGAGAGGTATCTCGTGCCATGCTCAATGAAAAAGACTTGCCAGATTTTTATTGGCCTGAAGCAGTTGCTACAGCAATCTACATAATGAACAGGACTCCCACTGCAGCAATACATGGAATGACTCCAGAGGAGAGGTATACTGGTAGGAAACCAGATATTTCTCATTTGAAAATTTTTTGTTACATTGCCTATGTACATGTGCCAGATGAGTTGAGATCCAAGTTGGATCCAAAAGCTGAAAAGTGCATCTTTATTGGTTACTCTCTGCAGCAAAAAGGGTATAGATGCTATAACCCTTCTACTCGTAAGTTTACAGTGAGCAGAGATGTTGTTTTTGATGAGATGAGTAGCTGGTATAAACCAGTAAATGTGATTGATGATGTAGATGCACAAAATGGTAATGCTGCACAGAATTCACAGTAGCAGTCACAAAATATTAGTGGACCTAGAGCGTCCTCTAGCAGTGGTTCACATTCTTCGCCATGGATAGGCAGATTGAGATCAGGAGAATCTTCTCAAAGCAATGCAGATAGTGGTATGCAGGTATCACGAAAAGGAAAAGAGAAGGTTAATCAGCCCATGTTTGATGTGAATGCAGGTCACTCTTATGTGGATGGTGAATCCAGTGGCTCAGAGCAGAGCATTGATGATGAGTTGGGTATTCCCTCTATTGTTACACCTGGAGTAAGGAAGACCAGGGATGTTTTGAGAGCACCTGGGAGTGAACCTACTTTGCGCAGGTCTACGAGAGCTAGGTATCCTGTGGATAGGCTGAAATATGATGGATTTACAGCCATTCACTATGCATATATGGTCAAAGTGATACAGGAACCAGAACCCACTTCTTTTGAGCAAGCCATGGGAAAAGAAAAATGGGAGAAAGCCATGGATGAAGAAATGGATGCCTTGGAAGCAAATGCTACATGGGAATTGGTACCTTTGCCTAAAGGTAAAAATGTAATTGGCTGTAAGTGGGTTTATAAGGTGAAGCACAATGCAGATGGTTCTGTGAACAGATACAAGGCAAGATTAGTAGTCAAGGGGTATGCACAAACATATGGCATTGACTATGAAGAAACATTCAGTCCGGTTGCAAGGATGGAAACCGTAAGAGTAGTCATTGCTATGGCTGCATCAAAGGGATGGTCTTTACATCAGATGGATGTAAAGAATGCCTTCTTGCATGGTGATTTGCAAGAAGAGGTCTATATGGAGCAGCCACCAGGTTATGTGCATGCTGTTCATCCTGAGTTTGTTTGCAGGTTGAAGAAAGCCTTGTATGGCTTGAAGCAAGCACCTAGAGCATGGTCTGACAAGATAGGATAGTATCTTGTCACTATTGGCTTTTAGATTTCCAAGGCAGATTTCTCACTTTATGTGAGAAAAACATAGAAAGGTATTATGCTACTTGTCATTTATGTTGATGATTTGATTATGACAGGTGACAGTGATGAAGATATCCTTCATGTGAAAATGCTATTGAAGCAGAAGTTTGAGATGAAGGATTTGGGAGAGCTGCGTTATTTCTTGGGCATTGAGGTGATTAGATCACCAAGTGGGATATAGCTCTTGCAGAGGCAATATGGATTGGACATGCTGTGCAAATATGGGATGACAGGCTGTAAGCCTATTTCAGTTCCTTTGGAGCAGAATGTGAAGCTGAGCACAGATGCATGTGAGCTTCTAGAAGACCCTACTATGTACAGACGCATAGTAGGAAGTTTGATTTATATGACTATTACCAGGCCAGATTTGAGCTATGTTGTTGGATTGGTAAGTCAGTTTATGCAGGCTCCAAGGAAACCACATTTGGATGCGGCTAGACGCATACTCAGGTATGTGAAGTCCACATTGCAGTATGGACTATTTTATGAGACTGGGGTTCAGATACAGTTGCATGGATACACTGATGCTGATTGGGCTGGTAGTATTTCTGATAGACGATCTACCAGTGGATATGTGTTCTCTTTTGGGAGTGCTGCAGTCACTTGGAGCAGCAAGAAACAGCCTACAGTTGCCTTATCGAGCACAGAGGCTGAGTACAGGGGTGCAGCAATGGCTGCATGTGAGGTAGCTTGGTTGCATAAGCTACTTTATGATATGCATCAGTCTACAGATGGGCCAGTTGTCATTTTTTGTGACAACATGAGCAGTATACACTTGGCAAATAACCCAGTCTATCATGCTAGAACAAAGCACATTGAGGTGCATTATCACTATGTGCGAGAGAGGGTTTTACTAGGTCTTATTGATCTAGTTTATGTTAGCACAGAGGATCAGGTAGCTGACATATTCACGAAGGCATTGGGCGCAGAGAAGCTGCGCAAGTTCAGAGACCTGCTTGGTGTGCAGGAATTGGGATTGAGCTCGAGGGGGAGTGTTGAGATATCGAGCTCCACTCGTGATACGCCAGGGTGACCGTTGTGTATTTATGTCACCGACGTGTCAGTTGCAGACGCGGTTGGTACACCGCCCATGAATAATAGCTACATGATAGCTATCCTTATCTACTCTAGTTCGTGGCTCAGTTAGTATGCCACCTTAGTTAGTTGAGTTTGGTTTGAGACCCATATACAGGGTTCTTCTATTTTCTTTGTATGAGAGTTCTTTTGGCTTACACAACTAAGAAGAGGAAAATTGTTTTCAGCCTCCACCCTTGTGTGTCTTCCCCCATTGTGCAAGCAAGAAAGCTTCAAGCGAGACTCCTTCCTTCTCTCCCACAATATTGACACTTGTGTGGCCCTTGGACCCCAAAATAGGGGCCCCTTTTAACTCCCTTATTTACCCCGCAACTCGATGCAATGTGCCTCCAATTGCTACTAGCTTAACTACTCAGTCCAACCCAAAGATTAGACCCACAATGGTCACCTTTTTGCCATTCGGTCACATAGATCTCATCTAATATACAAGTCAAGACTCAACCAATATCTGAGCTCACATTTGACTTCTTCTCATAATGGGGGCCTTACAACTTTGAGCATCATGGATCATTGGTGGCACCTTATGAGAGTGGGGCATTGAGCATATCTAACAATCCTCTCTTGAGCCTCTATTGACTCATTCAAAGTCACTTGATAGATATCTTCCATAGTGGACCTCTCATTAGATTCATCACTTGATGATGTCTCACTAGCAGATGGAGCATCTAGCATATCAAACTTTGACAAAGATAAAGGAACTCTCTTACTCTAAGGAGATTTAGGATAGGCATCTA
This sequence comes from Lygodium microphyllum, assembly GCF_053477565.2. NCBI lineage: Eukaryota > Viridiplantae > Streptophyta > Polypodiopsida > Schizaeales > Lygodiaceae > Lygodium > Lygodium microphyllum. The sequence continues at coordinate 132,416,610 of NC_141152.1, read as the reverse complement.
CTACTACATGTCTAGCATCTCAACCAAAGATCAATCACCCAATAGGTATATCAACCTTATAGTCTGCTTGTAAGATCCATGGCCTTCCTAGCAATACTTAATAGCTAGGTCATCTTGCAAGCCTAATGACCCTAAAGTCGAGAATGCATTCTACATTGGGAACAATTACATGGACTTTAGTGATGCAACCTTTGAGTTGTCTTAAACTATCATCAGCCATTCAAAGGATCTTGGAGGAATCCTTTTTTATTTCTCATCCCATTCTCTCCATCAATTCTGAACTCATAATGTTGGCAGAGGATCCTGTGTCCACAATAGCATGGTCTACTAATATTCCATCAACATATGCCACTACCTTGGATGATTAGTTATGAGGTGAGTCCTTATCCTTCTTGGGGTTGCCTTTACCATCTACGGCCTTGAGAGGTCCGCCTTTTATATTGGGATTAAGGACTTGCGTCTCCTTATCATCTATTATTATTATTTTTCTAATTGTATTTGAAGCGTTGAATGGCATGAATGCCATGTATCAGAACAATCCTCACCACCTCTGTTGCATAAGTCTCAGAAAGAAAGCAAAGAGGTGGCTACAAGGGGCTATCAGGATGAAACCATATCATCAGGAGGAGTAGGAGGGTCATCATGAGCATTAGGTAAAGCCGTCCTGACCATTGTGTAAAAAGTAAGAAAGCTATTGACAATGATTGTCACGATCCCCAAGGGAGTAATACTTCTTGAGGCGATAGCCATTAATAAGGAAGGGATCATCCAAAGCATTGACTGTCTGGAGCCATTCAAATTGACGGCAAGTACCTTATAAGGACCCATCTAGCATTGTTGAAGCTTTCCTGTAAACTTGCCAAATTAAGAATCATAAGCAAGAACTAAGTTGCCTTTCTTGAACTCTTTCGACTTGATGAAGCTATCATGATAGACCTTTATGCGAGCGTGTGTGGCTTCCATACACAGTAGGACCATCTTGTGGATCTCATCGAGACACTCCAAGTGCAAGAGATGGCATTGTAGGGACTTAACATCTCTCAAGCTTTCATTGATGGCCACACACAGAGAGGGTAGCTTGATTTCAACAGAAAAGACAGCTTCTATTCCATACACCAACTAGAAAGGAGTTTGTCCTATCGCTGCCTTATGGGAGGTTCTGTACACCCAGAGAGCCTCTATAAGTCGATCATCCCAATCATGATGATGTGTGGCTATAGTTTTGGTCAAAATCGAGCAGAGGACTAGGGGACTGCCAAAATGGGTGATGATGTTCTCGTATAGGAACAAGGCCACACTATTACCATCTTTACATGTCAGGGCCTTATCTTCACACCACTTTGTTACGTAGTCTATACAGACTAAGATATATCCATTTTATTTCCTTCTGGTGGGTGGATCAATGGGGCGGCCCACAAATTCAATTATCCACTTCTTGAATGGATTTTGGGGAAGAATGGGTTGCAAGGGCATGGCATTGGAGTTGGTAGGCTTTCCCATTCAATCACTGATAGCCATTTGCAGTAATCATAGGAATCCTTATAGAGGGCAGCCACCAATATCCTGCACAAGTAAGTCCTTTCTAGGTTGACGCTTCTCCTACAAAGTGTCCACCACCACAGGGCTCGTCATGGCATGCTTTCAATATTATGCCAATTTTTTCTCCTGCAACACATCTTCACAAGACTTTTGTCCTTGCCTTTCTTGTACAAAGCACCTCCTAACAGGGTGTAGGGGGTTGATTCTAACATAAGCTTCTTATTTTCATGGCTCGAGATGCCAGGGGGATACTGTTGGGTTGCCAAGAGGTTGGCTATGTCTACGTATCATGGGGTAAGTGTTTTGACTAGAAACTGTTAATCCCAACACGAAGAAAGCAAAAGGAAATAAAAAAGACGTAGGGAAAAGGCGGAAAAAAGGTAGCTCGACTGAAGAAAGAAGAGGAGAAAAGGGAAAAAGTGCAAGGGCAACCTTAAAAAGTCCAAGGCAAATGCAAAAGGGGAAAGGTGCATTTTAAAATACAAAAGCACACCCTGAAATCTTGGAAAAGAGTGCCAAGCGGTGGAAAATCCGGAAAGCTAAAATAAAAGACAAAGACAAAGGCCAAGGCAAGAGAAATGGAAGACAAAGGCACATGAGGAAAAGCGCAAGACAAAACTTTTGTAAAAGAGCGCAAGCGCATCACAGTTTTACTCAAGGAGCGCCGGGCTCTCACCCGTGCAACTTGTAAATGTAGATGGGCAGTGGCCATGTAAAAAAAGGAAAAAGGGGATGACCGCCCAAAAGGGATTTAGGGTTTTGTATATAAAGTGAAAAAGTGAATGAGAAGCTCATTCTTGTGTGTGGCAAAAAGTAGCTCTCTTCTTCTTCTTCTTGCTTGCTTGAGCTTGTGGTTGAGAGAGGGAGTGTGAGAGTGTGAGGGAATGAGTGTGTGAGGGTGAGGGACCGTGGGGTGGAGAAGCTCTCCATCTTCTCCTCTCTTCTTCTCTTCTCTTCTCTTCTCTTCTCTTGCTTGCTGTGATGGAGCTTGGAGCATGGAGCTTGAGGATGGAGCTTACTTGAAGCTTGCACTTGGATCGTGGAGCCACCGGAGTGCGCGAGAGAGGAGATAACTCAAACGGCGTGAGAGAGGAGATATGGATGGCGTGTCGGCTATGTGAGAGGTAGCCATTAGTGCTCGGCTTGGAATGCTTGAAACAATAAGCGGTCCGTGGGTCTTGACAGTTGAGCGAAAGCTCCCACATTTTGGTTCCGTTTTGCTAGGACCAACGGATTCAAGCCTTGAGCGCTTGTGCGCTGTCGCATTGCTGCGCATTCGAGGTGTGTAAACCACCCAAAAGTTGTGCATGGGATTTGGTACTTTGTACATATTTAGTTGTTGTGATTACATTTATTTTTTGCGTATGAGTATAGTGGCGAGCATGAAGGGTTGCTTTCAGGCAGGGTCAAGGAGAGAAGACATTACAACTATACAAACAGATGTAAGAGGAGGGCATTTTCTCAAATCTGTACACGATCAATCTTATTGCTGTGAATAGCAAATACTGCAATGTTTCCACTGATAATAAGCGTGTAATTAATATTGTCAACATCAAGGAATTTGGAAAGGTTTCGGTTTATGTAAGGATCTTCTCACAGAAAGAAAGTTGATTGTTTAAGATGGCTTTTGTGGCATTTGGTACAACAATGGTGGGAAGCATTACTTTTATTAGAAATGAATGGGATTGCATTATCAGATGTACAAAGAGTAGAAAAAGCTGAAATCTGCTGCTAAACCCACTAGTGCTGAACACCTTTTCGGTTCCATGTGATGATTGAAGGGTCTAAGAAGGTTCTAAGGCACTTGTTGGGACATGTTTTTTTTTTGGGTTCTAGTGTTTCATATTTAGTGGAGGCATATTCGAGCTCATGAAAGGAGCCGTGCTTTGAGGGGAAAAAGGAGAAGCTTTTGGGCTATTTTTAAAAGGAGGATTTTTGGAGGGAAAAAACAAAGAATTATTGAATGGAAAAGAAAGAGAATTCGAGAAGGGAAGAAGAGGGGACACGCAGAAAAAGAGCTCTGCAATTTTGGAAGGATCCTTGCTAATCATGATGTCGAAGACGAAGAGGATGATTTTCTGTATGGGAAGGAGAGATGGTACTCTGTGGTTTGACTAGGAGGAATAGGATAACGGAGACCTGAAGTCGACAACAGGGGGAGAGACATTCCAATTCGTCAAGTAGTCGTTGAGCATGTTCAATTCGTCAAATAAACGTTAAGCGTGAAAGGTGTCTCAACTGTTGCAGATGAGATCAAATAGCAAAGGACTATCGATGTGCTCGTGTTATCATACACAAAGTAGTCGTCTTCCTCAACTACAGGGAGACCTCAATTTGCAGTTGATTGTGAACAAGATTTGAAGTGGATGCCGCCCTTCTTTTTTTTTTTGTTTTCTGAGGTTGCCAGGACTGGAAAGGTAACAAAAGCGGAAAGAGATAAGGCTTGGGCAGAGTTGCAAACAGCTGCGGCACAAGGAACAAGGACAGAGACACCAACAGCCACAGCTGCAGCGATTGCTGCGGCATTCTTCTTTACCTTCAGATCTAGGCTATCAGAAACAACAATTGAATGAGGCCAATCAGTGTCCTCAGCCAACTGCCGTTGAGGCTTCATCAGACACTTTGACTGGGCTTGTGAAGAATTTTGCTGACATCTCTTTGACGACGGGACCATCGAGTAGTGAAACAGCAAACAAAGGCCAGCAGAATGGATCTGCTACAACCAGACAAGTGCTGGAAGGCAGAGACAGAGGGGAGAAAGAGTCAAACTCCATGCCTGCTGTAGATGATTGAATTTCAAAAAGGCTCCTTCGAATGCTGAGAGAGAGGAAGGGGAGTGCTCGGCAATCTGGAGAAGAGGGGGGGGGGAGTAATGAAGAAGGCAGGAAAGATCTTTTCGCAGGTGGTAGTGGGCGAAGGTCCATCAAATTGAGGAGAAAAGAATCAAAGAAGTTTGTCGTGAATGCATCTCTCCACAGGGTGCCTCGCAGATTTTCTGTTAATAGTGGAAGTAATGCAGCTTCTTTGTTTACAAAAAGAAGGCTCTTTCTGAGATAGAATCTGAACTTGTTACTGCGGAATCGGAGTCGCCCAGCTTCAAATGTGCAGATGTTACCAGCTGTAAGCTGATACACGGATCCATATCCAAAAGAGGTGCCCAAAAGCTCTGAACATGAGCCACAGGAAGGCGGAGGCGAGAGAGAGCGCGAGGAACAAAGACAGAAGGAACAGAAGACGAGCCAGAAGTATGACTGTGTTGTGATCATCCCCAACGACCAGGGCAACCGTACCACCCCTTCTTATGTGGCCTTCACAGACACAGAGCGGATTGTTGGTGATGCAGCCAAGAATCAAGTCGCCATCAATCTCCAGAACACAGTTTTTGTATTGCAGAGGACAAATATGATGCAGATCTTCATATTTTGGAACTGTAGTTTGGTCCAATTTATCATACTCCCTCTCGCTCATAGCTTATTGGGTGTTTAGAAGAGCAAATTCAATCCAATTCGATTCAGCATTCAGTGCAGTTTACCTGGTGCTATGCCTAGCTACATTTTGCTAATTGCTCATGAATTTTCTCGTTCAAGGACTTTTCTTTTGTGCATGCTGGAATTAGCTATTTGCATAGATAATCCATGTAGTGATTGGGCTGCTGCTGGTTGCAGTACATGGACTTTCAAAGTTCTGAACTTAGCACTGATGAAGGAGCTTAAGACATAGTAATATCTATGAATGGGAAGAGATCAAAGATTAAAGTAAAAGCACAATAGAGTTTGACAATCTGACTTATAGTAAACAGAGAGATAGAGCTTTCATTGCATGTTTAGGCCAGAGCAATCTTGCTGTGAGAAAAGACGGATCTTCAACAACTGTGGATTTGAACTTAGACAATAATTAACTGCCTGAATTAAAAATTCATGTTGTCACAACAGAGCTTTACTAATATTGATCTTCTATCCTAAAATTATTCAAAGTCCTCTGTGGTTGCGACATTGCTTTCACAAACCCTTCGACATCTTTGGTGAACCCGACGTGAAAGCGTCGTAGAAATTTCAGGATGGGAGATTCTTCAGCCTCTTTTTCAGCCTCTTCTACAATTCCAGCTGCGTCTACTTCAGCTCCATCAATGACTGCTGCGTCAAGTACTTCAACGGAGGATCTAAAACAGATTTTGCAGAATATGTCCATGTATATGCAGCTCCAAAATCAGCAAACACAAATGTATATGCAGCAGCAACAACAATTGCATCAACAACAGTTGTCTCAGCAAAGGCAGCTCTATTCGGAGCAGGAGAATGCAAACAGCGCGACTAAGGCTATTGAAGCAGTTGAGAGTGAGAAGAAGCTATTTGACGGGCGTAATGTTTCAGCATATTTGAAGACATATGAGATCAAGATGGGGTTTTTTGGAGTTCCTACTGGACTTATGAGTAAGTACTTCCTTCGTCTTGTCACACCTGCTTTGAGGACAAAAGTGACTGATCTATTTATTCAAAACACACATTGGCAAGATTTTAAGAAGGCTCTAAAAGAAGAATACTTCCTTGAGGACTTTGGTATGGCTACTCGGCGGTCATTCCGAGAGTGGGTCTACATGCCAAATAAAGGTCTTGCTGCTTCAGAGTTGATTTGAGAATTCGAAGAGAGGTATAGTCAGCTTGATGCTATTGAACAAAGAGCATTGGATGTTGAAAAAGTTGAGCTTTTCTTGCAAGCTGTAGATCATGCTCTTCAAGAAGAATTGGGTGAGCTTCTTGAAGATCGCACGAAGCCTATGGGTCTTAAAACTGATTGGCAGGATGCTCAGGATGCAGTCTTGACTTTGACCAAGAGGAGGATATGGAAAACTCGCCTACAGAATGGTTCCATGACACCTACACCATCATCTGCTCCTATGCCTACTTCTATCCTTGTTATTTCTTCTCCTCCTCAGCCAGTTTCTTGGCCTATGCCAGTGCCTACTGTTTCTACTCCACCTATTCCTCCTGTTCCACGACCGATGCCTACACCTTCTGCTCCAAAACCATCCGCTCCATCGGTGCCTACTTCTCTTGATGACATAATCAAAGGTATCACAAATTTGACACTTGAGTCAGTCAAAGCAGAGTTGGTGGGTAAGTTGAAGGAGGAGTTTGCTTCAACTGCGCCTGCTACTTCTTCTAGTGCTCCTATTGCACCTAGGAGTGCTCCTAGTGCACCTAGGAGATATTGGAGATGTATTTGGTGTGATAGTACGGAGCATCAGCATTGCAGGGATTGTGACTCTTTCCAGGATGCAAGGAGGCAGAATTTGGTATATTGGGGGCAAGATGGTAAGATTTGGTTGACTGAGACAGGAGCTCCACTTGCTACCAACTTTGGTAAAGGTGGAATGAAGAAGTTAGTGGAGGACATGGCTGCGCGTACTTCTTATGTGACAGCTAGAGGTGATGCTTCTGCATATGGAGTACAGATTGAGAAGGGATCAGAAACTCAGTCCGCACTATGGACTTATGCTATGGAGACTGCAAACAAGGGAAAAATTCAGCAAACTGTTTTGAGAAGCGCAGGCTCTAGCATCAGATCAGAGACAGGTTGGGACTCGCCTGTTGACAGGTATTCTATTTATGCTTATTTGGCTAAATCTCATGGTGCAGATGTATTTGTTGAGGAGAAGTGTAAGAGGGATGAAGACAATCCAAATGCAGCTAAGAAGACTAGAGGGGGTGAGTTTGTTACTCCACCTACTGCAGGACCGTCTTCACGATCAGGGCCAGATCGACAGATTGAGGATGCTCAAAAGAGGGAAAAGAGGCAAGAGCCTAGAGAGAGAAAGCAGCCAGGATTCAGATTGATGTCCGATATTGAGACATCTACAGACATGAAGAAAATCTTTAATGATAAGATACTTGGCAGTGAGGTGACTTTTACTATTTCTGAGATTTTGGGCATCTCAAAAAGAGAGTTTCAGGATCAGTTTTAGGAGGTCATGAAGAGGAAAAGACATGCATTGGCTACCACTGATACACAGGGAGTTTTGATTGGAGAGTTGGATGAGGATGATGATGAGGTTATGGTTGATAATGCTTCTGTTTTGCCGCAGGTAGAGAAGAGGGTTCAGCCTATGCATTATGCTGAAATTGATGAACCTGTTTTGATACCACGTAGTCACTTTTCGCGGAGCCATTGGGCTAGGGCAACTACAGAGACAATGGTAAAGGTTGGAGAAAAACAGGTGCCTTATGTTGCATTGGTTGATCATGGTTCAGAGATTAATCTCATTGTTCGTGGAGTTTATGAGAGTAACAGATGGCCTATGGATGTAGAGCATGGGTGGCGTATGAGAGCCGCCAATAACACTGCAGGTGATTTATATGCTGCTTGCCCTAGTGTCAGGGTTTCTATTGGTGATGTAGAGGAGGATTTTCATTTCTTTGTGCAGGATTCATGCTCTTATCCCATAATTCTTGGTCAGCCATTCATTACAGAGATGCGCATGGAGACAAAGGTCATGGATGATGGATCTGCTTATGCACGGATTCGCAGTAAAGATGGTATGAGAGCAGTTCAGTTTATGACTGTATGTGTGAACCATGTTAGAAACAGGGATACTCTCAGAGATGCACCCTTACCCACTGTGAGGGATTCGGGTTTTCATTAGGTACCGCCGTTTCGCGAGACGACGGTGGTACAGAGGAGAGGAGATTGGAGTTCTTGCCTCCTGGCAGCAGTGTTTTCTCCTCCGATTATGTTGGGATTTCAGCAAACAGTTCGATGAGCTATCAGAAGACTTCTAGATTGTCTAGAGCTGCCAGGCAGTATATATGCAGGAAGGAGAAAAAATTGAAAAATGCAGGAATTTTGGAGGATGATGAGCACATAGATGGTATGTATGACAGTGTGATTTGTACAGATACGATGACAGAGATGGGAGATATGCTGAAAACTGATATGCTGAATTGTCATGGTAATGTATTAGTGCAGTCCCTGGACATGTTTCATGAAATTGCAGATTTTATGTCACAGATTGAGTCAGAGGCTGAGGTAACTCAGCAAAGAGTATTGAGTGCTGAAGAAAATCAGCAAAAAGAGTTTCCAGCTGGTTATGATCAGCTTTCAGAGAGACAGAGGGCTGAAAATTTTCAGCCAACAGAGTTTACTGCTGAAATATTTCAGCATTCAGAGTTTGGGGCTGTTTCTATGCAGTCCATAGAGCAGAGGGCTGAGAATATTCAGCCATTGGAGTGCAGAATTGCTGATTTACAGCAAGGTTTATGTAATGTAGAAGAGCATAATGAAGCCAGGGTTGACACGAAATACAAAACTGTGGATAAGAAGGTGAAGCCAGTTGCTGTACCGCTTCCATCTGACAGTGATCAGCAAATAGAGAGGGCTGCTAAACATCAAATTTTGAGGAATCCGGAGCATATTGGTCATAAATTTTCAGCAGAGACACTTGCTGAATTGAAAATTAGAAATGGTGATTTCTTGTTACCCATAGAGAAGCAATGCTTTCAGGAGATGCTTGAGCGTCATGGAAGGGGATTTGCTTTTGTCCCACATGAGTTTGGATGTGTGAATCCTGATATTGTTGCTCCTATGGTTATTTTTACTATTCCTCATATTCCATGGAATCTCCGACCTATTCCAGTGCCTAAAGCACACTTGCCAAAGCTGATTGATTTATTGAATGAGAAAATCAGGATGGGAATCCTTGAGCCTTCATCTGCACCATACTCAAACAGGTGGTTTACAGTTCCAAAGAAGAATGGTACTCTTCGATTTATTCAGGACATGCAGCCAGTGAACAGAGTTACTATCAGGAATGTTGGTATAGGTTCAGTTGTGGATGAGTTTGCAGAGGCATTTGCTGGACGTGCCATCTATTCTTTGGGTGATTTGTATTCAGGATATGATCAATTTCAGCTGGCTTTGGAAAGTAGGGACATAACCACCATGAGAACTCCTATTGGGCTTGTCAGGATGTGTACCTTGCCTCAAGGTGCCACTAATTCTGTTGCGCATATGATGAATGCCATGCATAAGGTCCTTCGTGATTACATACCTCAGCTTACTATGCCTTTCTTGGATGATGTGCCCATTAAGGGGTGTGCAGATGAAGAGAAGAATGAGAGCCTAAATGAGCAGGGATGCAGATACTTTGTGGTTGATCATATTTCAGCATGTGAGAAGATTTTGGCCAGGTTAGAAGAAGTGAACTTGACACTTTCAGGGCAAAAATCTATTTTTGGAGTGAATGAGGTTGTCATTGTTGGGCATATGTGTGGATATTATGGCAGGAAACCCTCACCTGATAAGGTGAATGCTATAGGCAAGATTGCAGAGTATTGTTCTACTACTTTAGAGGTACAGAGATTCATTGGTGCTTGTGTGTTTTATATGATTTGGATACCTCATTTTGCACACATTGCAGATTGTTTGTATCAGCTGCTTCGAAAGGGGCCGAAATTTTATTGGGATGAGAGCCACACTAGAGCCATGCAGAAATTGAAGAAGTTATTGCAGAATGCTCCTACTCTTAGAAAAGCGGATTATAATTGTGATAGGCCTATTGTATTGACAGTTGACACTAGTCCAATTGGCATAGGTTGGGCTGTGGGTCAAGATGATGCAGATGGAAATAGGTATGCTATTCGGTTTGGGGCGAAAGTCCTAAACGAGAGACAGAGGAGATATCCGCAAATCAAGAGGGAGTTATTGGGGATTGTCACGGCTCTCAAATGTGACAAGGAGTACTTTATTGGAGCTTCAGTTGTGGTAGAGACAGATTGCTTGCCATTGATTGGTATGATCATGAGTTGCTCTACTCCGGATATAGCTATGTTGAGATGGATTGCATACATTAAGTCATTAAATCCGGAATTTAAACACATAGCAGGGAAGGATAATCCAGTGGCTGATATGTTATCTAGAGCCAGGTATGATGATGAGGAGACTCTACTTGCAGAAGAGGATGATGCAGAAATTTCAGCCACTATGGTTGATCATGTTTGTCATGTTTATGATATTGCGGCTTTCATAGAAGAACTCTATGTTGGAGATTGGTTGCAGATTGGCAGGTACCTTAGTACACTAAGCAAAAGAGATGAATGGACAGATGAAGAGTTTAAGAAGATCAGAAGGAAAGCCTATGGTTATTTTCTCAAGGACGGATTTCTTTGGAAGCATCCGAAGAAAAGAGGCGGATTACCTTTGCGGGTTGTTTGCGATAGAGAGACACAGTTACAGGTGATGAGGGAGTTTCATGAGAGTCCTTGGGCTGGTCATAGAGGAGTATGGGCTACTTATGAGAAAATCAAGGAGAAATATTGGTGGAAAGGCATGTATAGAGATGTTTCTCACTTTGTTGAGACTTGCAGAGACTGGCAGATGTATTCAGTAGTGCATCATAGAGATGAGCTTCATCCGACCTATCCGCTATGCATTCATTATAAGTGGGTAGTTGATTTGGTTACCATGCCTATGGGTCTATGGCAGATGAGATACATTGTTTTGGCTAGAGAGGATCTTACCAATCATGTTGAGGGTAGATATTTGAGAACGAAGACCACTAGTGCAGTGTGTAAGTTCTTATTGGAGGAAATTTTCTGCAGGTATGGTTGTGTGGGTAAGATCACTGCGGATCGTGGTGAATTGGATGCAGATGAAGCTAGGGAGTTTTTCTCTCAGCTAGGAATCAAATTGGCTCTAACCACAGCATACAATCCAGAGGGAAATGGGAAGAGTGAAAGAGGGCATCCGCCAATAGTGAAAGCATTAGCCAAAGCATGCAGAGGACGGATTGGAGAATGGCCGAGACTTCTACCATTTGCTTTATGGGCTGATCGTACGACTCATAGTGTTACTACAGGATATATGCCTGCAGAGTTGATGTATGGTCAGAAACCTGTTATGCCCATTGAGACTTGTGCTTTGACTTGGTCAGTTTTACCTTGGCAGGAGGATTTGACGAGAGAGGAGCTCTTAGCTCTTCGGATTCGACAGCTGGAGAGGAGACCTGAGGATATTCAGCTAGCTATTGATAGGTTGAAAGTTGCTAGACTAAGGAACAAGGATAGGTTTGACAGCAGGCATCGCTTGCGGCCTAGAGCAGTAGAAGAGGGAGATTGGGTATTGGTGTTTGATAGCAGCCTTGAAAATCAGCATACTGCACTTCGGAAGATGGTGAAAAGATGGTTTGGGCCATACATAGTCAGACATGTCTTTGATAATGCAACATATGAGCTGACGGAATTGGATGGAACAGTGCTTAGAGTGCCTATTGCTGGAAAAAGAATCAAGATTTTCAAGAAAAGAGATGATGAGGATTATGCATTGGAAGAATTTTCAAGAGAAGAGCAACGACAAGAAACTCCAATGGAAGAGACAGATGATATGGCTGATAATCTTGTTGATCTACCGGAAATGCATAACGAAGAGATTGATTTGTTTGTGGATCTTGATGATAATGATCATGGGTAGTTGGCCCATCCGGAGGATGCGCAGGATTAGAGGGGGTGGATGTCGTATTGCTGTGCATTCGAGGTGTGTAAACCACCCAAAAGTTGTGCATGGGATTTGGTACTTTGTACATATTTAGTTGTTGTGATTACATTTATTTTCTGCGTATGAGTATAGTGGCGAGCATGAAGGGTTGCTTTCAGGCAGGGTCAAGGAGAGAAGACATTACAACTATACAAACAGATGTAAGAGGAGGGCATTTTCTCAAATCTGTACACGATCAATCTTATTGCTGTGAATAGCAAATACTGCAATGTTTCCACTGATAATAAGCGTGTAATTAATATTGTCAACAGCAAGGAATTTGGAAAGGTTTCGGTTTATGTAAGGATCTTCTCACAGAAAGAAAGTTGATTGTTTAAGATGGCTTTTGCGGCATTTGGTACAACAATGGTGGGAAGCATTACTTTTATTAGAAATGAATGGGATTGCATTATCAGATGTACAAAGAGTAGAAAAAGCTAAAATCTGCTGCTAAACCCACTAGTGTTGAACACCTTTTCGGTTCCATGTGATGATTGAAGGGTCTAAGAAGGTTCTAAGGCACTTGTTGGGACATGTTTTTTTTTGGGTTCTAGTGTTTCATATTTAGTGGAGGCATATTCGAGCTCATGAAAGGAGCCGTGCTTTGAGGGGAAAAAGGAGAAGCTTTTGGGCTATTTTTAAAAGGAGGCTTTTTGGGGGGAAAAAACAGAGAATTATTGAATGGAAAAGAAAGAGAATTCGAGAAGGGAAGAAGAGGGGACACGCAGAAAAAGAGCTCTGCAATTTTGGAAGGATCCTTGCTAATCATGATGTCGAAGACGAAGAGGATGATTTTCTGTATGGGAAGGAGAGATGGTACTCTGTGGTTCGACTGGGAGGAATAGGATAACGGAGAGGTGAAGTCGACGACAGGGCGAGAGACATTCCAATTCATCAACTAATCATTGAGCATGTTCAATTCGTCAAATAAACGTTAAGCGTGAAAGGTGTCTCAACTGTTGCAGATGAAATCAAATAGCAAAGGACTATCGATGTGCTCGTGTTATCATACACGAAGTAGTCGTCTTCCTCAACTACAGGGAGACCTCAATTTGCAGTTGATCCTGAACATGATTTGAAGCGGATGCCGCCCTTCTTTTTTTTTTTGTTTTCTGAGGTTGCCAGGACTGGAAAGGTAACAAAAGCGGAAAGAGATAAGGCTTGGGCAGAGTTGCAAACAGCTGCAGCACAAGGAACAAGGACAGAGACACCAACAGCCACAGCTGCAGCGATTGCTGCGGCATTCTTCTTTACCTTCAGATCTAGGCTATCAGAAACAACAATTGAATGAGGCCAATCAGTGTCCTCAGCCAACTGCCGTTGAGGCTTCATCAGACACTTTGACTGGGCTTGTGAAGAATTTTGCTGACATCTCTTTGACGACGGGACCATCGAGTAGTGAAACAGCAAACAAAGGCCAGCAGAATGGATCTGCTACAACCAGACAAGTGCTGAAAGGCAGAGACAGAGGGGAAAAAGAGTCAAACTCCATGCCTGCTGTAGATGATTGAATTTCAAAAAGGCTCCTTCAAATGCTGAGAGAGAGGAAGGGGAGTGCTCGGCAATCTGGAGAAGAGGGGGGGGGGAGTAATAAAGAAGGCAGGAAAGATCTTTTCGCAGGTGGTAGTGGGCGAAGGTCCATCAAATTGAGGAGAAAAGAATCAAAGAAGTTTGTCGTGAATGCATCTCTGCACAGGGTGCCTCGCAGATTTTCTGTTAATAGTGGAAGTAATGCAGCTTCTTTGTTTACAAAAAGAAGGCTCTTTCTGAGATAGAATCTGAACTTGTTACTGCGGAATCGGAGTCGCCCAGCTTCAAATGTGCAGATGTTACCAGCTGTAAGCTGATACACGGATCCATATCCAAAAGAGGTGCCCAAAAGCTCTGAACATGAGCCACAGGAAGGCGGAGGCGAGAGAGAGCGCGAGGAACAAAGACAGAAGGAACAGAAGACGAGCCAGAAGTATGACTGTGTTGTGATCATCCCCAACGACCAGGGCAACCGTACCACCCCTTCTTATGTGCCCTTCACAGACACAGAGCGGCTTGTTGGCGATGCAGACAAGAATCAAGTCGCCATCAATCTCCAGAACACAGTTTTTGTATTGCAGAGGACAAATATGATGCAGATCTTCATATTTTGGAACTGTAGTTTGGTCCAATTTATCATACTCCCTCTCGCTCATAGCTTATTGGGTGTTTAGAAGAGCAAATTCAATCCAATTCGATTCAGCATTCAGTGCAGTTTACCTGGTGCTATGCCTAGCTAAATTTTTCTAATTGCTCATGAATTTTCTCGTTCAAGGACTTTTCTTTTGCGCATGCTGGAATTAGCTATTTGCATAGATAATCCATGTAGTGATTGGGCTGCTGCTGGTTGCAGTACATGGACTTTCAAAGTTCTGAACTTAGCACTGATGAAGGAGCTTAAGACATAGTAATATCTATGAATGGGAAGAGATCAAAGATTAAAGTAAAAGCACAATAGAGTTTGACAATCTGACTTATAGTAAACAGAGAGATAGAGCTTTCATTACATGTTTAGGCCAAAGCAATCTTGCTGTGAGAAAAGACGGATCTTCAACAACTGTGGATTTGAACTTAGACAATAATTAACTGCCTGAATTAAAAATTCATGTTGTCACAACAGAGCTTTACTAATATTGATCTTCTATCCTAAAATTATTCAAAGTCCTCTGTGGTTGCGACATTGCTTTCACAAACCCTTCGACAGCGCTTCAAATCGAGCAGCATCGAAGTAAGGGTTTTCCTCAAACTAGTGCTTGAGATAGGTAGGAAGTGAGGGGGTTGAAGATGATATTCGATCTCCTTGGCAAGTAGGTTTTTTCTTTTTTTTGATATTTATGTTGTGAGATGGAGTAGTGTAGGTATTTACTTTGTGATTTGGATGCGTTAGAGTATTAGAAAATAAAGAAAAACAAAGAAAATAAGCATTAGAGTTTACTGTTGCAAAACAGGGCCAAAATCGTGCAAAAAATGGTAAAAAGCTTGCTTGTGATGCCTAAGGTCACCAAGTGAGTGATAGGGGGCATCAATACCATACGCGAGAAGGGGTATAAGGGCCAAAAGTGGCAAGAAAGGCCACATTGTGCACTACAGGGTTTTAGGAGAGCAGGAGAGAAGAGGAAAGCTTCGTGAGTGGATCTGCTTCGATCTTGTCATCCGGGAGATATTTACCCAACCCAGGTAATTCTACACCTTCCCCTACATGAGTAGGATGGATTTGGAGCTGCTTGACTAGGGGGAAGGCCTCCCACATCTGACACGACGAATTTTCTGAAGCTTGACAAAAAAAACGCGACGTGCCCTGCATGTCCGAGTGACGGCGATTCTAGGCCAAGTCCTAGAATCGGCCCTCGGACCACTCGACCATTCGGCCCTTGGCCCACTTGGCCCTCCTGACCACTCGACTTGGCCCTCTGCCACTTGGTCCTCAAACCATTCGGCCACTACCACTCAAACGCCCCGTCCGAATCGAGCACTTGAACTACCTTTCAACTCGGCCTCGGCCCACTCGGCCCTCCTGACTCGGCCTTGGGTCACTAGGCCCTCGGACATCTAGGTTCAGACTGGCCAAATTTGACATTCGGACAGTTACATACGGTCCCTTCTACTCGGCCCTCGAACGGGCTGAATCGGGTACTCGGCCCCTGCAATTCGAACTAGCTGGGCCGAGTAAAAAATTTGATCAAATTCTCTAAAATTTGACCTGACCTGGCTAGAGCTCAGTAGCGCAAACTGTCGAAAAGTCCTGCGGACGATCAGAACCTGATTCTCGCACACGGAATAGGTAAAATTGTAGGGCCCAGCCACTTAGCAGCTTGAAGTAGTCAACAGCAAGATCTAGAGACCTAGACACAAAGCGCTGAGCAGTTAAAACCTGATTGGCCAAAAACGAACGCAGCAACATATTAGAAAGGCGCTGAACCCCGTAAAGGCGGCCAGAAAGGTGACCAACAAGCCTGTTAGGCCCGAACAAAGTTGGAGTGCATAAGACGCTTCAAGTAGCTTGCTGCACTCACCGCGAGTTTCTGCGCTTGAAGAAATTGAAAGCCTGACTGAGCACAAGTGCAAGAGGAGCAACAGGCACACTAAGTGACCATAAAGTAAGGGTTGCATTCAATAACTGAAGAAACTCACTCAGATAAACCACTCAAGGACCCCGCCAGTAGTAGGAGAGGACCCTCGCAGAGGGAGCTTTGCCCCTTCCGCACCGCCCCCAAGTAGGTTGGAGAGAAAACACGCGTCGTAATAGGTCCTCCAAATTAGACCCTAGTGTGGTAATGGCTCTACACAAACCCGGATTCTTACTGACAAAAGAGCAACCAAAGGCCCATATCCGAACCGAGAGAAACAGAGACCCTAGAACCCCAATGGGCCAATCTAGCCAACAAGGGCAAATAGGCCACACTGCAA
The DNA here is from genome assembly GCF_053477565.2 of Lygodium microphyllum. Taxonomy (NCBI): domain Eukaryota; kingdom Viridiplantae; phylum Streptophyta; class Polypodiopsida; order Schizaeales; family Lygodiaceae; genus Lygodium; species Lygodium microphyllum. The sequence continues at coordinate 132,400,110 of NC_141152.1, read as the reverse complement.
AAACACATACATGTTGCATCCGGACTACATCTAGTCAAACCGGAAAACAACAACATCAAGCTACAATAGCAAGAATGGCTAGATACGACAGTCTTGACAATAGATGCTCCTTGAATGGCACTACACTGACGAGCCAAGGCATCAGTGGAGAATCCACATCTGGTCGTGCAGTTGGGGACTCAAGGGCATTTTTCAGAAGGCTTAAATTTACAAGCCAAGACCCGGAAGATGAAGACATGGTACCACCTGCTTATCTTAGGGTCAACCTCACCGCAAAAAGAGAGCATACTATTGATGCTCTGATTGATGAAGAAGTAGATTTTAATGTCTTGACCTATGAGGCATGGTTCCTACTAGGCCAACCAGAGTTGACACCGACCAATGCAACTCTTAGCCCTTATGGGGGACCTCCACAAGCACTCATAGGGAAGTGCAATATCCTTGCAACAATTGAAACTGAGAGCTTGCCTATCCTATTTCATGTTCCTCCAAATGGTGCTAAATATAGTAAGGAAACCCTCCTGGAAGACCCTTCAAAAGGGCGACCAAATGTGAGGCTGACTATGAAGCACAGAGGATACACCTGACACTACCGGGTGTGAGGATAGTCACAACCTTTAGCAAGGGTGACCTCATCGAACCTCGAGGGAAAGGCAAGGAAGGTGCTGACGTAACATTCAAGCCCACTAACGAGAGCAAGGACTTGTTGGAATAGTTGATACAAGCACAGGTCGAACAACGAGAACCAAAGAGTGAGGCCATGCTTGAACCAAGAAGGTCAAGAGACAATGCCAAGGACTAGCCTGGGACTTACAAATACCGTAGAAGACCCTAAAGGAAGCCCAAGCCTTATAGGCGAAGGCATCGGTGGAGGGATAACATAATGCCGCGATGGATATCCAAAGCATTGCTATGTGATCAAGGGTATTACGCAGGTAACCAATGGATTTGGGTACCAAAACCCCCTGCTAAATCATCTCTATCAGCTGAAGGCAAGATTGCATCAAGAGCAACAAAGCACAGGAGAAAATTTAAGAGAAACTCTAGGAGTCAAGGCAAAAAACCAGACATGAGTGTTCGAAAGAAAGACCCTCAACCTAGCATGCTTAATAAATAGAGGTCATATGTGGCCATTGAGTGTGCACAAAAGCCATTAGTGCCCAAAGAGCCTTTGACTTCCCAAGAGGATAATGGGCACCATAGGCACAACATCGCTCAGGATAAGGTTGATTGCTCAACAAAGCTAATGGTAGGATCGTCTAATAATCACGAGCAAACCATTCAGCCAGTGCTAAGTCCACCTAAGAGTCCTAGATCTCCTATATCCTCTTTTTTCAAACAGACATAGGAAGCACAACAGCGGTCGTCAATGGCGGCTGCTCACTCCCAATCTCTATCTCCATCAAAGCTTCTAAATGTCCAAGAGGGGGGACATGACACTAGCCGTAGCTCTCGGCCCAACGATATGCCTGTGCAACCCAGTGCGACCAGATCAAAGGGCAACAAAAGACACAACCACTTCCAATCGCCCAAAGGATTGGACACTGCAATCCACCAATAGTAGCAAGTCCACCAAACTAGCTGCTAGTGCTTCAAGTCAGGGATCACAACAGTCACGGCCCTTGGTCGTGACAATGCCCCTTACAGAACGTATCCTTAGTAGTTTACTTGTGGATGAGGTGTCGTAACCAACTTCCTTGACAACTCCAACACCCCCAAAGTTCCTGAAGCCTAGGCTGGAGAAGTTCAACACATGGGAATTGGTGGAAGAGCTAGACTCTTCCAGAACGGAGACAGTTGTACCCTCACAACCTGGCGAGGTTAATCAGCAAGCCATGGCCATGACCCATGTGGACATACTAGAGAAAGGAAAGGCTAAGGCCCAACCAAGCACAACAACGGTTGACCTAGTCCAGGGTCCTGAGTTGTTGAAAGAAGCACCTTCACTGACCAAGAAAAAGAGGAGAAAATAGCGGAAACAACAACAATTGCAGGTGGTTGAGGACCCCAAGAACATTGAGACGAAGAGCGCTGGAGAGTTGATGAATAAAGCATCGAGTCCACCCACCAATGAACCCATTGACGCCTCCCCTAACAGTGGTGAAACCTCAGAAACATTCGTGTGCTCTAAAAAATCAAAGTAGTCGTTACCATCAATGGCTGCTTGCAACACTAAATCCACCGACAGTAGAACTTGCATTGCCCAGTCAAGAGTGGATATAACGCTGTCACAACAGGGTGACAATACCAATCACATCCAAGGAAAACCATGACGCAATAACAAAGCCTTAAGAGAAACAGGGAAACCCCAAGAGTGTCAGACATCCTAGCGTGACGGATCCTGCTCATTTAGGCTTGAGCCCCCAACTACGCTAAAGCCCAGGCAAACTCCTAGAACCTTACATGAGATAGCAACCGATCAAGCCCTCGTTAAACATAGAAGTGTCACCGAATGCTCAACTGACTTGGATGCCAAGCTCAAGGTGTTCGTACGCGTCTATGTCCTGGTAGACATGCGCACATTCCCTAAGGAGCAGCTCAGAGAATACTTGCCATTTCCCTTATCTTGGGAGGAGCAAGAACATCTTGATGAGCACTATAACAGGCTCCTGCATGAACGCATGCTACTCATCTTAGACGAGGAAGCCGACGAACTGCGCTTAACTATTACATTCAATTAAGCTCTCTACCAACCAAAAACCCCATTGCAATGGCCAAAATAGGAGCTCAGATCATGACAGTCTCTGAGGAGCGATTGGCCAAATGGCGATCTCAAAGAGACCCAACCTATGTGGCACCAAATTCCCTTCGAGTGCTGACTCCCATTTGGGATACGAACCTAGCTGAACCTAGCCAAGAAAACTCTTTGTTTGATAAGGTTCTCACTGAGGAGGAGTTACATGTTGCCAGTAGACTCGGGCAAGGTTCCATGCTACTCGATGTGACAAAATTTCTATCGATATTGAGTAAGCTACCACGTGTACTAGATGCGTGTGCCATGCTCCAATACAATCTCGAGTTCTACAATTGGTTTCTATCCTCGTGAAGTGACATGGATTTGTAAATATGTATATATATAAACAATGATTTTTGTGTCACCGTGTATAGACACTATCAACACACACAAGCAATAAAAAGTCAAGCACAGACAGAAGAGTTGGGGCCAATAGGCTAGACTCATCTAGTCCCCCTCTCACATGACCATTTCCACCTCTGGGTGAAGGGCATGCACCCCGCATTGCCACCGTGGAAAGCCTTGACCAACATCTCTGATGATGTAAGCAGGGTGCAGTCCCTCTCTGTATACCTTTCCCTTTCCTGTCTATCCTTCCGAGGATGAGCCTTGCCCAAACACATGACCACCAACCGATGTAACTCGGCGTGAGCCAAGATCTGCTAGTGGCTGGAGGCTAAATGGACACCATTATGGGGGCCATCCCTCTACAACGAGTACAACATGTTCCATCCCTTCTCTCCTAGTCATATGCGTTTGATAACCCACATTGAAATCCCTCCCATGCGAACGATCTTATTCCGTATCAAGGCCTAACCCTTGGGTTGCATCTTGCAGCCCCCCACAAGGAAAACATGGAGAACCACGGGCAACTGGCTTGCAGAGACGCTCTTCACGGACAAGGGGAACATGCAGCACGCGCCCCTCCACCGGTGCGCTACGTGCCCACTCTCAAAAGATATGCAAAGAGACACGGACCTAAGAGACACTGCCCCGGATGAAGGTCGAAAACTCCTCGAACCAGGAAAGTCGAAGCTCAATGACGCGCACAAGACGTGGCAACACCAATTGCACAAAACCCCAACGTACACTCAAGCACCAGTTGCTCAAGGGCAGAAAAGGCGGCCTAGGACAGGGAAGTATTCAATGAATTATTTAAAGGCATCTTGGAAACGGTGGCGGCCCGGGACTACACCATTCATGTTCCGGCCGACATGTGCCCTGCCCAACCTCATGGGAGTCCCACACCAGCACCACCCCAGTTGCCTAACCAATCGAACTCGCCCCGCCTAGTACAAATCGACTAAGCCGCTATGATGTACAAGTAGCTTGACAAGTTATCAGGACATAACTTTTTGTCTTTTGATGGGTAAAAGGGCAACTCCCCACTTGTACAACTTCTTCTGCCAATCACTAATGTAGGCCACATCTTTGACAAGCGATCGCATGATAGCATTTCGAAAAGTCATGTCTTAACATAACTGCATCTGTTGAATTACTTAATGAAATCAAGCATGTGCTCTCGCGAAGTGACAAGTGGATGCAAGGCAATGCAGGTCTTCGTGCAAACATGTTCAACACCTGGGTCACCGCAAAACCAGCAACCATGCACGAACTACAACAAAGCCACGCTACTGAACGCAAACAATCACCCTTGCGAGTACCCCCATCACATAAACCAACGCATAGTCATGGGCTACACTCTCTTCTTGGGCCAAGATCTATAGTGAGCTTACGACGGGTGTCGCTACAATCGCACCAATATCGCAACAACGGCTCCCCTAACAACGAGGCTAGGGCAAAATCATCACGGTCATATCCATTTCTTGAGCCTCCGAGGCTTGACATGTCCCGACCCATTGAAACGCTCATAGCCTCCGCATATTGCAATGGTTTTACTGAAAAAAAAACCCATGATCACAGTACCGCACCTAGGGGTACTCAAATTAGGTGCGTCCAGTGATCTTTGTCGGCGGCTGGCTTTTTCCCTAGTCCCCTAGCCCCCTCGCATCACCCACAATAGTTTAGGGCACATCAAGGGTAGGACAGCCCTAGGGAGCTTGTCTCACCTGTGGTTAGACCTGTCACCTTAGACCATTCACAGAATTCTCTCTTACACTCTACCTTAAAACCATGGCAATCAAGTGGGGCACACACTGCACGAATGGCCATGCACAGTACACCGTTCTCATTGCACCAGGCCCCTTGTCTACCACCTAAGGATAGTACACTATCCTTGGGTTCTATCCTGCTACGTCGTGCAATCACAATGCACAGGATGTTGCACCCACCTTCACGTGTACTTCTTTTTGTCATAAACCACTTTGCTTCATCCACACGACGTTATGAATAACCAAGCCGCAGTTTTCTACCTATGTAATATCTAAGTCTGCACGTGCACTCACATAATATCTGCACCAAAGTCTATACACAGTTTGGGTCCTCAAGTGCAGGACAATACTCCAGGCTTGCTTAGAGTTCGACCTGTCTCCCAAACTAGTCCAAATATGTCTTGTGCACGCTACAAAGACTAGCACTACCCCTTCGGGAGAGACCACTTGAGAGGTTTTCCAATTGTAGGTATTCAAGCTCCAACGAAAGCGCTGTCAGCTCTACATCAATACTCAACTCTAAACTCTTGTCCTTCACTTCATCATGCCAACCACCAGAGCATCATCATGAGCAAAATCCACCATGAGCATCCCACGAACACCAACCCCCGTGCCAGCTATGAATGCCATTCCCAACAAAGAGTAGCCGTATTGCTACCTACAAAAACCATATCACTAGCCAATCCAAAGAGCACAGTGCCACCAACGACCTTCATCCGCACCAACATCAGAACTCCCCCAAGGCCAACCACAACAGTCCTTGCCACCCACGTCTTTGGTGCATGCTAACGCCTACTACCTACAATGGTGAGTGCCATGGGACTAGCACTCGTTTAGGCGGGGGATAATGTTAACCCCAACACGAAGAAAGCAAAAGAAAATAAAAAAGACGCAGGGCAAAGGTGGAAAAAAGGTAGCTCGATTGAAGAAAGAAGAGGAGAAAAGGGCAAAAGCGCAAGGGCAACCTTAAAAAAACCAAGGCAAATGCAAAAGGGGAAACGTGCATTTTAAAATACAAAAGCACACCTTGAAATCTTGTAAAAGAGTGATAGGCGGTGGAAAATCTGGAAAGCTAAAATAAAAGACAAAGACAAAGGCCAAGGCAAGAGAAATGGAAGACAAAGGCACATGAGGAAAAGCGCAAGACAAAACTTTTGTAAAAGAGCGCAAGCACTTCACGGTTTAACCCAAGGAGCGCAGGGCTCTCACCCGTGCAACTTGTAAATGTAGACGGGCGGTGGAAAGGAAGCCAGGAAGAAAGAAGAATAATGGGAAAAGGGCCTAGGCTATGGCCGACCATGTAAAAAAAGGGAAAAGGGGATGACCGCCCAAAAGGGATTTAGGGTTTTGTATATAAAGTTGAAAAGTGAATGAGAAGCTCATTCTTGTGTGTGGAAAAAAGTAGCTCTCCCCTTCTTCTTCTTCTTGCTTGCTTGAGCTTATGCTTGAGAGAGGGAGTGTGAGAGTGTGAGGGAGTGAGTGTGTGAGGGTGAGGGACGGTGGGGTGGAGAAGCTCTCCATCTTCTCCTCTCTTCTTCTCTTCTCTTCTCTTCTCTTCTCTTCTCTTCTCTTCTCTTCTCTTGCTTGCGGTGATGGAGCTTGGAGTGTGGAGCTTGAGGATGGAGCTTGCTTGAAGCTTGCACTTGGATCGTGGAGCTACTGGAGTGTGCGGGAGAGGAGGTAACGCAAACGGCATGGAGGTAAGCTCACTACACCCGTAGTTATGGATGGCGCGTCAGCTATGTGAGAGGTAGCCATTAGTACTTGGCTTGGAACGCTTGAAACAATAAGTAGTCCGTGGGTCTTGGCAGTTGAGTGAAAGCTCCCACAAAAAAAAAGAAGCATCATGAAGGTTTAGATTATCTTGCTCTTCTTCATCATCACTTTCAGGGATTCGCGAAAGGTGATCAACCAGAACATGAGAACCACCGGGTTTGGTAACCACTTCACAGTCGAACTCTCGAAACAGAAGGAGCCATCTCATCATTCTTTCCTTCATGTTGGCCTTGTTCATCATGAAGGACAGGGCTTCATGGTCCATGTAGAATTTGAAATGCATCGATAGTAGATAATCTCGGAACTTCTCCAAGGCAAACACCATTGCTAGACACTCAAGCTCTGTCATTGTGTAGTTTCGCTCTCTATCGATTACTTTTTGACTTGCATAATGGATTGGTTGATCTAACTTAGAGGGGCTCTTTTGGCATAAGACTGCATCTAGGCCTTCAATTTGAAGAACATCATCAAGTGTCCCTCATCTTGAATTCGACAATTAAACATTAATTTTTGGAATTCATTGATATGAAGTTCTGCATCTTCCTTTGCTAACCCATTAAAAATGGGTAGAGGAAACCCTAAGGCTGGTAAGCTTGGTGTCCATGCTGGGATTGCAATGGGTTGTGCCGCCATGGTAACAACTCGATTCGCTAAAGGAGTTTGAACAATCAGAACTATCACTCCACTCGAAGTGGACGGGACTGATTGAAAGGGGGGAAGTACTAGAGCCTCCTCCCTCTAACGAACTATGCATCAAGCTAGGGTTACTAAGACCTTGCCCTTGTAAGGATATTGGATCAATCCTTTGCAGAGAATATCTTCTATTTATTTTTGCCAGTTGTCTAGCCCGTTTAGCTCTTTCTTGCTTTTGAAGCTCGGCTTGATGGTCTTGTGAGTCTATCTCATTAATTTTTGGCATACACTAATGAGTTGGTCCCAATTGACCAAGATTCAGAAACGGCCACTTATTAGTGGCTCCTGACAAATGCACCACTTGTCGAGACCTCAAAGGGGCCCGACACTAGCTTTAAGTACTAGTTGGTCCTCCTCTCTATACTCAAAGAACACAACCCCTCCTGGCCTCCTGGCCAAGAGCGTCTAAGCGACACACTGCCCTAACTTCTATCATAAATTTTGTGTTTGTTTTGGATTGTAGTCCAAGCCTTAAGTCTTTCCCACACTCCTTAGAGAAATTCCCTACACATATATTAGTGTGAAACACCTCTTGTAAGCACAGACAGAAGGAGGCACCCCTTGGTTGAATGTCGTGGCCCCACTACGACTCTCCTACACCTCGAGGATTGGCCCCTTGATGCACCACTAACACAAATAGTGCGTACGTCACAAACTCCACTCTTATTTTCAAATGTTCCAAGAGATAAGATATTTCCTCACTAAGCAGTCTACAAGGAAATCAATTGTCTAAACCTAGAGCTTAGGTATCTCACATACTCCACGTAGGTCATATATGTATAAGAAAACAGTTATAATGCATCTAGTAATGATACCATGTGATATGCACAATGCAGCTCTGTATGAACCATAGTGCTCAATCATTTTATGATTTAAAAATCAGCATTGTGAGGTGCAAAGACATTTCTTTCAATGATTTTAGCTTGTACGTAATGCTACGTTACTAAGGGTGAGCACCGATTATCCTTGTGTTGCTAGACCCTCTTAGACTTAACTTATAAATGTCCTATATGGCATGCACAAGCAAATAGATCCACATTTCAAATGTTATCAGCAACTAACCACCCTCAAACCCCCTCATTCTCCCTACCATTTAGGATATGCATGGATTAGTAGATGTAGGAGACATTTTTTAATGTGTTTTTCTTGTAAAAGTGGTAAAAATAGACTTTAACATGAAGACAAGGCTTATCCCTCATGATCCAGCCATGCCATGGATCTATCAGCATAAAGCATATTTTTTTTAAAAAAATAATGTAAAAAATAAAAATTTTTATTTTTCACAATTTTTTGTTTATTTAAATAAAAATTTTGATATTTGTGATTTATGGGTTGGGACTAATCACAATCTCTAAGAAATGATTTTATATTCATTTGCACTCCATATGAACCCTAAAATCACAACAAAACTCCTAAAATTTGTCATTTTCATGAAAATTGCATAATTACGAGTTTTGCGTATTTTGGTATAAATTATCATATGACTAAATTTTTTGGTTTTCTTCAAGATTTTTTATAGATTTCAACATTTTTAATAAAAGGCGACCATTTAGAAATAATTTCATCAATCATCTATCATCAAACAAATGAATCTATCACTTATGCATAAAAACACAGTTTTGGAGGTGTGTATTTAATGGTTAGGAGGCCCCTAACGCTCCTTCTTGGGTCACTGACGCTCTCTCACAGCCCGATCTACAATCTCCTTTGCTCCAGCACCATCATTCCATAAAAAACGTCCATCATACCCCACCCCCTTCTCTCATAGAATGACACATGTGAACATGCAAGGAGAGAGGAGAGAGGAGAGAGAAATACTAAAAATGAGATTTTTCATTCCCTTCATGAAAATCAGCATGCTTGCATCCAAAATAGAGCCCTCAGGGAGTGGATCAGGAATGTGCAGTCAATTATCTCTTAACCCCAACATCGGAGAGGCACGATTCTTAAGAAAAATGGGATGCAAAAACGTTGGCACCCTCTCCCTCTTCACGATGAGCTTTTTGGTTTTCTTGCTCTTAATCAAGGTTAAGGTTTTAATTTTGAAATATCTAGTTCATCTCTTTATACTTGTACACTACAACTGTAGTGGATTTTTCACTTTCATAGTGGTAAACGAGCTCGAATTGAGATTCATCTGGTTGGATGGCTTTGTGGCATCAAAATCTATAAAGCTAGGACACATGACACGCTTTTCGACTTCCAGATCATGTAGTTTCTTTATAACATGAAACCTTGCGGGGATTAAATGGGGGGTCAATAAAACTCTGATCGACGGAACCAAGACTTGCATTGGGTTCCTAGCATTGAACTCTATCTAGGAAAACTCCAGCTCATCGATCTGCAACTATTTCATTTTGTATGAAAAGTTGGTCTTTTAGGATCTCCCGGGCCCTTTTTTGCTTCAAAAAAGGGTTTTAAAATCTGCTCTCACTATGTTAGATATCACCAACAAGAACGAAAGCCTACTTACCTAAGCACTCCCTAAATCCCAAAAAGTCATGCATGGTCCACATGAAAATGACTCGTTTTTTGGCAAACCATCGACCATCACGCTTGCTCATATATTTCACAACAACCCTCTCCTCCCACAAAATCTTAAGCTCATCAATTAACGGATGGAGATAGTCGTCCATATTCTTGACTTTATAGCACCCACAAACGAACAAGGATCAGGTGCCCTTTCTTTGTAGAAAGCCATGGTGGGATGTTGTAGTTAACAAGGACTACAAGCCACACACTGTAAGAAGTTGTCCAAAGACCAAATGGGTTCGTGCATCCATAGCAAGATTGAGCTGAAGATTCCTTGGCTCTCGTACAAAGCTTTGAAAGATAGAGTCAATGTGGCTCCATGCATCTGCTAATATTCGTTGGACTCCATCTATGGATCTATTCTGCGCATGCCACATTGTCAAGCTCGCCATGCCTGACGTATGAAACATGTGACGTATATGTGAGATAAGTGGAAAGTATCTAAGAACTTTTTGAGGGATGGTTTGCCCTTGCAAGTCCTATCAATACCTGTGAGCACCACACTTTGGATATGTCTCCATAGTCCCGTAGTCTTCTGTGCTGACATAAACTAGATCAATAAGGCCTAGTAAAACCCTCTCCCGCACATAGTGATAATGCATCTCAATGTGCTTTGTCCTAGCATGATAGACTGGGTTATTTGCCAAGTGTATACTACTCATGTTGTCATAATAAATGACAACTGGCCCATCTGTAGACTGATGCATATCATAAAGTAGCTTATGCAACCAAGCTACCTCACATGCAGCCATTGTTGCACCCCTATACTCAGCCTCTATGCTCGACAAGGCAACTGTAGGCTGTTTCTTGCTGCTCCAAGTGACTGCAGCACTCTGGATTTTTGAAAATAGATTCCAAGAAAAGATGGACGGATCTGCGCGGCACATTTCTCCTACTGGCCCATTGTGAATATGTGAATGACCTATTTTTTTAATTTTTTCCATGACACAAAACACTCACAAATATTGATTCACTCTTATATATGATATTGAATTGGTAATTTTCTATCCAAACCCTCGACAACCTCGATGATGATATGTTTTGCCATTAGCTCCTCGGAGTGTGAGAGTGTATGATGAAACTCCCAATGTAGAGGAGGAGAGGATACAAGTTTATCTATAAGATGCACAAGAAGGTGGACTTGTATCGTGAGCATGCTGGCAGGCAGATATTTTAGCCATTCGTAGTACAAACCTGACATATCTTATGCCAATCATGGGATTGTAGGCCTTGATAATTGGTTGTCTTTAGAAAACGCAGACCTGAGAGAACGCATCATACCCGTTGGAGTGTGGATAGACTTGACTATTTGCTTCACAATGTGCTATTCTTTAGTGGACAAAACCCAAGGAGTGCGAGGTAGTTGCACGCGACCATCAGCACTCGACTGTGGCCAAAGCGTCTCCATCTTACCTATCTCCTTCAAATCCATTCGTGCCCCTATAATGTCTCTCTTTCTTGTGATGTGATCCCATAGCAAGCTACCCACGTTCTTAAAAATATGCATGGGATCCAACAAGTGGTTGATCTGTAAGTGGGTCCAATATGGCAACTTGTAGAAAATTGAGAACCGTCGCATTCTGTTTGGATGTGACTCCGCGTGGATCATTTTTAGCTCGTACCAGCTTTGGGCATTCATACGTGTTGGAGGTCGTCCAAGAAAACCTTCCCTGAGTTCATGACCCTGTGGCAAGAAAGCAGCATGTCCTTGATATACCAGTTTCTTCATGATTTGTGACCTTTGGGAGTCTAACTGTGGCCCGCACAATGGATATGCATGATAACTTGAGGTAACCAGACCTGTCCCAACATCTCTATCCAGTGAATACAAACTTGAATGAGCTATGATAGATATTACCAATGAGAACAGAAGCCTATTTACCTGAGCACTCTCCAAATCCCGAAAAGTCATACATCATCCACATGAGAATGGCTTGAATATTAACAGACCGTTGACCATCGCATTTTCTCATATCTTGCATGGTGACCCCCTCCTCCCACAAAATCTTAAGCTCATCGAATAATGGACGAAGATACATGTCCATATTTTTGACTTTGTAGCGGCCGAGGAGGAGTAAGCTAAGGATGAGATGTTCTTTCTTCGTAGAAAGCCATGGAGGGATATTGTAGTTGACAATGACTATAGGCCACACATTGTAAGAAGTTGAGCGCAAACCGAATGGGTTCACGCCATCCATTGGAAGATCGAGCCGAAGATTCCTTAGCTCTCGGGCAAAGCCTAGGAAGGTAGAGTCAATGTCGCTCCATGCGCGTAAATCTGCAGATATTGGTTGAACTCCATCTGTGGACCTATTCTCGCATGCCATGTTGTCAAGCTCACCATGCTGGACATACGAAACATGTGGTTTATGCGGGGGATAAGCGAAAAGTGTCTAAGAACTTTTTGAGGGATGACTTGTCCTTGCAAGTCCTGTCGATACCTGTGAGAACCACACTTTGGACATGTCTCCATAGTTTCGTATTCTCCTCGAAACAGTATGCAATCATTAATACATGCATGAATGCTGTTGTAGTCCATGCCAAGCTTTCGTAAAACATGTCGTGCATCATCACGAGACTCAGACATGGTGTTTGTAAGTGGTAATATATGATACTTCAGTAACCTTTAAAAAATCATAAAACACCTTGAAAAAGCACAAATGTTTTTAATGATAGTGCCGAAAAGAAATCAACAAAGCGTATGTACAAGGTACCTGATCAACTTGGTCACACTCGCATCGCTCCATCCGTATTTTGCTTGCACACTTGTAGAAGTGCAAGCAGTGTCTTCAGGCAAGATACTCGGCACCCATCATATAATGGTATGGATGCTTCCTCTCTAAGCAGATCAAAAGTCTTGACATCCATGGGAATCAATACATCGAGCATTGCCTCCATCTCAGGCTCCAAGATTGTAGGTAAGTCTCGAAGGATGTCTGTCTCCTCTGGTATTGACGGTATAGATTGGGTAGTACCTTCCAAGTGGTGGATTGGCTCAAGTACTCCATCCATCGTACACCCACGAACTCTTCTAATTAGCTGCAAAGGGTGCACTCCTCCTTGGGACGAGACGTCACCTCCCTAGATAGAAAATTTGCCAGCCACACCCAATCTTTTTGTATATGGTATTCAACTAGCTTGCGAGTACAATGCATGATTGATATTAACTTTTCTTACTGTTTGCTGAAAATCCAAGATCGCCTGATCAATGATCTCAGATTGAAACTCGCCGAAGCGTCGTACGTGTTCTATAGATAATTAACGTTTTCGTCGAATTGCTAGCTTGCATTGAGAGCAAGGACATGGGACACACTGATTAAGATACGCCTCGCGATCTTGAACATGCGGACCTTCATCATTTTCCAATTTGTCTACATTACGACAAACAATTTGTTTTTGTTATCATTCTTTTTTTCTTTCTTAAATTGTTTGAGAAGGGATTTCTTCTCTTGTAACTCAACAAAAATTAACGTATATAAAGCCTCAACCCACCCACCCACCCACAAATTAACATATGTCAGAGTGTTTCCCATCTCGTGGTGTTGCACGGGACCTCACCGGACCTTGCCACCACTCTCTCTTTGTTTTTTATCCATTCATTATCTCCTCTCCTTCCATCTCTCTCTCTTTTTCTCTTTCTTTATTATGCTGTATATTTATTCCCTCTCTCTCGTTCCTTCTTCTTTTTTCTCTTCCTCCCTCTCTCTCATTTTCTTTAACTACTGCTGCTGCTGCTAGTACTACAACAACAAATAAGAAAAGAAAAAAAAACTACTATTACTACCACTACTACAACAACAACAACAAATAAGAAAACTAGACAACAATAAATAAGAAAACAAAAAAAAACATTACTACAACAATAACAACAACAAACAAGAAAACCACTACTACTACTATAACCATGACTACGACGACTACGACTATGACTACGACTACGACTATGACTATGACTACGACTACGACCACGACCACGACCACGACCACGACCACGACCACGACCACGACCACGACCACGACCACGACCACGACCACGACCACGACCACCACTATGACTACGACCATGACCATGACCATGACCATGACCACAACTACCACTACCACTACCACTATAATAAACAAGAAAAGAAGAAAAAACAACAACAACAACTACTACTACTACTACTAAAATAAACAAGAAAAGAAGAAAAAACTACTACTATTACTACCACAAAAAACAAGAAAACTAAAAAATAATAAACAAGAAAAGAAAAGAAAAAACTACTACTACTACTACTACTACTATAAACAAGAAAACAACAACCTCTCCCTCCTCTCTCTCCCTCCCTCTCCCTCTCCCTCTCCCTCTCTTTCTCTCTTTCCCTATTATGTTTAATGTTTTCTCCCCCTCTCTCTCGTTCTTTCTTTCCTTTTCTCTCTTCCTCTCCCTCTCTCATTTCCTCTCCCTCCCTCACCCTCACCCTCTCTTTCTCTCTTTCCCTATTATGTTTAATGTTTTTTCTATATTTTTCTCTCTCCTCTCCCTCTCTCATTTCCTTTTCTCTCTTTCTCTCCCTCTCTCATTTCCTGTCCCTCTCTTTCTCTCTTTCCCTATTATGTTTAATGTTTTTTCTCTCTCCTCCCTCTCTCATTTCCTTTTCTCTATTCCTCTCCCTCTCTCATTTCCTCTCCCTCCCTCACTCTCTCCCTCTCTTTCTCTCTTTCCTTATTATGTTTAATGTTTTTTCTCTCTCCTCTCCCTCTCTCCTTTCCTCTCCCTCCCTCACCCTCACCCTCTCTTTCTCTCTTTCCCTATTATCTTTAATGTTTTTTCTCTCTTTTTCTTTCGCCTCTCCCTCTCTCATTCCCTTTTCTCTCCTCCTCTCCCTCTCTTTCTCTCTTTCCCTATTATGTTTAATGTTTTTTCTCTCTCCTCTCCCTCTCTCATTTCCTCTCCCTCCCTCCCTCTCCCTCTCTCTCTTTCCTTCTTTCCCTATTATGTTTAATGTTTTTTCTCTCTCCTCTCCCTTTCCTTTTCTCTCTTCCTCTCTTTCTCTCATTTTCTCTTTCTCCCTCACCCTCACCCTCCCTTTCTCTCTTTCCCTATTATTATTAATGTTTTTTCTCTCTTTCTCTCCCTCTCTCATTTCTTTTTCTCTCTTCCTCTCCCCCTCTCATTTCCTCCCTCTCCCTCTCCCTCTCCCTCTCTTTCTCCCTTTCCCTATTATATTTAATGTTTTTTCTCTCTTCCTCTCCCTCTCTCATTTCCTTTTCTCTCTTCCTCTCCCTCTCTCATTTCCTTTCCCTTCCTCTCCCTCTCTCAATACACATGAATTTTAACAAAAACAAAGCAAGAAGGAACAATGCAATCACCGTAAAGGCTCGAAGAAGGGTTTGGCGGCTTCTCTTCGCGACAACGGCTCCTCTTCGCCCTCTGTACACTTCCTCCTCTTCTTCGCGAACGGCGGCGGCGGCGGTGAGAAGCTTTCCTTCTCCCTCTTTCTCTCTTTCTCTCCCTCTCCCTCTCAAATGCAAGATTTTTGCTCTCCCTTTCGCTCTCTGTTTCGTGTATACGTGCAAAATAACACGCTCAAATTTTGACCTGCGTTTTTTTCATCTGAGTATTATCGCTATCTGCGTTGCTATTAGCGTCGTATTTGCGACGCTAATAGCGATGCCGCTATTTTGTGTCGGAAACCGCCGTTGCTATACCTCCATATCCTTGTAGTGCAAGGAGCTCCATGAGATCTAATACTTGGAGATTGCTTCCAAGTAGTCAAAGACAATGATTTTGTTTATCTTCTCAAGTTTTATCAATATATAGTGCTTTGAATCATCGAGCTTTATCTTTATCTTGGCTACCTCTTGCCTATTCTTTTTTTTCTATTCTATCTCCTATTCTCTACTTTCTTCTTTCTTTGATTCTCGGTAGATGCGACCTTTCGACTAAAACCCATCTAACATGAGGCTATAAAAGAAGACCCCTCTAAATCCATCATCAATCTATCTCTCACCCAATTAGAGTTCTTTCAGGTATCATAAGCTCTCCACCTATCATTTGTCTAGATCGCCATCTAAGCTTCACAGTGGAAGGACATAGGTGGATAGAGCCATCTTTGTATCAGTTTGTTTGAAATTAAAGTGGTCTCTGTTATCATATTTGTTGTGTGTTCTCTACTTCTTGCTCAGATTTTGTCCACTGTGTTGTGTAATTTCTACACCAACCACATGCGAATTTGTTACTTAAAGGACAATATATAGCTTTTTGTAAACTACACTACTTAAGTAGTGCATTCTAGTAATGTCATTTAAACTACACTTTTGTGTGTGTGTGTGTGTGTGTGTGTGTGTGTGTGTGTATGTGTGTATGTGGGGAGGGTTAACATATTGCAAAGGACAATATATAACATTTTGTAAACTATATTGCTTAAGCAGTGCATTGCGATAATGTCACTTAAACTACACGTGTGTGTGTGTGTGTGTGGATGATTAACATATTGCAACAACATCTCTTTCTGTTTTTCCCTTTCTCTTATGTACCCTTTTAGAAAAATGTATGGATAGTTATAAAACTCAAAATAATTTTAAAAATAACCATATGCACTCAAATTGTTTAGCTATACCTATTTGAAAAAATAGAAAACACTTATCTATACAATTCTCAAAGGTAGTCTAAGGGGATGGGGATAAAAGACATGGAGGGAGAATATAGCACCAATCTAGGGTGTATTCCTTGCATTATGAAAAACAAGTAATTGATACTGAATCATTATGAAAAACAAGCCAAGGTGTAAATCAATTGGTATCGAAGCTCCTCTTGGTGCCAAGACTAACCGTATAGGTGATCTTAGTGGTACTAGAATGAATGGATGATGAATAACCAAACCTTTAATAGAGTAGTGTATACTGAGAGACTCATATAGTTGGAGACATAGATGATTTTAGTGGCTATGAGTTGCAAAATAGCTATACTTTTATTTTTTCAGATTTTTTTTTTGAAACTTGAGTAGGTTGAGTTATAACTCTAAAATTTTTTATTCGCCAACATTTCTAAGGTATATTGAGATTTTGAAAGCTCTTCTGCCATTCATGCAAAAAAAATGCTGAAAGAAATATATTAAATTTGCCACAGTATTTATAAGTTATAGGATATATATAGAAACATTTGCCACATGTACATATGCACTCATACACATAGTACATATATAGACACATGTTACATACTACTTACCCTTGCTCCTTCTTTACATACTTATACACATGAATCACACACACCCCTCCAAAGTCCACACACACACATTACTCAACATTACATCTACTCTTGTATTCATACATACATATACACAATTCTTAGAATCAAAAGGTTTGAGGTACTCATGGTCCAATAACTTGAGCTAGTCACATCTTTGAAGCATGCATCTTGAAAGTTGCAAAGAAAGAGAGAGCTCTATCTAAAATCCATAAATGCTAAGGAACTTCCCCTCTTCATAGACTTGAGCACAAATAATGCCTCCCCTTCAATGAATGGTTTATCCAAGAGCAAGAAAATTTCAGCAAGGTGTCAAGGACTCTCTCCATTTCCACATCCAAGATTTTAACAACATACTAGGACCAATCAACAACACTCTTGGGCTCAACTTCAGCTAGCACTGAGAGATTCTTGTGGAAAACATTAGCATATCCTAGTCAATAGTCATCAATAAAGGTGCATCTATTTTATCCTAAATAAATGTGATATTCTCTCTTTGATGCTTAGATTTGAGATAGTTGAAGTAAAATTGATATGGAGCATCTCTTAGGAGGTCCCACCTAACTTAGCAAGAGGATCCAAAATTCAAATCAAATGTTTGAGTTGCTAACACACAATGATAAGTAACAATGTCGATCAAGAGGTTGGGACCCTCAAGTGGTTAGCTATGTGCAACTCCTTCTCGAGTAGGGTTTTATACAAGAGGGGGTGATGCTCTAATTTTGGATCTAGACCAAGTTACATTAGAGAATGATGGAGAGAACAAAGATGTTGTTGTAGTGAGTTGGATTTGATTGAATTGTTTTGGTGGTACATTGCTACTCTACATTGCTCATGATTTGACAATCCCTACAGGCACTGTCAACTCGATGCATATACGATTTCTTCTAAAATAGACATTGAGAGTTGCATTTTTATTTGATTTCATTGACTTGGGATTGATCCTGAATTTCTGTGGCAAGTGCACAACTAGGGATAAGCCTAAGTGCTCTAGCATTCTTCTTGGACAACATCTTTAGTACGACTCATCATGACTAGCAGTTGCATGGGACTTCCTTCAATATTTATAGGCACATGGTTCACAAGCAAGTGCATGAGGACTTGATTTTTAGAAAGGATGTCCATCATTTTTTCCACATTGGCCATTTGGATTGAGACAGTACTAGGGAACTGCCTTCTTATGCACATACTTCAAGCTAAGTTGAGTAACACCTTAGTAGGATCAAGATTCATGCTCTATGCTAGGGTGATAGTTGTGTGAACACAAGCATTTGTAGTACATGGTGCAAGTGAAACTCACGAGTCACTACATGGTCTAGGGACCAAAATAGATGTAGCTAGTTTTCCAAGTAGCTCAACAAGATAGAGGTACTTCAGTATTAACTTTTTCAATGACATTTGTATACGTGGTGGTATTACTTTTTGATTATAAGTCACTTGTGGATGAGGGAAGGAGAAATTTGACATAAAAGAAAAAGGCTTGTAGGTGATAATTCTAGTAAGAGATGTTGAAGACTTTTAGAGCTAGCAATGCGGGCCGAGGGCTAGCAATTGTACTTTAGGTGCAAAGCGTCGACCTGGGTGCATAGAGACGAGTAAAAGCATTTACAAGTCTAATCTTTATGTGAAAAAACCTTGCATGACTATTGATTAATAGGTGTGTGAACCCATATTGTTCTCCTAATGATAGTAACTCCATGGCTTCTTTGTGATCAAAGACAGAAATATCTTCTACATATGCTTCCTATGGGCCTTAGAGTGTAGGAGCTCATTCCAAGTGAGTAATACTTATAGATGGCAAAAGCAATGATCATGTTTATGCCATTTGCTGATCATCTTGAAATGTGGTGTACTCTCTCAAGTGCCTCTTGTTGGATATAAGGAATGACAACCATAGCAAAAATGGCATTTGAAATGTTATGTAGTTACTCCAAAGCAACATTGCACCTTATTTTCCAAAGAGTAATGTTTATGTAGATTTTGATTATACAAATGGAAATGATGATAGGCAAGAGAATGTTTATGTAGATTTTGACTATACAAATGGAAATGATGATAGGCAAGAGAATGTGGGTGAGTTCAAAGCTTCACAAGAGACAAAGTAAGTATTTTATGAGCTAGATTGCTAATTTTGGATTATGCCAGCACAATTTTTGATGCATTTCTCTTGAGATAATGAATATTCCCATGTATTGTTGCCACTATACTTTTATTTAAGTGTGAGTTGATAAGGTTTGATGTGGATATGAGATGAGTGTGTTACAATCTAAGGTTCATAGGTTGGGGCTAATAGAAAAATGGCAATTTTGTGCTAGGAATTGCATTAGAGAGCATGTATGCTAAGTGTGCTACACTTGTAAAAGTGCAAGAAGTGTTTAAAAAAAGCTTATAGCACCACATGTAGCCTCTTGGATTGTCCTAATTGCTCAATATCTGGACATGGACATCATGATAAAGCTTTGAAATGCTCTAGGCACATACAAGATGAAGGTCTCTCTCTAAAATTTAAATGCTCTTGTGTATGTTTACACACTTACATGTGTCTAGGTCTATGAGTTAATGAACATAAACACACATAGTCTAAATTAGTGCTCAAAAGTAGAAAATGCAAGGGGAGAGAGATAGATAGATAAGTCTTTGAATGAATGAATATAAACACACATTGTCTAAATTAATGTTCAAGCAGCACGGAAAATGCAAGGGAAGATAGAGGAAGAGAAAGATAGATCTAGAAAAGTGTGTATATTGAACTTTCCTGTGTGTGTGCCTGCACGCACGCACGCACACACACACACACATGGAGAAGTGAACTACCCATTCTTGCAAGTTGCAATGGTGACCCTAAGGCTATTGAGCATGAAAAACCAAGATAGTGTGCAACATGAAAATTAGGTGCTCCTCTGCACTTCTCCAATCTTTGGAAGAATCTTGACAAATATTCATTGATCAGCTCTACCATCCAATGATAAGCACCAACAATACCATCCCAAAGCTAACATCGAGTTCAAAGATCCCTCGCAACGGTAGGAAAATTGCAACAACAAGGTTAGTTTGCCCCAATATATTTTATTATAAGTCATGATGTATTCCACATCTGCAAAATATGAAATCTTGTGAGCTCTCATAGGGACATGGCTTTTTCTTTCGCCCCTCTTTAACCATCGACCAATGCAAGGTCTCCAGTTTTTAAGCACAAAGTGATAGTAGATGCCTTGTGGTTGGATTGCCGATATAATCCAACCTAGGTTTTTGAAGAGGTCAAAAAATTTGAATCAATGTCTACACGTAAATTGAGTGAAGAGGAGCCTCAAGAGGAAAAGCAGCTGTCTTTCTAAAGGAGACTACTCATGTTGTGGGACTAATGAATGCTTGTGCAAAGCAAAAGGATCTATTCATGGGCACAAGGCTACATCAGAACATTTGCAAACAGGGGTTTCTTGAAAGAAGCCCCTATGCTGCAAGTACTTTAATAACTGTGTATGCTAAATGTGGTGCTCTTACAAAAGCACAAGTTCTTGACAAATATATTGTTCATGATGGATTCTCTTGGACTGCACTGATTGTTGCAGGAAATGCACAAAAAGGTCACAGTTGATGAAGCTCTAAAATGCTTTGATAAGATGCAGCATTACCTTTCTCCATATCAAAGCCAACATGGGCCCATAACCAGCATGACCGGCACACATAGGGGGAATCGGGACCCATGCGTGTATTTATCCACAACCCACTACATGGGTGCCATAGTATCATCTTGCTTCATCATGATTAATAACAAATACCCCCTCTCTCTATACGATAATCAACCCATACACTCCCTCTCTCAAAATTGAAAAACATGAATTAAAAGCTCGCTCTCTCTCTTTCTCTCTCTCACGAACATATACAAACACACACACACCCCTCTCTTCTTCCTTTTTTTTTCTTTTTTCGTAAAGTCTTACTCCCTTTTGTCAAAACCAATCTCTCTCTCTCTCTCTCTCCCCCCTGCCTAGTCATGCATTACTTCTGATGTGCTGGTGGTCTTCACACTGACTCGGTATTCACCATGTCGTTTTCTCAATGTTGGAAATATATCATTTCGGATCATTTTCTGCTAACCTCCCTATTACGTAGTCCTATGTGTGGTCTTCCTTAGCCAATTCTTTAGGATAAAGCCTACGTGGATGACCTGCCTTGTCAACCTCCAGCATGTCCCAGCCACCTAGTGTCCCCCCACGTCATGCATTGAGTAGTGTGTGCCCACATTCAGCATTGAACAGCTTAATTGATTAAACCAAGCAAGGTAAGATTTCAACAAACTTGGACTATATGCCTTCAATGATAAGCTTTTCTATTGCAGTATAAATAGCAACACACTCTAAAAATTGGCTACCATGTTTCTATAATTTTGATTATAATGACAACTGTAGCACACCCAGGCTATATGCCATCATTGTTTAATCCTGCAAAGGCTTCTAATCTATGAGAATATTATTTTGAGGGGCTTGGAAGGGGATATTATGTGGCTAGTAAATTTTTGGACATGTACTACAAATGCTACTCCCTTCTTGTAGAAGCATAGCTGGTATTTGACAATTTACTAGTTCCAAATGTGATCACATGGAATGCCATGCTCGCTAGGTATGTAGAACATGGGCCTTGTGAAGAAGCGTTGAGATGTTACAAAATGCTAGCTGCAAAGCATACCTGCAGATGTTATTACATTTGTCATGTATTTGAAAGCTTGTAGGACCTTGGGGGCATTAAGACAATAGGCTAGGAAATACATACTGAGATCAAGATCTCAGGCTTAGGAAATTATCCTACAATAGGAAATCCATTGGTAGACATGTATGGAAGGTATGGTTCTGTTGCAAAAGGTCACAAGGCTTCACAATGTTTTGAGGAGATGCAAGGGCAAAATATATTTGTGGATGATGTAACTTTTGTCCTTTGCTTGAAGTCTTGTTGTGTTTCACATGCCTAGATAAACGATGACGTATGTGTGGTGAAGTTTTTTAGAGTGGGTTTGACAAGGAGCTATCAATGAGTAGTGCGATGGTTGGCATGTATGGCAGATGTGACTCTCTTGCAAAAGAAGAACAAGTATTTGATAAGTTTTCAGTTTGCAAACGCATTCTCATGGAAGGCACTCATGGCTAGATATGTTGACCATGGGCATGGTGAAGAGGCCATTGTCACGATTAGATATGCCTTGAAAGCATGTGATGCCATAGGAGTAGCTGACAAGGGTTTAAAAACTCATAATGAGATTGTTAGACTGCGGATGTTGGAGCGAAACATTGTGTTCAGAAATGCTCTTGTGGATAGGTGTGCCAAAATGTGGTGCACTTGCAAAAGCACAAGAGGTCTTGGACTAGCTTTTTTCTTGGGATGTAGTGCCTCATTGTCTTGGAATACTTTATTGCAGAGTGTTTTATAGGACTTGAGATAGTATTAAAGTATTAAAGTCCCTCACAAAGGTGGAACAATCGCAACAACAAGCTTAGTTTTCCCCAATTGATCTAATTATGACATATTCCACATCTACAAAGCATAAAATCTTGTGATCTCTCATTGAGACATGGCTTTTTCTTTTGCCCCAATGCAACCACAAGCCAATGCAAGGTCTCTAGATTTCAAGCACAAAGTGACAGTAAATACCTTGTGGTTGGATTGCGGATACATATATATATGAACTGATCAAAGCAGTTCACAACAGAAAGGAGTTGTCTTTCCAAAGAAGACTACTTAGTCCTCATGTTGTGGGACTAATGAAGGCTTGTGCAAAGCAAAGGGATCTATTGAAGGGCACAAGGCTACATTAGGACATTTGCAAATGGGGGTTTTCTTGAAAGAAGGCCCTATGTTGCAACTTGCAAGCACTTTAATAACTATGTGTGCTAAATGTGGTGCTCTTGCAAAAGCACATCAAGAGTTTGACAAACATATTATTCATGAATCATGATGGATTCTCTTGGACTACACTGATTGCAAGAAATGCAAAAAATGGTCATGTTGACGAACTCTAAAATGCTTTGATAAGATGCAGCTTATTTGTGCATTGAAAGCATGTGCCAGTGTAGGAGCACTTGTTAAAGGTGAACAAAATCATAATGAGACTGTCACATTAATGTTGTTGGAGAAATATAACATTTATGGCAATGCTTTGGTGAACGTGTATGCCAAGCCTTGCACATTGGGAAAGGGACAATGAGTGTTGGATGAGCTTCTCATCCAAGATGTAGTCACTTGGAAGTGACTAATTGTAGGGTATGCACATCATGGCCAAGGCGAGCAAGGATTGAGATGTTTCGATACGACACAACACAAGGGGCACAATCCCACTACATCAATGACCTTTATTTTTGACTTGAAAACATGTGCCAATGTAGGCGCACAATACAAGGGCTGTTCAAGTCAAGCAATTGGGAAACACAAAATTTAATGAGCTTTAATGTGAGTTTTGTTGTCATGATAGAAGAGAGTAGCCATCACTTTTACTCATGGCCTCCCCTCTCCTTCCCTCTCTTTCATTGGGCCTTTTTTTGCATGGAAGGTCAAGGCCAAATGGGCTGCTTCAATGTATGTATACAAAGACCATATGCCTAATGTCTAAATCTAGTTGCATAAGTGAGGATGTGCTAATCTTTAAATTGTAAATTGTGACATTGTTTAGCAAGCCCAAAGCCATATAATCATGAACCTCACCTTATCTACGAGGAAATGTTTAGCTTGAAAAATATTTAGCTAGAAATTTGTGCGTGCGTGCGTGCGTGCGTGCGTGCGTGTGTGTGTGTGTGTGTGTGTGCGCGCGCGTGCTAGGATTTGTGTTTTGGGTGTGACTCGCTTAGATGGATTGTAGCTCACACTTTTTGCTTTGTGTTGGCAACCAATTTCATTTAAGGTAGCAACAAATCTAAAAAGGTATTGTTAGCACAAATTCGTTCTAGGTTATTCAAAGGTAAGGGATTCTTGAAACAACTTTAAGTACACACAAGCATTTTGAAGAAAACCACATAGGGATTGGATTGGGACTTAATGCTAATGCAAGGTGGTGTTTACCATTTACCATTGACAGAAGGATACCTTACCACATGCCAATTGTTCTCAAAAATACCATTAAAAAAATATTAGAGAGTAGGTGGTATGGTGTGTGTGGTAGGACAGGCCTGTTGATTGGCATGCGTCGTGAATTTGGTGTATCATGTCATGAGATAGTCCTTTCTTGTCACGATGTGTGCATGTATGTGTGTGCGTTTATGTGTGCACACATCCATTTGTGTGATAGGAGAGGCTGTTTGACTGGCATGCACCCTGAATTTGGGATATGCATGTCAAGAGAACCGATAAGACAATCCTCTCCTATCACTCACTGTGCAAAGGTGTATACTCTTCACATGCACGTGTATGGCAAGGGATCGTTGACTGGCATGTATGTGTGTCATGAGATGGGTCTCTTGCCATCATGCGCCATGCATTATTTGTATCTTTGATTCTTTGTGCATATGTATTTTTTAGTCACTTGTGAGATACGTGGATTGGCATGTGTCATGTATTCGACATATACATGTCATGATACTTGTCTCCTGATGGTTGTGTGTGTGTGTAGGGCTAAAAGGTGCTTGTCAAGTAGGCACTCAGTCATCGTGAAGTCGGCAAGTGAGTGTCTTTTAACAAGTATGCCACAATTGAATTGGCATTGTGTGATGAACTCGTCATAGATGTGTCATTTTGATTGTGACACCCTCCCTTCCCCCTTGGGTATAGATGGGCACTTGGTCATGAATTCAACTAGATAGTGTCTTGATGGGCTATAAATGAATAAATAAGTGATGGGCATTTGGTCATGTTTTCAGCTACATAATGTCCTGGCACTCTAGTTATTTGGTGTTGCTTGATGGGATGGGCATTTAGGCCATACACTCGACCATAAAGTGTCCTCGCATGTGTAGATCTTTAAAACTCTAGCAATATTTTTGTGTATTTATGCTTTTATGAGAAAAAAACTTGATGCAATCTATGTTGCATATTCATTGTTCAATGTCTAAATGATATCATGTAATTTTAACTCAATTGAAGTCTATATACAACACTAGTATAACCGAAGATTGGTACCATTTAATTTTGTTTTTAAACAAGGATTGTATATCAAATGTTTATATTTAACTTACGTAATCTAACTTACTATTGGGAGGCAAGGTCTTGGGTGCCATGCTTATATGCTTTTTTTCCTTTGTCACAGACTAGGGGAATTGGCCTTGTTGAGATGGATCTTAATGTTGTGAAAGCACTCCGCATTTGCTTGATAGATGCCATATTGTCCACTAAGAAATAGAAAATATAATTCATTAATAGCAACGATGTTGCATTTGTCAACTTTTCCAATAGAGCACGTATAGCTATGAATGCCTTGTTGCAACAACAAGGGCTTTCACAGTTAGTTACCGATGCAATCATGGATCCTGAGAAAAACTTGCATCTTTGTCGCACATTGCTTGGAAACACACCTAAGATGCTTGAAGATCTTAGGGAGTCAGCACCATCATTTGTATCAAATGAGAAGTTGGCCTTGTGGAACACAAAGTGGAGAGAGGAGGTGGCACGTTCAAAGTGAGTGAAGGACTTGTCTGGTGCCTCCTCTCTACTAAAGCATTTGAAGACTATAATAGGTGCAAGTCCTAGTCCCAGTTCCATAGGACAACAAGATGATCTATCAGGGGCAAGAACTATGTGGGGGACATTGAGGAATCACCAATGTGTGCTGACAATTGGCATTCCTTATGATGCAATTAAGCCAGGCAGAGACATCGGTGAAGGCTCCTTAGCGTAGTGTATGGAAGCCACAATAAATAATATAAGTTATTTTCCTTCAGATTTGAAATTTTGTGCCAAAATGTACAAGGGCTCTAATAATGCCAAGTTACAATAGTTTCAAGTGGAGCATGGGATGCAAAAGGTCAATGCATTGATTGTGCGATGCATTGCCTTCACTTTTGAGTCCCCCTTGGGTTATAGTCTTCCCCTTATTCAATTGACAAGCTGCCCAATGCAGAGGAGAAAGCTAGGATTATGGGCACTATCAATAATATGCCAAACATTATTCATGCACTAGTGGGTGGGATGAAGGCCGTGCATATTGCTAGCATCATCCATTCAAACTTGCATGCTAAGAACATGGTACTAGACTTTACCAAAGAGAACATCCCTAGGGTTGGCATCATAGATTGGGTTCTAATGCTCATTTCTGGCATGACAAGATTAGCAATCAACTGTGGTGGTCCTAATGATCCCATGCACCTCATAGATGAGTGTTGACAAAAATGAGAGTTGGAAAGGAGAAGACGACCTTGGATTGCACCGGAGATCTATGACCCACTCTGCCAGTATGCCTATAGCAAGGAGTATGATGTGTATGCAATTGGATGGCTCATCATCTGTCTTGTTGAGTTTTGACGCCTAGGCCAAAACTTGTGGTTGTGCAGAAAGCCATGGGATGCCCCAGATGAAATGATCATGCATTTGATAGAGTTAAAGGCAAGTGATCGCATGTTGGTAGATGATAGGGTTGCACGTTATCATTTGCAAACCTTGATGACTTTTTGAGGATAGAGTGTGGGACTGATCCTGCAAAGGCATAGAGACCCCTTGTAGAGCTTTGTCCTATCATAGCTCACCCCTTTTGAGTAACTTGACTCCCACAATCTCTACTTGCATTTTGTAAAACAATCTATTAGTTTTTAGAGTTTCCATGACTTGTGAATCCAAACATGTCTTGAAAAGATTGGCAACTTTGTAAAACTCTATACTTCATTGAATGGGACTCGTAATTTGTGCCTATAGATTAAGTTAGTTAAGTGCTTTTAATTTTTAGGATTAATTATTCCAAGATTTTGTGTCTATCTTATTCACGATTTGTTTTGTATGATTGGTAGTTTTTTCAAGTTTTGAAATTCACTATTTGTACTGTGTCATGTTTTATATCATGGTGAAGATTTTGTATCTATAAATTATTTCTAGTTAGAAAATGTGAAACACTAGTGAGTATTCTAATGCATACACAAGGTTTATGAGTGTGAATAATCATATCTTGATATTTACATCATAGACCACAATGCTTATCATAATGCACTTAATAAAGGTAACACTTAGAAAATTTCATAATCACTAGAATCATTGAGATATTTTTATCAACCTTGGATAGCTACTTTGCGATTAATTCCATGATAAACTTGGATATCAAATTATTAACCATATCACATTTTATCTCCATTGAGCTAATGTCATTATTTAGTAAGGTTTTTAAAAATATTCAACGATGTATGTGTACATGCATGTGTGTGTTATTCCTTGCAAATAAGATGCTTTAATCTAA
Source organism: Lygodium microphyllum (assembly GCF_053477565.2). NCBI lineage: Eukaryota > Viridiplantae > Streptophyta > Polypodiopsida > Schizaeales > Lygodiaceae > Lygodium > Lygodium microphyllum. The sequence continues at coordinate 132,372,682 of NC_141152.1, read as the reverse complement.
AAGCTTGAAACCAATATTTTATGGATCATAGTTAAGTTGGTAATGGTCTATATGTTTCTTTCAATTTCAAGTTATATTTTCTTTCATATGCAACTAGTACAAAATGTGCAAGGACGTGTATGTGCACACATTTAAGGGTGTTATTCCTTGTTGCAAACAAGGTGATTTAATCTAAAAACTTGAAACCAATCTTTTATGGGCCGTGGTTAAGTTGGTAATGGCTTATATGTTTCTTTAAATTCCAAGTTATATTTGGATTTATGTGCAATTGGTATAAAATGTGATCATATGTGTGTGTGCATGAGTGTGTTGTGTGTGTTGTTTCTTGCGAACAAGTTGCTTTGATCTAAAAGCTTGAAACCAATCTTTTGTGAGTCATAATTAAGTGGTAATTGTTTATATGTTTCTTTGATTTTCAAGTTATATTTGGATTTATGTACAACTGGTATTCTTTAAAAGTTCATATAATTTTGTAGTAGCATTATAAAGAAACAAAATCTTAGGTATGGTTTTGTGTGTTTTTCTGCAAGCATGGGTAGATTAAAGAAAAAAAAAAGTGAGGTTTCAAAGGGAGATATTGCAGCATTTTTTGGCCATACAATAAATACCATTGCAATCACAAATGTTATTAATGATTCGCAAACATCAACAAATCAACCAGATATATCTATTCTTGGAAATGAAGCAAATGATGAGACTAAAACACTATATCAAATAGCAAGAGATCAACAAATTTGTGCCACTATTAGTGTTGGAGTAGTTGAAACACAAGTTACACTAATTGCACAAAATTCTCCATGTCAACCTATACAAACACATGAAGAAGAGATGTCAAGTTCCTCAAAAGTCACACAAGCTAGTGAGAAGAAAAATGAAAGAATTTGGAGCCTTGCAAAGCGCACATTTCACCTAGATTGGGCTAGTAAATTTCCATTCATTGAGCCAGTTATACCAGTTGATGATTCTACTCCAAAAAAGGCTCGATGTATTGGTTTCTCATGGAAAAAGGGAGCTGATTACACACGTTAGCTCAAAATTGACACTATAGAGAAGCATGTAGGCAAGGTATATGAAAAAGCCATTGTTGATGGGCAATAAGTAAGTCAAGTAAGATGGAAGTCTAGTGAGGAGTGTCTACATCTAAAGAATGCAAGACTATATGAGAAACATTTGCTTGAGCTAGCACAACGTGAGACGTTATCAATTAACAACATGTTCAAAAAAATGCAAGATAAGACCTTGCAAATTAAAATCTTACAATTGAAGGTATTTTTAAATCATTTATAATTATTAATATATTCATAATATATTTTATATTGTGTGTAATATCAAATTATAATGGTTTTTTTACGTGCAGATTGTTTTTAATATCTTAAGGCAAGGAAGACTAATGGTAGACTATCTGGAGTATAAGGAATTCTTGTCACAATTTCCTATTGATAATTTTCCACAATCACATTGGTCACAGAGTAGTGGATGGGATTTGGCGGAAGCATTAGATGTTGTCGAGCAATATTTGAGAGAAAAAATCAAATCTTCTCAATTTTTTGCTCTCTCGCTAGATAAGGCCACATCTAGAGATAATACTAGTTGGGTTTGCGTGACTGTTTATATTGTGGAAAATCATGTTCGTCATGCATATTTTCTTACAATAAACAAAATGCAAAAAGATGCCACATCAAAGAACCTATTCTTGTTAGTTGAAGAAAGCTTGATGAGTATGTTGCAATTATCCAGGGTTGAGATTACAAAAAACTAATTTGTGTGGGAGTTGATGGAGCAACAGTTATGCAAGGCCATCACTCAGGAATTTGTGTCGCCTACAAACTTCTATAGCACCTTTCATGTTAGGAATTCATTATATGGCACATAGAATGAACTTGGACCATAAAATAGTTGATGAGTTTGATAGTGTTGCAAAGGCGGAGCAGTTGGTCAGTACATCTAGTAGTTTTTTTTATAGGAGTTCTGAACTATATTTAAAGTTCCAAGAGATGGCGAAGGGTTTAACAGAGGGTATAAAATTATTGAAGCATCTGAATACAGGGTGGATCAGCTTGTACTTGCCAGCTAAGAGATTATTAGAGGAGTACCCATCTTTAGTAGGACTCATGGATAGATTGGCAGCTCAGAAGTCAAAGGAAACGAACAAGGCATTCGAGCTTTTAACAACTTTGATAGATTTAGAGACATTACTTACATTGATAGGTATTTCAATGTTTTTGGAGTCATTATATTGCTTGTACTTTTTTTTTTCTAATTTTGATATCTAATATTTTGTATCTTTTATAGGAATTATTCTTTTGCTTGGGGAGATTAATGTCCTTGTGAAACTTGCTGAAAATAGAGCAATTTATATGATTGAATATAGCAATATTCAGAAGATGGTATACTGATGAAAGTTCCTAGTACTGATGGATGGCAAACCTAATATAATCAAGTTGCTCTTTGTGTAATCAACCAGAATGGTGAAGCTTTTGTATAGACAATCCAAGTGAATGTTGCACTGTGGCTCATCAATACATTATTTATACGTATTTTCTCACAAGAAAGTTGAGCTTTAATCAATGTGTATTGACTTGATTTACCTTGCTTTAGTTGTACTATTTTCTTTGGAATAACATGGTCATTGGTTGAATTATCTTTCATTCAATGTTTTTTCTACATTATTATTAAGAAAACTTTACAATCTTGGGTTCAAAAATAACACTTTAAAACTTTTATTACTTTCTTATTTTCATAAGAAATATTCACTAACCAATTATAGGATATATTTGGTTTAGAGAACAAATCACCACACTTTCGAAAGTCTAAAATACAAGTTTCACCACATATTCTATAACATGAACGTATACATTGTCTCTTAAAATCATCTATGGTTGGAGATTGTTTGTCAATGTTCCCCTAATGTGCCAACTTGTGAGGCTCCCTCTCTTACATGAATTAAGAACCATAGTAATTGGTCGATAAGTGAAAAACAAAACTAAGATACATAGGATTTCATCAAAACACCAATAAAAATGAGTCATTATACTTACAAATGGATCCAAATATTAGGCTTTGGCCTTTTATAGTGATGCAATAGTAGTGATAACTAACAAGTAATTAAGAAACAATTGTACATCAATATCATGTGAATATGACTAACAAGTAATTAATAAATTTCACAAAGACTACTTTATACCTTTTGTTGATACCATTGAATCTTTATATGTATCTTTTTTAAGGATATTTCCATGACTCCCATTGCATATGAGCTCATTGAGGAGAGGGAGGAAAGAAAGAGACATAGCTAGCTTTTCATGAGATGATGGTCATTGGTGGTTGATACACTATCGTCTATGTATGTGCATGCATATGCATGCATGCACACTCATGCACACACAAGCACACAAAGTTTTAGGGCAACTATTCTTGCAATGAGTTGGGAAAATGAGATTTTCCCTCGAGTATGGTGAGGAATCACCCATGTGAGTCATTCCTTTGTTCTCAATATATACTCCAATTTCATTGTCTCATCAAATACAAGAAGGCACAAACAAATGGATACACTTTTTGTGTCTATTTTCTTCAAGTTAATGAAAAATGGATAATGTAGTATAGATTGAGAATAAATAAATGAATAATATGGGTGCTTATAATCAAGAGAGAAGCTTCTTCTTCATTGCAAAAATAGCTACTAAGTAAAATCCATGTGTATGTGTTTGTATGTGTGTGTACTAGTCAATTGAGTAGCATCAAGCGAAGAAGAAGCAAGTATGTAATCATCTAAAATGTACTCCAAGGCATTGATCTCCTCAATCTTGATAATAAACTTGAGAGAAATGCAAACATTAGAAGACTAGGCAAGAACTAGCACTTTTCATTTGTCTTTTTCATGTATCATTGTTCATTTTATGGCACTGGGGCCTTATGACCTAGTTGCCCATAATAATGACAAGTAAGAGAGGACTTAGGACCACAAGATTTACTGTGTGATTGACCATGAGACTTAGACTTGTCCCTATTAGGCCGTGAGTCTCTAACTATAATTGCATGAGAAGTTTGGGCTGCATTAATGTTCTTCCTATTCACTTCTTTTGTAATCAAGGCGCTCTCTACATTGGTTCATTTAAATCCATCTTTAATGGGATTGGCACTCATAGCAATATGAAATGTATCTCAAGTCTCATGCAGTGTGACTAGCAAGAATAAAGAGTTATTCTCAAGTGAATACCTTGCGAGATAAGCTAGTTGAAAACGTAATGAAAATTACTTAAATTAGTGGACATAAGAGTGGCCCCTCTAATATGAAGGTCAACAAGCTTCTTCAACCAATACAATAGTGAAGCAAAGTTTGCTTATCATAAAGGTCACATATCTTTTTTCATAAATCATAAGCGCCACTTATAGTCACAATAACATTGAAATAAGTCTACCTAGACATAGATAAGATAATTATGGACTTGCATACCTCATCAAGCTCTTCCCAATCATCTCTATTCCAATATTCTGGCTTTATTCCCTTGGTTTTCAATGGCCTAACTTGTTCCTTTTGCACCAATACTTGCATATTTTGAGTCTTTCAATATTGGAAGTTATTTCCATCGAACTTCTCTATATTAATGATATCACTATCATTAGAAGCATTTGAAATGCATGCCATTATGTTTGGAAACCAAAGAGAGTACATGCTACTATAATAATAGTAAATCGGTCCCAAAAGTGAGCCAAAAAGTGTACAATAGGAGGAAAACTAAATCAATCTTTGCTATCCACAAGCAAGAAGCAATAGATGCACAATACAATTGTTTGCTTAAAACTAAATTTTAGCATGGCTATTCATAAAATTGTAGCAAATGAGTGTTTAAGTGTAGACAAAAGAACAAAATACAAATATCTCACTGCCAGATTTATCTGAGTAGAAATTGGGATATACAATGCAACTTGCAATGTAAGATAGAGCATAAATCATCAAGGTACCAAATGTTATCAGAGACCAAAAGATATCAAATACATAGATGCAATCCCAAACAAAAGAGTGGTATGTACATAAGCCAACTATGCATATAAGAGATATCCAAAAGAAATAAAAACTTAGTTCATATGACCGGTGATGCTCAAGTACATAAGCGAGCATGCATCCAAAGATGATAAATGATAGTAGGGGGAAGTACTAAGTGTACTAATCAAAGCTAAATTAGCCCACAATGATCAATCACTATAATAAGGACTCCAAGCTTTGCAATGAAAAATATCAAAGTTCTCCCATAAAAGTAAATCCATAATATCCAAGAGAAAAATAAAGCTCAATATATGTGTCTCATAACGTTCGAGTGCCCAAAGACATAAAGCAATACAAAGCATGTACCAATAATAAAATCCTTCAAGCTCATAAGTGGAAAACCATTCAAGAAAATAGCCACTATGACTATGTATCCAATGAATTTCAAATCCAAAACTTAGAGCTTGACATAAGCATATCCAAGCATAATAACCAATGCCATCCATGTAGCATCCCCAAAGCATGTGTAGGCATTCAACACATAAACCTTCATAGTGAATGCTTATTGTCGATAGGATATAACAACAAAGAACCTTTCAAATGTTGAGCTAAGTAGAATCTAATCAATCAAAAAGCCTTTCTTGAGCATCAATACATCATCCAGGCATTGCAAACTTTTCCCATAATCATCAATAGAGTAATAATTAACCAAATACTTATTGTCCAAATAGAGAACAATAGTCTTCCCTGAATTGTAAAGCAATGGTTGATACAAAACTCTTCAAATGATGTTGAATATAGACCCATAGGAAGTTGGAAAGAACCACCAAGTGTTAGGCAATGACGAGCAAGAGGTGCAAGAGAAAGTGGATGAGGTAGGATAGGTATGGAGTAGCCCTAAAAATGTGCTGAAATTTTTGGGCTATTCCCTACTCTCCCTCTTGGTTGCTTATTGACCATGCTGGATCTCTTGGAACTCACGAATGAATTGGGGAAGGATGAGAAGTAAGCCACAAAGTTGGGAAGCCAATCCGAGTGCCATGCTATCATGGAACCTCAATGAGTAGCTACCATGGAACCTATGAATGAAGCTCTCTTCGAAGACTAAAGTGAATGTTGGTGAAGCTCCTCCAATGCCCACTCTAATACTAGTTGAAAGGTGGAGTAGAAGTGAGAGCACAAGTAGAAGGCAAGACTCAGAAGAAAGAGCTATGGAGGTGAGAGAGAGAGAGAGAGAGAGAGAGAGAGAGAGAGAGAGAGAGAGAGAGAGAGAGAGAGAGAGAGAGAGAGAGAGAGAGAGAGAGAGAGAGAGAGAGAGAGAGAGAAAGAGAGCAAGATTATATGTCGGAACTCCAATAGTCACAAGGTGTGATATGCCTTCCCTTATTCTGTTGTCATAAAAAAAATAAGAAAAAAAAGTGATAGTGTTGGGCAGTTGCTACCTACAGTGTACATGTAGGTGGGTATTGTGTACAAAGTAAATGTAGACAGATAAGCATAGGTAGCCTTTAATCCCGAACATGTCACACTTCTATGAGAACTTCAACATAATCAAATTTCTATTGTCATGCAAGATGCAATATGACTAACTTGTAGTCCTTCATGAGAAGGTGTTAAATCCCCCCATATATAAATTTGTGTAGTAAAACATAACTTCCCTTTTTCATTTTCTAGGATTGGTTTCCATTCCTAAAAAGCCAAGTCATCACATTTTGAGATTGAAATTTAACGTTATGTAAAAATATTATTATTATCATATGTTAAGAACAATCAAAATATATATAACTTGGAAAGCCACAGCCATTCATATATTGAAATTTAATGTTAATTTGAAAATATCATTATCGTCAAATGTTGAGAACAATCAAAAGTACTATAACTTAGAAAACCACAGATATGGAATTTTGCAATTGGGTCTAAAAACATGCCATTGTTAAGTTCATTATTTAGAAGAATACAAGCATTTGTCTCACGTTTTGTCATGCCTTGCTGCAACAAGTGGACTCTCCATTGTTGTGGCAACTTCATCTACATCAAATTGATACAAGGTAACAATGCTTGTGAAGACATTTCCTTCTATAATGAATGTTACCTATAATTTAGGTTGCTATGAATTAAATTATCATACTTTGGGAGTACCTTCAAGTGACATCCTTGCATTTGCCATTATTGTAGTGGACTGAAGAGAGACCATGCTAGAGCTTTTCATACAACTTGTCCTATCCTTGTTTTTATTAGCTTCATCATCCATTCACAAGAAACCATTATTCCAAAGATACTTTGGAGGTAATGTTCCACACTAGTATATAAAGCCTATATTATCAATCCATTCATGGAACCACTTTGTCTTCTACGCTCAAGAGGACGATGTTCAAGCTCCCATATTCCCTCTATTTGTGTCCTTGTGTGACCTTCTCTATACAGATCTTTAGTAAGGTAACATTCATGTAGCTCTTTAAGGAATGCCAAGCCATCTTTTTGGTGTGGGAAAGAAGATCACTATTTCGATTATGCTTCCTGTATCTTGGTAACAACCATGCACACAATGTAGCTACTCCACTATCATAAAACTTCTCCATGAGTTTGTGAAAGCCATAATTCTCATGCTTCCCACCTCATTTAATGGCCAAGAATTGCAAATGAGATAGTTGAAATGAAAAAGAGTTTCAAAACCTTTTGCGGCCTTTCAAATTATTGTGGGCAATTGATTATACACATATCAATATGATCCTACTGCCTAATGAGACTACTCATGCTTGATTTGACTACTACTCCAATTATAATACAATCATTACAAGAATTTGTAATATATTGGATGGCATAGCTTGGCAAATGACAGATAGATGTTGAGAAAATTTGGCTTCTATAGACTATATAAGGGTTGTTAACACCTCTCAAGGGAACCTATAGACTACTTGGGACTCCACATTCCTGAAAACATTGTGGAGGATGGTGGGTTCCTATCTCTACCTTGGTTAATGACCCCCTTTCCTTGAGTTATGTTATTAAACCCTTGTATAGCAAGTTATGACTTTCTGTGAGGTGCCTCCTCCATTAGGCCTAAATGAGTCATCCAATGGTCAACTAAAATTTGTGTCCATGAAAAACACTGCCCAATCTCCCCATAGGAAACATCAGGCTTAGTTGAACATAGGAATCTCAATTCTACTACAAGGGGGAATCATGGGCATGTCACCACTATTAGTAATCTAGTGCCCACCTAAGAAGGATCACTTTGCTATCAATCACATGCAAGAGAAAAGCTAACACCACACTTGATTTAAAGATAGTGAGAGTTAGGGAGATTATAACTCAATGCCTCTAATCATAGTGTAAAATCTTAGTTGCGGTCCCCCCTAAAATGGTGTTAGACTTGGAACTAATTCTATCAACATTTGGGGGGTCATGATCTAATTAGGTCTATCATGTACACACTTGATGAAATATATAAGAATTATCTTTTCTAGATTAATACTGTCTCAATAGTGCATAGTAGCAGTTAACTTTGTTGATATGCTTTGTTGTTAAGTCTGCAATGCTAACATACCCTTGTGTCAGGTTTGGGTATGACAAGACTCACGACTATTTCACAAAGCTGGTGCAACCAATTTGCACCTAGTGACCACATTTGGAACTTGGACCAAATTACACATGGCAATCACATTTATCTTTCCCATGCACATTAGTCTACATATGAACACACTTGCAAGGTTCTAGAGGACGTCTAGTTTGTATTCTCATGATGGTCTGGGTGTGCGTAACAGTATTGAATTTCGTCTCCCAAGGGAACTTCATCTCTAAACGATGGTTATTTTTGCATGGATCAATCCAATCTATAGACCAACAAATTGAACTTGTGTTCTATTCCTAGACCTCATGATGTGCACCTTGGTCCACCAATCACCCCTATCGCACTACTAAATCTAGTAGGGTGATTGTTTGCATCAGCTCACCTAATAGTGGTTTTACCCATCGGCCTTGAGGTATCCCAATTAATACTTGGATGGTTTCTTAGGCATGGGTTCCATTTCCAAATTTATTGGCTCATCAAATGAGGATTTAGATGTTTTTCTTAGGCAATTTGAGGTGGCATATATGGTTAATTTTTTCGCCCAAGTGGATCCCACCCATAAGATGGTCATATTCAATTCATCGATGTGGAAAGAAGCAGTGGCTTGGCTTGTAGAGAAAAACAAATGGGAAATGTTTAATGATGCTCAAACAACATTTCATTCATGGTTCCAATCTGGCCCAATCGATGCCCATGACTAATGCCTAGAATTTTGCAAGACTATGTAGACTAAAATAAGATAGGGCTATAGTCTAGATTTATACAACTTGGTTCAAAGTCTTCAGAGGATGTATGTCCTAGATCACCAAACCCAATGGAAAAATGCTGCATTTTTTGTATCTATGAGGCCTGAATTGGGAAATTCATGAAGCCTTACCTACAAAAGACCTATCCATTAGTGACATGGATTATTTTTACTAGCACACACTCTGTGCTAGATGTTTTTTGCCAAGGACAAGTCCAAACAGGGGGGAAATCGGCCAAACTTGCTAACAAACCCCATCATATGGAACCGAGTGACTCCAATATGGATTCGGATGCCATGGCACTAGCAATGTCCTATACACAACAAGACTATCCATCTCTCGACCTAGGCTGCAAGGGATGAGAAAGAAATCAAGGAGGTGGAGAAGGATATCATTGTATCCCAAATAAACAATGTTACTTTTATATGTAGAATGGCCATTGGAGATTCAAATGTATCGAGGCTCAGCAATATGATACCTAGAAGTGGCCAAGTTAGAATGAGACTCCATTTCCATCTATCAACATAGTGGGAATCAAAGAGCTTCATGAGTTGGAAATTAATGTGGTTACCTAATAAGGCAAGAAGCTCAAATGCAAAGAGAACAAGCCCACAAGAGTTTCCTATGGGGGTTGAATAGGAGAAAGTTCAGCAACAAGAGTTTCCTAGGGTGAACAAGATAAAATTTGCCACCAGGAGAAAGATCCATAGCCATTGCCAATATTGGATTCAAGACCCACAAGAGTGAAAGGGACTATAAGAACTTCGATACCACAATAGAGACTACAATCGATTCTAGGTCCGAAACCAACACATTCAAGATGGGAAGCAAACATTGGAGTATCAACTGTGATGTAGTGTCCATAGTTAGTTCCTAGTACTACATTATCTACCAGGGTGGAAGGAAATCAATTGGATTGGCATGTTCTACTAGAGCCTAAAGTTGTGGAACTGACAAAGACTACATGTAGTGACACCAAATTAATCACCACATGGCAAAGCTAACCAAGTCCTTCGAGTTGGATTCATCCCTCTAAGGGATTAGGTAGAGTGGATCTTGTCCATCATCATTATAGAGATATCAAATGAATCCCCACATGGCAAAGCTACTGAAAAACTAGATCGACTCCTTTTAGTTGGCTTCATCACTCTAGTAGATCTCACCCATCATCATTGTAGAGATATCAAATGAATCCCCACATGGCAAAGCTAGTCAAAGAAATCAACTCCTTTGAGTTGGCTTCATCACTCTAGTGGATCGAGTAGAGATTGCATATAGAGATATTGAAAGAATCCCCACATTCACAAACCTAGACCGACTCCTTCAAGTTGGCTTCATTGCTCTAGTGGATTGGGTAGAGTGGATCTCACCCATCGTCATTGTTTCCAAGAAAAATAAGAAGCTTTGAATATGTGTAGATTATAAAAAGCCAAATAGTGCAACAATTTTGGATCCGTTCCCCATCTCATACCTCGATAGCATTCTCAATGATGTTGCTAGTCACAAGATGTACTCATTCTTGGATGGATTTAGTGATTATAACTAATTCAAGCTTACTCTAGAAGATCAAGTTAAAACTGCTTTTATCACGGCTTGGAGTGTGTTTATATGTATAGTAATGTGGTTTGAGTTGAAGAATACTCTAGCTTCTCTTCAGTGGGATATGTAGGAAATATTCAGGCCCTACCTAACAAACATCATGCGGTTGTTCTTAGATGACTTCAATGTCTTCAAAACACTCCTATCCCCTTGCATCATCTACAACTTTGTTTCACTAGATGCAAGGAAGTTAGTTTGAGTTTGAACCCTATGAAATGTGTCTTTGAAGTGAAAGATGGTGTCTTGTTGGGTCACATAATCTCTGATGATGGCATTGCCATAGATCCCAAAATAGATGGCATTTGCATCTTTTGGCCCATATAGCTATCCCTCTCAATTAGCTTGCCCAAACTCCTAAGGCAACTTTCAAGTAGAACAGGTGCATTTTTTTAGCAACCTTGCATAAGGGAGCTTTTCATCCATGGGATTTAGTTGGTGAGCTTTTACATCAATTAAGTCTAAAGTGCCATGGCAAATGCACTCATGTTGGTTTATTAATACATTGTGAGCCATATAAGGCCAACAAACATCAAACAACCATACCTTCTTTTAATAGAAATGTGTGATTATGAATGTAGTAGAGAGAGAAATTACCATTTATCATAAAATTTACAACATACATGCCATTATGAGCATTAGCTCATTTTTATGTTGTTCTTAACTGTCATAGACACAACCATAAAAGCACCATAGAAATATATAATGATGAAATGCGAGAAAGAAAATTACATACAAGATAATAAGTCAAAATCAACACTTGCTATGGATAGAGTTCACACAACTATAAAACTCTAAATATCCTATAAGGCATGAAAATCAACATACTTATTATTCTCTATGCCCAAGTAATATTGACCCGATTGACCAACAAAAACATGTCAATGATTATATATTTCTAGTAACATGGCAAACAATTCCATTAGCTACTTCCAACATCTATCATAAAGTATTGTATACATTTATGTTTACATATTTCAATACAAACATTATATATAGAAGTGGAATGAGATCCAATCCTCTTAAATATTGATTAATCACTTTAGTATGCTTGTATGGTAGGCTTCTACTTTACCCACCTGACATGTTGCACTTGGCATTGAAGAGAGCTTGTGAGGCTTTTTTGTGTTTTTCCATCCTCATGATGCTGAGGATGTTCCTTTCTTGAGAAGATTATGACCATGAGAGTCCTCATCTTAACAAACACAAATGGGTTAATTCAAGTCAATATTGGTACACTATCATATATGATCACACACACATGCATACTTAGTCTCTTTGTTTATATAACACTATTATATATGATGACAAGTTTGGTACACTATTATATATGATGGCAAGCATCACACACACACACACACACACGCATGCACGCACACATGCACACACACATGCATGCATGTATGCGTACTTTCTCTCTCTCTCTCTCTCTCTAACCATCTCTTTTTGTCTTTGACTATTGAAACAAATATAAGATGACATTGAATTTTCCAATCCTATAGGTAATTTCCCATCCCAAATCCAGATTGAACAGCCCACACATATTGTTGACTATGTCACTACATAACAACATTAAGCACCTCTTGAGAGTAGTATTGTTCAACCTCTAATATGGGTGTAACTTACGATAGTACTGTCTAGCCTCTAATATAGGCACACTCTCTAATATATATCTCTCTCTATCTCTATGTGTGTGTGTGTAGCTCATTTTATAAAGCAAAGGAAAGTCAAGATTGATGCATTATTTTTATAGCAAAAACCATGTACACATTCTATCTTTCTCTAAATGTGTGTGTGTGTGTACACGTGTGTGTGTAGAGAGAGAGAGAGAGAGAGAGAGAGAGAGAGAGAGAGAGAGAGAGAGAGAGTACACAAACGTAACATAGCCTTCTCCCCGCTAATTGCCATGGCCTCTAGATATGAGCGACCTACTAGTTAGGCATTTGACTCACCTGATCTTTTCTTTTAGCACAAAAGTAACACTTAATGCTCCACTCATCCTCACAGGAAACCCCTTTGAACCTTCAATACTAATCGGCTTGTATCTCCTCACCCACTTAGTCAACATAGAAACTAATTACTATGCAACAGTATATGCATAAATATGCTTCAATACATAGTGTTTATGAGAGTGCATGTGAGAAAATAATAAATGGATGCACTAAACAAGCCTTTACACTATTTTATGAAATTTAACTACATATCATATCTATGTTTTACACATCCCAAAAGTGTTGAGTGTTTTTCACTTGTGCTACTTTTGGATACATATTTCACATATAATCACCCTAGATACAATATTTAAACAAAAAATAACATTCTCAATGCTCTTCATTAGAATCTAACATTTCTTTCATTTAGATAACTATACATGGCATCATGACCAACCCCATGCTACCAATACACATGTTTTGCACTTAAAAATCATAATCTTCTAAACTATAAAATGAAAAGTATACTATTTTTTGTATTTCAAGATTTACTAGACCATTATCAATATTCTTATATTTATTGGTATTTATTTGTAAGTTTTTAAATTTATCTTAAATTTTAACTATTTTATTTATAGAAAAAAGATAAAAATCCAACATTAAATATTAATAAATTTTTATATATTTATTTATAATTATTTTAAATAATTTTCAATTGGATTTTATTTGCTATAAAAACTAGGCCACTTATCCATCACCTACATGCTGTAACATGAACCAAACATCGAGTGATTCCCAAAGTTTCTAATACTTACCATAGTCAATGATGTGCTTGAGGAGCCCTCCAGAGAGACTAACAAAATATCATGAATCATTTCTTTCACAAGAAAAACAAGAAGCTTTGAATCTGTATGGATTACAAAAAGCTAAATAATGCAACAATATTTCCGGATTTGTTCCCGATCTTGTACCTTAATAGCATCCTTGATGAGGTTGTTGGTCACAAGATGTACTCATTCTTGAATGTATTTAGTGGTTACAACTAAGTCAAGATTACTCTAGAGGATCAAGCTAAAATTGCTTTTATTATGGCTTGGGGTGTGTTTGTATGTATAGTAATGTGTTTTGAGTTGAAGACTTCATGTGGGTGTTATTAGATGACTTCAATGTCTTTGGAGCACTCCTACACTAGTTGGATCATATGCAGCTTTGTTTCACTAGATGCAAGGAAGTTAGTTTGAGTCTGAACCCTATGAAATGTGTATTTGCAATGAAAGACGACATCTTTTTGGGTCACAATCTCTAATAATGGCATTGCTGTAGATCCCAAAATAGATGGCATTTACATCTTTTGGCCCATATAGCTATCCCTCTCAATTAACTTGCCCACACTCCCAAGGCAACTTTTAAGTAGAATGGGTGCATTTTTTTAGCAAGCTTGCATAGGGGAGCTTTTCATCCATGGGATTTAGTTGGTGAGATTTACATCAATTGAGTCTAAAGTGCCATGGCAAATGCACTCATGTTGGTCTATTAATCCATTGTGAGCTATCTAAGGCCAATGAACATCAAACAATTATACCTTCTTTTAAGTATAAATGTGTGATTATGAATGTAGTAGAGAGACAAAATAACATTTATCATAAATTTTACAAGATACATGCCTTCATGGGGCATTAGCTCATTTTTATGTTGCTCTTAATTATCATAGACACAACCATAAAAGCACCATAGCAATGTATTATGATGAAATGTGAGAAAGAAAATTACATACAAGGTAATACATCAAAATCAACACTTGCAATGAATAGAGTTCACACAACTATTAAACTCTAAATATCCTATAAGGCATGAAAATCAACATACCCATTAGTCTCTATGCCCAAGTAATGCTGACTTGATTGACCAACAAAAATATGTCAATGGTTATATATTTCTAGTAACATGGCAAACAATTCCATTAGCTGCTTCCAAACATCTCTTATAAAGTATTGTACACATTTATGTTTACACATTTCAATACAAACATTATGTATAAAAGCGGGATGAGCTCTAATTCTCTTCTCAAATATTGATTACCCACTTTGGTATGCTCATATGGTAGGCTTTTATTTTTCTCACCTGACATGTTGCACTTGGCATTGAAGTGTCTCTCCCTCATGATGCTGAGGATTTTCCTTTCTTGAGAAGATTGTGACTATGAGAGTCCTCACCTTAACAAACACAAATGGGTTAATGCAAGTCAAGATTGGTACACTATCATTTATGATGACAAATAGAGCATGCACACACACACACACACACACATGCATACTTTGTCTCTCTCTTTATTTAACACTATTATATATGATGAAAACATTGGTACGTTATTATATATGATGACAAACACACACACACACACACACACACATGCATGCATTAGGGGAGTTTTGAGGTCTCGAAAATTCCTTTTAGGATGTGGAGAGAGAGTGCTCTAGACCAATAAGAGCAAAGCCTCTGTAACGGAACTTCTATTTTTAAAAAAAATAAAAAATCATTTTACAAAAATATATAAATATAATAATATTGCAAATTTATATTTTTATTATCTATTTTTAGTCTCTTATATTCGTGATTATGACATCTTTTGCATTAATGGCATAGAGTCTCGGCTACTTTTATTTAATGATGTTTCTAGATTAATGATAATGACTGATGTAATCGAAATTCAAAGTAGTGAAAAGCATGGCGCTCAATTTTTTCCCTCCTTTCTTTTATTCCTCTATTGTTTTTCCCTCCGTTATGGTAGCCTAGTCCTCTCTCTCTCTCTCTCTCTCTCTCTCTCTCTCTCTCTCTCTCTCTCTCTCTCTCTCTCTCTTTATGCATGTCTCTCTCTCTCTCTCTGTGCATGTCTCTCTCTCTTCTACCATGGATACAGAAATTCGACCTTAAACAAGGCGTCCAAGCTCCCAAATCACATCCATATCAGTGTTTAACTCATTCCAAACTGATGGAAGATGGATTCCTACTATCATTAGCAAAGGTAGTTGGATCACCATGCAACAAACAAAACGTGGAAAAGGGCAAATACATGAGAGCTCGTTTATCTGTGCTTGGAAGGGCAGAATCCGAGATTTTAAGCTTGGAGCAAATAAGAATAGCATCAAAGAGGTACTTGTGCAACATGTGTTCATGCATAGAGAGCTGTATTTGAAACCTGGATCTTCAAAGCTTCCAATGCATAGACCAAATTGTAAGAATTTGATTCTTAAAGTTTTTCCTTTCTTAAACATGGTTTAGGTTTTTCCATTATAATATTTGTTTGTCTTGTAGATGTCTATCCCTCTAATCTTGAGGAATGGCAACCAGTGGAGTCTATTATTGATGTTATTGATGTTATACATGGTTCAATTGGAGAAAAAATATATAGAGGCAGAAAGAAGACAGAGCTTGCAGAGAATGGAATATTCTTTTATGACCATTCTTATGTTATTCCTATGCGGCGTTGCCAATGGGGATCAATAAACCTCCTTCCTTTGCCAAAATTTTCAAGCTTTGAGTGGCCTTTGCCAAGTCCATCTACTAGTGAGGGCTATAGATGTAAGATATTTTCTGAGATCCAGAAAGCACTAAAATCTAATATCTCAAGTAGGCTAAGCAAAGTTACTTTGTTTATGCCTATTAATATATTTATTGATTTCTTCTCTAATATGGAGATAAGAATAATAAAAACCATGCTTTCAGTGAAGAGACTAACATATGATCATATCATACAATTTGTTGATGAAGGATGGGATAGAAGGACAGAAGGAAAAATTATATGTAAGATAGATCAAGACTCTATAGCTTGTAAATATATGATTGCTACTCAAAATTTTATCCTTAGCTTTTACTATAGTCGATGGCATTTTGTTGGTAGTAGTCTAGTTGATTTAGACTAGAATCTTAATGATTTCAGCAAATATCCTATAGTGGATCTTGATATTTGGTTCAACGAGGATATTATTGCAGTCTTAAAGATCAAAAAATCATGTATGCTACATCAAGTGAGGATGGATTTACAAAATGAAGACATTAAACTACCATGCTCCTTTGTATTCCAACTTGACAAGAAACGAGTAAGTTTTCACATTATATTATATCTACTTAGATGTATATCAAGATCTCACTTCCTAACTAACAAACATTTGTAATTTATTTTTTGCAAATATCGAAAAGGAGAGAAAATAATATACACTGCAAGGACATTCAAGAAAAGATATCTTTACTATCAATATAAAATATATGTACAAATTTTGTAGCAGATGTCTATCTGCCATCTCTATGAGATATACAAGGGCTGAAGGGCAAATTTCTATATGTGAAGGCTTACAAGGCGATATAGCAAAGCCATTTATTTTTTAGAGAACTATCCTTTCTAGGATTCCTTTTACCTTTCTTTGATGTCTTGGATATAGAAGGTGTGGGTAAAGGTGTTGAAGTTGTGGCTTCACCTTCCGTGGTTATAGGCACCGCATCTCCTTCATGGTGCAAATCTCCACCAATCTCTGTTGTTGGTTGTATACAATTGACCATTATATACTTCAAGAGCTTTGCTCTGACGTACCAAACATGCTCAGATGCATAGCAATCCTTCGAAAACTATCACACATTTATAGAAAAAAGAGTTTTAGTTCATTATTGTTCTTACAATAGACTATATTTTTATCATCAATGGACTATTTGTAATTAATATCTATCTTAAAGTTTAGCATCTTTCATATTACCTTTACATGTTTATCATCATTAAGATAAACAAAGTTAACCATTCTTCTAGCATTTGCAATCACCTTCTAGCCATAAGAATGGCTATCATCCTGATGGGGACACTGCAACCACCAACACAAAGTAAAACTATAAAGAGGACGGATGGTAGTTCATAGAATAAACTTATGTTTCAATTATTTTAATCAATAACTTACTGCAACTTGTCTATATTGCATTGTTGTAAGCAAATCAGACAGCATAGGGGGTCTTTTCTCTAGCTCTTCAGTTAATCTTTTTGCACCTCTATATATAAAATATATTGAAATTTAGAGTACTTACAAAAAAAAAGAATTGAAATATCAAGGAGCCCTTGGATAATATAACTTACAATTTAGCATTTCCATGGCTTCCTTTCATAGAGTTGATTAAAAAGCATTGCTTATCCACAAGGTCTATTGCAATCAAGCTCCAATGAGAACTAAAAGTAATAATATCTCAACAAATTAGTAGGATAAAATCTTAAAAACTCTAATAGAATATTGAATCACTTACTTTTCATTATATGGAATTATAAGGATCTCCAAAGTATCGAAGTCAATCAGATTGAACCACTGCTCAACAAAACTTGTATCAAACTCGTTCCTCATAAAGAATGAGATAGATGGATCAAGAACCTCAATTTTTTGTTGCATATCCAAAGGAAACTCATGCATTACACACCTAGAAAAGGCATAGAAATAGTGAGTATAAACAAGAAAAATCTTATTGTTAAAAAAATATCAAAAAGTAGAAGTAATTATGGATGGATATACCTTAGGCCAACAAGAATAATACTGTCATTTACTTCTCTTCTTTTATCCTTAAGAATCTGAACACATCCAGCATCAAAGGAGATAATCTCAGTTCTTTTGCCTAAGTCACCAGGTAAAAAACAAAACACACTAAATCCTTTTGGATTAGCTGCTTCAAGAAGGGTCGACAACTCATTTTCAAAGGACTCTAGTTGCTTTGCTTCCCTTTCTTTAGCCCTTTGCCTCCTATACTCTCTCCATTTATCTACCTGTTCCTCTTTAGCTTTCTCCTCTTTTACATGTTGCCTTGTATCCCTCTCATGGGTGACATCCTCAACCTTGGGACCAGAATCTTCTTTCTTTCTCCTAGCTGGGGGCACATTAAGGATATTAAATGTCTTCTCATCAGTGAGGGGAATTGGCTCAAGGACCTTTGAAAATCTATATCTTAGCCTCCTAAGAATTACCATGTCCTTGTCCATGAGTGTGAGCCTATGAGCATGAGCAACACAAATATAGGCATCTTGAAAAAACTCAACTAAAAAATCCTATGTGGCTTCTTGTATACAATTAAGGGCTGTTCTTGTCCATCTGAAACTATCCAAACTATATTTTTCACAAATCTCCCTGACAAGCCTTTGAAAAGACAACTTTGGAATTGCATTGTCAAGAGCCTTTATTGCCTTCCTAATCTCCCTTAGGCACCTGACATTTTGAGAAAACTTTCTCTTTGGCTTTGACTTTCTAGAGAGCTTCTGAGGCTTTGAAGATTGATGAATCTTTGATGTTAAGCCCCTAGGATCAATCTTCTCCTTCCTTGCTGTTGCTTTAGTCCTAGCCATCTGCCAAAAAAAGACATGTTACTTCTTGTCCAGTATGTCCAACGAAACGTGAGTTTCAGACAAGAGGCATCCGTGCTGCATATTGTTTTCACGTTTCAGCTGACTTTTTGTCCAGCGTGTCCAGTGAAACGCGAGTTTCAGGCAAGGTGCCTCCTTGCAGCATGTTGTTTTCGCATTTCACCGGACTTCTTGTCCAGTGTGTCCAGTGAAATGCGAATTTCAAACAGGTGGCCTCCTTGCAGCATGTTGTTTTTGCATTTCACAGGACAACTCATAAATAGCAAAGTAATCAACAAAATGAAGAAAAATAAAGCTTTGATCTTAGGAATGCTTTTAAAATTACCTAAAATATCCACAGCATTAAGGAAAAAGTTTGAAGGATTACCTTAAATCTCCACAACATTAATGAATGCTCACACTATGGAAAAATTTTGTTTATAGTGCTCATAAGCTCATAATAATATAAAAAATTAAGAAAAAGTATCAAAAAAATGCATAAATGGACGCTTATTCATTGAGAAGGAGGATGCAGAAAACCATGCCTTCTTTGGAGCTTTGCTGGGAAAAATCCCTTTAGAATCAAATTTGTCAATAGGTCTGGTGAAACGCGAATACGTTCTTCGCAACCACAGCATGACCATGAGAATGTGCTCGAAGGCCCTACTGCATGACCACGAAAATGTGCTCCATGACCATAAAAATATGAAACAAATTTAGCTATTGGTTTTCTTTATTGGGGGAGCGGTGAAATGTGTAGAGATTGGAAGGAACACCAAAGGCGAAGGCAGAGCAGGGAATGTTCTCTGCTTGCTGGAAGGAGCATCTCTCTTTTTCTTTTCTAGGAAGTTATCTTAGCCATTTGCATTGGACTCAATGTTCCTTCTTGCATGTGTGCCCTCTAGAGGCATAGACAACCACGAGGGTAGGGATCTATTCGTAGCATATTCAACTAAACGAGTAATTTTTTCATCGATGGTACAAGCATTACTTGGCGAAGTGTTAAGTAAAATACGTGCGATGTATTCTCGAAAAAAGGGAGTGCACACATCTTCTGAGGAATTTGATACGGTGTGTTAAGTGAGACACGTGTGCTCGTATTCTGAGGTATTTCGTGCATGTAAAAATATTGGAAATTTCGTCC
This sequence comes from Lygodium microphyllum, assembly GCF_053477565.2. Taxonomy (NCBI): domain Eukaryota; kingdom Viridiplantae; phylum Streptophyta; class Polypodiopsida; order Schizaeales; family Lygodiaceae; genus Lygodium; species Lygodium microphyllum. The sequence goes on along the minus strand of NC_141152.1, from coordinate 132,352,355 downwards.
AAATTTGTGGTCGCGTTTATTTTTCCATCATTACGCAAACTTTTTCGTTGGAACTATCACCACACGCTTGACAGTCAATATAAAAGCTTTTCGAAGCCATTCTCTCCGATATTGTCTTCCTTTCTCCCGAAATTTTGTTTCGACTTCCCTTCAAGGTCCTTGCTTCCTATTTGAAGAGCAGTTCAACAATTTTTGATAGGTAACAAAATTTTGTTATTACAAGTATTTGAACAAAATCAATTTGATCAATATAGAAAGAATTTTTAATAACACTTGAAAATTTACAAATGTTATGTGCTTTGTATCTTTTAAAAGGAGCATAGCTTTTCCAGAAAGGATTTTATCATAAATTTATGTGTTTTAATAGAATTAATTCATAGTTCATGTTTCTCTTCTTGTTTTGTATCTTTTAACCAATGAAATGCAAAATAATGTTTCTGTTAGTGGTATTTTGCTAACTATCGCGTTTCACTGGTGAGCTATTCAAATAACTTTCGTCTTCAAGTAGTGTCCGGTGAAACGCGATTTCTTCACTGACATTTGCCTTGAACACCTTGTTTTCGCGTTTCATCGGTCAATTAAAAAAATTTCTCCTTTTTTGATTTTTTGTCTTGAAAAATGTAATTTTGGGGCCTCTTTCCATGGTTCCATCTTGTTTTATTGGACATTGTTGCCATTCTGCTTTGTTTTCAGGGATAAATCTTTTGTTGGTCAAGATGACAAAGAGAAAGCTATCTCTGGAAGGAATGGATGAGGAGGAGCTAATGGAGACTTTTGATGATAGGCTCTTTGATTTCTTACACACCACTAGAAATTCCTCTAAGTTTAGCTATATCAAGGAAATTTTCAATGTTCCTTTTGATTTGAAGGAGTTATTGGAGGATCTTGAAGATAAACTTAAGGAGTAAAGATGTTTTTATGATAGACATGTGCAAGGTTTGGAAGTCAATGGATTTGTTCATTGTAGTGATGTCATGGGAGCCACCAGTACATCCAGGTCAACTTTGCTAGGCAGGTTCAACCTCATTGATGAGGAATTCAAAAAGAGAGAAACATGTTGCCCTTTCCACAGGTATAAACACCAATGCCTTCTGATCCACAAGGACGTTGGATTTATTGTGTATCTTCAGTACATGGAAAATTCTTCTCCAGATATAGACCAACAGGGAAAGCTAGAGGATATTGCAAGTATGGATAAGGAGGTCGAAGAGAAGGAGGATATGTTCCAAGAAGATGTTGAGAATAAACTTGTCCAAGGTTTTGATGTAGGTTTGTTCAAGAGTGACAATATCACAATGGTGGAAGAAAAGGAGATCGAGCCAAGTGCACAGGTTGATGAAGAAGGTCCTCTTGCATGTGTTCCAACATTTCCCACTTATCTTATCAACAAGAAGAGATATGTGTTGCTAAATGATATTCAACATCTTTTTTATCTTAGAGAAGATTATTGCTTAGCAATCCTTGCAGGTTGGGGCAAAAATGACATGAATTTTATAGGTTATGAACAAGAACCACTAGCAAGTCTTGATGTTGAGGGAGAGAATTTCCAAGACAGCTCTATAGCCTTACATACATGTATTAATCAGATCGTAGAATACGAAAAGGGGGGGACTACCTACAGAAGAAGAGTTCTTGCAGGTCCAGAAGAAACTTCATATTGATGATGTAGGGTATGAAGAGAGATTGAAGTCTCCATCAGATGAGAAGCCCAAGAGTTCAATAAATCTTTATGATGATAGTCTTCTTGAAGAAGATGAACACCCTAAGGTATGAAATATAATTCGAAGTTACCCATTGAGTTTATGTTAGACTTTATTATGCATTATAGATAAATATCTTATATCATATACTGTTGTGGTTTGTTGTGTAGATTGAGATTGAAGATTTGGACAACTTTCTTGGAAGGGCCAAGGGCTCTAGGCCAATGAAGCTTGGAAAAAATCAAAGCCTTGGCCATTATATTGGAAACTTAAACAATCAAACAATTGTAATATATCATAGTAGATTGTCAAGCTCTGCAAGTCTACCAATGATGGCTTTGAGAGCTATCTCAAAGGTAATTGGATCTCAAGTTTTCAGCAGAGGTTTGGACAAGATCATTTTAGTGGAGAATGAAGAAGCTATAAGAGTTTTTGGCTTCATGCCTGGATACAGTGGATCTAGAGCTGGATATTTTGGAGTTCTTGGCTCCTATTTGCTCTCTTATATAGGAGATAGTAAGAATTTGAAGCTTCTTCCAAGCTATCGGAAACAAGAATTTTTGAAATATAGAGGTCTTATTGAGTGGGATGAAACAAAAGATTCCTCTAGAGGCCCTGTCGAGCTACCTGAAACCAAGGACTCCTCTAAAGGCCCTGTTGAGGTGCCTGAAACTAAGAACTCCTCTGGAGGCCCTGTTGAGGTGCCTGAAACTAAGGACTCTTTTGCAACACAATCAGACTAGAAGATGCCAAAGATTAAGGGTTTCTTGAAACCCATATTTTCCCAACTCTTTGTTTGGTTTGTAACCATTCTCTAAATCTTTGCTTTGCGCAAGAATTTAAATATCTATATTTTCTTCTTTGGGTAACAATTTGTATAGTCCTTGCTAAAGATGATGTATTGCTTGATGTGGTTGTATCTTTAAGCTTGAATTTATGCCAAATTTGTCGATAGAACCATTGAAAGACCTCTAATAAACTGTTGGCTTTGTGTCTTCCACCTCCATGTCTTGTGTGTCTAAAATATTTTGTTCTTGCTTGATAATGTGATTTTTCCATACCTTGGGTTGACCAGATAGATAGAGATCCATATTGTTTAATAAAGTATGGAGCATAGTTGTATAGAATATGCTGCATAGTCAACAAATAAAGAAAGTTATTAAAAAATATTATATGAGTTTGACAATGAAGAAACAAACATATACAAACTTCTTACCATATAGTGAGTAAAGTGTTGATCACCCCAAGCTTCTGTCATTGCCTTTTTGAAAAGGTTCAATTGCTTTTTAAAGTCTTTGAGATCATCATCATTCCATTAAGTCTTATCACAATAAAAAACACTTTGTCTAGTGTTTCCCAAACTTTAGCTTTTCTATTTCGAGCTTGTCCATTATCAGTGTGATCCTTAACTGCATTATGTAGGGATTTCCATTGATTAAATTTAATAGTTGAGCCACCATTTCTCGAGTTTATCTTGCCAATCTCCCATGAAAGCCTAGAAACCTTCTAGCCTTCACTCCACCAATAGATGGTTTTTTTGGGACACAATTACCATCCTTAGACTTCTGAAGATCTGGTTCAATAACAACATTGCCACCATGCAAACCAATTGCAGAGAGAACTTTTTCAACCTTTGTTATAGCATCTGTTATAGTTGATAATGGCTTCAGCTTCCATGCAAATCCTATATAGAGATGAACAAGCTTTTCAATTATCCTGCAAAGTGCATGAAGTGTACAAATATGGGCATTTGCTAAAGGAATGTCCAAGACTGGTTTAAACTGTGGATCCTTATTGTGCCTAGAGGGAGCTCTATTCCAATTGCTTGAGTTTAACTCTACAGCTGGTGACATGCAGTATAAGAAAGGAGATCTCGAGTTGGCTCCCTTTGATACATTATACATACATTTGAGTGTCTTTAGGTCACTAACCATGTGCCACTCAATCCTGTAGTTCCCAAATCCTTCAACAAATAGCTCTTCTCCTGCTTGTTGCCTTTGAATAACATTAGGTATTGATGTTTGATGAAAAACCCAATATAGTATATCAAAATTCTCAGTGTCTACCTCAAATGCTCCTAGCTACCAAATGTTATATTCAGATTGAACACTAAATGATGTTGAGTGATTGCAATGACCTGACGAAAGTGCTCTATTCATCAAGATGATAGAGATTCTCTCCAATTTTTTACATTTCAGAATCTCACTTTCATCAAGTTTAATCACAAATCTAGCCACTCCCTGTGCCTCTGCTACTGACAAGTCATAAAATTTGATCATTAAGCATTGTAGGGGGGCAAGTCAAGGAAAATATTGTTAAATTCATTAAATGTAACCTCCTTTTTCTTGCCCTTGAAGCTAGCCTTGATATGAAAAGGCTCACCTAGAATCCCCATCACTTTGTTATTAACTCTTTGTTTGATAGTCCTAAGCACAAATGGCTTCGGAAGTATGCAAATGCGTACATGTCCTTGCTTCATATTTGATTGTAAAAGCTAGAAAAGTTGCATATAAGCATCTCGACTGATACCAATACTATCCAGTGTCTTCTGTACTAACTCAGAATCCAAAGAATGATCCTTTATAAATGACTGCAAGCATTGTTTCTTTGCCTTTTTAAATTTCTTCTTCTCCAAAATATCCTTTGAAACTATTGAAGGAAGAAGATGATAATAGAACCGAGCTGCTTTTAAAGAATCTCTTTCACTTGCATTTGGTTGTAGAAGAGATCTAAGCAAAATTAACATCACAAATCAATGCAAGTAATTTAAATAAAGCCATATTTAAGATTTTTCAAGTGAAAAAAAATATACCTTGCTGCTTGGATTCTTTTACCACTGCCTCCTCCTCCTCGTTTGAGATTCTCAATATTTTTAAGAGCTCTTTGTCGATTTCGAAGGCCTAATAAAGTTTTCTTTCATTGATATGCTTTTCCAATCAATGAATTTTTTGTTGACAATCCTCTAGCTTCTGCAACAACTCTATATTGTGTTTCATCAAAAGATGATTCTCTAGTCCAAGGATATCCTTTTTTGCAACAAGGTTAAGTGTATAACCTAAAAATCAATTGTAGCCATCACTAATAAACCTCATTAATGATGAGCTATTATAGAAAGGAGGAGTGCTATTTTTGCTAGGATCTTTGGGATATAGCTTTCCATCTAACCAAATACCAATATTCTTCTTTCCTTCAAACCTCAGTATATGTCTCATAGACTCTGTAACCGTGATAGATTTTGTTCTCTTTCTTATTGGTTCATACTCACTATCCAACTCAATATGAAGATGATAGAGAGGTCTTTTATGAGAGCTACAGAGATCATTGGATGATTGATCCGCAGCTGAGTTACAGAGATCATTGGGTGATTGATCCATAGCTAAGGTATCCACCAAAATTAAAATTGAATATTACTTTTCACTTTAATGAGGAGAGGTAAGATTTTCATTATGACAACCTTGCCAACTTTATGGCAACCTAGATTTCTAGGTTTAATGTGACCACGAGAATATCACGACAATGACTTATTAACAAATTTTGATATTTTAACTTACCAAAATATAAATCTTTTAAAAATTCTATAAAATTATTTTATTTCTTAATTTTTTTTCTCTCTCTAGGATCTCTTACAGGCCATTTTCGAGACCTCAAAACTCCCCTAATGCATACATACTCTCTCTCTCTCTCTCTCTCTCTCTCTCTAACCATCTCTTTTTGTCTTTTACTTTTTAAAAAAAATAAGATGACATTGCATTTTCTAATCCTATAGGTAATCACCCATCCCAAATCCACAGTGGACAACCCACACATATTGGTGACTATGTCACTGTGTAACAACATTAAGCACCTCTTGGAGATCTCTTGAGAGTAGTATTGTCCAACCTCTAATATGGGTGTAACTTATGATAGTATTGTCTAGCTTCTAATTGTGTGTGTGTGTGTGTGTGTGTGTGTGACTACCTTGAACTCTAAGCAGGAGTACCCAAACAAAAGGTGTCTAGTATACTATAGAAACATAACATAGCCTTCTCCTTGTTGATTGTCATGGCCTCTAGATATGAGTAACCTACTAGTTAGGGATTTGACTCACTTGCCCCTTGTCTTTTAGCATAAACATAATACTTAATGCTCCACTCATCCTCATTGGAAACCCCTTTGAACCCTTGATGCTAATTGGCTTGGATCTCCTCACCCACTTAGCCAATATAGAAACTAATTGTTATGCAATAGTATATGCCAAAAATGCTTCAATGCATAGTGTTCATGAGAGTGCACAAGCATTTTTAATATGAGAAAATGATAAGTGGATGCAATAAACAAGCCTTTACATTATTTCATGACTTCTTACTACATATCATATTGATATTGTACACATCCCAAAAGCACCAAATGTTCCTCGCTTGTAATATTTTTAGATATATATTTCACATATAATCACCCTAGATATAATGTGTTAAAAAAACAATATTCTTAATTAGAATTTAACATATTATTTCATTTAGATCACTTTACATGGCATCAAGACCAACCCCATCACTAGCAATACACATGTTATGGGCTTTAAAATCTTAATTTTCTAAAAATATGATATTTTTGTATTTCAAGGTTTACTAAACTATTATCAATATTCTTATATTTATTTGTAATTTTTTCTAAAATTTTAAATATTTGGCCATTTTATTCATAGAAAATAAAAAAGATCCAAAAATCCAATATTAAGCATTGATAATTATCCTTATATATATTATTATTATTATTTTAACATAAAACTTCAATTGGATTTTATTTTCTATAAAAACTAGGCCACTTATCGATTGACTGCCTACATGATGTGACACAAACCAGATATCGAGTGGTTTCCAAGGTTACTAATGCTTATCATAGTCACTAATGTGCTTAAGGAGCCCTCCATTAATACTAACAACATGTCATGAATAATTTATTTCACATAACTCTCATCTCACCCTCTCTTTCACCCCTCCCCCCTTCTCTCATAAAAATAGCCATTATGCAATAGGAAAGGGAGAGAGAAAATACTATTTTAATGGAGGAGAGAGAAAAACTAAAATATCAACATTTTCATTTCTTCAAATAAAGCCAAAACATTTTCACGAGCACATACAAGAAGGCAAGGGGATTCATTCTTCATATTCCTTGCGACAAACGATGCATATTCTATGCATAGTAAGCAAAAAAATCATGAAAAATGGCATCCTCTTTTCTTGCTCTTTATTCCTCTCTCTTCACAATTCTTGCATTAAACATTGCATAGCTAAAGTGCCCCCTTTATCCTTTGGCCCATTTCCCATTAAAATGGTCCACACCCCTTCAAATATTGGCTAATTTCAAGCCACTTATGCTATCGGGACTGTATTCATCTTGTGGCCTTAAATTCCACCCCAAATGTGTGGAATTAATGCCCAATTCATGGTGAAATGCTTCTTCATTATTTATAAACTTGAGTTTTTCCTTTTTGTGTTTCAAATATTAAAATGCTCGATCTCTTATTCCATGACTACTTTGCACCATGAACCACTTTGAAGCCTAAAATCTTTTTTTTTTTGACAAATGCCTTGCAAATCCGCCTAAAATTGTCAAAAATCCAAAAAGTGTGCCTTTAAATCTACCTCTCAAATAGTCATTTATTCCACCCTCTATTGCATGCTCATTTGATAAATATAGAGGTAGCCCTTACTCACAATCCCATTCGGTTAGGATGAAAGCTTACATCACTAAATTGTTTATCAATGACTTTCTTATTGTGAATGACTGAAAATAGCTGTCATCACTAATGAGGTGTACCTAGGGAGATAGTCAACATATCAAGAACTTAGGATGTTTTCGAAAGCACTACGTGCTGTATGAGTTATGGGTGTGGTAGATAAATGATGATATACTCAGAGAGATACATTATGATCCAAAGCATACAAAAAGAAAGTAGGATACAATACACTAAGGGAGGTGACTTTGGAACAATATTTAAGACTTTCTAGAGAAGGATCCTTGTACGCAAAGAGGTGGACAGTACTTGTGGAACATCAACCATTGAAGTGGAGGGCCTAGACTAAGAATTGGTACTATCTTTTTCTCAACTAACTTCCCACCCCAAGGTATTGCCACCTTTTCTTAGAGTAGGGTGGCATATTACGATAATGAATTTCTTCATTTTCTTCCAACAATTTGACTTTTTTTTCTTTGTTTTTCTTTTTCTATTCTCAAGGGTGTTTCAATCTTTTCACAAAGAACAATGAGTTATGGCAAGGACCAAATTCCTTTTCTCTCATAACCAATTTTTATTTTTTTTCTTTTAAAAAAAAGAAAGAAAAGAGTATCATCTATCAAAATCAAGTACACCACATTTGTAAAATTAAAAAAAGGGCAATGAAACAATGACAATAGAAGGAATTCAAAGCTCTTCATCCAGTTGTGCTCAAAGCCATCCGAATCAACGCCAACATGAGAGAAAACTGATTATACATTTATCATAATAGGAGAGTTCCCAACTTTCTCTTTACCTTTTCTTAACATTTGTGATATACTTGCTGGAGTAACCTATGAGCTCAACCTACCAATCCAAGGTCTACAAATAGAACCATGACTAAATAGGAGATTTTTGTGGTCCACTCAATGTCTATGACTATTGACCTACTTTCTGCACAACCACACTCTCATGTACGTCAATCCCAACTACATTTTACACATTACTATACCAACTAATCAATTTATCAAAAATAATATCCGTGCTAACTCTCAACTCATGTATTATAGGGTTATAACATCTACATCCCTTTTGCTCAAGAGAATATCCCACATATATACATTTTTCTTCTTTGGGATCCAATTCACTATGCAACACATAAGCAATACATCCAAACATTTTTAGATGGGACATATTTGGATTTTTACCTGTAAACTTCTCTTTGGGTATCACACCATGTACATCAATAGTTGGTGTCCTATTCACAATATATACAGTAGTAGCAACTACTTCGGCCCAATAGTAATGAGGTAAGTTTTTTTTTGACATCAATGCATGAGGCACCACTGCAATATGTCTGTTTTTTCGCTTATTAGAAACTCCATTTTGCCACAGATTATATATATATATACTTATGTATACCATTTTTCTACAAAGAATTAGAAAACTCATTGGAGAGATATTCTCCCCCTCCATCCAACCTTAGGTATTTAATATGCAACCCCGTCTGCTTCTCAACCAAAGCCTTAAATATTTTAAAGTAAATGAACACCTCATTTTTCGTATGCATAAAGTAAACCCATACTTTGTGAGTATGATCATCAATGAAGAAAACATAATACTTGTAACTACTCAAAGTTGCAGTCTTTATAAGACCCCCCACATCAAAATATATCAATTCAAGTGGCTTCTTGCATACATGCTTTTCATATGGAAATGCATACCTTGCTTTCCAAATCGACATGCTTCACATACTTTATAAATCACATTAACTCTAAACTTGGGCAAACCATCTACAATCTATTTTGACTACATGTATTTTAGCCATTGCACATTCACACCATGTACAACAATAGTTGATGTCCTATTCACAATATATACAACAGTAGTAACTGCTTCGGCCCAATAGTAATGAGGCAAAGTTTTTTTTTGACATCAATGCATGAGCGACCTCTACAATATGCCTGTTTTTTCGCTTATTAGCAACTCCATTTTGCTACAAAGTGTATCTACATATATACTGCTTATGTATACAATTTTTCTACAAAGAATTAGAAAACTCGTTGGAGAGATATTCTCCCCCTCCATCCAACCTTAGGTATTTAATATGCAACCATGTCTCCTTCTCAACCACAGCCTTAAAGGCTTTAAAGTAAATGAACACCTCACTTTTCATATGCATAAAGTAAACCCATACTTTGTGAGTATGATCATCAATGAAGAAAACATAATACTTGTAACTACTCAAAGTTGCAGTCTTTATAGGGCCCCCCACAACAATATATATCAATTCAAGTGGCTTCATGCATACATGCTTTTCATGTGGAAACACATACCTTACTTGCTTTCCAAATCAACATGCTTCACATACTTTATAAATAACATCAAATCTAAACTTGGGCAAACCATCTATGATCTGTTTTGAAGAAAACATAATACTTGTCACTACTCAAAGTTGCAATCTTTATAGGACCCCCCACATCAAGATATATCAATTCAAGTGGCTTCTTGCATACATGCTTTTCATGTGGAAACACATACCTTACTTGCTTTCCAAATCAACATGTTTCACATACTTTATAAATCACATCAACTCTAAACTTGGGAAAACCATCTACGATGTATTTTGACTACATGTCTTTTAGCCATTGCACATTCACATGACCAATTCTCTTATGCCAAATTTCAATATTAGCCACAATAGCTAAACATTGTGTAAACATGGTAACATCCTTTTTAGGCAGATTTACATCAAGGGTAAACAATCTGCTAGCACATTTCCCTTTTGCAATCAACTTGCAATCATTTTTAGGATCTTCTACATAAAAACCATTAGATGAACTAAAATTTCAATCCTTGTTATACCATCTATCCAATATGAATAAAAAATTTTGTAATACTTGGTACATGTGGTACATTAAGCAAGTACTTAGTTTTACCATCTTGCATACTCAAATGAATAGTTTCAACATGAGTAATGGGGTGAGCTCTATCATCTCCTAGCTCCACATAGCCCGAAGGCTCTAGACTATGCATCTTTCTAAAGTACTCTCCATTATGAGTCACGTGGCCAGAGGCACCTAAGTCTACATACCATAGATCTGAACCATTAGTAGTCATAGTATTTATAAAGTGATGCATAACAAACAAATGTTCACATTTTTCATCATTGTTTCTCCTATTGGATGTATAATTACCTTGCTACGTTTTTTCATTTCTAATATTAGCCTTATTTTTGAAGAAATTTTTTAAAAAGTGGTCTTTTTAAGCACACAATGCTATTGCTCCTTGCTATAACCAAAATTTTGTTGCCTATTAGAATTGGCAACTTAGCCTCTTTGATTTTTTGACTAATTTTGTTGTTTTTAAGGACTGAATGGTTGATTGTTGATTGATTTTGTATATTGATTGATTAATTTGAAAGTGTTTGAGAGTGTTTTGGATAAGGTTGAATAGGTTTGAAAAGCTCATGATGTTTTTTAGTGAAGATATGATGTTTTGATAGTGTTTGATTGGTTCTAATTGAGTCTATTGAGCTTCTATTTTTTTCTATTTTCTTTTTGTATAAGAGGATGTAATAATTATTGATGGAATTTGAGAGTGTTTGGAAGCTTTTAGAATGATTCTTGATGGTTTTAGTTGAGCTGAATGCTTTCTGATGACCTTTTGTATGGTATTGTAGACTCTCTGTTGAGCGTTTGTAGAGCCTCTATTTATGTTCTGTATGCCTCTATAAGTGTTATATGGGATGAAATTGTAGCTTTGGGAAGTTTTCTAACCTTGGGAAGTGATGAATAAAATTTCAAAATAGCTTAAAGAAGTAGAAGAAGTAGTTGCTAAAGGCTTAAGTGAAGTCTGAAGTGGCAGTGACATTGTTGAGCTACAAAGGGATACTGTAGTAGCTCTGGTGACATTTCATATGAGACATACCTCATGGGAGGGATATCCACGACCAAAGAGGGGTTATGGATTATTATTCTTCATTATTTCAATGTACTATGGAGAGAGAGTATGAGAGAGAGTGTGTGAGTGAGTGAGTGAGTGAGAGATAGCCAAATCTATATAAAATAATGTATCTATGAGTGAGAGACTATGTGAGAGACTACGAAGTCTATGAAACTATTGAAGATGAATACTATGTGATGATTTCCATTCAAAATGGAGCATTTCTTTGTGTTTTCTTATTCTTTTCATGAAGAATATGAAGAATGTGTTGAAGTTTTATTGTGATAAATCTGTGGATGAGTTGTTATATGATGTTGCATGAAAACTTGAGAAGATTTGTGTTATTTTCCTTACTGTGGTCATATAAAATATGAAAAACATTTTGATGATACAAGATAGATTTTCTTGCAGTAGATTCCCCATTTTCTTGGTCTTCCTCTCGAGGCTCCACTTGCTTTCATACTCCAATGCCTTCATCTTAGCCTTTTATCAAGCTCCATCAAGCCATGGAATAGCTTTGATAATATGAAAATAGATAAGATGGGAGAGAGATGAAGAACCAAAGAGCATACACACAAAAGCAATGGAGGTTGAAGAACACAACGAGATAGAGTTGAAATATTATTATTATTCTTTCTTCTTCTCACATACACAAAAGAACTAAGTCTACAACATAATAAAAGACTAATATGAAAGTACCACAACATATGTATATGCAATCACTAAGTATGAACCCACTAAGAAAAGAAGAGGTTGCACAATAAATATGCCATAACTAAGGGAGGACTACTTGGGTGTAGTCCAATTGTAAAGTTATTGGTGTATCCTCATGTCAATGACCTAACACTCCAGTAAGTAATATCCTACCACATCACCAAGGAATGTAGTGGATATTAGCTTATGTAGAGCTTGACATATTAACAACTCTATATATGTGAGAGTGATATAGTCATTGTGGTCATTAATATATAGGTAAATGATCTAATAACACCATATTGGGGAATATGGGAATTTCCCAAAAGTTTGGGACGCATGGTCAAATCTTTGGATTTGTCATAACTTGAACATTATAACTCCAAATCAAGTGCTTTATAGCTTAATAGATTCTATTTTTCAAGCACTTTCCAATGATAGTCACATCATGTGGTTTTGAGAAACTGATGGGCATGTTATCCGTGTGCCACCTTTCTACTATTCAAAAAATGAGAATTGGAAGATTCCCAAACTCACTAATATTGTGTTTAATCTATGTGAGTGAAGATGAGACCAAGATTAATCATGTGAAGGGTCTTCTCAAGGGACTAAATCTGAGATCAAGGATTTGGGAGAGTTGTGCTATTTCTTGGCATAGAGATAATAATAACTCCAAAGGGTATATGATTGTCATCATAGAGACAATATGCATTATGTATTGAAGAAGCATGGTCTGGCTCATTGCAAGCCTATTTCTATACCTTTGGATGTTAATGCTAAGCTTAGTGCACATGAGGATGACTTTATTGAGAATGTCACTATGTATCAAAAGATTGCGAGCAGCCTTATTTATTTGACAATCGCTAGACCAGACCTAAACTACATAGTTGGTTTGGAGAGCCAATTTATGTAGCTTCCACAAAAGCCATAGTTGAATACAATATAGTGCATATTGCAAGTCTATGTCAAGTACACATTGGATTATACCTTATTCTATGGTGCAAGAATATCATTGGACTTGCATGGTTATACAAATGCAAATTGGGCTAGTAGTATTCGAGATAGGTGGTCTACCTATGGCTTTATATTTTTCTTTAATAGTGATGCTATTACTAGGAGTAATAAGAAATAGTCGACAATTGCCTTATCTAGTATAAAGGCAGAATAGAGAGGTACTACAATTGCAGCATGTGAGGTAGCTTGTCTATGCAAGCTACTTGCTAACTCGGGCTTATAGGTGGATAAAAAGATTATCATCTACTGCGATAACCTTAGTAGCATTCAGTTGGCTAGAAACCCAATATATCATGTGTAGACCAAACACATAGAGGTCCATTACCGTAGCATAGAGAATCAAGTTGCTGATACTTTTTGTTACACCCTTGGAAGACCAACGCAAAAGCTGAAAAATAAAAAATGGAGGACAATCCCAAGGAAAGAGAAAAATGGAAGAGAAAGGCACACTCAGAAAAAAACAAATGAAAATATGAAGTGCAAGAAAAACCCTCAAATGTAAAAGGAAGCACACAATAGTAAGTGCACTATGATATGCTAGCAAGAAAAGCATTGGGTGCATTGCAATTCATTTTGTAAAAGACTGTTGTGCTCTCTCCTATGCAAATTGTAAAGAATGAGAGGCGGAGTTGAGGCCTACACTAATAGAAAGGAGAAAAAAAGAGAGTAGAGGAATGGACAAAGGCCAAATTAAAAAGGGAATGGCCACCCAAGGAAGGGATAAGGGTATGCATAAAAGCCAAGAAGTAAATAAAGAAGCTCATTCTTGTGTGTGGCCAAAAAACTTGCTCTCTTCTTGCTTCTTGCTCTTGCTTCCTTCTTGTGTATGAGAGAGGGAGAGAGTGTGTGTAAGGGAGTGAGGGACCATGGAGAAGCTCTTTTTCTTCTCTCTTCATCTTTGTCTTCTTCTCTTCCTCTTTTTTGCATGCAAGGCTACGAAGGTCAAAGATCATAGTTTGGAGATGGAGCTTGCTTGAGAGCATATCTTGAATTATGGAGCCATTGACAAATTTGTGGGAGGAGGTACTCGATTGGATTTGAAGATAAGATCACTATTAGGAAGTTTTCTGTGCATGAATTAGTATAAGAGTTTTGTACTTTGATCAAATTTGAGATATTAAGGTTTGGAAAATAAAGAAAAAGAAGGAAAAAATAACTCTCTAGATAACTAGGAAACAAGGGAACAGGCGAAGAAAGGAAAGTGATTTTTTGTATCCAAGAAGGAAAATAGAGTGGAGGGGAGAAAGAAGAACAGAAAAGGTGAAAAGGTGAAAAAAGGGAAGAGAGAGCTCATTTAACACAATATTAGTGAATTTGGGAATCTCCCAATTCCCATTTTTTGAATACTAAAAAGGTGGCACATGGATAACATGTCCATAAGTTTCTCAAAACCATATGATGTGACCTATCATTGGAAAGTGCTTGAAAAATGGAATCTATTGAGCTATAGAGTGCTTGATTTGGAGTTATAGTGTTCAAGTTATGACAAATCCAAAGATTTGATCACATGTCCCAAACTTATGGGAAATTCCCATATTCCCCAATATGGTGCTATTTGCACTCAATGAGATTGAGAGAGAGCTAGTGAGAGAGAGATAGGCAGTGATAGGTCTATAGGCATCAACAACTACGATCCTTGCATTGATACATTCAGCCCTTCCCGATATGCTTCGAATCCTTATTGTAGCTGATTTTTGCATTGTTCTAGAATCATGGGTGCATTGGATAGGGAGTATTAAGACATTAAAAGGGATATTTATACCATTTTTCAGGTTTTTTGATGCTTCTTGGATGGCGATCATAGGCCTTAGATGGCTGAGTCTTTTGACTTGGCTGAGACGTTTGAGCCACTTAAAGTCAACCCACTCAAATGTCTGACTTGGATGAGAATCTGACCATTCAACCTCAAAAAACCAACTCGAATGGGAATAATCTTGACCTTGACCTTGACCTTGAACTTAACATGGAAAAGTATCCAAATGACATCTGATGGCTTGTTACATAGTACAACCAATAGACAAGGATAGTGCACCATGGAAGACTAGTAGCCCGATATCGTAGTTGACCTTGAGGAGATGAGGAGGTTGGCCAGGATGGCATTGTAGCTCATTGCAAGTTATAGCTAGGAGCAAAGGGTTCAGAGATTGCATCAAGAAAGAGAGCTCAATGAGGTTCACTAGACCCTAGCCATCTTAGGTAAGAACAAAATGGGAGGTAATGCTAATAGGGAGAGGGCCCTAGAAGTCAAACTTACAATGAGCGAGCTACTCACGAAAAGATTGCTAGGTGGTACTAGTACTAAGCAATGTGGAGCACCCTTGGTGGCATCATTGTTAGGATACTCCAATAACCTCATTGTTAAGCTGATGAATGTCAATCAGAAAGACAAAGAGGATATATCAAACTATGTTACATATGTGAGGAGCCTCTACAAGAGGATAACTATAGTGAAGCTACCCAATGAGAGAGTGAACTCTACCATATTCATTAACGGAATGCAACAAAGAACTCTATAAGGCCCTAGTGAGCAACTCGAACATGCAAAGGGATGTGCTTGCAAGAGTCTTTGAGGAGGCCATATAGATAGATGACTTGCTCAAGGAGAGAAGCTCTCAGGCTACATTGCAAGGTGGCAAGGCAATTAGGAATGCCAAGAGAGCTACAACAACTAGTGAATGTTTTGCCCTCAATGAACAAGAAAAAGAAAAGAGTGTTGACTAGAACCAAGCTATTGCCAACCTAAAATCAAAGCTAACCAAACTATAAGAATCAATGTGAAGGCTAATATGACCTCACATACATTGTGTGCATTGTGGAGGGAACCACCTAGAATTTGAATGTCATGATCCAAGAACAAGGCCTTGTGCCAATTGCAAAAAATTCAGGCATGACACCATGCACTATGGATTACCAAGATGGTTTCCCTACTAGCAACCCTACACTTAGCCATACTATTCAGGAGCTAGGCAACCATACTTTGGAAGGGGAGCCCCTTTGGCTCTACCTACACCTATTGAATCAAAGCTAGTCGCTTTGAGAATAGACATCAACCCAATGGGAATCCCTAGACCACCAGGACCGATCATAACCCATCCACCAAGTGGCGATGCTTCAATGCACTTTGTGGAGGAACCACTCAAGGAAGATTCTTATTTGAATCCTTATGTCTCTTATGAAAAAGAGGTTAATCTCATATTGATGGACTATAGACCTATGCCAGTCATAGCCTTAGGCACAAGAAGAGGTATAGGCCTAGGAGGAGCTGAGAACCAGGAATGCATAGTATGTTCTATGTGTTTCCATCTAGGGAATATATTGTCTCATTGCCTAGAAAAGAAGCAAGAAAATAGAGAGAAGGCCAACTTGAGATGCCCCAAATGTAGAGTCACACATGTGTTGTGCCAATTTCCCTAAGGGAAAACCCTCCACTAGCTCAAAAATTGTACCATTTGTGCCATTTGGACTCTTTTGTGTCGAGTCACCTGACAATGATGCCACTCCTATTTCCATAAATTTCATGACATAAGCTCAAACAAAGAAGGCCAGTATCTCATTAGCTGGACCTAGCAACATGCATGCATCCTCTATAGGAGGGAAGAAGAGTTAACGACTGAGGAAAAAGAGGACTAAGGAAAAAATAATGCTCAAGACCAAGAGTGAGATCACGTTAACCAATGAAAAATAGGTCATTGATGTTGAAGCAAAAACACCTACTCTTAAGACAAGAGAGAAGGGAAGCACTAAGGTTGGAGAGTACCCTGACTACAACAAGCAGCTAAATGATACATATAGAGTTAAGGAATGGATAAAAGAAGCACAAGTTCACCTTCAAGATGTCAAACCTATTGTTGAGGATGAGATTAATGAAATCTCAACCATGAGCCCACCAGCCTCTCCCACATATCTGAGAGCAGGAGAGACACCACCACCACATGAATAGTTGTATGGGTAGAATGAGGAGGCCATGACTATGCAAATGACTCAAGAGCATTGGTAGGGAGCCCATGAAGTTGAGGAGGGAAAGAGGGATGGGAAATTTCTAACCACACTAATAAAAACTCTTGTGACATTGTCATTGGGAGAATTGCTTAGGCAAAACTCTGCACTTTGCCAAGAATTAAAGCGATGCGTAGAATGAAGTAATGAACATAAATTTCAAGACTTCCTAGAGCATGATGGTGTGACATACATATCAAGCCTAACATTGAGTCCAATGTCTAAGTCCCCACAAGTGAATACATTTTGGGAGGGCATTGAGATGCATGTAGTCTTACCTATCATTGCCTTAGGAGATACTACACAAAAGGGAATAGTAGACACACGAGCAAGGGTTAGGGTACTTAGTCATGCAAAATTGCAAGCTTAGGAAACCCACTAATGGAAACTACATGGTTCAATGTCACTCTAGCAAATGGTATGAAGGTTAGACCTTTCGCAGTCCTAAAGGATTGGTAAGATAGCAGGAATCCAATTCTTTGTGAACTTCATTGGTATGAAGAGTGTGGATTATGATATCCTACTAGAGGCAGGCATTGGATGAGGAATGCTAGAGTCATAGAGGACTAGGGTAATGGCATGATATTCTTGAGCAGTAAATTAGAAGTAGTCTGAGTAGAGATGGACACTTGGAAAACCTCACCAGTGGACTTAGATGCCATCTCTACCCTGCTAAAGGGTGACTTAAGGCCTAAAAGAGATTATGGACCTCTAACAAGGTACATTCCGTGCCTAAGAATGAGTAAGATTGGATGCACATATTGGCAACCATTGATCTCCCATTCTCAAAGGACAATGATGAATACAAGCAATCTATAAACTTAGCTAGCTATCTTAGCAATGCCACTACTTCTAACCTAACCGTGGTTACCTTGTGCATGATGGTCAAGAGCTCCATCAACCAATCAATACCAATTATCTATCATGTCGTCCTAGCAAAAAAATTAGAACTTTAAAAAATACTCGAGTACTTGTCAAGTGAGCTCATGGGTAAACAAGTTGCCAATTCAAAGGCCCTTAAAGATCTTATGGAAAGAAAAGAGTGGCAATGGAATAAGGTGCATGACTTAAACTTGTCATATAACTGGACTCTCATGACAAGTGTGGCTGAGCTTGAAACTAGAAACCCTACAAGTGACATAGAGTCCTAGTGTGAGGATTTTGACAATGAGTATGAAGACTGTTGTTCCATCAATAAGAAGAATGAAAAGAAAGTACAGACCATAGAATATGACACGGATGGAATAATGATTGAGAAAATAAGAGTAGATACTAAAACTTGAGAGGTCAACACATTTTGAGTAAGAAAACGAGTTGCCAAGGTAGATTGCGATCGATCTTGGCTAGAATGCCTAGAGGTAGTAGACTATGAGTAAGTAGGATTAGTTCTTCCTTGCACCACACCACTATTTGGAATGAGTCAGCTTTGAAGTTGTGAGCACCAAGGGAGATAGTGTCTTCTAGTGAGGATAATGAGTAAAATTCCAAGTTAGAGGTGAGCTCTGATAGTGACCCCAAAATACCTCGACTACCTAGGACATGATGTACCAAGGGGGACCTTCTAGTCCACCTAAGGCACATGAAGCTAAAGGAAGAGAAAAAGAAATTGTCAAAGTCGTCATAAGAAGATGAACATGGTAGAAGAAACCGAAGGACCTTCCTAAGAACTTCACAAAGTACAAAAATGGTGATAGAATAGTGGTGCTAATGGGAGCCAAACAAAAACTAAAAGTAAGTGAACCCATCAAAGGACTGGCCAAGTTTAAGGAGGTCAACTTGGCAAGAGAGGAGGACAAGCCTCGACCCATATACATAGTAGATGACTTAATTGAGAAGAAAGAGAACAATCTCATGAATCTCTTAAGGGAGTTTGCTGATGTGTTTGCATGGTTCGTGAATGAGCTAATTGAAATAGATCTAAGCATAGTGACTCACAATATTCCCATGACTCTCGAAATAGTACCAGACAAGCAATGACCATACACAATGAACCCTAAGGATGCACTTCAATAAACGAGGAGATTGATAAGCTATTGAGGGGTAGGATTCATTTAGGAGATATAACACACAAACTCGGTGTCACCCATAGTCATAGTTATGAAAAAGAATGGAAATATTTGAGTATGTGTAAACTATAAGAAGGTCAATGTAGGCACCAAGAGAGACAACTACCAGTTATCATACATAGAGCACATGCTAGAGAGAGTGGCAGGAAAGGAAGCCTACAATTTTTTGGATGACTTCTCAAGCTATAACTAAGTGCAAGTCCATCTAGACAATAGGCACAAGATGACATTCTCCACCAAATGGGGGTGTTTGCCTTCATAGTCATGCCATTTGGATTGACCAAGGCTTCTACTACCTTCCAATGCCTCATATATGCCATCTTCAAGAACATGCTCAAGAAATGGTTGGAAGTCTTTTTCGATGATTAGTACGTCCATACTAATTGGGAAGATCACTTGGAAAGGTTGCTAATAGTCTTTGAACAGTGTCGGCACTGAACTGCTTAAAGTTCTAGTTTTGGGTGAAGCACGGTTGCATTTTGAGGCATGTTGTGTCGAGGAATGGGATAGCCAACGACTTCTCTAAAGTCAAGGTCATTATAGACCTTCCCTCTCCAAACAATTTCAAGGGAGTTCAATGTTTCTTAGGCCACACATGATACTATCGTTGATTTTTACTAAACTATTGCTCATTACTAAATCTTTGTATAAGCTATTGATAGTATTTGATTGGATTGAAGACTGTCAATAGGCCTATGAAAGTATTAACTATGCTCTAACTTCAACTCCTATCTTAAGATCCCTAGATTGGTCGATTACCTTCCATGTGTATATTGATACATCAAAATTATCTGTAGGGGTAGTGTTGTGCCAACCTAGCAAACATAACCTAGACTATCCAATGAGCTCTACTAGTACACAACTCATTGAGAAAAAAATGAGCTACTTCACAACAAAGAGGGAAGGGTTAGCCATGATGTTCATCGTAAAGAAGTTTAGACACTACAAAAATTGATCAAAGATATTTAAACACATTTATACAAAAGCTTGGCTAGACTTGGAGAACAATAACATCATCTTATCTTCTACCTTAATTTACTCTCTGTCACTCTATCACTTATATTCTTAGTTTATCTTACACAGTCCTCTCTATCCCCCCTCTCCCTCTCTCCCCCCCTCTCTCTATGAATTGATACTTAAGGATTAAACAACAACTATAAAGAATAATAACATAAGAAAAATTAAAAAATAAAGATACCTCCATTATCACTTGATTGCTTGTAGTATAGAGTGTTGAAGAGGAATATATCTTATAGCATAGTACTGAAGAGGGAGATTTCTTGTAGTAGGCTTCTAGCGATACCATTTATCATCTTTATGGATCATCAAGCATTGATTTATCTTGGTAAAAAACCTTATGAAATAGGATGCATTTCTTGATGAATACTTCTACTTTTGTAAATTTATTTATTTGTGATCATATGCAAGGATAAACATCATTATATGGTAGATCATATGTCCTACATACCCATAGGAGAAGCTGCGAGATAGGGAAATAGTGTTGACCTACTAGATGCACATCTTTTTAGAATGTTTAGTAAACAAGATTTTTTTAGAGTAGACCTCACATCATATTGGGTGGATGACATGATCCACATTGTTAAGAACAAATTGCCGAAAAATGACCCATAGAAAAAGCTAGGTCAAAAAACTAATATTTAAGATCCAACCCTATCAGTTGATTGTAGGCCAACTATATCGGTTAGGAAGAAATGATGGAATCTTAAGAAGATGTGTCTACAAATACGAAATGTATGATGTGATCAAAGACGCACATGGTGAGATTGCTAGGGTCACTTCAGTGGAGACACTATAGTATGCAAGGTGCTCTAGTCTCAATTGTGGTGGGTGGCTAATGCAACTAAGTTCGTGAAGTATTGTGTGATGAGTGCCAATGGACCAAGATCCCAACTCACAAGAAAATAATGGACTTGACCCCAGTTATTGCATGTGAAATATTCAAGAAGTAGGGAATCGACATCATTGGTCCAATCATCTAGCCTTGCAGCACAATACTCCCAAGCCAAGTACATCATTGTTGCCATAGAATACCTCACCAAGTGGGTGGAAGCTTAAGA
Organism: Lygodium microphyllum; assembly: GCF_053477565.2. Lineage (NCBI taxonomy): Eukaryota > Viridiplantae > Streptophyta > Polypodiopsida > Schizaeales > Lygodiaceae > Lygodium > Lygodium microphyllum. Next base: position 132,331,168 of record NC_141152.1, on the reverse strand, counting down.
AAATTGCAAAAATGATGTTAGGACCATGACGAAGTTCCTTTGGGAGCAAGTAATCTCATGATTTGGTTGCGCAATATAGTTGGTTAGTGACCAAAGCACACACTTCATCAATGAAGTGATGGCTCACTTGTTATCCACCTTGCTAATAATCCAAGATTATCCTCATTGTATTATCCTCCAGCCAATTGTCAAGCCAAATCCACGAACAAGAACTTGATGGAATGTTCTAAATAATGTATTCTTTGCTTCACATAGTGACTAGGATAACAAGATCATGGCAGCTTTATGGGTATATAGGATGGCCTATAAAATAGCCATATGAGTGACAGACCCTATTCAGATTGACCTAGGGAACCGAAGCTATTATGGCAGTAGAATTCTTTATTCCAAGCTTGAGAATAGAAATCCAAGAGGGATGGGAGGGCCAAGAAGCATGGATAAATCGGTTAGTAGAACTGGAACACCTATTTGAGACTCGTCTCATTGCAATCCATGCCCTAATTTGTGAAAAGGCATGCTGTAAGAGTTGATTTGACAAACACTTCAAAAAACAAGGATTTAGGCAAGGAGACTTAGTCTTGATGTACTCTACCAAGGGGCATAAATAAAAAATGAAGTTTAGGGGATTGGGACCTTTTAAGGTTCACAATATTAGTAGAACGGCACAATATTAGTAGAACGGGGAACGTGGAACTTGAAACCCTAGAAGGAGAGGGCATAGTTTTTTTTGAAAAAAATCACATTAAAAAAATATCCTATGCCACACCCATTTCATGAATCTCCGATGATAGAACCATTGACGAATGTGAGGGTTGCAACTATCACTAAACTCAAGGAGGTGGATGAGGAAGTAGTAGTACCAACCTACCTACGAATAACCATAATTGCCTAAAAGGCATTCACCCTTGATGCACTAATTGATGAGGGAGATGACTCAAATATCTTAACATATGAACACTAGAACACTAAAACCTGATTGCAACCAACCAATGCAAAACTTAGCCCATTTGGGGGTAGTCCTCCTATCCACTTTTGGGGAAATGCAAACTAAAGGTCTCTAACGAGATTGAAACCCTACCCATCATTTTTTATGTGATTCCTAACAAGTAGAGTGTTGGTAAGGAATCATTGCTGCTAGGGCGCGTGTTCAAGAAATAAGCTCATTGCAATGTTGACTACACATTGCAACACATCCATAATGGCTTTTAGCAAGGGCACTAGAGTTGTCCCAAAGCCTCTAGTCCCATCAATAGCCAAACCTAGTGTCAATCCTAAAGAGGGGGGTAGTGCATCACAAATTACTCCCATAGTAACTTCACAACTGCATCTAGAAGCTATACCCAAAGCTTCGGCCCAAACACTAAAGGGGGTCTCTAAGCATAGACCACAGTCTTGCAAATGTCAATCATTGGGAATGCATAGTGCCTGTGACTCAAACTCTAGGCCTAAGTGGCAGAGTTGGTGCTCTTATAGTTCACATGTGATTGAGCAACAATGGGTTCCAAAAGCCCTGTTGCAAGCCCAAGGATACTATGGGGGTAACATCTTGCTATGGTTGCCTAACCTCTCAAGTGCCATGTATAATCCTCAATGTCATGCCCCAAAAACCAAGGCCTAGAGATACCAACCAAAATATGAGAGGAGAACAACTCAAAGGAAAGGTGCTCAATCCTTGGGTGCTCAAATGGTCTATCGACCAACAGCTCAACCACAAGTCCATAAGCAACAGCTCAACCACGAGTCCATAAGCAATTGCTCATGAATGAGCTCTGGCCTAATGCCTCTAAGGTCACCACCACTACAACACATGATGACACAGTGCCAATAAAACTCCAACCCTCTCAAACTAGGCTTGTCACACCCATTGAGAATCCCCAAGTGGAAGTACCAAGCATCAACTTGTCTAGTTCACCAACTAAACCCAAACCACTAGTGGGCCTTAGGCCATCATCGCCATGATGATACATTCTTGAGCTAGCTTCCAACATGGCCATGGACACACGGGATGACTTGGTAACATGCATTCGACAACTAGACTCAACTTTCACATTGTTTTCTAGAAGTTATGAACATTTTGACCTAGGCCTATTTGATAACCCATAGCAAAAGAGATATGTTCCTTGCCATGTTTTTGGAAAAAATATGAGTTTATTTTTACTAAGACCTCTACTATTGTAGATGAAATGATTGGTAATAAAATTTCATAAGTAGAGGCCTTAAGAGCTAACACTTAATTCACCTCCTACAAGAAAAACAAAATTCCCATGCCACCACGTAGGGACTTTCTAAACTCCAATGTTGATTCTGCGTCCGATTTTTTACACAAGTGGTATAATTTGCACCTTTCATGGGCTTAAGAAGGTTACCAAATCATGACCAATGTGGAGCAATGATGTGCCATGAAGATTTCTGAGTATGATCAAGCCTATGTGGCCCCAACTTCATTTAGAGTGTTAGCCATAAATAAGGAATTGGCCATTAGAGGACAATATCATGCTCCACCCATACTTGGATAAGATCCTAATGGAGGAAGAACTCCACATTGCAAGTCAACTCAACTCTGGTGACCTCTTGACTGATGTATTAACTTATATCATGCAAGTGGTCATTTGCACATGGATATGGACCCTTACGCTACTCTAGAGTATAACCCCAAGTTCTACGATTGGCTCTTGAGAAAGTAAGGCACACCACAAACACACTGAATGCCCATACACCTTCACTTCCACAATCCTTGAAAGGATTTTCCTCCTTTCCAAGGAGGAGAGGGTAAAAGTGAAAATGAATGAAAACTTAAAATAGGAATTGAATTTTAAAGGCAAGAGTGAATGTATAAAATTTTTTATGTGTTGAATTCTTATTTTTGTGTTGTATCCTTCATCATCAAACTCTAATCTTTCTAATCACTTTACCTTTAGTGCAAGATATGCCCTTTAAAGAGAACTAATTGTGGGATATTGTGTAGCAACAAGAACCAAAATGGCAAGTTGAAATGATAAAGCTAATAGGCTCCCCTTCTAAGAGGACGAGCACAGAAGTAGCCATGGAGATACGAGCATTCAACCAATTAAAATACTAGAGCATCCATAATAATCTGGGAGGAGTGCTGACATCCAAAGTGGCAGTGGCATAGATGATAGAACCATGTAATCATGCCAAGTACCTAGAAAAGGTGATGCAAGAAATCAAATATAGAAAATATATAGAATTCCTAACAACTTTTGATGTCTAAAGGAAGAGTGGCATGGTAACCATCAGGCATGGAGAGACCTCTAGAAGGGTGGAAGTTTCCCTTAATCCAAAAATTGTGGAGAAGGCCTAGGATTAGTAGATAGGCTAGAGAAGAGGCCAAAGAGGGACATATAAAGGACACTGGGGATGGAAAAAAAGGTCTACATAAATTATGGGATCAGCTTCATTGACATTCCTAACCCCAACATTCAACTGTAAGAAAAAATGATCCATACTCTCTTCTTAAGCTAGAGATATAATGCTCTGATGAATAGAATAGGTGTACCATTTTGCTAGAGAATCTTGTAGAAAATGCCTTGGGATTAGGTAAATTGGAATGCCTACATCTGAAAGACAATCCAAGCATTGGCAAAGGTACTAGCTACAACACCAAGGGCAACAGGAGGGGAGTCTTCATCTCTACCACAATGGAGTCAGAGAGGAAAAAACTTGCTTCCAAGGCTTCAACTATAGGATTTGGATAAGTACTAATAGCCAAAATTTAGGAAGCCTTGAGAAGGCGGAAAGAGAAGTAGTAGAGGAGACCTTACCGTCATCCCATATCCAAGAGGAGTATCGCTCCCCCACCCTAGCAAGCATGACTATTTCAATGTCACTAGGAGAATATGGGGAGAATGAATTCCATAAGGAATAGCACAAAAAAATAGAAAGAGCTGCTAGTCAAAAGGAGGCTTTGGACTGACCCACTCAATAGCATGGAACCTCGAGCAAGAGGATAGTCTAACAAGCAGCAAGGCTCAAAAGTTTTGAGCTAGGGGGCAAAAAAAAGATCACTCTTAAAATCCCCATAATAAGAACATGGTCTACCTTTGAAGAAAACCATGAGTTGCAAAGGGTGGAGAAGGAATCAAAAAGGCTTGAAGAAGAGCATAGGAAGAAACAAGAAGAGGAGGAAGAGCGCTTGAGGCAATAGGAGGAGGAGGAGATAGTCTTGGCCATTCAAAGATAAGTGGAGCAACCCTCCCAATCTTAATAATTAGCGATGATGAGCCCAATATGAGATGACATGCCAAGCACAAGTCTAGAACTAAAGAGGCAAGACCAAAATTGGTGGTGAAAGGCAAGGGTAAAGCCCCCCTACATGCAATCCCACCAGTCGTTGGCTAGCTCGACAATCATCTGGACATAAGGAGCTAAAAACCATATTAGAAAATTTGGGAATCTCCCAAGTTCCACTTTCAAATGAGTAAATATTTGACCAAGTAGCTAAATCTTAATTCCATCTTTGAGAGTGAGACTTGGGGGGATTTCTTATATACTATCTAGGAAAAATTTCACCTTCAAGTAAGGGGATAAGATTTGACCATGTGTCCACATATTAATCACATTGGGAATTTCCAAACTTTATCAAAATTTCCAAATTCTTGAATATGTGGTTACTATTGAAGGGGGTGGTCAATGAAAGCAACATCATGGCCTTGATGCAATAATTAGTGAGCAAAGTGCAAGAAATTATGCTTGCAACTAGCAAAGGAGCCGCCCTTGCAAGAACAAAGAGACAAGCACAATCGATGGATAATAATTCAAAGGGCCAAAGGTACCCCTTTTAGAAGTACTAACTACTTTGGTGCCTTCAATCGTGTGCAATAATAAAGATCATGATGAATTGGTAAAAGAGCTTCAAAAACAACTTGACAAGATGATGGAGGAGAAAAATTTTGCACTTACGAAGTCGGAAGAAGAGAAGATTGCCTTTGCAACATACAGGGTAGAAAGAACAAGGGTAATGACCATCTTAAATAGGGAGATGATTGCATTGAAAGAGACCTTAAAGAAAGGCAAGGAGAAGAGAGCTTAAAGGATTTGTACAATGAAGAAAGAGAGAATTTCATTGCCCTAGAAAACATGTGTGTCTTCAACTCCAAAAAAAACATGTGTCTAGAGCTAGAAATAGAGTAGTTGAAGAGGCAAAGAGAGGAGGCCAAGAAAGAGCTACATGTAGCAAGGACCCAAAGAGATAAGGAGACCATGAAGAAGTTTGTAGAGCTACACAACCAACTTCAAGTAGCTCTCCACGAGCAAGCCATACTAAGGGAATAAGTAGAATGAAAAAATCAAGAGTAGTAACAAATGCATGCATTGTGGAGAGAATAGAAGTAGGTGATCTGAAAGGTGAGAAGGATAGAGGCTTGCACTCGAGAGCTATGGTGGGAGAGCAAGAGCAAGAAAAAGAGAGGCAAGAAATAGGAACTCCAATAGTCACAATGTGTGACCGGGCCTTCCTTTATTCAAACTGTCACTAAAAGAATAAAGAATAAAGTGACGGTGACGGGTGCTCACCACCTGCGGTGTGTAGTGGTGGTGAGTGTCAATGTAGTAATACACGGGCGGCTAGGCGGAGGTACCTTTACCCCAAACAACCTCCCACTTAAAGGGGAAATCTGCCCTAGTGAGGAGTGAAAAGAAAAAGAAAAAATACAGTACAACATGTACACATGTACAACAAGATGAGGAAAGACGTCATCTCATCCCACGCCCATCAACCTCCTGAGGAAGGCAAAGCACTCTATAGAGAGGCTTTTCGTGAGCAGATCTGCAGGATAGTTGAGATCTTGACAAGATCAATAGACTTGTCCTCAACGACCCCACGTATGAAGTGATACCTCACCTCAATGTGTTTCGTCTTCACATGGAAGACCGGATTCTTGGCTAACTGAATAGCACTCATAGAATCCGAATGTAGTGTAGGGATAACATCAATACCAAGGTCAGCAACCAAACGACCCAACCAAATGGCCTTCTTGCAAGCCTCAGTGGCTGCAACATACTCGGCCTCTGTAGTAGAAAGGGCCGTGCATTTCTGCACCCTTGACATCCAAGAAACAACACCTCCAGCATATGTGAATACATAGCCGGAAGTGGACTTCCTTCTATCTGTATGTCCTGCATAATCAAAGTCATTGTATCCCACAACTCCTATATCCTGGCTACCATAGCATATGCACATATCTACAGTGCCCTTCAGGTACCTCATGATACCCTTCACACAGCATCCCAATGCTTCTTGCTAGGTGTAGCCATATAGCGTGCCACAACACCAACTACAAAGGAAATATCTAGACGAGTGGCTATCATGGCATACATAAGAATGCCCACTGCGGATGCATAGGGAATCTTGGCCATCTCGGCCCTCTACTCATCTGTCTGCGAACAATCAGCATGTGATACCTTCACATAAGAAGGCAATGGACAACCAATAGGCTTTACATCCTGCATGCGAAAGTGCTCAAGGACTTTATGAATGTACTCCCTCTGTGACAAGTAGAGGAGTCCTTGATGCCTGTTGTGTCTAATGAGCATACCAAGTATGTGAGCAGCCCGTCCTAGATCTTTCATCTCAAAGCTCTTCTTGAGTTGAGCCTTAAGAGCATCTAGCTCATCATGAGCTTTCCCTGCTATCAGCATATCATCCACATAGAGGACCAAAATCAATAAAGAATCATCACGGGATTTCTTCGTGTAAAGACATGGATCCATAGCACTCCTGCTATAGCCCTACGATTGCATAAAGGCATCAAACTTATGATACCACTCCCTAGGTGCCTGTTTCAAGCCATAAAGACTTTTCTTCAATTTGCACAATAGGTGCTCCCTGCCAGGTTCTGCAAAGCCCTTAGGCTACTCCATATAAATCTCATCATGCAAGTCCCCATGTAAGAAAGCCGTCTTGACATCCATTTGGTATAAATCCAAGTCAAGCTGGGCAACTAAAGCCAAGACTAAGTGCAGGGTGGTCATCTTAACCACAGGAGAAAATACCTCATCAAAGTCCACACCATGCTCCTGCTTAAAACCCTTTGCTACCAATCTAGCCTTGTATGCCAGCTTGGGGTGTCTAGGGGTACTTTTAGCTTGTACACCCAATTGCATGGCAAAGCCTTCTTGCCCGTAGGCAAGGAAACCAAATTCTAAGTGTCATTCTCTACAAGGAGTCTATCTCAGACTGCATAGCCCTCTCCCAGGAGTGACTGTCACCCTTGCGCATAGCCTCATCATAAGTGAAAGGCTCTCATGCATCTGTAACCAAGACATAATGCATCGAGGGCTGAAATCTATCAAGTGGATGTCTGTCTCTAGTAGACTATCTCACGGTAGGCTCTGTTGCCTACCCAGTTGCCTGTCCAACACCTTGACCATGAGCATCTACTGCAGCCGTAGGGTGTCCAACTAGCTGTGCGGGAGCTCTTGGCTCCTCCTGAAATATGACCCTGCGGATCTCAACAACTCTCTCAAGCTGCCTATGCATATTGTCTTCATGGAAGACTACATCATGACTGCAGATGACTTTCCACGGCTGCGGATCCCAGAGATAGTAACCCATCTCACCTGCATCCCCATAACCAAGGAAAATGCATTTGACACTCTTAGGATCCAGCTTACTTCTCTTGTCCCTGGGCACATGGCAAAATGCCTCACATCCAAAGACGCGGAGATGCGCATAAGAGGGAGGTTTTCGAGTCCATACCTCCTCGAAAACCTGGAAATCCAAACCACTAGAAGATAATCTATTTATGATATGCACAGCTGTACTAATTACCTCAGTCCAAAAGCTTTGTGGTAGGCCTGTGTGGCTAAGCATACTACGTACATGCTCTTGGACGGTTCTATTCATCCGCTCAGCCAAACCATTCTGGGGGGGTGTACGGGGTGGTCAACTGACGCTTAATACCCCTCTCATCGCATAACTGCTCAAAAGCACGTGAGACATACTCACCCCCATTATCTATCCTTAGGCATTTTAGCCTATACCCAGACTGGTTCTCAACCAATGCAAGCCATCTCTAAAACATAGCCAAGACATCGAATTTTAGCTTAATGGGATAAGCCCAAATTTTTTGTGAAAAATCATCTATGAAAGTAACAAAATACTTGGCACCACCCATAGACTGACAAGGCATGGGCCCACAGACATCCGAATGTACCAATGCCAAGGGCTCACTCATGCGTGGCCTACCAGACTTTTTATGCGTAGACCTAGTCTGCCTGCCATAAAGACAATGCTCACATGAATCAAAACATGCATAATCAAGGGGCGGTAAGTACTGCAAACCAGAAAGCATTTTCATTCCCTTCAAAGACATATGGCCCAAACGGGCATGCCAAAGAGATACATGTGGGATAGAACCCATAGACAAAACATGATCAAGGAAAGAAGCTGATACAATCAAGGGATAGAGGCTGCCAGCCTTGGCACCTCTTGCAATCACAAGTCTGCCACGAGTGATCTTCCATGCAGAGTCTCCAAAAGATACATGATAACCTGCATCATCAAGCTATCCAGCTGACATGAGACCGCGTGTCAAAGTAGGTACATGATGTAAATCCTGCATAACAAAACTGTTGCTAGAAGGAAACTACAGCCTAGCATCACCAATGCCCACAATATCAAGAGAGCTTTCATGACCCAAGCGCACAGAACCCGAAACAGTACGGTTTGAATGAAACTACTCTCGGCAAGGTGTCACATGAAAGGATGCACCTGAGTCCAAGAGCCAACATTGTGCATATATAGAGTGTATCTTTGTCATCTGCGAAGCACTAGAAGAAGTTGCAAGGATATAATCATCATCATCAACATCCTCAGGCTGCATAACATTGATCTCTTTAATTTTAACACTGGACTTTACAGGCAGTATGCTGTGATTAGAAGACTTATCCTGCACTTTGTCTTTCCCTTATCTTTGCGCCTTTCATTGCACATTTCATGGCATTGTGACCTAATATGGCCCTTTTTCCCACAATGGTGACAAGCAATATCTGCATTCCTGCCACAAGATTTGCTACGTGACTTCCCATGAGATTTGGACCGAGATATCTGAGAATCCCGTCCACGGCCACGACCACTGCAGTGCCACTGCCATGCTTTCCATATCCATCATTCCTGCCTCTAACTGTCATAGCATGCGACACACGAGAGGCATCCAATTCTTACAGTTAACCTCTTCCTCAGAAGAGCACTCTCAACATCAGATAATTTCAAGGTAGCAGTTGAGGCACATAATGCAGTGCAGAATACATCCCATTACTCATTAAGAGTACCAAGTAAGAAAAGAGGAGTGACATCCTCTGCAAAAGTGATATCTTGCGAAGTCAAGTTCTTGAGTATAGCATGGAATTGGCTCAAGTGAGCAGACATGGTCACATTCTCCTTCATGCATAGATCCATAAGCTGCTTCAGTCAATACATCTGACTCACTGGACTTTTCTTGTCATAGAGATTCTTGATTTTATCCCATAACTTCCATGCACTCTGTTCTTCCTCAAATACATTGTAGTGAACTTGTTCTGTGAGAGATAATACAATAGTGGACTTGCATAACTCATCAAGCTCAAGCCATTTCTCATCTGGCATAGTTGCAGGTGGATGCCCACTCAACCTCAAAGGTTTGATCTACGATTTTTGCACAACACTTGCCAAATCTGGCTCTTTCAATAAGAGTAATTCGTACCATCAAGCTTAGTGGTGTTGAAAATAGCATGATCAGTGGATGAACTTGCCATAATGCAGGCTAGAAGATTGTAGACAGTTCAAAATTGCTTGCTGTTTACTACAGAAAATGACCAAAAAATCACCAAAAACGAGAGAAAATGGCGAGAAAAGTGTAACCAAAGCTGTTGCCCACCAAGAACTAGTGAAAGTACATCATTTCAGAATAATTCTGCATGAAAATCCATGTCAGTCCATACATATATGCTTGCTGTAATAAATTATAGATTTCAATAAATGAGAGCTAACAGTGCCAAAATCGGATCCTAGGTCAATCAGATACTGCCAAGACCAAAGCCGGCATAACATAGGCATATGACAGTCGATAAGCATGAATCCAACACCCAAACATGTCATACAAACATCTGCCAGTGAGTAGGCACACCCCCTAGTCAACGGGGCAAAGTGTTCCTGCCACTACCAAGACTTGACACAAGTAGGTGTCAGCTCACAAAGAGAGGGACCCAAACATGTCATACAAACATCTGCTAGTGAGTAGGCACACCCCCCAGTCAATGGGGCAAAGTGTTCATGCCACTACCAAGACTTGCCACAAGTAGGTGTCAGCTCACAAAGAGAGGGACCCAAAGCAAAGAGTCAGCTCATAAGTATCAGAGGAACCAAGACATATGAACCATGCATCATCCTGAAGGGTAAAAGATCCCAAATAGTCTCAAAAGTTCAAAGAGCATAGACCGCCTAGTCAATGGCTGTAAAGCATCCAAAGACACTCCCACTAGCACAAAATCTGTAAATATCAAGCAACAAAGCTCGAACATAGCATGTACAAGCACCGGTGACAAGTGTCCAAGATCAAGCATCAATGGTACATCCCGGACATGTAGGCGGTAGAGCATTCGTATGTAGCATCGATAAGCATATAAGACATCAAGTACATCCCAAGATACAACTCTAGCAAGCCAATAAATAGCTCAAGTAAGCTCCGGAAATCCAAGGTCAAGCCAAGACCAAGCTTTAGTAGCAATAGGCTCCAAACAATGTAACTAGCATATAGTAATGACATAGGCTAAGCATGTCAAGACCGGTCAGACATAAGCAACATACATGCCATAAGTAAATCCAAGACGGGGTATCCAAATTCTTTACAAAGCGAGCTCAAGCTCAACCAATGATCCCAAATCAAAACCAAGCTCTATGTTGAGCCCCAAGTGTCAATACATCACCATATATGCCCGAAACATAGCTCGAAAAGCATAGGCATAAGCATACATGAGTAAAATGACTTCAGCCCAACTGTGTACAGCAGTGATTTACTGTTCAAAACTAAGAATTTCAGCACCAAAATCAGCTCCAAATGGTTGCCAAACAATAGGCATACATTCCCCTAACATCCTGGCATCAAACGGGACCAACCGGGCATCAAAATGACAATGCCAAACAAGCTGTAGCATCAAATGTCAGTGTAACACTATCATAAATTGCATGTGGACTGTTATGACAGTCTCAAAACAGTGTTAAATTAGTCCAAATGCTATGCCAACACATCAACCATCAAAACCAATCATCGAAGCATGTTCATATGCCCAAAATGGAGCCTTTCCAAGTACCAATGGAGGGGGAGAGCTGTTGTTGTGACTGTCAATGCTGAAGACACATATGAGAGGGCTGCATGATTCCGCCAATTGTAAATGCTGGTCTTGGGGTTGCAAAAAATGGTGGCCAAGCTTCGAAGGGGTCCGGTTAAAGCCAAGGAATGCCTCAAACAAGCTTCATCAAGGGGAGAGCAGCCCACATATGAAATGAGAGCTGGGAGTGTAATGGCTGCCCTGTTTCAAGAGGACTGAAAACTGAGGTAAACACTATGAAGAGTGAAGAAATACCTCTGTATGAATGCCTTGAGGGTGCCCAAAGGGTCCGGGAAGGTGCTCGAGAAGCCGGGGAGTGACGGGAGCTCGAAGGAGTCAGATATGGCTGCTGGGAAGAAGACCCAATGCGAGTGGGGAGTCGATGGGAAGCTGAGAATGCCAGAACCAAGCTCAAGAGTCGAGAAGCCAAGCTCTGATACTAGTTGAAAGGTGAGAAGGATCGAGGCTTGCACTCGAGAGCTATGGCGGGAGAGTAAGAGCAAGAAAGAGAGAGGCAAGAAATGGAAACTCCAACAGTCACAATGTGTGACCAGGACTTCCTTTATTCAAACTGTCACTAAAAGAATAAAGAATAAAGTGATGGTGACGGGCGCCCGCCACCTGCAGTGTGCAGTGATGGTGACTGTTAGTATAGTAATACACGAGTGGCTAGGCGGAGGCGCCTTTACCCCCAACACGATCACCACCTTAGCCCAGTACCAAAATCAAGGGCTATAGCTTATGAAAGAGAAAGCAGAGAAATAGACAGCCAAGAACGAAGATAGATTCAAAGACTTACCTTACAAGTTGGCCCATTTTGAGAGTGAATGTCTCCTAGTAGCAGAGAGCAAAGCCGCATTTGTCGACAGGAATGCTGAAGCAACATCACCCCTTTTTTTGAGCATAGTGTTGAGTTTCATGTAGTCAAGTGGAGAATAAATACTAGAGGAAGTAAAAAGAAAACTAGAATTGGCAAGGAGGGCCCTCCAACATGGACTCCATGCCAAGACACCCAAGCCTAGAACCAGTTTGGGAGTAGAGGAGCAAGAAACCCATCTAATCTCAGCTAGCCTAACCTCATAGGAACTCCCCTTGCTAGGGTTTGGGGAGCTATAGCAACAAGTGCAGTTGCCTCATCAAGAGCCAATGGAGCTGATCCAAGAACAAGATCAACAAGAGAAAGAACAAGTGTAGGAATTGACCCCCCCCTCTATAGCCACAAGCACATACAGAAGAGCAAGGGGAGGAAACTATGCCACTTGAATGGATGGTGGAGATGAGGCACAAATGTAGAGAATAGGTGGAACTTGCTGGCAGAAATCTCCAAGCCAAGACACTACAAGTTTCACTGGTGGCCATCCCTCAAAGCGAGGAGTGCGACCCTGTGAACTAGGGCCAGGAACTTGTAGTGTGGGAGAAATGGGAAAACCAGAGCCACCCTTTCGAGTTCTCCTTCACCTTTCCTTGTACATTGGATATAGGATAATATCTCCAAGGGTGGTGGAGGATATCATTAAGCTTTCAACAAGGCTAGGAAGGAGATGGCTAGAGGAATGAATGAGACACCCCACAAGGTGGTAGTAGGAACCTATAGATTACTGGGAAGATAAGGCGATGGAGGTACCCCAGAGGATGGAGGGGAAGATTACTACACATCAAGGATAGGACATGATTGATAGATTTGTCTCCCTAAGTCACTCACAACACCCCCATTTCCATGAACTTGGTCCTCAAGCATGGGACAATACCTTAGGCTTGACCAATCTCCTAGTTTCACCATCACTTGTATAGTGCACAGAAAGGTAAATAGACACAACCCCCTAGGAAGCGCACTCTTTTTCATTTTTGGAACATTGTATGGTGGTGTAGTAAACCAGCACCTACGGAGGCCTTCTTCAACCAATCAACTATCTTCACTATCGACAATCTCCTAAACTTACTTCACAGAGTATGCCCAATGTGACCCATCTCCCCAACAACCCCAAGAACCATTCCTCATCAACCCTCTACACACTTAGTCCTTATCATTAGGTGCCATAGGAGTGGCACCCAACTAGGAGGGGGGTAATCTTACACCCTCGGAAGACCAAGACAAAAAAGTCAAAAAATAAAAAATAGAGGACAGTCCCAAGGTGATAGAAAAATGGAAGAGAAAGGTACACTTTTTAAAAAAATGAAGATATGAAGTGCAGGAAAAATCCTTGAATGAAAAAGGTGTCAAGATTGTGGGAGAGAAGGAAGGAGTCTCGCTTGAAGCTTTCTTGCTTGCACAATGGGGGAAGACACACAAGGGTGGAGGCTGAAAACAGTTTTCCTCTTCTTAGTTGTGTAAGCCAAAAAAACTCTAGTACAAAGAAATAGAAGAACCCTATATATGGGACTCAAACCAAACTCAACTAACTAAGGTGGCATACTAACTGAGCCACGAACTAGAGTAGATAAGGATAGCTATCATGTAGCTATTATTCATGGGTGGTGTACCAACCGCATCTGCAACTGACAAGTCGGTGACATAAATACACAACGGTCACCCTGGCGTATCACGAGTGGAGCTCGATATCTCAACACTCCCCCTCGAGCTCAATCCCAATTCCTGCACACCAAGCAGGTCTCTGAACTTGCGCAGCTTCTCTGCGCCCAATGCCTTCATGAATATGTCAGCTACCTGATCGTCTGTGCTGACATAAACTAGATCAATAAGACCTAGTAAAACCCTCTCTCGCACATAGTGATAATGCACCTCAATGTGCTTTGTTCTAGCATGATAGACTGGGTTATTTGCCAAGTGTATACTACTCATGTTGTCACAATAAATGACAACTGGCCCATCTGTAGACTGATGCATATCATAAAGTAGCTTATGCAACCAAGCTACCTCACATGCAGCCATTGCTGCACCCCTGTACTCAGCCTCTGTGCTCGACAAGGCAACTGTAGGCTGTTTCTTGCTGCTCCAAGTGACTGCAGCACTCCCAAAAGAGAACACATATCCACTGGTAGATCGTCTATCAGAAATATTACCAGCCCAATCAGCATCAGTGTATCCATGTAACTGTATCTGAACCCCAGTCTCATAAAATAGTCCATACTGCAATGTGGACTTCACATACCTGAGTATGCGTCTAGCCGCATCCAAATGCGGTTTCCTTGGAGCCTGCATAAACTGACTTACCAATCCAACAGCATAGCTCAAATCTGGCCTGGTAATAGTCATATAAATCAAACTTCCTACTATGCGTCTGTACATAGTAGGGTCTTCTAGAAGATCACCTGCATCTGTGCTCAGCTTCACATTCTGCTCCAAAGGAACTGAAATAGGCTTACAGTCTGTCATCCCATATTTAGACAGCATGTCCAATCCATACTGCCTCTGCAAGAGTTGTATCCCACTTGGTGATCTAATCACCTCAATGCCCAAGAAATAACGCAGCTCTCCCAAATCCTTCATCTCAAACTTCTGCTTCAATAGCATTTTCACATGAAGGATATCTTCATCACTGTCACCTGTCATAATCAAATCATCAACATAAATGACAAGTAGCATAATACCTTTCTCTGTTTTTCTCACATAAAGTGAGAAATCTGCCTTGGAAATCTGAAAGCCAATAGTGACAAGATACTGTCCTATCTTGTCAGACCATGCTATAGGTGCTTGCTTCAAGCCATACAAGGCTTTCTTCAACCTGCAAACAAACTCAGGATGAACAGTATGCACGTAACCTGGTGGCTGCTCCATATAGACCTCTTCTTGCAAATCACCATGCAAGAAGGCATTCTTTACATCCATCTAATGTAAAGAGCATCCTTTTGATGCAGCCATAGCAATGACTGCTCTTACAGTTGCCATCCTTGCAACTGGACTGAATGTTTCTTCATAGTCAATGCCATATGTTTGTGCATACCCCTTGACTACTAATCTTGCCTTGTATCTGTTCACAGAACCATCTGCATTGTGCTTCACCTTATAAACCCACTTACAGCCAATTGCATTCTTACCTTTACGCAAAGGTACTAACTCCCATGTAGCATTTGCTTCCAAGGCATCCATTTCTTCATCCATGGCTTTCTCCCATTTTTCTTTTCCCATGGCTTGCTCAAAAGATGTGGGTTCTGGTTCCTGTATCACTTTGACCATATATGCATAGTGAATGGCTGTAAATCCATCATATTTCAGCCTATCCACAGGATACCTAGCTCTCGTAGACCTGCGCAAAGTAGGTTCACTCCCAGGTGCTCTCAAAACATCCCTGGTCTTCCTTACTCCAGGTGTAACAATAGAAGGAATACCCAACTCATCATCAATGCTCTGTTCTGAGCCACTGGATTCACCATCCACATAAGAGTGACCTGCATTCACATCAAACATGGACTGATCAACCTTCTCTTTTCCTTTTCGTGATACCTGCATACCACTATCTGCATTACTTTGAGAAGATTCTCCTGATCTCAATCTGCCTGTCCATGGTGAAGAATGTGAACCACTACTAGAGGACGCTCCAGGTCCACTAATATTTTGTGACTGCTGCTGTGAATTTTGTGCAGCATTACCATTTTGTGCATCTACATCATCAATCACATTTACTGGTTTATACCAGCTACTCATCTCATCAAAAACAACATCTCTGCTCACTGTAAACTTACGAGTAGAAGGGTTATAGCATCTATACCCTTTTTGCTGCAGAGAGTAACCAATAAAGATGCACTTCTCAGCTTTTGGATCCAACTTGGATCTCAACTCATCTGGCACATGTACATAGGCAATGCAACCAAAAATTTTCAAATGAGAAATATCTGGTTTCCTACCAGTATACCTCTCCTCTGGAGTCATTCCATGTATTGCTGCAGTGGGAGTCCTGTTCATTATGTAGACTGCTGTAGCAACTGCTTCAGCCCAATAAAAATCTGGCAAGTCTTTTTCATTGAGCATGGCACGAGATACCTCTCCAATATGCCTGTTTTTCCTTTCTGCAATTCCATTTTGTTGTGGGGTATAACTGCATGAATATTGCTGCTTTATGCCATGCTCCTGCAAGAACTTTGCAAACTCATTTGAGAGGTACTCTCCCCCTCCATCTGACCTTAGGCATTTTATTTGCAAACCTGTTTCTTTTTCAGCCATAGCTTTAAGGGTTTTGAAATGCCCAAAAACTTCACTTTTCTTTTTCATAAAATACACCCAAACTTTTCTGCTATAGTCATCAATAAAAGTGACAAAATAATGACAGCCTCCAAGAGATGCAGCTTTAGTAGTCCACACATCAGAGTGGATTAATTCCAATGGCTTCTCACTCTCTTGAACATGTCTAGGAAATGGTTTCCTTGCCTGTTTTCCAAACTGACAGGCTTCACATACGTTATGCATTTCTGCAACCTTGAATTTTGGCAATCTTGCAACAATATTTTGGGCCTGCATTGATTTAAGTCACTGTACATTAACATGACCAATGCATTTATGCCATATATCAATATCTGCAACTACACCGGTCCCATGTGCAAACATTGCTGCACTCAATTCAGACATGTCTGTATCCAACGTAAACATTCTGCCCTTCTTCTTTCCTTTTGCTATCAAGCGACCTTTATTTTTCATATCCTCAACAAAGCATCCATGAGGATTAAATCTGACCTGCAAGCCCTGCTCAACCATTTGACCGACAGAAACTAGATTCTTGGTGATATTCGGGACATGAAATACATCAGACAGGTATTTCTTTTTCCCATCCTGCATAGACAAGGGAATTTTTCCAATCTGCACAATAGGATGTGCAGTATCATCACCAGTCTCCACAAATCCTGGTTTTTCCATTTTCCTTGCATCCTCCATCCATTCTGCATGACCTGTCATGTGGTTTGATGTACCTGAGTCAACATACCATACATCATTGCTTTCTTCTGCACTTGTCACAGAATTGTTCATGTGCTGCACCATGAACAAATGCTCATTTTTGTCATCACCCTGTCTGCTAGAAGATGCATAATTCCCTTGTTGCAGTTTTCCATTCATGATGTCATTCTGCTTTTTATAGCAGTCTTTAGCCATATGACCCATTTTACCACACTAGTAGCATTCAATATTACTGTTTGCATTTTGACCTCTTTGCCATCCACCACGACCTCTTTGGCTCCCCCTGCCTCTAGAGTTACCACGTCCTCCTCCATAAGACTGGTTTTCTTGAGTTTGCTGTATATTCTGATTTCTGCCACGGCCTGCAAATCGGCCTCCTCTACCTCTGCCTCTACCTCTTCTAGCATTTGAGTAGAAGACAGCTTCTTTTGAAGTTCCTCCTGAAGAAGATGCACCACCATTTCTCTGTTCCTCAGAAATTAGAAGAGCAATCAAATCCTCAAAATTAGGAAATCTTTCACGAACTGAAATGGATGTCCGAAACTGTGCATAATCCTTTCCTAGACCATTCAAGGTCACAGAAACTAAATCATCATCTTCCACTGGTGACCCAATGGAAGCAAGTGCATCTGCAATCTTCTTCACCTTCATGTGGTAGTCGTTGATGCTCATATTTTCTCTTTGCACATTGTGCAACTCTTGCTTGAGCTGCATTTTCCTGGCTTGCGTATTTGTGCTATACATTTTTGACAAAGTATCCCATGCCTCCTTTGGCGTACTTGCATCCTGAATATGCACAATCATAGAGTCTGAAATACTGATAGACAGCCAATACATAACTTTCCTGGCTCTCTCATGCCATGTTTTGAATGCCTGCATTTGCTGTTGATTGGGAACATCAGGAAGAACTGGTTCTTCTTCATTTCCTGCAATAAATTTCCAATATCCTTTTCCCATAAGGAAATTCGTCATTCTAAACTTCCATGCTTGGAAGTTGTTCTTGTCAAGCTTTTCAGTGACAATCTGTGAAAGAGAATCAGATGCCATTACAGAAGACTGCAAAAAATTCTGTCACTGCAAAAACCACAGCTTCACCCTCACAAGGGAAAATCTGCAAAACTGGCGAAAGTGGTATTTGACCACACAGTCACTTCCTAGTGACGATTTTGCATCAACAGGCAACAGGGATGATTCTGTAACTCCCAATGTCTCTGCGCACAAGCATACAATGCAATTTTTACAGTAACTATTCGCCGACCTATAGAACAGTGGCTGCACAGCATAAAACTGGGCCTTTTTCTGAGTGCGTGCAGAAAACTTCCGCCCAATGTGACCCATCTCCCCAACAACCCCAAGAACCATTCCTCATCAACCCTCTACACACTTAGTCCTTATCATTAGGTGCCATAGGAGTGGCACCCAACTAGGAGGGGGTAATCTTACACCCTCGGAAGACCAAGACAAAAAAGTCAAAAAATAAAAAATAGAGGACAGTCCCAAGGTGAGAGAAAAATGGAAGAGAAAGGTACACTTTTTAAAAAAATGAAGATATGAAGTGCAGGAAAAATCCTTGAATGAAAAAGGTGTCAAGATTGTGGGAGAGAAGGAAGGAGTCTCGCTTGAAGCTTTCTTGCTTGCACAATGGGGGAAGACACACAAGGGTGGAGGCTGAAAACAGTTTTCCTCTTCTTAGTTGTGTAAGCCAAAAAAACTCTAGTACAAAGAAATAGAAGAACCCTATATATGGGTCTCAAACCAAACTCAACTAACTAAGGTGGCATACTAACTAAGCCACGAACTAGAGTAGATAAGGATAGCTATCATGTAGCTATTATTCATGGGCGGTGTACCAACCGCGTCTGCAACTGACAAGTCGGTGACATAAATACACAACGGTCACCCTGGCGTATCACGAGTGGAGCTCGATATCTCAACAAAAGGAAGCACACAATAGTAAGTGCATCGTGATATGCTAGCAAGAAAAGCACCATGTACATTGCAATTCATTTTTTAAAAGAGTGATGGGCTCTCTCCCATGCAAGTTGTAAAGAATGAGAGGCATCGATTGAGGCCTACACTAATAAGAAGGAGAAGAAAAGAGAGCAGAGGAATGTGAATCAAAAAGGGGATGGTTGCCCAAGGAAGGAATAAGGGCATGTATAAAAGTCAAGAAATGAATGAAGAAGCTCATTCTTGTGTGTGGCCAAACTTTCTCTCTTCTTGCTTCTTGCTCTTACTCCCTTCTTGTACTTAAGAGAGAGAGTGTGAGGTGGTCCATGGATCTTGGTGGTTTGCCCACACGTGCAATGACATTCTGAGCCACCTGGGTTTATATCCTAGAAATGGAACCAAAATCTCATCACCCTCACAGGAAAACCACGAGGACCCACTGATCACTTATTGTTTCAAATGTTTCAAGTCGAGAGCTATGGGCCACCTCTCACATAGCCATGCACACTCTTCCACACACCAATGTAGTGAGCTTACCTTCAAATCTGATTGGGTATCTCCTCCCACAAATTTCTCAATGGTTCCACGATTCAAGATGCTCCATCTCCAAGCTTTGAGCTTTGAACTCCATAGCCTTCTTGTACGCAAGAAAGGGGAAAAGAAGAAGAAGAAGATAAAGAGAGGAGAAAAAGAGCTTCTCCACGGTCCCTCACTCCCTCACACACACACACACTCTCTCTCTCTCCCTTTCTTACGCACACGAAGGAAGCAAGAGCAAGAAGCAAGAAGTAAGAAGAGAGCACATTTGGACACACACAAGAATGGGTTTATTCATTAATTTCTTGACTTTTATACACACCCTTATTCCTTCCTTGGGTGGCCATTCCCTTTTTGGTTTCCTCTACTCTCTTTTCTTCTCCTTTGTATTAGTGTAGGCCTCAACTTGCGCCTCTCATTCTTTACAATTTGTACGCTTGGCACTCTTTTACAAAATGAATTGCAATGTGCATGATGCTTTTCTTGCTTGCTAGCATATCACGGTGTGCTTACTATTGTGTGCTTCCTTTTACATTCGAGGCCTTTTCCTGCACTTCATATCTTCAGGATTTTTTTTTGGAGTATGAATTTCTCTTCCGTTTTCCTCTTTCCTTGGGACTATCCTCCATTTCTGAATTTTTGGATTTTCCATCTTGGTCTTCTGAGGTTATAACACTTTTTCCAAGGCCTTGAGAAGTTTGAAGCTTCAATGCTCTAGGACTATGCTTATAGTTCACGAGCTCATGTTGAGCTTGAGGGGGAGTGTTGAGATATCAAGCTCTACATGAGGTAGCATCTACTATGTGCCTTTGTGATGTGACAGGATATTACTCACTAGGATGTTAGGTGACCAATATGAGGATATGCTAATGAATCTATAGTTGGACTACACCTGTGCAATCCATCCTTGGTTATGGCACATTCATTGTGTCACCTCTTCTTTTTAGCAGATTCATACTTAGTGATTATGTGTACATTTGTTGTGGTACTTTTGTATTAGTCTTTAATCATGTTGTAGACTTAGTTCTTTTATGTGGAAGAAGAAGAAGAAGAAGATTTTAGCCCTATTTCGTTGTATGCTCAAGTCTCCATTGTGTTGTGTATATGCTCTTAGTTTCTTTATCTCTCTTTCCTCTTGTCTATTTTCATGCTACCTCTCCTAGCCCAAATCATAGAGAGCTCAAACACCACACTCCTACCATTGAACAGGGCACTGCCTCAACCTCTTCTCTTCCTTATCCTTTTCCACCTACTTGATTCCCTCAAGAGGACCAAGCTCTTGTCACTTTCCACATTGCCAATTGCTTCAGTGAACATTCACTCTTGGATGATCTCAGGTCATATTTTTGTGAGCTCGTTGTCTACCCTAGCAACCTGGGTGCTCTTGCCAACTTAAAGTAAAATATAGACTTCTAAAATTGGTGGGTTCCCAACACTTCTATCCTTCAATAGATGGATCCTATTGTGTATACAAATAAAATTGTCATTTTTATGACCCAAAAACCAAATATAACCACACATATAAAACCAAGTCCCCAACCTCAAAAGATTGCCTTACTTTCTACAAGGGAAAGAAGCTTCATGGATGACCATAATCAAGATTGAGATGTGCTACCCTCAATCAAAAAAGGGAAGAAATCAACCATCAAAAGAATTGACCCACCAATAGTAAAATTTCTTGTTATGATAAAAGGTTAACTGGGTAAAAATATGGTAAGTAAACTTTAATCACGATCCTTTCTATAAAGGAATTGAATCTTGAATTTCTTATTTTGTAGATGGTAGCCCAATGTATTCGTACACTTAAACTTATCCAAACCCCCATACTCATCAAGAATGCCCTCAATGAAGATAAAGTTGTATTCTTTTCCCAATAGGGACTACTATATGGACATACAAAAATGGGGACTAGGCCACCTTAGGTCTAGAGAGTACTGAACAACCTCATCAATTATGGATGGAGTTCACTTGAAAAATGTCTCAAAGGAGGAACTAAGAGTCATAGCATAAGTGCTCCATCATATGTGCACTTGCTATAAAACCACAACCTACCCATCCAAGTGTGAAAATGGCTGATTGCAGATATTGAGATAGATAATCTAGTCAATCAAGACCTAAATGCATTGTGTCTAGAGTGCATCATAGACTCTTGTAGGAAGTATCATTGTTTTTCCTATTAATTTCTTTAGTCAAAAGAGTACTCTTTACATCTTTCAATTTCAGCCCCTCCAGTTTATTGGTATAGAGATCGCAGTGCACGGAATACATCCCAAGACTCTAGTAAAGTGCCAAGTAGAAACAAAGGATGCACAGTATCACGAAACTCAATACCTTGTTGAAGCAGATTCTTCATGAAAGAATGAAACTTGATAAAGTGAGAAAATAATGGGGTCCCCTCCTTCATGTGGAGATCCATCAACTACTTAAGCCAATACATCTACAAAACATGGCTCTAGTTTGCATAGCAAGACTGTAATCCTCATAGATGTCTAGAAAATTCATTATATCAACCAACCATATATATTTTAGCTCATCTAGCATTGTAAATATAGGCAACAAATAGGCATACAAGCTTCTTCCTCATATTCATCGACTAATTGCGCATTCTCTAGTCTATCAAGAGCTGTAGCTAAGACTCAATCATAATGACGCGATTCTTTTTTCCTTAGTACACAATGCTTGTAAAGTCCTTTTTAAGTCATTCACATCCACAAGTAGATGCAAATATCAAAACAATATAAAGGAAGATTGCAATAGATGACACTTCCTTCAGTATATTAGGTAGTTCTCTCTACTCTTGTGCACATTGCCAAGTAATTTATCAAATGCCTTGGCTAGCTTTCTCTTCACAACTTTGTTACTTGTAAAGTGGTCCATGTGAATATATTTCTTTACCTCTTTGGTTACTATGCTACTTGAGGTGATTATTTGGCATCCCTCCATGTACACAACTAGCATAGGAGCACAAAGCATGTTCAATAGGGTGGCACATTATTAAAGGAGCACAAAAATGAGCGTAAGTATGGTAGAGGAATATAAAAATCTTTTCAACTTGGGTTTTCTCCACATCATCCTAAAAAGCTACTTTAAACTTCATTATGTTGCATGTTCCTAACATAAAAAATAGGTAGTAAGTGAAATTCTCTAACCCAAACAAACTACCCAAACCAGATTCTCTCACTTGTAGGGACCCATATAGGCTCACCACATGATGATCACCACTAAATGATATGAGGGCCCTCTACTCTTGGGAGGGGCCTTCGTCACTTTGTTGTGACCCATTTGGGGTTCAGTGCACACAATACTACCAATGAATATGATGAACTAGTTTGGCAATATGGATGAGAAACTTGTTTTTCACATTTCCATTTTTTCATGTGTTTGTGTACAAAGTAATAAATGAATCATTATAAAGTTTCATAGTTTAAAGGCATTGAAGGCCAATGTCAATGATCTCCTTGAGAATAGGGGTGGGTGGATGGGCAGTGAGGTTGTGGTTGGTGGCAAGGTTGTGGTTGGGATTGGGAGGATTGACCCTCAAAGATAAGAACACTAGATGAGAGTTACATACCAAGTAATAGAGGTTGTCCCATGGCAATGGGTTATTGCGAACCACTTGTGGTGATCCTAGAAGACAAGAATACTAGATATGAATCAATTTATGGGGGTTGTTATGAAGCACTTGGTAGTGTCACTTAGAGATAAGAACATTGGATGAGGGTCATCATCAACAAGTGATAGAGTCTACCCTATGTCAATCAGTTGTGCCAACCACAAACACCTTGGTGGTGATACTTGAAGATAAGAACCCTAGACAATGGTCACCACCAAGCATGATAGAGAATGCCCTATGGAAATGGGTTGCTATGAATTTCTTGGTGTGGTGACCCATAAAGACCAAGCAATAGAGGCTACTACTCCATGGCAATGGGTTTCTATGAGCCACTTAGTGGTGACCCTAAAAGATCCTCACAAAAGTAAACCCATAATAGAAGGGCCATCATCAAGGGAAAACTCTCAAGATGCATGTATTGGTTGGGGATTTTTTTGAAACAAAACATGGGATTACCAACAGTAGTGGAAAATTTGTTTCTTTTGGGAGCAGACTCCCATTGTCAGTGGAGTCAAAGATACACTACTTCTTGAGAGCGGCTCAATGGAGGGCATGAGGTCTTAGTAGAGGTCTTGCTAGGTGAGAGGTAGAACACATGACCAAGCAAAGGAGAGAGTAAGAAAATGGCAAAATGTGTGCAAAGTTCACTTATATAGAAGATCTTTTTTAGTAACTAGTAAAAATGTATGGGGATCAAGTACTGAGTGCTTTTACATTTATAGGAAAAATTTATGTGATTTTTTTATGGGCCTTAACTAGTACATAATGTAGGGCACTATTGAGGATTTCCAAAAAAAGTTCATAGTTCTTGGGATTTGAAGATTCCTCGAATGGTGGGGCTCATGGGACTAGCAATGTAACTAAAAAGTGTTTATGCTGAGTGAAACCTTTCTTAGGTGTCACTCATTAACTCCATGGAGGGACCATTGAATGTAAAGGTGTACCTTGCACAAAAAATACAATCAAAGCTTTTGAAATGCCCCTAAGTGACTAGCTACTGGTGAAGAATTTATTTCCTCCATGATCTGATACTTGAAGGGGAGGTGTATGGAATAGCAATCTTACCATGAAAGCATTGAGACCGTTCTTGAGCTAAAAATGTGAATTTTATTCCATTAAACATTGCTATAATTTCTCAAAAATATGGTTGAATTCTTCATCCAAAAGATAAGCCTCTTGTAATTCTTCAATCCAATCATAATGAATTTCAATAATATAAAACACTCTACAAGCCCACATTCTTGATAATGAATCTACCACAATATTTTCCTTGCCCCTAGTATGGGTAAAATCAAACTCATAGTTCCAAAGAATAGCCATCCATATTCTTTGCTTTGGAGTAAGATTCGACTATGTAAGAAAATACTTGAGTACCCTATGGTCACTCTTTACATGGAACCGAGTACCATAAAGACAATTGTACCAATAGCATGCAAGATACCTAATATATAGTCATACATATTGATTTCCCTATATTGGTCACTCAACTTGTGACTTTCAAAAGCTATAACCCCATGCTCTTGAAGTAGGACAATACGAATACCTTGCCCACTGGTATCAAACTAAATAGTAAATTTCTTTGAGAAATGAAAGTAGACTAGAATAGAGGTTGAAGCAAGCAACTCATTCAATTAATTGAAGCTATAGTCAGCAAAACAAAGTCCCAAAGAATGCTTCCTTTTTCAACATGCCTATCACTGGTGATGCTATAGTTGTATTGTGGCTAATAAATATTTAAAAGAATGAGGATAAACCTAGTAATCCACAAAGAGAAGTGATATTAGTGGGTGTGTTGGCCAATCTTGAAGATGTTGTACTTTCTTTGGGTCAACCTCAATCCCCTCTTCAATCACAATGTGTCCCAAGTACTCTACTTCAGTCTCAATGAAGGTACATTTTCTCTTGGCAAAGAGTCTATGCTACCTCAAAAATCAAACACATTTCTCATGTGGAGTAAATGGCTCTATAATTATTTATTGTAAATGAGAATATCATTGAAGAAAACCAATACAAAATTTGAAAAGAAAGGGATGAAGTATCATGTTCATCAGACTTTGTAAAGTGGTTGGGGCATTTGTTAAACCAAATTGCATCACAAGATAGTGATAAGGCCCTTTGTTAGTCCTAAAAGTTGTATTTATCTCTTCATCCTCTCTCATCTCAAAATGATGATAGCCCAACCTCAAGTCTATCTTTGTGAAGAATTTAAAATTGTGGAATAGGGTACATGTTCTTAATGGTAATCTTATTCAAGTCCTTATAGTCTATACACATAGAAATCACCATCTTTCTTCTTAATCAACAACATTGGAGAAGCATATAGAGAGGACCTATGTTATATGAATCCCATCTTCAACAAGTCCTTGATATGCTTGGCCACTTCTTCTCTTTCACACTTTGAAAGCCTATAAGGACATTTGTCGACAACCTTTGAGTTGGGCTCTTGATCAATAGGATGATTGACTACTCTCCATGTATTCCTCCAATAGAGCTTTTAGGGTTACATCCTTCATTAAATTCTTAGGTTGATTTGTGGTTTTCTTATTGAGATACAACAATACAAAGATCTAGGATTGCTTCATGAACTCTTTCTTGAGTTTCTTAGTAGTGATAAGCTAAAAAAATGATGTATCTTGAACCCCCTCCAAATGTTCTATCTCTCCATCACTCAAAAATTCCATGTGCAATTTAGATAAGTCCATTATAATCTTGCTTGATTGCTTCAATCAACCACATCCTAGAACAACCTCAATAGGCTCCATTTCTAGCACAACCAAGCCCATCACCACTCCATAATTTTTGACAATGCATAGATGAACTTGTGAACACATTTGAGTACTAATCTTCTATCTCAATTATCTTTATTAGATGCTACAATTTTGTGGGTAGACGCTTCAATTTCTCTACACTCATTTATTGATGAAACTATGGGCACTACTACTATATACTAAAATAAAGACATTCTTCCCATGGATTCTCCCCTACATTCAAAGTGTGCTTGGACTCCTAAAACCAGTCCATGCATCCATAACAAGAGAAAAAAATGTAGTAGTAGTAGTAAATGAATCAATACCAGCCAGATCAAAAGATACATGCCACTAGGGTCAAAGGAAAAACCATCCAAATGGTCATAGAACTGCTCTTGGTCAAAATCTTCTTCATAATCTTCATTTTCAACATGAATGGCAACAATTAGATCCTCAACTTCTTCTTCCACATCCTCAAAAATAATAATTATTCGCCTTTGGATTTTTGTATTTACACTTTGAAGCATGATTAGTTGAATTATTTTCCCTACACTAAAAGCATAGCCCTTTTTCTTTTCATTCCTTCAATAAGTTGATGGGGATGACTTTTTGTGCATCTTGAGCTATAAAAATATTGGATTTGTTTTCACCTTGTTTATTGTCCACTTTGGGGTTATTTGCTTGTTTGAAATTGCCTTGTGAACTTAATGCATTAGATGGTAGGTAATAGGCAGCCTAGGGCTTCTATTGGATACATTATTTCCACCATAAATCCCTCCAAGTTTTCCTTTTCTCATAGCAGTCATTGGCTATCAATAAGATGGATAAAATGATGGCTCTCTCTGATACTTCCTTGAGTACCTTTCAACTAATCGAGTAGCTCTGAATAGATTAGTAGGAGATTGGGCCATTACATTAGAAAAATTAGGATCTAACCCATACATGTACTTGTTTGGCTTGGCATCACCACTAATGCTTTTCATATACATGGCAAGGTCAAGAAATTGATTTGTAAACTCTCGTATGGTAAGTCCACATTGCTCTAACCTATACCACCTTTGAACAAGCCCTTCCTTTTTAGTTAGAGAGAAAAACTTATGCTAAGAGGGCCTTGATTTCATCCCAAGCATCTACAAGGTGATTTTCTTTTTTCGTATAGCACTATGATAGATGTGCGAAACCCTCTAAATGCAAAGCAGTGAATTGAATCTTCTAACCATCCGTCCTTGAGACAATATCAAAGTAAACTCTAATTTAGCTATTCACTCTTCAAGTTTGGATGGAAATGAATATTAACCATTATATTTTGGTGGCACCATCTTGTATCCAAGTTCTTGTTGCTTGTCTAGATTATCCATAATGGAGTAGATCATTTTGATTACCCTTAAAGCCATTGTTGCTTGAGTAAGTTCTGCTATAAGAGGGCTAAGGTCTTACTACAAGTATGAGTAGTCCTAGGGGATTGAAATTTATCCCATGAATATTGATAATAGGGTCCTCATTCCTATGGGAAGTCTTTCCAACCTCATACATAGTAGTATGAATCCTTATTTTACCAAGAATGTGCTGCACATTGACATTAACTTATTGAAATGGTACTTGTGTAGCATGTGGCTATAAATTTTCCCTTTCTTTCTCCTTCATTTTAAGTTCACTTTATTTTAATTGTTTTTCTCTTTCTCTTTCTTGAAATTCCATCCATTTTTGAAATTTCTCATCAACCCTATCAATGGAGGACTTAACTTGACTCAGAGCATCCAATAGTTGCTCATATCTTGAGGAGTGTTAGGTTTCATGCTGACACAAGGTAACATTCAATTGACTAAGCTCCCCATACATTTCAGCATCATCTCGAGGTCTTTGGATATGATTCTCCAAGAGGGAATCTCTTATCCGAATTGCAAGATCCCCTACATCATTGTTTTTTCCCTTGTGTCTTGTCATAATAATGTAGTTATCTAGTATCTACTATCACTAAATTATCTATAACTTTCGCTAGAGAGCTTTGATTAATAAATTTTTTTGTTCAAATAAAAGCTTAATTTTTCCTTCTTTGAATTAGAAATTAACCCTAAAATTTTCTTCAAGGCACAAAAGTCCCAACTACCCAAATTTGGCTAACCAAATCTATATGGAACCTATCCCTATCTAAAAGGACCTGTAGGTGACTTATAAGCTCAATTCTAGCATTGTTAAACATTGTAGGATCTCTATTTTGACAGAAAGCACATTGTGGGATACCGAAGCACTTGTGAATGACCTATGAGAGCTCATATTTCTCACAATAAGCCATGTTTCCACATGTTTAACTTGTAATATGTTGAGGGATATCCTGTAAATCACTATGGGTGTTGAAAATAGGTAGGATTATTTAATGAAGACTATCTTCAATTCTCCTCAACATTGTACGTGTATGAGGGATACGATAAATTCTTGGCTCCCTCGTGGGCTTTGAGACTTGAGGGGTATCCAAATTGCCTCCTCAAGTTGGGCTGTGCCCCCTCTCAAGATCCTAGATACAAGGGAGTGTCACCTCTCTTTTGTCTTGTATCTCACTTGGCATCCACTTTTCCTTTGTATTTTTGAATATGGCAAGAGCATTCTAGGATAATCAATGAGCATGATATGCATAGATTGGAATCAAAGATTTCAACTTTCAAGGAAATGCAATGAACCTTGGAATGAAATGCAAAATGGAAAGAGAAATAGGTATTTATGGTGGTAGGAAGTGACCTGTTGTGACCACTTACCCTTTATAATGGATTTTATTTTTCTCAATTATTAAAACATTCACTGATCATGATTAAAAGTTAGAATGAAAATTCTACTCTAATAAGCATTTATGATCAATATGAGAGGGATACATCTTTAAAAAATTGTCTATATAATGTGCATTCAAAGGGAACTAAGAAATATCATTTCTTTACATGCTATAAGGCCATAAAATGACCCCTTTCACATTACTAAACTTATGCTTTGTCTAGAAAGCGCCGCCTGGCACTCACAAGGAATTTCACAGGGTTTGTGATTGTTGAGAATTAGCAATCACACTCAAAACAGCCTCTTTGTATGGAGTCTCAGGGTCAAGGACATGCAGGCTAACTTATCCCATATGCACAATGGTGCCTACTGCAGTTTCCTACTTTCCTATAAAGCATTGTACTTGCTTCCTTTCTTAATGCAATGATAGTACTCTTTTCATTTCAGTAAAGTGTCAATGTCATTGCCCACATACACAAGATTGTGTTTATGAGTCCAAGTCTCAATCTTGGAACCTAATTCACTTGTGTAACAAACAGTGTCCATTCCATCATGAGTCTACACTTCTCCTTCCATCCTCCATAGCTTCCGGTTATGTCATGCTCTAGATCCCGCATTTGTAACTTGGTATCAGAGCCCAGTTGGGCATGGCATTGCTTCTCCAACCTCTCTTAATTCTTCTGAACCTCCATCCAGCTCAGTGTCAGTGTATGACTTCTTTTCTCAATAGTGATCTAGGTCTTCCCGAGTCTGCCTCGAGTGGAAGTATCCCGCTGTTCCCACTTAGGACCGACCTGAAGTCAGGGTTTCTTTCCTATCAGTAAAGTCTCTAGGAAGTAGCTAGAGTTGAGCTCCAGATGAACCACTTTGTGTAGGAACAACAGAGTCGAAGCGGATTTATGCTGCACTTGGTTGATGGAGAATGGGAAATGAGAGGGATGCGAAGCTCAACCTCTCTGCCCATAAGACATAGTCCCATTCCATTCCCCTAAAACAGCATAAATCGGGATTCTAACTCTACTCATGCTAGGTCTTCACAGTTTCATTATCAAGTCTTTTGAGAATAGTTCCCAGTTAATCGGGACCACCCTTTCATAGGACGGACCTAAGTCTCGTCCACCGCACTTTCCTCAATTTTCTTAGTTATCTAATTACCTACCACATTATGTTTGACATGCAAAAGAAGCTTCCTTAATTAATCAATTTAATCACAAGTTCCTTCACGTAACTTAGGCACTGACACAAAAACAATGTCAAGCAAGTTTCTTTTTCAAATATCTGATCTTTATTTATCATAGTTTAAGAATACATTAGGTATCATGCACGAAGGCTATCCCAGCAATCAACGGGATTTTTGCTCCAAGTTTCTGCCCGTAGACTAGTACACAGGCCTCAAGATCCCATCTCAAGTCACGTCAGCCTCTTGTGCGGGATTTGGAGGCAAGGAATTTACAGCCAGAGCCTCCCCTGGCACCCAAGCATTCTCTCGCTCCAAGAAGCACCCATGGAGAGACCTCTTGCAGCGGGTTCAGTCCACATACCTGGCGCGACTAACAACCCCCTTGGATAGGGCCAGGCAGACAGTCAGAGGTAACTGAACCTGCCTCTCCCTCCATGATTTTAACCTGAAGCAATAAGCTTTTTGCCTTGAATTAGTTCCTTGAGCAAAGAAGTTCAAACAATGTACCTAAGTGTACAATCATGATCATCTCAGAGGTCGTTTGTATAACCAACTACTAAGGTGCGACTCCTTCTTCTCGAATGCCCAACATTCAATCCTGGATTGTTCATGACTTGGCGTGATCCCAGGAGCTTGGCAAGCTGGGTTGTTTTTTTCCCTTTTTCTTTGGGTTAGGGTTTGCACCCTACTGACCCTAATTATCCTTACCTTAGGTCTCCTTGCAAGATAGACCATGGACAACCCCATTGTCCTTGGTTGGTCAACTTGTTGGTTATCTCCTAGATCCCTTGAAGTACCTATGTACCTTTATCTTTGATCTTAATTGATCAAGATGGTCTATCCCCTTGACCATGGTTGGTCAAGATGGTTTTGTTTAGAATAGTCCTACTCCGCCTAAGTATAATCTTCTTAATCCCTCTTAGTAATACTCACAAGCGCTTAAGCTTTTACCTATCCCTCTTGAAGTCACCAAGGGCTTTGACATGGGACTCATGGATCGCAGTTCCATTTGGTAAATTACAAACAATGTTGAATTTTCCCAACAACTTTAATGCATGCAACGTAATGCCATGCCTTCTTTCAATGCTTACAATTTTGATATAATCCACATGATGTTCTATGCCACACATGCGAAGGTATTTTCTAAGCGTGCAACCTTAACATTATCCTCTATGTAATTATTTACATGACCCATAACCTTCTTGAATGGTCTGACCTTTATAACTTAATGTAATTATTTTATGAGCCTAGCTGTGCTTTAATCTTTTCTGCAGATTATTACATATACCTCAAAATCCTTCTTGCGATACAGAGATGCACTTTTTGTTTCTTTCAATGTCCTCTGAAATGCATTTGAAGCAAGAACTTGTGCAAGGAACAATGCACTTTATGCAGGAATTCTTGCAAGACATTTTTTGGTAAATTATGATGCAATTATCTAATCAATTTCACCTATTGTGATGCCATCTTACAATGGAAACTACCTTGCTCGTTACATACATCACAACTAAGTTCATACCTAGGAAATTATCAAACACGTAATTTAATGTGATGCATGTGAATATGATTTTTCACCGTGATAAATATAACCTATGATTTAATAATAGAGCAACCTGGGTTTGGAGTGATGCCATGATTCTAGAGGTATTGATGCCTGATGAACCGTTCGCGGTTGCGGTGCCACCTTGTTTCGAACCTCCATCCACTCTTGCACGGTTTCCGGCCATCTTTGTGGAACTACGCTTCGGGGCCATACTCGAAGACGGGTGTATGAGTGATAGAGTTCTCGCACTCTCCTATGCAAGATTTTCCGCCTCTCCTTGAGTGGATGAAGAGATTGAAGGGGAGGGGCGTATTTCCGAAAATGACAAGAGGGGTGTGTGACCTCTCTTTGAGGAGGGGGTGTCAAGATTGTGGGAGAGAAGGAAGGAGTCTCACTTGTAGCTTTCTTGCTTGCACAATGGGGGAATACACACAAGGGTGGAGGCTGAAAACAATTTTCCTTTTCTTAGTTGTGGAAGCCAAAAGAACTCACATACAAAGAAAATAGGAGAACCCTATATATGGGTCTCAAACCAAACTCAACTAACTAAGGTGGCATACTAACTGAGCCATGAACTAGAGTAGATAAGGATAGCTATCATGTAGCTATTATTCATGGGCGGTGTACCAACCGCGTCTGCAACTGACAAGTCGGTGACATAAATACACAACGGTTACCCTGGTGTATCACGAGTGGAGCTCGATATCTCAACACTCCCCCTCGAGCTCAATCCCAATTCCTGCACACCAAGCAGGTCTCTGAACTTGCGCAGCTTCTCTGCGCCCAATGCCTTCGTTAATATGTCAGCTACCTGATCCTCTGTGCTGACATAAACTAGATCAATAAGACCTAGTAAAACCCTCTCTCGCACATAGTGATAATGCACCTCAATGTGCTTTGTTCTAGCATGATAGACTGGGTTATTTGCCAAGTGTATACTACTCATGTTGTCACAATAAATGACAACTGGCCCATCTATAGACTGATGCATATCATAAAGTAGCTTATGCAACCAAGCTACCTCACATGTAGCCATTGTTGCACCCCTGTACTCAGCCTCTGTGCTGGACAAGGCAATTGTAGGCTGTTTCTTGCTGCTCCAAGTGACTGCAGCACTCCCAAAAGAGAACACATATCCACTGGTAGATCGTCTATCAGAAATACTACCAGCCCAATCAGCATCAGTGCATCCATGCAACTGTATCTGAACCCTAGTCTCATAAAATAGTCCATACTGCAATGTGGACTTCACATACCTGAGTATGCGTCTAGCCGCATCCAAATGTGGTTTCCTGGGAGCCTGCATAAACTGACTTACCAATCCAACAGCATAGCTCAAATCTGGCCTGGTAATAGTCATATAAATCAAACTTCCTACTATGCGTCTGTACATAGTAGGGTCTTCTAGAAGCTCACCTGTATCTGTGCTCAGCTTCACATTTTGCTCCAAAGGAACTGAAATAGGCTTACAGCCTGTCATCCCATATTTGGACAGCATGTCCAATCCATACTGCCTCTGCAAGAGCTATATCCCACTTGGTGATCTGATCACCTCAATGCCCAAGAAATAACGCAGCTCTCCTAAATCCTTCATCTCAAACTTCTGTTTCAATAGCATTTTCACATGAAGGATATCTTCATCACTGTCACTTGTCATAATCAAATCATCAACATAAATGACAAGTAGCATAATACCTTTCTCTGTTTTTCTCACATAAAGTGAGAAATCTGCCTTGGAAATCTGAAAGCCAATAGTGACAAGATACTATCCTATCTTGTCAGACCACGCTCTAGGTGCTTGCTTCAAGTCATACAAGGCTTTCTTCAACCTGCAAACAAACTCAGGATGAATAGCATGCACATAACCTGGTGGCTGCTCCATATAGACCTCTTCTTGCAAATCACCATGCAAGAAGGCATTCTTTACATCCATCAGATGTAAAGACCATCCCTTTGATGCAGCCATAGCAATGACTGCTCTTACGGTTGCCATCCTTGCAACCGGACTGAATGTTTCTTCATAGTCAATGCCATATGTTTGTGCATACCCCTTGACTACTAATCTTGCCTTGTATCTGTTCACAGAACTATCTGCATTGTGCTTCACCTTATAAACCCACTTACAGCCAATTGCATTTTTACCTTTAGGCAAAGGTACCAATTCCCATGTAGCATTTGCTTCCAAGGCATCCATTTCTTCATCCATGGCTTTCTCCCATTTTTCTTTTCCCATGGCTTGCTCAAAAGAAGTGGGTTCTAGTTCCTGTATCACCTTGACCATATATGCATAGTGAATGGCTGTAAATCCATCATATTTTAGCCTATCCACAGGATATCTAACTCTGGTAGACCTGCGCAAAGTAGGTTCACTCCCAGGTGCTCTCAAAACATCCCTGGTCTTCCTTACTCCAGGTGTAACAATAGAAGGAATACCCAACTCATCATCAATGCTCTGTTCTGAGCCACTGGATTCACCATCCACATAAGAGTGACCTGCATTCACATCAAACATGGGCTGATCAACCTTCTCTTTTCCTTTTCGTGATACCTGCATACCACTATCTGCATTGCTTTGAGAAGATTCTTCTGATCTCAATCTGCCTGTCCATGGCGAAGAATGTGAACCACTGCTAGAGGTTACTCCAGGTCCACTAATATTTTGTGACTGCTGCTGTGAATTCTGTGCAACATTACCATTTTGTGCATCTAGATCATCAATCACATTTACTGGTTTATACCAGCTACTCATCTCATCAAAAACAACATCTCTGCTCACTGTAAACTTACGAGTAGAAGGGTTATAGCATCTATACCCTTTTTGCTGCAGAGAGTAACCAATAAAGATGCACTTCTCAGCTTTTGGATCCAACTTGGATCTCAACTCATCTGGCACATGTACATAGGCAATGCAACCAAAAAATTTCAAATGAGAAATATCTGGTTTCCTACCAGTATACCTCTCCTCTGGAGTCATTCCATGTATTGCTGCAGTGGGAGCCCTGTTCATTATGTAGACTGCTGTAGCAACTGCTTCAGCCCAATAAAAATCTGGCAGGTCTTTTTCATTGAGCATGGCACGAGATACCTCTCCAATATGCCTATTTTTCCTTTCTGCAATTCCATTTTGTTGTGGGGTATGACTGCATGAATATTGCTGCTTTATGCCATGCACCTGCAGGAACCTTGCAAACTCATTTGAGAGGTACTCTCCCCCTCCATCTGACCTTAGGCATTTTATCTGCAGGCCTGTTTCTTTTTCAACCATAGCTTTAAGGGTTTTAAAATGCCCAAAAAATTCACTGTTCTTTTTCATAAAATACACCCAAACTTTTCTGCTATAGTCATCAATAAAACTGACAAAATAATGATAGCCTCCAAGAGATGCAGCTTTAGTAGTCCACACATCAGAGTGGATTAATTCCAATAGCTTCTCACTCTCTTGAACATGTGTAGGAAATGGTTTCCTTGCCTGTTTTCCAAACTGACAGGCTTCACATACCTTATGCATTTCTGCAACCTTGAATTTTGGCAATCCTGCAACAATATTTTGGGCCTGCATTGATTTAAGTCGTTGTACATTAACATGACCAATGCGTTTATGCCAAATATCAATATCTGCAACTACACCGGTCCCATGTGCAAACATTGCTGCACTCAATTCAGGCATGTCTGCATCCAATGTAAACATTCTGCCCTTCTTCTTTCCTTTTGCTATCAAGCGACCTTTATTTTTCATATCCTCAACAAAGCATCCATGAGGATTAAATCTGACCTTCAAGCCCTGCTCAACCATTTGACCAACAGAAACCAGATTCTTGGTGATATTCGGAACATGAAATACATCCGACAGGTATTTCTTTTTCCCATCCTGCATAGACAAGGGAAATTTTTCAATCTGCACAATAAGATGTGCAGTATCATCACCAGTCTCCACAAATCCTAGTTTTTCCATTTTCCTTGCATCCTCCATCCATTCTGCATGACCTGTCATGTGGTTTGATGCACCTGAGTCAACATACCATACATCGTTGCTTTCTTCTGCACTTGTCACAGAATTGTTCATGTGCTGCACCATAAACAAGTGCTCATTTCTGTCATCACCCTGTCTACTAGAAGATGCATAATTCCCTTGTTGCAATTTCCCATTCATGATGTCATTCTGCTTTTTATAGCAGTCTTTAGCCATATGACCCACTTTACCACAGTAGTAGCATTCAACATTGCTGTTTGCATTTTGGCCTCTTTGCCATCCACCACGACCTCTTTGGCTCCCCCTGCCTCTAGAGTTACCACGTCCTCCTCCATAGGACTGGTTTTCTTGAGTTTGCTGCATATTCTGATTTCTGCCACGGCCTCCAAATCGGCCTCCTCTACCTCTGCCTCTACCTCTTCCAGCATTTGAGTAGAAGACAGCTTCTTTTGAAGTTCCTCCTGAAGAAGATGCACCACCATTTCTTTGCTCCTCAGAAATTAGAAGAGCAATCAACTCCTCAAAATCAGGAAATCTTTCACGGATGGAAATGGATGTCCGAAACTGTGCATAATCCTTTCCTAGACCATTCAAGGTCACGTAAACTAAATCATCATCTTCCACTGGCGACCCAATGGAAGCAAGTGCATCTGCAATCTTCTTCACCTTCATGTGGTAGTCATTGATGCTCATATTTTCTCTTTGCGCATTATGCAACTCTTGCTTGAGCTGCATTTTCCTGGCTTGCATATTTGTGCTATACATTTTTGACAAAGTATCCCATGCCTCCTTTGGCGTACTTGCATCCTGAATATGCACAATCATAGAGTCTGAAATGCTGATAGACAGCCAGTACATAACTTTCCTGGCTCTCTCATGCCATGTTTTAAATGCCTGCATTTGCTGTTGATTGGGAACATCAGGAAGAACTGGTTCTTCTTCATTTCCTGCAACCAATTCCCAATATCCTTTTCCCATAAGGAAATTCGTTATTCTAAACTTCCATGCTTGGAAGTTGTTCTTG
This sequence comes from Lygodium microphyllum, assembly GCF_053477565.2. NCBI lineage: Eukaryota > Viridiplantae > Streptophyta > Polypodiopsida > Schizaeales > Lygodiaceae > Lygodium > Lygodium microphyllum. The sequence continues at coordinate 132,294,674 of NC_141152.1, read as the reverse complement.
TCAAGCTTTTCAGTGACAATCTGTGAAAGGGAATCAGACGCCATTACAGAATACTGCAAAAAATTCTGTCACTGCAAAAAACACAGCTTCACCCTCACAAGGGCAAATCTGCAAAACTGGCGAAAGTGGTATTTGACCACACAGTCACTTCCTAGTGACGATTTTGCATAAACAGGAACCAAGGATGATTCTGTAACTCCCAATGTCTCTGCACATAAGCATATGATGCAATTTCTACAGTAACTTTTCACCGACCTGTAGAACAGTGGCTGAACAGCATAAAACTGGGCCTTTTTCTGAGTGCGTGCAGAAAACTTCCGCCTCCAAAACAGGCCCCGAAATGGCCTCAAATAAAAAAAACTAGGTCGCCAAGGGCTAAAACCCTTTTCCCGCAGCATATACTGCCCTCTTGCTTCACCGCAAAGGGCGTCTCAACCTGAGACACTGCACTCTTGCAGTTTCCGGCTGTGCTACCTACAGAGATCTGCTCCCAAAACAGAAAATGAAAGCAACACTGCTCCTCTTACCAGAACACCGCGAGCTTGGCTTGCTTTCTTGAGCTCCTTACCACGAACAAGGCTCTGATACCATGTCAAGATTGTGGGAGAGAAGGAAGGAGTCTCACTTATAGCTTTCTTGCTTGCACAATGGGGGAATACACACAAGGGTGGAGGCTGAAAACAATTTTCCTCTTCTTAGTTGTGGAAGCCAAAAGAACTCACATACAAAGAAAATAGGAGAACCCTATATATGGGTCTCAAACCAAACTCAACTAACTAAGGTGGCATACTAACTGAGCCACGAACTAGAGTAGATAAGGATAGCTATCATGTAGCTATTATTCATGGGCGGTGTACCAACCGCGTCTGCAACTGACAAGTCGGTGACATAAATACACAACGGTCACCCTGGCGTATCACGAGTGGAGCTCGATATCTCAACAGGGGGGAGAAGAGGCTTCCAAAAGCTTCTCTCTCTCTCTCTCTCCCTTCTCCCTTTCTCTTCCTCTCTTCTCTCTCTTCTCTCTCTCTCTCTCTCTCTCTCTCTCTCTTCTTCTTCTTCTTCTTCTTCTCTTCTTCTCCTCTCTCTCTCCCTTCTTCTTCTTCTTCTTCTTCTTCTTCTCCTTCTCTCTCTCACTCTCTCTTCTTCTCCTCTCTCTCTCCCTTCTTCTTCTTCTTCTTCTTCTTCTTCTTCTTCTCCTTCTCTCTCTCCTCTTCTTCTCCTCTTCTTCCCCTCTCTCTCTCCCTTCTTCTTCTTCTTCTTCTTCTTCTTCTCTCTCCACAACCAGGGGGTTTCTGATGACGAGGGGGGGCACTTCCTATCCAGCCGAGGGAGGGGGGCATGCTTCCATCGACAAGGGGGGGGGGGGGGGCACTCTATCAACCAAGGAGGAGGGGGGGCTTCCCTTATAATGGGGGAGGAAGGTGGTATGGGGGGGGGGGGGGGGGGGGGTGAGACGGTTGTTATCGGCCGCCACCCCTTCCACCTGGGGGGCTACATGCCCCCCTCTCTATTTACTCACTCTCTCTCTCTCTTCCCCTACCATGTAGACGACAGGTGGAGAGAGAGGGAGAGTAAAAAAAATTGTCTTAAATTTAAAATTTTTTTAAGGGGGGTTCTTATGGGGGAAGGCATGGGGGGAATATTACATCCTCTCCCCCTTAGAGGAATCGAGATATCCTCATCTCAAGAAGACCTGGGGGTATTGTTGGTTGAGAGTATTTTCGTCCGTCCAGGTGGCATCCTCTTCTGGATAATATTTCCACTGGATGAGGTATTCTCTCAAGGTCGTTGATCTCAAATGCCTCTCCCTAACATTTAGGATTCTATCAGGCCGTAGCTCAAGGACTTCTTGGCTAGGCGTTACAATTTGTTGATCATCAAGTACATGATTCGGATTAGGTAGATACTTTTTCAATAGGCTAACGTGGAATACATTATGAATCTTTTGAGTTACGGGCAGGTATAGCCTGTAAGCATTAGGCCCTAGGAACTTGGTGATCTTATAGGGTCCACAATACCTTGGACTTAGCTTCTTGTACTCTCCCAAGTGTTGAGATATCGAGCTCCACTCGTGATACGCCAGGGTAACCGTTGTGTATTTATGTCACCGACTTGTCAGTTGCAGACGCGGTTGGTACACCGCCCATGAATAATAGCTACATGATAGCTATCCTTATCTACTCTAGTTCGTGGCTCAGTTAGTATGGCACCTTAGTTAGTTGAGTTTGGTTTGAGACCCATATATAGGGTTCTTCTATTTCTTTGTACTTGAGTTCTTTTGGCTTACACAACTAAGAAGAGAAAAACTGTTTTCAGCCTCCACCCTTGTGTGTCTTCCCCCATTGTGCAAGCAAGAAAGCTTCAAGCGAGACTCCTTCCTTCTCTCCCACAATCTTGACATGGTATCAGAGCCTTGTTCGTGGTAAGGAGCTCAAGAAAGCAAGCCAAGCTCGCGGTGTTCTGGTAAGAGGAGCAGTGTTGCTTTCATTTTCTGTTTTGGGAGCAGATCTCTGCAGGTAGCACAGTCGGAAAGTGCAGGAGTGCATTGTCTCAGGTTGAGACGCCCTTCGCGGTGAAGCAAGAGGGCAGTATATGCTGCAGGTAAGGGCTTTAGCCCTTGGCGACCTTGTTTTTTTTATTTGAGGCCATTTCAGGGCCTGTTTTGGAGGCGGAAGTTTTCTGCACGCACTCAGAAAAAGGCCCAGTTTTATGCTGTGCAGCCACTGTTCTACAGGTCGGTGAAAAGTTACTGTAGAAATTGCATCGTATGCTTGTGCGCAGAGACGATGGGAGTTACAAAATAATCCCTGTTGCCTGTTGATGCAAAATCGTCACTAGGAAGTGACTGTGTGGTCAAATACCACTTTCGCCAGTTTTGCAGATTTTCCCTTGTGAGGGTGAAGCTGTGTTTTTTGCAGTGACAGAATTTTTTGCAGTGTTCTGTAATGGCATCTGATTCTTTTTCACAGATTGTCACTGAAAAGCTTGACAAGAACAACTTCCAAGCATGGAAGTTTAGAATGACGAATTTCCTTATGGGAAAAGGATATTGGGAATTTGTTGCAGGAAATGAAGAAGAACCAGTTCTTCCTGATGTTCCCAATCAACAGCAAATGCAAGCATTTAAAACATGGCATGAGAGAGCCAGGAAAGTTATGTACTGGCTGTCTATCAGCATTTCAGACTCTATGATTGTGCATATTCAGGATGCAAGTACGCCAAAGGAGGCATGGGATACTTTGTCAAAAATGTATAGCATAAATACGCAAGCCAGGAAAATGCAGCTCAAGCAAGAGTTGCATAATGTGCAAAGAGAAAATATGAGCATCAATGACTACCACATGAAAGTGAAGAAGATTGCAGATGCACTTGCTTCCATCGGGTCGCCAGTGGAAGATGATGATTTAGTTTCTGTGGCCTTGAATGGTCTAGGAAAGGATTATGCACAGTTTCGGACATCCATTTCAGTTCGTGAAAGATTTCCTGATTTTGAGGAGCTGATTGCTCTTCTAATTTCTGAGGAGCAAAGAAATGGTGGTGCATCTTCTTCAGGAGGAACTTCAAAAGAAGCTGTCTTCTACTCAAATGCTGGAAGAGGTAGAGGCAGAGGTAGAGGAGGCCGATTTGGAGGCCGTGGCAGAAATCAGAATATGCAGCAAACTCAAGAAAACCAGTCCTATGGAGGAGGACGTGGTAACTCTAGAGGCAGGGGGAGCCAAAGAGGTCGTGGTGGATGGCAAAGAGGTCAAAATGCAAACAGTAATGTTGAATGCTACTATTGTGGTAAAATGGGTCATATGGCTAAAGACTGCTATAAAAACCAGAATGACATCATGAATGGAAAACTGCAACAAGGAAATTATGCATCCTCTAGTAGACAGGGTGATGACATAAATGAGCATCTGTTTATGGTGCAGCACATGAACAATTCTGTGACAAGTGCAGAAGAAAGCAACGATGTATGGTATGTTGACTCAGGTGCATCAAACCATATGACAGGTCATGCAGAATGGATGGAGGATGCAAGGAAAATGGAAAAACCAGGATTTGTGGAGACTGGTGATGATACTGCACATCCTATTGTGCAGATTGGAAAATTTCATTTGTCTATGCAGGATGGGAAAAAGAAATACCTGTCCGATGTATTTCACGTCCCGAATATCACCAAGAATCTGGTTTCTGTCGGTCAAATGGTTGAGCAAGGCTTGCAGGTCAGATTTAATCCTCATGGATGCTTTGTTGAGGATATGAAAAATAAAGGTCGCTTGATAGCAAAAGGAAAGAAGAAGGGTAGAATGTTTACGTTGGATGCAGACATGTCTGAATTGAGTGCAGCAATGTTTGCACATGGGACCGGTGTAGTTGCAGATATTGATATCTGGAATAAACGCATTGGTCATGTTAATGTACAGCGACTTAAATCAATGCAGGCCCAAAATATTGTTGCAGGATTGCCAAAATTCAAGGTTGCAGAAATGCATAAGGTATGTGAAGCCTGTCAGTTTGGAAAACAGGCAAGGAAACCATTTCCTAGACATGTTCAAGAGAGTGAGAAGCCATTGGAATTAATCCACTCTGATGTGTGGACTACTAAAGCTGCATCTCTTGGAGGCTGTCATTATTTTGTCACTTTTATTGATGACTATAGCAGAAAAGTTTGGGTGTATTTTATGAAAAAGAGAAGTGAAGTTTTTGGGCATTTCAAAACCCTTAAAGCTATGGCTGAAAAAGAAACAGGTCTACAAATAAAATGCCTAAGGTCAGATGGAGGGGGAGAGTACCTCTCAAATGAGTTTGCAAAGTTCTTACAGGAGTATGGCATAAAGCAGCAATATTCATGCAGTTATACCCCACAACAAAATGGAATTGCAGAAAGGAAAAACAGGCATATTGGAGAGTTATCTCGTGCCATGCTCAATGAAAAAGACTTGCCAGATTTTTATTGGGCTGAAGCAGTTGCTACAGCAGTCTATATAATGAACAGGACTCCCACTGCAGCAATACATGGGATGACTCCAGAGGAGAGGTATACTGGTAGGAAACCAGATATTTCTCATTTGAAAATTTTTGGTTGCATTGCCTATGTACATGTGCCAGATGAGTTGAGATCCAAGTTGGATCCAAAACCTGAGAAGTGCATCTTTATTGGTTACTCTCTGCAGCAAAAAGGGTATAGATGCTATAACCCTTCTACTCGTAAGTTTACAGTGAGCAGAGATGTTGTTTTTTATGAGATGAGTAGCTGGTATAAACCAGTAAATGTGATTGATGATGTAGATGCACAAAATGGTAATGCTGCACAGAATTCACAGCAGCAGTCACAAAATATTAGTGGACCTGAAGCGTCCTCTAGCAGTGGTTCACATTCTTCGCCGTGGACAGGCAGATTGAGATCAGGAGAATCTTCTCAAAGTAATGCAGATAGTGGTATGCAGGTATCACGAAAAGGAAAAGAGAAGGTTGATCAGCCCATGTTTGATGTGAATGTAGGTCACTCTTATGTGGATGGTGAATCCAGTGCCTCAGAACAGAGCATTGATGATGAGTTGGGTATTCCTTCTATTGTTACACCTGGAGTAAGGAAGACTAGGGATGTTTTGAGAGCACCTGGGAGTGAACCTACTTTGCGCAAGTCTACGAGAGCTAGGTATCCTGTGGATAGGCTGAAATATGATGGATTTACAGCCATTCACTATGCATATATGGTTAAAGTGATACAGGAACCAGAACCCACTTCTTTTGAGGAAGCCATGGGAAAAGAAAAATGGGAGAAAGCCATGGATGATGAAATGGATGCCTTGGAAGCAAATGCTACATGGGAATTGGTACCTTTGCCTAAAGGTAAAAATGCAATTGGCTGTAAGTGGGTTTATAAGGTGAAGCACAATGCAGATGGTTCTGTGAATAGATACAAGGCAAGATTAGTAGTCAAGGGGTATGCACAAACATATGGCATTGACTATGAAGAAACATTCAGTCCGGTTGCAAGGATGGCAACCGTAAGAGCAGTCATTGCTATGGCTGCATCAAAGGGATGGTCTTTACATCAGATGGATGTAAAGAATGCCTTCTTGCATGGTGATTTGCAAGAAGAGGTCTATATGGAGCAGCCACCAGGTTATGTGCATGCTGTTCATCCTGAGTTTGTTTGCAGGTTGAAGAAAGCCTTGTATGGCTTGAAGCAAGCACCTAGAGCATGGTCTGACAAGATAGGACAGTATCTTGTCACTATTGGCTTTCAGATTTCCAAGGCAGATTTCTCACTTTATGTGAGAAAAACAGAGAAAGGTATTATGCTACTTGTCATTTATGTTGATGATTTGATTATGACAGGTAATAGTGATGAAGATATCCTTCATGTGAAAATGCTATTGAAGCAGAAGTTTGAGATGAAGGATTTGGGAGAGCTGCGTTATTTCTTAGGCATTGAGGTGATTAGATCACCAAGTGGGATACAGCTCTTGCAGAGGCAGTATGGATTGGACATGCTGTCCAAATATGGGATGACAGGCTGTAAGCCTATTTCAGTTCCTTTGGAGCAAAATGTGAAGCTGAGCACAAATGCAGGTGAGCTTCTAGAAGACCCTACTATGTACAGACGCATAGTAGGAAGTTTGATTTATATAACTATTACCAGGCCAGATTTGAGCTATGCTGTTGGATTGGTAAGTCAGTTTATGCAGGCTCCAAGGAAACCACATTTGGATGCGGCTAGACGCATACTCAGGTATGTGAAGTCCACATTGCAGTATGGACTATTTTATGAGACTGGGGTTCAGATACAGTTGCATGGATATACTGATGCTGATTGGGCTGGTAGTATTTCTGATAGACGATCTACTAGTGGATATGTGTTCTCTTTTGGGAGTACTGTAGTCGCTTGGAGCAGCAAGAAACAGCCTACAGTTGCCTTGTCGAGCACAGAGGCTGAGTACAGGGGTGCAGCAATGGCTGCATGTGAGGTAGCTTGGTTGCATAAGCTCCTTTATGATATGCATCAGTCTACAGATGGATCAGTTGTCATTTATTGTGACAACATGAGTAGTATACACTTGGCAAATAACCCAGTCTATCATGCTAGAACAAAGCACATTGAGGTGCATTATCACTATGTGCGAGAGAGGGTTTTACTAGGTCTTATTGATCTAGTTTATGTCAGCACAGAGGATCAGGTAGCTGACATATTCACGAAGGCATTGGGCGCAGAGAAGCTGCGCAAGTTCAGAGACCTGCTTGGTGTGCAGGAATTGGGATTGAGCTCGAGGGGGAGTGTTGAGATATCGAGCTCCACTCGTGATACGCTAGGGTGACCGTTGTGTATTTATGTCACCGACTTGTCAGTTGCAGACGCGGTTGGTACACCGCCCATGAATAATAGCTACATGATAGCTATCCTTATCTACTCTAGTTCGTGGCTCAATTAGTATGCCACCTTAGTTAGTTGAGTTTGGTTTGAGACCCATATATAGGGTTCTTCTATTTCTTTGTACTTGAGTTCTTTTGGCTTACACAACTAAGAAGAGAAAAATTGTTTTCAGCCTCCACCCTTGTGTGTCTTCCCCCATTGTGCAAGCAAGAAAGCTTCAAGCGAGACTCCTTCCTTCTCTCCCACAATCTTGACACCAAGGATAGTGAACTCTTTTTAGGGCATACACGGATGATGACCATATCACCTTCAATGAAGGATCTGTCTTGCCATTTCAAGTCAGCGTAAGCCTTCTGTCTATCCTTGGCAGCTTGAATGTCTTGTCTTATTGATTTCATTTGATCATCCATGTCTTCCAGCATCTGCCTTAAAACTTCTACCCTCAAAGTTGGATCTAAGAAGTTCAAAGGGATACCACAATCATGCCCATACAATGCTTAGAAAGGGGTCATCTGAATACTCTGTTGGTAAGAAGCATTGTAGGCAAACTCAACCAGTGGTAAGTATCGAATCCACTTTTTGGGTTCGCGATAGCAGTATGCCCTAAGCATATCTTCAATGACTTGGTTGACTCGTTCTATTTGACCATCAGTTTGGGGATGGTAAGGTGTACTGAAATAGAGTTGAGTTCTAATAGCCTCAAAGATAGCACTCCAGAAGTGTGATGTGAGAAGGGAGTCACGATCACTAATGATTCTTCTAGGTAACTCATGAAGCTTGAATATTTTCTTGATGAATAATCTTGTGATGTCTAAAGCTTTTTAGTTCGTCTTGATAGGGATGAGATGTGCGACCTTGATGAGCATATCTACTACAACCATAATAGAGTTATATCCTCCCTGAACTTGGGGTAGGCCAACAATGAATTCCATACTAATGAATTCCCATTCCACCCTTTCAACCCAAGAAAACTTCATATTTCTTTGACAGAAGTTGGTGTTGGCCATTCTAGAACGTCTCTGACCTTAGCTAGATCTACTGAAATTCCTTCTGCTGATACAATGAATCCTAGATATTCAATTTGTTGCTTGAAAAATGCGCACTTCTTCTTCTTGGCATAAAGCTTGTGTGCTCTCATTGTTTCAAGAACAATGCCAAGCTGGGGCGCATGATCATTTTCCTGTTTTGAGTAAACTAGGGTATCATAAAAAAAGATGAGTACAAAGTCATCAAGATAGGGCCTGAAGATGTCCTGCATTAACTTGTTGAAGGTAGCAAGAGCATTCGTCAGCCCGAATGACATCACTAGGAATTTGAGGTGTCCATACCTTGTACTGAATGCAGTTTTCAGGATATCTTCTTCCTTGATCCTTATCTGATAATATCCAGATCTGAGATCTATCTTTGAGAAGATCTTCGCCCCTTGAAGACGGTCAAGTAGTTCATCTATTCTTGGAATGGGGTATTTATTTTTTATGGTTGCTTGATTCAACCCTCTGTAGTCAATGCATAGGCAAAGCGTTCCATCTTTCTTCTTTTGGAACAACACTGGAGCTCCCCATGGTGAACTTCTAGGATGGATGTAGCCTTGATCTAATAGTTGCTTGAGTTGCTCTTTCACTTTGATAGCTTTCGGTATGGACATCTTATATGGCCTCTTTACGACTGGTGCAACTCCTGGCACAAGTTTGATTTCGTGGTTGACTTCTCTTTGAGGAGGAAGTTCTATCAGATCTTTAGGAAATACGTCTGTGTATTCCTTTAACCATGAAGATTCTTCTCCAGTTTACTGATTCTGATCTAGCTTATTCAGTTTAATCAGGTAGATAGGTAGACCCTTTTGAACACCTTTTATTATCTGTGTTGCTTTTGCCAACTGTATTTTTGGCTTACCGGCCTCACCTTGAGTCGTGACTAGTTCCCCTTTAGAATTTCGGAAGGAGATTTGGCCCTTCCCACATTGGATGTGGGAATCATTAGGTATTAGCCAATCCATTCCAAGTAAACATTCGTAGACACCTAGGTTCATTACCTTGAATCTCACAGAAGTTGGCTTCCCACCCAGTAGGAATTTCACCTTAGCAGTTTTCCTAGTACAAGTGACTTCACGACCATTTGCTAATTCCGCAAGTAAAGTGGGTGCATCTGTTGTGGCTATCTCTAATCTTTTTGCATAGATTGGTGAGATGAAGGAGTGTGTACTGCCACAGTCAATCAGGGTTTTGAAGCTTTTACCTTGATATTCTGACGAAGTTTAAATCACCGTGGCGATTCAAACCCTTCTTGTGAAGAGTGGCGTGAACCTTTGCCCTCTCCATGTCAGCATCCATGGATGGATCTTCTTCATTGTCCAGCTCCTTGTTGGAAACACTGGAGGTTCTCCTTCTGGCCATAACAGTGGTTCCTTGGCCATGAGCGGCTCTATTTTGACCTTGGAATTGCCCCTGCCGATGTCCTTTGCTAAGCTTGGGACACTTCCTCTTAAAGTGTTCGGGCTCATTGCAATGGAAGCAACGTGGATTGCGATCATTGCTTTGTTATAACGTGTCCGCTTGACCACTTGTGGGACATGTCTTAGTAGCCCATCAGGAGGGGAGTCTAGAAAGTGCCACACCTGGCACTTGCAAGGAATGTCACAGGGTTTGCGATCTAGGTCTTCCCAAGTCTGCCCCGAAGTGGAAGTATCCGGCCATTTCCACTTAGGACCGACCTGAAGTTAGGGTCTCTTTCCTATCAGCCAAGTCTCTAGGAAGTAGCTAGCGTCGAGCTCTAGATGACCCGCTTTGAGTAAGAACAACAGAGTCGAAGCAGATTTATGATGTACTTGGTTCATAGAGAATGGGAAACGAGAGGGATGCACCGCTCAACCTCTCTGCCCGTAGGGCATAGTCCCATTCTGGTCCTGTAAAACGGCATGAATTGGTTTCTAACTTAACAGTACCCAAAGTCATCCGATGGTAACCCTTGTGAGAAGCCTCCCAGTTCTCTGGGACCACCTAGCCATAGGCGACCTGTCGAGGGATTCCGTCCACCCGGTTTCCTTGATAGTTTTAGTTGCCTAATTAGGTCCTACCACATTTATGTGTGACATTTAAAATCAGCTTCATTAATTAAGCCTTTTAGGGCACAGAGTTTGTTCACATAATTTACAACATATACATAAAAACAAAACAAGCAGTCCTCTTATCAAACAATTTCCTTAACTTATCTTTAAGTTAATCTTTGTCTCCTGCCCATACTGGAGAATTATGTATCCCTTCAGTCCAACAGAAGTACCCGGTCCAAATCTCATGGCACCAAAATTTCCATCCTTTATCTAGAATAGGATCTTCCAACATCCTAGACATTGGGCTCACGGGGATCTCCAACTCCATTTTGGACAGGCAAGGGGTGTCTTGAGCTCCACCTGACCCACAAGTGGTCTAGGAGTGAGATGCCATTTTCGTGGTTGGCCTTTTCACCACTCGACCATCGGCCTGTGAATCGAGCAGTGCCCTCTTGGGATAATCCATGATGTGATCTTGGAGATGATCCACGTGTGCAAAATATCCTTCCTTAATTAATCCAATTAAAATTCAAGCACAATCAAAGCAATCAAACCTAATATCATATTCTAGAAAAACATTCCTTTATTGCCATGGCAACTTGTCATTGCAGACCCTTGCCATGCATTTGCCATCAACACAAGCCTTGGAATATTTATCCAAATCACAATGCATCAATCCCTTGATTGAAAGAAAAACATTTAGGGTGTTGTTCAATCAACCAACAAAACTAATTGTATTTTTTCCAAACAATACAATAATAGACGCGACAATAATTCCATTGCATATTCACTCCCCCTTGGGGCCAAAGAGTAGAATTTACTTAATATTCCCTCCTTTAGCCTAAGGCATATGCTAAAGGTTCCAATACTATACATGACGTAAGTCCTATCATTCCAATGCAAATTAATCAATCTAGCAAGAACATTTATGTCTCCTCTCTAAGTGACAATTATCTTTTAGCATTTTCCTACTATGCAACATTTTTTTCTTGGCTTTATCTTCCTTTCTCGTAAGGCAAGGAGTCACATGTCATCGATGTAAAGTTTACATAATCTCTCCCACGTATGTACCGCATATATGGATTTGCAAACTTTAAAAAATATTATCCTTGGTAAAGATTAATCAAAGTCTCATTGATGCTCAATACTTTAGTGTCCTATATGTTGCTTATGCTATGCATGGATTCATCACATAGCAACTAGGTGCAATTTAACTCCTTTTGATACAAGCACTTCACAAACTTTATCTTTGAATATTTAAGATGTGATTTATCCTTTTCAATGACCTATTCTAGCACCACAAGGTACGGAGCCTAATGTATCTCTTGTGAGTATTAAAATAAGCATCTATCAATTTGAAAATACATTACTTACGACTGGTAATGCAATTGGATTGACAGTGAGGCCTTCGCCCGAAGCTCTGCTGGTTGTAGGATTGTCATCTGCACGCGACATTCTTTACCTGGAGGCCATCTTTCGCAAGTAGACTCAAGAGATTAAGAAGGTGGAATAGATTCGAGATGGGAGAGCGTAAGAGAAGATGGTTAAATCGAGGATCGAGATAGAGGGAAATTGTGCAGCCTCTCGGGGTAACTCTTCTCTCTCTCTTTCTCTCTCTCTCTCTCTCTCTCAAGCTCTCTCTCACAATCTCTTGGAGGGGTATACTCTCTCTCTCCCTCTCTCTTGCAACCTTTTGGGGTCTCCTTATGCTCCCTTGTGCCTCAGTCTGAGAACAAGAGTGGAGGGACTCTTAGAAGACTCAGTGATTTGATGCTCAGATAATAAATCTGATGATTGCATTGGCTCCAAAAGGGGGGTAAAACTCCAAGACACTTGATTAGAAAGCTCTTAGATCACTCCTTCTTTTCTCTATTCGAAATGATGTCTACTGCCTATAGATTGCAATCGTGGCACGCGCGATTTCGCAAATCACTTTTCTTTATTTTTCTTTTTACAAATTCTCCAAAACTAACTAAAACATCACTTGTCTTTTCTTTTAAATGACATCCAGCTTTAAAAATCTCCATATCTTTTTCTAAGGATAATATCTCAAATATCTAAAATATACTAGTTTTGCCCAAAATCTAATATTTTTGGACTATACACATTAATACTAGTGATTATTATAGCTCATAAGTCTTATTCACATTGTAACTTGCGTGAAGGGTGGCTACAATCCTTGTCAATTCGAGAAAAATATCGGATTTACGACTCTCGATTTTTCTAAATAAAATATTTTTAATTAAATAAAAGTCCTTAATTATTAATGTTAATTATTTTTTACCTTAATTAGTCTTTAGTTAGTAACCTTACTAACTTATTAATTGACTAACTAACTTTCAAACTAACCAACTAACTTTTATTGTGTGGAGATATTACATTTGTGTTGGAACAAAGTTGTTGATAGCATTGCCCCTAGCTTTCTTTCTTTGGCCCTGATTCTGACCCTGTGCTCTCTTGGTCTGAGCCTTAAACATACCCTTATTCTAATCTTTGTAAGGCCAAATCCTGTTGTACCTTGGTTTGGTCTACACCTCCTGTATTATTGGAGCAACTGGAATGAGTGCATCTTGTAGGTCCATTGGGTGCTTTGATTCCAATCGAGTGTTTATGGGTGGATTCAACCCAACACAGAATTTTGACACCTATTGTGTCATATCCATTGGAGGTGCATACTTCAGGAGTGAAACGAACTTCGAATAATATGCTTCAAGGGATAATCCTAGCTTCTTCAAGTCATAGAATTCATTCATCTTTTGTGTGCGATAGGCAGGTGGCAGATACCTCCCTCGCATAGCTTCCTTAAGCTTATCCCAAGTGGCTGTCCCCTCCGAGATCGCTTGGTCTTTGCACCAGTGTTTCCACCAAAGTCTCGCTTCACCTATTAGCTTAAGTTTGGCGAGCACGGATTGGTTAGTAGGCGCAGTTACTACTGCCTCAAAGTAGTCCTCCATGGACTCAATCCAGATCTCGGCGTCGGCTTAAACAATCCTTCCCTTGCCATCAAACTCGGGTGGCTTAATTTGTTTGAGAAGGAATTTCTTCTCTTGAACCACAATTGGACTTAGTGTAGGAGTAAAATTTGGAACCTGCGCTTGGTTTTATGTCTGAACAATAAGATTCTTTATGTTAACATCTTATCATATGCTCCCATATTACGTTAATATGTCTAGCACAGCTTTTAGCCAAGTGATCTAATCACTTAACACCTTAGCTAACATTTATGATCAAGATAAAAGTCTTATTTATTCATGAAGGCATAACCCCTTGAGTACATTTATTTTGGATAGGTAGGACAAGCTGATTGATATATCACTTTGGGGAAAATAGGATTGTGTTACAATCAGCTACAGGGACAGAATAATAATATGGAGTGGGGTCATGGATTTTCAGGAAACGGTAAGTCATAGGAAGATTGGGGTATCCCTTCCTTTGATACATGTTCTTCTCATAGCACCCTAACACTTTGATTCTATCAGCAGAGATTACCCAGGTCACTTCTTCATAGACATACTTGTTCTGCTTAACTTGCCGATTGCTAACATGCAAAGTTGCGTTTACGCAAGCTTCGACAAAGTTGAATAGCTTCATGATCTTTAAATCCTCCATCCACTTGATTCTCTTCAAGTTGGTTTGAAGATACACGAGTCGGTGGGCTGCTATGTAGTATATTCCTAAATCTCCCGTCCATCTTCGCTCTGCATACAAGGGCAAAGGATTATAGATGCAGTCCAGAATATCCATCATGACAAGCCTCTAGTGATAATTCGAAGCATGCATTGCAGTCATGAACATGACCTGAACACTAAGAACTTGCTCCATGCTTTGTGACTCTGCAACCCAGCATCCATAAGTGAGTAAAGAAATGTTTTCAACAGAAAACATTGCTCTATTCGACTCACCTTCCCCTGTTTATCCCCTTATTCCCTTTATTTTCCTCCATTAGTTTCCCTTGTAATCTTTAGATCTCGTTGTTTCGCTCTGGTACCAATTGTAACGTGTCCGCTCATCCACTTGGGGGACACGTCTTAGTAGCCCATCGGGAAGAGAGTCTAGAAAGCGCCGCTTGGCACTCGCAAGGAATGTCACAGGGTTTGCGATCTAGGTCTTCTCGAGTCTGCCCCGAGCGGAAGTATCCGACCGCGTTCCCACTTAGGACCGACTCAGGGTTTCTTTCCTATCAGCAAAGTCTCTAAGAAGTAGCTAGCGTCGAGCTCCAGATGAATCATTTTGTGTAGGAACAACAAAATCGAAGCAGATTTATGCTGCACTTGGTTCATGGAGAATGGGAAATGAGAGGGATGCAAAGCTCAACCTCTCTGCCCATAAGGCATAGTCCCATTCTGTTCTCGTAAAACAACATAAATCGGGATTCTAACTCTACTGACACTAGGTCTTCACAATTTCATTATCACGTCTTTTGAGAAAAGTTCCTAGCTAATCGGGACCACCCTTCCATAGGATGGACTCAAGTCTCGTCCACTGCACTTTCCTCAGTTTGCTTAGTTATCTAATTACCTACCACATTATGTTTGACATACAAAAGCAGCTTCCTTAATTAATCAATTTAATCACAGGTTTCTTCACATAACTTAGGCACTAACACAAAAACAATGTCAAGCAAGTTTATTTTTCAAATATCTGATCTTTATTTATCATAGTCTCGAAATACATCAAGTATCATGCCCGAAAGCTATCCCAGCAATCAACAAGATTGCTGCTCCAAGTTTCCACCCGTAGTCTAGTACACGGGCCTCGAGATCCCATCTCGAGTCACGTCGGCCTCTTGTGCGGGATTCGGAGGCAAGGAATTTACAGCCAAAGCCTCCCCTGGCACCAATGCATCCTCCCGCTCCAAGCAGCACCCACAAAGAGACCTCTCGCGGGGCAGGTTGGGTCCACATACATGGCGCGGCTAACAAACCCCCTTGGATAGGGTCAGTTAGATAGTCGGAGGTAACTCAGGTAACTCAAACCTGCCTCTCCCTCCAGGCTTTTAACTTGAAGCAATAAGTGTTTTGCCTTGAGTTAGTTCCTTGAGCAAAGAAGTTCAAACAATGTACCTAAGTGTACAATCACGATCATCTCAGAGGTCGTTTGTACGACCCACTGCTAAGGTGTGATTCCTTCCTCCTGAATGCTCCCAGCATTCGATCCTGGATCATTCGTGACTTGACATGATCCCAGGAGCTTGGCAAGCTGGGTTGCTTGTTTCCCCTTTTTCTTTAGGTTAGGGTTTGTACCCTACCGATCCTAATTATCCTTACCTTAGGTCTCCTTGCAAGATAGACCATAGACAACCCCATTGTCCTTGGTTGGTCAACTTGCTGGTTATCTCCTAGATCCCTTGAAGTACCTATGTACCTTTATCTTTGAGCTTAATTGATCAAGATGGTCTATCCTCTTGACCATGGTTGGTCAAGATGGTTTTGTTTAGAACAGTCCTACTTCACCTAAGTACAATCTTCTTAATCCCTCTTAATAATACTCATAGACACTTAAGCTTTTACCTATCCCTCTTGAAGTCACCAAGGGCTTTGACATGGGACTCATGGATCGCAGTCCCATTTGGTAAATTACAAACAACGTTGAATTTTCCCAACAACTTTAATGCACGCAATGTAATGCCATGCCTTCTTTCAATGCTTACAATTTTTATATAATCCACATGATGTTCTATGCCACACATACGAATGTATTTTCTAAGCATGCAACCTTAACATTATCCTCTATGTAATTATTTACATGACCCATAACCTTCTTGAATGATCTGACCTTTATAACTTAATGTAATTATTGTATGAGCCTAGTTGCACTTTAATCTTTTTTGCAGATTATTACATGTACCTTAGAATCCTTCTTGCGATACGAAGATACACTTTTGTTTCTTTCAATATCCTCTAAAATGCATTTTAAGCAAGAACTTGTGCAAGGAACAATGCACTTTATGTAGGAATTCTTGCAAGACATTTTTGGTAAATTATGACGCAATTATCTAATCAATTTCACATATTGTGATGCCATCTTACAACGGAAATTATCTTGCTCGTTACATACATCACAACTAAGTTCATACCTAGGAAATGATCAGACACGTAATTTAATGCGATACATGTGAATATGATTTTTCACCGTGATAAATATAACCTATGATTTAATAATAAAGCAACTTGGGTTTGGAGTGATGCCGTGATTCTAGTGGTATTGATGCCTAATGAACCGTTCGCGGTTGCGGTGCCACCTTGTTTCGAACCTCCATCCATGCTTGCAGGGTTTTCGGCCATCTTTATGGAACTACGCTTTGGGGCCATACTCGAAGACGCATGTACGAGTGATAGAGTTCTCGTACTCTCCTATGCAAGATCCGCCGCCTCTCCTTGAGTGGAGGAAGAGATTGAAGGGGGAGGGGCGTATTTCCGGAAATGACAAGAGGGGTGTGTGACCTCTATTTGAGGAGGGGGGAGAAGAAGCTGCCAGAAGCTTCTCTCTCTCTCTCTCTCTCTCTCTCTCTCTCTCTCTCTCTCTCTCTCTCTCTCTCCCTTTCTCTCCGTCTCTTCTCTCTCTTCTCTCTCTCTATCTCTCTCTTCTTCTTCTTCTTCTCTTCTTCTCCTCTCTCTCTGCCTTCTTCTTCTTCTTCTTCTTCTTCTTCTTCTTCTTCTTTTCTTCTCTTCTTCTCCTTCTCTCTCTCACTCTCTCTTCTTCTCCTCTCTCTCTCTCCCTTCTTCTTCTTCTTCTTCTCCTTCTCTCTCTCCCTATGCTTCTTCTCTTCTTCCCCTCTCTCTCTCCCTTCTTCTTCTTCTTCTTCTCTTCTTCTCCTTGTCTCTCTCCCTCTTCTTCTTCTCTTCTTCCCCTCTCTCTCTCCCTTCTTCTTCTTCTTCTCTTCTTCTCCTTCTCTCTCTCTCCCTCTTCTTCTTCTCTTATTCCCCTCTCTCTCTCCCTTCTTCTTCTTCTTCTTCTTTTTCTTCTTCTTCTTCTTCTTCTTTTTCTTCTTCTTCTTCTTCTTCTTTTTCTTCTTTTTCTTCTTCTTCTTCTTCTTCTCTCTCTCCACGGACAGAGGGTGGAGGGATTTCTAATGACGGGGAGGGGGCGCTTCCTGTCCAACCGAAGGAGGGGGCTGTGCTGCCGTCGACGAGGGAGGGGGGGCGCTCTGTCAACCAGGGAGGAGGGGGGGAGACGGCCATTATCGGCCGCCACCCCTCCCACCTGGGGGGGCTGCATGCCCCCCTCTCTATTTACTCACACACACTCTCTCTCTCCCTACCATGCAGACGGCAGGGGGAGAGTAAGAAAATTTGTCTTAAATTTAAAAAATTTTAAGGGGGGATTCTTATGGGGGAAGGCACAGGGGGAGCACGGGGGGGGAAATATTACACACTACTTGCCACGATGATGTGGCATAATATTATTCACTAGCATGTTAGGTGACTAATATGAGGATATACCAATGATTGTATAGTTGGACTACGCCCACATAGTCCATCCTTGATTATTGCACATTCATTGTGCCACTTCTTTTTTCCTAGCAAGTTCACACTTCATGACCATATGTACATACATTGTGGTAATTTTATATTAGTATTTAATCATCTTGTAGGCCTAGTTATTTTCTATGAAGAAGAAGAAAGAAGAAGAAGAAGAAGAAGATTTTAGTCCTATCTCTCCATGTTCTCAAGTCATATGTGCGTGCTCTTGGGTGCTTCACCTCTCTCCTATTTTTTCTATTTTCATGGTATCAGAGCCATCCCACAGCTACATGAAGCTTAAATGAAGGCTAAGATGAAGGCATTGAAGGAGAAAAGTAAGCAAGCAAGCAACAAGTAAGAAGCTCTTTCGCCTTGCTTGATTTGCTTTAGGTTATAACCAAAATGACCTCAAAGGCCACCTTTCTAAAAATTGCTTAAAAAGAAGACTAAAATTAGGAATATAAAAAAATAACAATGTAACTATACATCCAATAGTAGAAACTATGATGATAGAAGTGAATAGTTGCTTGTTATGCAGCACTTTATGAATACTATGATTGCTGATAATTCATCAAAGAATTATATATAGTATGTAGATCTAGGTGCCTTTAACCACATGAATTCTCATGGAGAGTGGTTTAGAGAGATGCGTAGTCTAAAGTCTCTGGGCTATGTGGAGACATGGGAGGGTACAATTCATCCCATCACTCATATTGAAAATGTTCCTTTGAGTATGCATGTTGGCAAAACTGAGTACTTGGCTAACATGGTGCATGTATTAAATATTACTAAATACTTGATTTTTATTGGTCAAATGATAAAATAGGAATTGTAGGTTTGGTTCATGTTTCGATGATTGTTATATAAAATATCTAAGAAATGATTGCAAAAGAAAAATATGCTAGCAAATTGTTTACTTTCCATATAAGTCTACCTAAAATATATGCTTCCGTGTTTGCACAAGGTTTAGGTGTTGTGTGACTGATATTGAAATTTGGCATAAGAGAATTGGTCACATGAATGTAAAACGACTGAAAGACATGTGATCAAAATAGACAATGGATGGCTTTCCCAAGTTTAGGGTTGATGCGATGCATAAAGTATGTGAAGCATGTCAATTTGGAAAGTAAGCAAGGCATGTATTTCCACATGAAAAGGATGTATGCAAGAAGCCACTTGAATTGATACATTTTAATGTGTGGTGTCCTACAAAGACTACAACTTTGAGTGGCTATAAGTATTATGTTTTCTTCATTGATGATCATACTCACAAAGTATGGGTTTACTTTATACCTGAGAAAAGTGAGGTGATCACTCACTTTAAAAGCTTTAAGAAAGGAGATAGGGTTGCACATTAAATGCCTAAGGTCATACAAAGGGGGAAAATATCTTTTTTGATTTTTTGCTGAAAAATAGTATATAGAGGTAGCGTATATGTAGATATACTCTACAAAAAAATGGAGTTGCTAAGAAAAAAAAAAAGGCATATTGCAGAGGTAGCTCATACACTCATGTCAGAAAGAAACTTGTCTCATTACTATTGGGCTAAAGAAATTACCATATATATATATATATATATATATATAATGAACATGACACCCATTGTTGTTGTAGATGGTATCATACCCGAAGAGAAGTTTACGAGTAGAAAGCCAAGTCTATCCCATCTAAAAGTATTTGGATGTATTGCTTATGTGCATATTCCTAATGAGTTGTGCAAATAATTGGACCCCAAAGTAGAAAAATGTGTATTTATTCGAAATTCTCTTGAGAAAAAGGGATAAATATAGTATAACCTTGATACATATGAGCTGAGAGTTAGTAGAGATGTTGTTTGATGAGATAAGTAGCTAGTATACTAATGTGTAGAATGCAATTGGGATTGATGAGCATGAGAGTGTGGCTGTGCAAAAAACATATTAGTAGTCACAGACATTGAGTGGACCACAAGAGTCTCTTAGTCATGATCACAGGTTACTCCACCAAGTACATCAAAGTTGTTAAGAAAAGGTAAAGATAAATTTGAATACTCACCTATTTTGTAACGTGTCTATCTCTTCCCTTTGAAGACACATCTTAGAAGTCCATTGGAAAGAGATTCTAGAAAGCTCCGCCCAGCACTCCCATGGAATGTTACGGGGTTCCCGATCTAGGATTTTCCATGTCTGCCATGTAGCGGAATTATTTCGGCCGTTCCCACTTAGGACTGACGTGAATCAAGGTTTTCCCTAATGGTCATTTCCCTAAATGGCAACTAGCGTCGAAACCCAAGCGAACTACTTTACGCAAAACTGCCAGGGACAAAGCGGATTCATGATGCACTTGGTTCAAGGAGAATGGGAAACGAGGGGGATGCAAGGATCGACCTCTCTGCCCATAAGGCATAGTCCAATTCCATTCCCCTTAAATAGCATAAATTGGAATTTCTAAACTCTAGGTCAGTGCCCTTAATTTCCTTTGAGAAGAGCTCCTTACTGTTCATCACGATTGAGAAAAGTTCTCGGCCAACCGGGACCACCCATCCGTAGGACGGACCCATGGTCACATCCACCGCACTTTCCTCAAGGTTGCTTTAGTTGTCTAATTACCTATCACATTTATTTGGTCATGCATCAAGTAGCTTCCTTAATTAGCTCGTTAGACACCAGTTCCTTCAAGAAATCTTAGCACTTGACATAGAAAAACAGTGTCAAACAAGTTCCTTTTCAACAGGTTATCATATTTATCTTTGGAATACATTCATAAAGTCCAATCTGCTAGCTTATCCATAATCCACCCAAAGGCTATCCAACAATCTAGAGGGATTACTAATCCAAGATTCCGCCCGTAGACTAGTATGCGGGCCTTGATATCCAATCCCGAGTCACGTTGGCCTCTTGTGCAGGGCCCAGAAGGCGAGGGATTTACAGCCAGAGCCCCCCTGGCACCCAAGCGTCCTCCTGCTCCAAGTAGTGCTCAGTGGAGAGACCTCACGTGGTGGGTTCAGTCCACCTTCCCGGCACGGCTAACAATCCCCTTGGTTAGGGTCAGACAGACAGTCGGGGGTAACTGAGGTTGCCTCTCCCTTCAGGCCTTCAACCTGAAGCATTAGATATCTTTTCATCCTTAAGCTCCTTGAGCAAACAAAGCAAACAGTGCTCTCTAAACTATTACAAGCACAATCATTTCCAGTGGTCGTTATTTGGGTAACTGCTAAGGAGTGAATCCTTCTCTCCGAATGCATCCAACATTCGATCTGGGATCAAATTGCGACTTGGCAAGATCCCCAAGGTTTTGTCTGTTCTCCCTTTTGTCCTTGGGTTAGGGCTGTACCCTATTAACCCAACTCAACCAATACCTTAGGTTTTATTAACAGTAAATCATGGCGACTATGTCACTCCAAATTATTGATTAGTCCTTTTCTTCCAACAAAATACCTAATTCCCTTATCTTGGCAACCTTTCCCCCCCAAGAAAGGTACTATAGCAGGATAGCTACTCATCCTCTTGCAAGTTAAACTTGCGCAAGAATCTGCCAATCTCATTCCAAGGAATTGGCAACTCTCTTGTGATCAAACCACAAGATCATGCGATGTTGCAACTTGTTGCACGTGTCGCATCTATTCCGTGGGATCATTTTACCCATCGAACAACGTCTTCTGGTCACGGAATCATGATTAGACAAGAAGCAGGGTTTAGGGTGTCTTCTTATCCAACCCATTCCCAATTGCATTAGGCCGACAACATTCGGTCCTAGGGGTTCCAACTCAATCCGAGTTTCATCTTTTGAATGAGTGATCCTTAGGGTAGAAACCCTAGATCGTTTCTTGCAAGTGCGTCCAATTGTCCCTACATTCCGTGAATGTGGGCAGGACCTTTGGGTATGAGGGTTTCGACTTGGCAACAAGTGCGACTAGGTCAAGTCCTTAATGTGCTAAACCTTGGTTAGCACTTGGAGTATTGTATCGATTTAACCATCCTATGCAAATCCTTTGAGGTTTAGGTGTCTTGGGTAATCCAGTTTACTTGTCTTATGACAAGGATGGACCATTCCTAAAGATGTTGTCTTGATCAAAAAGGGAAAAAAATAGTTGCATTACGATACAATTCTCGTAAGCACACAATTCATTGCCTCTACGTATGATTAGATTCACAAACCCTAACTTTTCTTGTTAAGACCAAAGCGCATGTTAAATTTCGGCATAATCTTCCATTGATCCTACTAGGACATGCATTCACGATTCATGCCACTAAGCTTTTAAGATTTTACTCTTAAATGAACCATGCAACCTTTCCCTAAGTGTACCCTTGATGAATAAAATTCTTGCGTACATCGAATGTGCAACATGCAACCTTTTCCTAACTACTATGTAGTTAAATGAGATTCATGCCAATTGAAGCTAGAGTTAACCTATTTCATGCAGCCCTTAGAATCTTTTCCATGCTTTGCAATTTCCTACGGTTGATAACGAATTCCTTAATGAATCATTACAAAGAAGATTTGTCTAAAAATGCGACATGAGATTTAATCTTTCCATGCATAATCAAAGGTGTACTAAAATAATTTCGACTTTTTAATGATAGTCATTAGTTATTCTAGACACGTCACTTTGCAATGCACAAAAGGCAACTTGCTAATAAGGTACTAAAATGCATAGACATCTTATATTTTTTTTCCTTCATTCCATTGAAAATACAAATGAACAACTTCGTATCGTGAATTACTTTAAGTAAATTTCAATTAGTCAATTTATTTCAATAGCATTTAGCTAGGTCGATTTGACAAGCATAAGTGCATCCTAATTCCATGAAATAACCATGCATAACTGCAATACTTCTACATAAATCAAAAATAGGAAGAAAACCTGAACTTGTGGGCTCAGTGAAATATCCACATGAATATTAGGAGATGATCCTCCTGCAGGTGCGCCTTGTGACTTTTTAAGGGCCATCGTGATTTCGACTTCTGGTTTGCCTTCGCAGATTTGAATTACTTGCCTTGGTTCGCAGCCTTATGATCTTTGGCTGTCTCCCTTGTACGTGGAAATTCCCTTTGAAGTACGGCTCCTTGACAGAAGTATCGACTTGCGGAATTTGGCTTATGGAAGGTCTTAGGGTTCGGAGCTTGGGCCTTTTTGTGGGAGAGGAGGGGTTCACGAAAGGGTTCTTGTGAACAGCCCTTGCGAAAACGGAGGCTTGAGAGCTATTCTTCTCCTTGAAATTCCGAGGTTAGGAATGGTTTTATGGGGCCTTGCGCGAATGGGGACTTTAAATCCCGGCCTAGGAATGGGCTTGTGATGATTGGTGGGAAAAAGGAGGCTTATGAACTTCTTCTTTCTCTTATAAAAATCCCAGGGGGGAAAAAGGGATCTAGTGGGAAGGGGGATTAGGGAAACCCCTCTTCTTCTCTACAAAGAACCGAGCCTAGGGGACTTGTGGGAGATTTGGTAGGAAGGGCCTTATAGGATTTCTCTTCAAAGCCTGGGGGGAAAATTGGGCTTTTGGAGGATCTAGTAGGAAAGGGTGCTAAGGAAGCCCCCCCTTAGAAGCTTCTAAAAAAGAAGCTTCCAGTACCCTCTAGCTGTCGCAGCAGCCACGTGGGAGGGAAATGCCCAATCGTGGAGGATGAAGGACAGTGTTCGCGGGAGGAAGCAAGGTGGACTGGCAAGGATGGTGGCGGCTAGATGGCTAATGGCAGCTGGCGGTGATAATCGGTGGCCTGCGGCAGCACAACGGCGTACTCCTCGTCTATGGCGACATCAGCAGCCTGATCCTCACACAGTCTCCCTCCCCCTTGTTACCCCCCCTAGGGGGGGTTTTTATAGGTCCACGAGGAGAGAGGGGGCCTCCCCCACGTGGGCTGTGCATGCAGCCCACGACTCCCCCTTGGTTACCACCTCTTCCACCTAGCCATCCCCTTCCCTCAGCCACGCATCGGCTGGGGGAAAATAAGTAAAAACATTTGCAGTGAATTTCCCTTTTATCCACTTAACCTCCTCTCCCAAGAGGGAGTTTTCCCGCTGTTTATGCGGTTTTGAACCCCGGTCCCGGTTTGCCAATGCGGAGACCTTGATTCCTTGTGTACGGTTTATAGGTTACACTGTCGGTAACTCCAATACCGAAAATAACCTTTGCATGAGTTTCACGTGGGGTGTGGAAAGTCAGTCTAGTAATATTTTTCAAATGAGAATATTACATTCTCTCCCCCTTGGAGGAATCGAGATTTCCTCATCTCGAGATGAACTGGGGATATTGTTGGTTGAGAGTGCTTTCATCCATCGAAGTGGCATCCTCCTTGGGATAATCTTTCCACTGGATGAGGCATTCTCTCAAGGTTCTGGATCTCAATTGTCTCTCCCTAACATCTAAGATCCTATCAGGCCGTAGCTCAAGGACTCCTTGGCTAGGCATTACAACTTGTTGGTCATCAAGTACATGGCTAGGATTAGGTACATACTTCTTCAGTAGGCTGATATGGAATACATTATGAACCTTTAGGTTCTTAGGGAGTTGCAGTCTATAAGCATTGGGTCTTAGGCACTTGAGGATCTTGTATGGCTCACAATACCTTGGACTTAGCTTCTTGCAATCTCCTAAGGATAGGGAACTCTTCTTTGGCTGTACGGGAATGAAGACCATGTCTCCTTCCTTGAAGGTTCTATCTTGATGCTTCAAATCCACGTATGCCTTCTGTCTATCCTTGGCGGCTTAGATGTCCTGTCTTATTGACTTTATTTGGTCATCCATCTCTTCCAGCATCTGCCTTGAAACTTCAACCCTCAAGGTTGGATCTGAGAAGTTTAGGGGACTTCGACAGTCATGCCCATACAATGCTTCAAAAGGGGTCATCTGAATGCTTAGTTGGTAGGAAGCATTGTAGGCAAACTCAACCAAGGATAAGTATTGAATTCACCTTTTTGGTTCACGGCGGCAGTGTGCCCTTAGCATATCCTCGATAACTTGATTGCCTCGCTCCATTTGGCCATCAGTTTGGGGATGGTAGGCTATACTAAAACAGAATTGAGTCCCAATGGCTTCAAAGATAGCTCTCCAGAAGTGTGATGTGAAGAGAGAATCATGATCACTAATGATTCTTTTGGATAACCCATGTAGCTTGAATATCTCCTTGATAAACAACCTTGCAATGTTTGAGGCTTTATAGTTTGTCTTAACTGGAATAAGGTGTGCAACCTTAGTAAGCATGTCAACCACAACCATGATGGAGTTGTATCCTCCTTGAACTTGGGGTAGGCCAACAACAAAGTCCATACTGATGACTTCCCATTTCATTTGGGGTATGTCAAGTGGTTGCAACTTTCCTGGTATTTTGACATGTTCGGCCTTAATACGTTGACAAGATAAACACTCCGTGACATATTTGAGAACGTCACCTTTAAGCCTCTCCCAATAGTAGCTCTTCCTAACTGCATTGAGAGTCTTGGCATAGCTAGGATGTCCTGAGAAAGGGGAATCATGAGCTTCCCACAATATCTTCTACTTGAGTGATTGGCTTGCCAATATACATAATCTCGTTCTATAGTAGATAAATCCACTATTAATAGAGAATTCATGAAGCCTATAGCTTCTGGTCCTATTCCTTGATAGGGATCTCCCTTAGCATCTTTTGATAGGTTGGATCATGGCATGCTTCTTCTCTAGCTAGATCAAGTATTGGGTTGTTTGGCATGGATACCTTTGTGGCTAGAGATCTAGCTGTTGATGGATTTTGCAAGATTAGAGAATTAAGGAATGCCTTGCGAGACTGAGTGTATTGGCAACTACATTCTCCTTTCCAGGTCTGTATTTGATTTCAAAATCATACTCCTCTAGCACTTCAATCCACCGACGTTGCCTCATGTTGAGCTCATTCTGGGTAAAGCTCCACTTGAGGCTTTTATGATCCATCACTAGAGTAAACTTGTTACCCAACAGGTAGTGTCTCCAAAGGTTTAGAGCATGGATGACAGCTAAGAGTTCTAGACCATGAGCAGCATAATTCTTCTCATGGCTCTTCAGTTTCCTTGAAGCGTATGCTACAGGATGACCTTCTTGCATGAGCACACATCCTAAGGCAAGCGTGCTAGCATCAGTTACTACTTCGAACTCCTTTACTGAGGTCCGGAAGTTTCAGGATAGGTCCTGATACCAAAGTTTTCTTTAATCTATCAAAGCTAGATTGTTCAGCAGCTGACTATGCAATGGATGTTTGCTTCTTCAATAGATCCGTCAGAGGTGCTGCAATCAAAGCATAGTTTTTGATAAAGACCCTATACCATCCCGTCAATCCAAGAAAACTGCGTATTTCTTTGACAGTTGTTGGTATTGGCCATTCTAGAACATCTTTGACTTTGGCTGGGGATCCACTGAGATTCTAGAACATCTCTAATCCACTGAGATTCCTTCCGCTAATACGATGAATCCCAAATGTTCAATCTGACGTTTGAAGAATGCACACTTCTTCATCTTAGCATAGAGCTTGTGTGCCCTCATTGTCTCAAGGACAATCCAAAGCTGGGGTTCATGATCTTCTTCTTGTTTGGAATAGACTAGGGTATTGTCGAAGAAGACGAGTATGAAATCATCAAGATATGGCCTAAAGATATATTGCATTAACCTGTTGAAGGTGGCAGGCGCATTCATGAGCCCGAATGACATAACTAGGAACTCAAAGTGTCCATATCTTGTGTTGAAGGCCGTCTTTGGGATATCTTCTTCCTTGATCCTTATCTTATAGTAACTAGACCTGAGATCAATCTTGGAGAAGATCTTCACACCCTGAAGATGATCAAGAAGCTCATCTATTCTAGGAATATGGTACTTGTTCTTAACAATTGATTGATTCAACCCTCTGTAATCAATACACAGTCGAGCGTTCCATCTTTCTTTTTTTGGAATAGCACTAGAGCTCCCCATGGTGAACTGCTAGGACGGATGTAGCCCTGAACTAGTAGTTGCTTGAGTTGCTCCTTCAGCTCAATTGCTTCCGAGATGGACATCCTATAAGGTCTTTTTGCAATTGGCGCAGCTCCTGGCACTAGCTTGATCTCATGATCCACTTCTCTTTGAGGTGGGAGTTCTATAAGCTCTTCAGGAAATACATCCGCGTACTTCTTTAGCCATGAAGGTTCTTCACTAGACTCCTACTTCTGATCTAGCTTATTGAGCTTAATCAAGTAGACAGGTAGTCCCTTTCTAACTCCCTTTATAATCCGAGATGCTTTGGCCAATTGAATTTTCGGCTTTCTAGCCTCTCCTTGAGTTGTAACCAATTCCCCTTGAGAGTTTCAAAAGGAAACTTGGCCCTTTCCACAATGAATGTGGGGGTCATTAGGTTTAAGCCAATCTGTTCCTAGTAGACACTCATGGATACCTAGGTTCATGACCCTGAATTCGATCGAATTCAATTTTCCTCCCATAAAGAATTCCACCTTAGCAGTTTTCCTGGTATAAGTGACCTCACGACCATTTGCTAACTCCACAAGCAGGGTAGGTGCTTCTATATGGCTATTCCTAATCTTTTTGCACAAGCTAGTGAGATAAATGAATGTGTACTGCCACAATCAATCAAGGTTTTGAAGCCTTTACCTTGATAGTCCGATGGTGTCTAAATCACCAAAAAATGGTGATTCGGGCCTTTCTTGTGAAGGGCAACATGGACTGTTGCCCTCTCAAACTTTGCTTCCATGGTCGGGTCTTCTTCTTCGCCTATTTTCCTGTTGGCAACACAGGCAGTTCTCCCTCTGCCTCAAGTGGCGGCTCCATAGCCACGGCGAGTTCCTTGGAAGGGTTCTTGACGATGTCCTCCGCCAAGCTTGGGACATTGCCTTTTGAAATGATCGGGCTCGTTGCAGTGGAAACAACGGAGATTTCGGCCATTGCTTTGGGTAGGGACAAAGTTGTTGACATTATTGGTCCTTGCTTTCTTTCTTTGTCCCCAGTTTTGACCTTGAACTCTCTTCGCTTGGGGCCTATATGCTCCTCTGTTCTGGTCATTATAAGTCCAAGTTTTGTTACTTCTTGGCCTAGCCTGCACCTCTTGAATTATGGGCGCAGCTCGAATGAGTGCGTCCTGTAGATCTGTTGGGCGCATAGATTCGAGGTGGGTATTCACTGGTGGGTTTTAACCAGCACAAATTTTTGACACCTGCTGTGTCATGTCCATTTGTGGCGCATACTTTAGAAGTGAGACGAATTTCGAGTAGTATGCGTCAAGAGTGAGACCCAGCTGTTTCATCTTGTAGAACTCATTCATTTTTTGCGTGCGATACACAAGTGGTAAGTATCTTCCTTGCATAGCTTTCTTTAGCTTTTCCCAGGTAACGGATCCTTCCGAGATCCCTTGATCTTTACACCATTGCTTCAACCAAAGCATGGCTTCGTCGGTGAGCTTCAGCTTGGCGAGCATAGCCTGGTTGGCGGGTGCAGTATCGGCTGCTCCAAAGTAATGTTTCGTGGACTCTATCCAAATCTCAGCATCCGCTTGGATAGTCCTACCTTTCGCGTCAAATTCTGGCAACTTGATCTGCTTGAGAAGAAACTTCTTCTCCTGGATCACGGTCGTACTTGATGTAGGGGGCGGACTAGGAACCTATACCTAGGGTTGTGCCTCGATAGAGGATTCTTAATGTTATAACTCGCTAATTGTTATGATTTATATTTCATACCCAATTCAGATATCAACCAAGAAACCTAGCCACTTCTTTTTATCAATTCTCATAGACAAGATAGACATTGATAAAAAGAAGTCTTATTCCATTTATATGGGCCTAGCCCTTTCGGAGTACAATATTTCCTGGGATGGTAAAGCAATTGTTACATTAGTTCGAGGAGAATAATGTTGTGTTACATTTAGCTACGAGAACTAGATAATAGTATGGTTTTGGGTCATGGATCTTCAGGAATCGATAAGTCATCGGAAGATTAGGGTATCCTTTCCTTTGGAACCCATTCTTCTCGTAGCATCCCAACACCTTGATCTTGTCGGCATGGATTATGCGGGTCACTTCCTTGTATACATATGAGTTCAACTTGACCCTCCAACCTTCGACATGTAAAGTTGTGTTTACGTGAGCTTCAACAAAAATGAATAGCTTCACGATCTTCAGGTCCTCCAACCACTTGATCCTCTTTAGGTTGGTTCGAAGGTACACAAACCGGTGGGTAACTATGTAGTAGATTCCTGAGTCACGTATCCACCTCCGTTCCACATACAAAGCCAATGGATTATAAATACGGTCTAGGATGTTCATCATATCAATCCTTTGTTGATAATCTAAGGAGTGCATCGTGGTCATAAACATGACTCGGAACACTAAGAACTTGTTTCATGCTTCATAATTTTGCAAGACAGCATCGAAAGTAAGGAAATGTTCTTAACAGCAACATTTGCTTTACTTCTTCTTATTAAGATTTCTTATAAAAAACAAATCATTCGTTGGTTCGCTCTGATACCAACTATAACGTGTCCACCTCTTCCCTTTCAGGGCATGTCTTAGCAGTCCATCGGAAAGAGAGTCTAGAAAGCTCCGCCCGGCACTCCCATGGAATGTTACGGGTTTTGCGATCTAGGACTTTCCGCGTCTGCTACGTACCGGAAATATTCTGACCATTCCCACTTAGGACTGACCTGAATCAAGGTTTTCCCTAATGGTCATTTCCCTAAATGGCAACTAGCGTCGAACCCCAAGCGAACTACTTTACGCAGAATCGCCAGGGACCAAGCGGATTCATGCTGCACTTGGTTCAAGGAGAATGGGAAACGAGGGGGATGCAAGGATCGACCTCTCTACCCATAAGGCATAGTCCCATTCCGTTCCCCTAAAATATCATAAATCGGAATTTCTAAACTCTAGGTCAGTGCCCTTGCTGTTCATTTCCTTTGAGAAGAGCTCCTTACTATTCATTACGATTGAGAAAAGTTTCCAGCCAACTAGGACCACCCATCCATAGGACGACCCATGGCCACATCCACTGCAACACTTTCCTCAAGGTTTCTTTAGTTGTCTAATTACCTACCACATTTAGTTGGACATGCATCAAGCAGCTTCCTTAATTAGCCTGCTAGACACCGGTTCCTTCACGTAGTCTTAGCACTTGACATAGAAAAATAGTGTCAAACAAGTTCCTTTTCAACAAGTTATCATATTTATCTTTGGAATACATTCATAAAGTCTAGCCCGCAGGCTTATCCATGATCCGCCTGAAGGCTACCGCACGAAGGCTATCCAACAATCCACAGGGATTACTAATCCAAGATTCCGCCCGTAGACCAGTATGCGGGCCTCAAGATACAATCCCGAGTCACATTAGCCTCTTGTGCAGGGCTCGGAAGGCGAGGAATTTACAGCCAAAGCCCCCCCTGGCACCCAAGCTTCCTCTTGCTCCAAGTAGCGCTCAACGGAGAGACCTCATGCGGCGGGTTCGGTCCACCTTCCCGGCGTGGCTAACAACCCCCTTGGTTAGGGTTAGGCAGACAGTCGAGGGTAACTAAGGCTGCCTCTCCCTTCACGCCTTCAACTTGAAGCATTAGATATCTTTTCATCCTTTAGTTCCTTGAGCAAACAAAGCAAACAATGCTCTCTAAACTGTTACAAACACAGTCATTTCCAATGGTCGTTATTTGGCCAACTGCTAAGGAGTGAATCCTTCTCTCCGAATGCATCCAACATTCCATCCGGGATTAAATTGCGACTTACTCTTAAATGAACAATGCAGCCTTTCCCTAAGTGTACCCTTGATGAATGAAATTCTTGCATACGTCGAATGTGCAACATGCAATCTTTTCCTAACTACTACGTAGTTAAATGAGATTCATGCCAATTGAAGCTAGAGTTAACCTATTTCATGCAGCCCTTAGAATCTTTTCCATGCTGTGTAATTTCCCACGGTTGATAACGAAATCCTTAATGAATCATTACGAAGAAGATTTGTCTAAAAATGTGACATGCGATTCAATCTTTCCATGCATAATCAAAGGTGTACTAAAATAATTTCGACTTTGTAATGATAGTCATTAGTTGTTCTAGACTCGTCACTTTGCAATGCACAAAAGGCAACTTGCTAATAAGGTACTAAAATGCATAAACACCTTATGTTCTTTTTCATTCATTCCATTGAAAATACAAATGACCAACTTCGTATCGTGAATTACTTTAAGTAAATTTCAACTAGCCAATTTATTTCAATCGCATTTAGCTAGGTGGATTTGAAAAGCATAAGTGCATCCTAATTCCATGAAATAACCATGCATAACTGCAATACTTCTACTAAATCAAAAATAGAAAGAAAATCTAGACTTGTGGGCTCGGTGAAATATCCACATGAATATTAGGAAATGATCCTCCTACAGGTGTGCCTTGTGACTTTTTAGGGGCCATCGTAATTTCGACTTCTGGTTTGCCTTCGCAGATTCGAATTACTTGCCTTGATTTGCAGCCTTATGATCTTTGGCCATCTCCCTTCTACGCGGAAATTCCCTTTGAAGTACGGCTCCTTGACAGAAGTACCGACTTGCAGAATTTGGCTTATGGAAGGTCTTAGGGTTCGGAGCTTGGGCCTTTTTCCAGGAGAGGAGGGGTTCGCGAAAGGGTTCTTGTGAATGGCCCTTGTGGAAATGGAGGCTTGAGAGCTATTCTTATCCTTGAAATTCTGGGGTTAGGAATGGTTTTATGGGGGCTTGCAGGAATGGAGACTTTGAATCTCAGCCTACGAATGGGCTTATGGTGATTGGTGGGAAAAAGGAGGCTTATGAACTTCTTCTTTCTCTCATAAAAATCCCGGGGGGGAAAAAAGGGATCTAGTGGCAAGGGGGCTTAGGGAAACCCCTCTTCTTCTCTACAAAGAACAGGGCCTAGGGGGCTTGTGGGAGATTTGGTAGGAAGGGCCTTATAAGCTTTCTCTTCAAATCCCGAGGGGAAATTTGGGCTTTTGGAGGATCTAGTGGAAAGGGTGCTAAGGAAGCCCCACCCCTTAGAAGCCTGCAGCAGCACAATGGTGTACTCCTCCTCTATGGCAATGTCAGCTTGCCAATGCAGAGGCCTTGATTCCTCGCGTATGGTTTACAGGTTACATTGCCGGTAACTCCAATACCGAAAATAACCTTTGCAAGAGTATCACGCGGGGTGTGGAAAGTTGGTCTAGTAATATTTTTCAAACGGGAATATTACATATTGTGACAGATGTATCATCAAGTTTCTCTCATGTAATATTACATATTGGATAAGGAGTTTGGGATTCCATCTATTAAAACACTTAGTGTGTAAGAGACACAAGTGGATGCTAAAGCACCTGGTAGTGATTTAGATCCATGCAGGTCAAGCAGAGTGAGAAAGCCAATGCATGGATTTGACATATGATAGCTACATAGCTTATCACTATGCATACATGACTAAGATTATGCAAGATGTAAAACCCACTTGTTTTGAGGATGCAATGGGTAATGAGTATTGGGATTGTGCTATGGATGAATAAATGGCTGCACTTATGAATAATGACACACGGGAGTTGGTGCCCCTACCTGAAGGTAAGAAAGCTATTGGTTGCAAATGGGTATACATGATTAAGAATAAGTTAGATGGATGTATTGAACGCTATAAGGAATGACTAGTTGCCGAAGGGTATGTGCAAACTCATGGTATTGATAATTAGAAGTCCTTTACTCTAGTAGCTAAAATGACCATTATAAGGGCTATCATAGCAGTGGCTGCATCAAAATGTTGGATGATGCATCAAATGGATGTTAAGATTGCCTTCTTGAATGTTTATGTGGAGTAGCCACCTGGTAATGTGAATGAGAATCATCCAGATTATGCATACATGCTTCATAAGTCTTTGTATGGTATGAACCAAGCATCTAGGGCATGGCATGATAGGATTCCAAAATACCTTGTCAGCATTGCATTTTGCAAAGCATAGATTGATCACTTACTCTATGTATATGAGAGTGATGCAAGTATGTGATTATATCACTATGGATAATACTAAGAGTTACATGCCCACTCGAGCTACCTTCTCACTAGCATGTTTTTAGTAGCCCATCAAGAGATATCCTAGACAACGTCATCTGGGATTCCATAGAATATCTCAGAGTTTCCTATCTAGGCTCACTTGAGTCTACCTCCAGTTGAAGTTCCGGCCATTCCCACGAGGATCAACCTAAGTTTTAGGTTCCTATTATTTGTCAAGTCACCTACTAATAGTTGGTTGGCATCAGTAATTTGAGTTCCCACTTCTTATAGGATTACTCAAACTAAAGAGGACTTGCATTGCACTTAGTCCAAAGAGAATGGAAGACGAAGGGGAATGCAGCATGTCAACCCTTTTGCCCATAGGGGAAAATCCCATTTTGGCCCCCTAAAACAATGGAATTCAGGGTTCCTAATATCTAGTGGTCATTCGTTTACCTATTTATGAATGTAAATTTTTCCCTTTGAGAAAATCTCTCTACTTAAAGAGTCCACCAACCGTAGGTCTGGACCCATTGGGGATCCATCCACCTGCTTCCCTTGATAGAGTATTTTTAATTACCTAATTACCTATCACTTTAGGTTTTACATATAAAAACAACTTCTTTAATTATCTCCTAACAAAAAATTGTTACATGTCTTTATTTCACGACACAAAAACAATGTAAGGCAATTCTTTCTCAATATTTCCTTTTAGAAAAATATATTTTCACAATGTTTCCTGTCCTGGCTGGATATAATATCAACTTGAATGTATTATTCTCACCAAGTTCAATTCCTAGACTAGTATTGAAAATTTTTCGAGTGTTATCTGGGTTTGTGATAGTTTGTAAGAGTCCAAGGAGTTTGTGACTAGAGCCCCCCTAGTATCCTCACCTCCTCTTGCCAACTAGATTTCCTATGATAGGACCTTTTTGCATCATGATTGATCTATACTCACTGACATGAAAACAAAGACCCCTTGGAGTAGGTTTCATTCATGCTAACCTTGGGGAGTTCTAAAGGCATCAGAGAATACTACCTCAGTTGGCATTCTGTGCCCATCAAAATACTGCCTCAATTAGTGATCTATACCTGATTATCCATCTTTTAGCTTGATAACTTAGGAAAAATCAGTACTTAATTTAAAATCACAAACAACTTACTTCAAGTGCATTATACACAACTTTCAATGAACTTATTTCCAAGTCAAACCCCTTTTCTAAAATAGCAATATTAGGCTAAACTTAGCAATATCTTCCAATAATCATGTCGGATTACTCTCCCCCTGGTATTTAGCTCAGAATAAATGCAAACAATAGCTTTTTTTCCTAGACTTCTATTTTTGAGAGCAACCCTCGTGAAGATCTTTTTCTTTTTCTTAATACAGTTTTGTGGATCCTTGTCTAGCGATAATTCACTAGTTCCAAAATTCTTGGTTATTTTTATTACAAAAAGTATTTTTAACAAATTAATCTCAATGCTTTTTTTCAGAGAATTAGCGTTCGTGTTTATCCATCAAAGGTCCCATTAGTTCAATTAATACAAATCAAAATTTAACTTCTTAGAATATATACTACTGCAAAAGTCTTAGTTTCTTAATCTACTTCTTGAAAATTTTCTATTTTTGACACAGAAAATAAAGCCATAAACTCTTTTGAGAAGTGCAATATCTTCCTTACATCTTATTCCTAATACATCTCATATAAACCCAAACTATTTCTTGGAATTTGGGGTTAGAATTTTATCTAGGATTTTTTAATGCTGGAAATTTCAAAAAATGTCCTATTCTTACATATGTAGCTTTTCGTTACGAGCCCATAGGATGATGATCTATTTGTTGTTTTAAATTAATAATCAATTATGGTACCTATGTATTCATGAGGAGTGCTTGGTTGATGTTGGTATTTTTTGCTTCATTTATAATCCCAACTATCACCATTCCGTTTGTAGTGGTTGCACCCACAACATTATTAGCAGCTCCCGCTTCCGTGACCTTCATAATTTTCTTCTTGGGGGGCATGGTCTTTGATCATAAGATTGTAGAGAAAACTTTGACAATGGAGCTTTGGGTCATCATGATTGGATTGATGGAGATGACGATTATTAGAAATTGAGAGAAAATTGAGTAGAGTCTCGATTCTACAGGGGACCGAAGGTAGAAGAGATGGGATTCGAATTTTGAGAGCTGACAGAGTATCCTCCTTGTCTTCATGTTAGAATTTTCTCTCCCACACTCCTCTTACCTCTCTCTCTCTCTCTCGTCTATTGGTTGGAGAAGAGCCTCTTCTCTTGGTTTAGGCTAATGTACTCAATGGCTCCTCATGTCCCATATTTATAGAAAAAAACGGGGGGGAGGGGGTTCCATGGGTTATGACCAAGAAGAGGAGTTCTTTATGGATGACATCTTGCCAATCAACTATCTACAAGCTTTCAAGATGCAATCTAAATACTGGGAGTCTGACCTTTGAGGTCCAAAGAGGATGCTTCAATTTGGGCCTCTTGTCAAACTGAGAAAAGGGGGAGATTGCCTAATATTTTTGTTGAGATTGAGGAGAATTCAAGCTTTTTTTCCCCGATTCAATTTTCTCAATTTGGGAAGGGAGAGAGAGATGGAGCCATTTGATCACGAAAAGGAGGGGGCAGCGCCAATTCGTCAATTTCTTCTCCTTATTAATATGTTTTTTTAAAATATTAAGGATTTTTTTTTTCCATTCTTTCTTAGTCTCCACTAGTCAAGTCTTGACTACTCAAGTTTTAAATGTGTTTGGTCCATTCCGGACTTATGAGCCATAACCACCGTGCATATGTCAATTTTCGTGTAGAGATGTTCGCAGTCTTATCAGTCTTGGAAGGCATCAAGGTACGGAATATAGATTATTTTATTAGAGACTCCACTTTTTGACAGTTTAAGTTCTTAAATCTTAATTACGACAAGTTGAGAAAGTTGAAATATCACACTGAGATAGAGATTGACAATGCAAAGATTCTTCTCAAGGTTGAATTTGAGATGAAGGATTTGGGAGAGCTATGTTATTTTCTTGGCATAGAGATCATCAAGACTCCAGAGGGTATATGGTCATCATAGAGATAGGATGTGTTGGATATGTTGAAGATGTATAGTATGGTTGATTGCAACCCTATCTCTATACCTTTGGATATTAATGCTACGCTTAGTGCACATGAGGGTGACTTGATTGAGGATATCACTTTGCATTGAAAGATTGTGGGAAAACTTATCTATTTGATGATCATTACACTAGATATAAATTACATACTTTAATTAGAGAATCAATTTACACAACTTCCATGAAAGCCTCATTTGGATGCAATATGGTGCACATTGCACTATGTCAATTCCACATTGGACTATGCCTTGTTCTACAATGGAGGTATACCATTGGATTTTCATGGTTACATAGATAAAGATTAGACTAGTAGTATTTCAAATAGGAGATTTGGAAGTGCTCCTATTACTTAGAGTAGCAAGAAATAGCCGAAAATTGCCTTGTCTAGTACAGAGGCAATGTACAAAGGTGCTACAATTGTAGCATGTGAGGTATCTTGGTTACACAAGATACTTGGTGATTTGAGGATGTAGGTGGATTAGAAGGTTATCATATGCTATGATAACCTTAGCATCATTCACTTGGATAGGAACCCAACATATCATGTATAGACCAAATACATAGCGACCCATTACCATTTCATTTGGGAGTGAGTCTTAGCAAGTGATTTTGACTTGGTTTATATCAACATAGAGAATCAAGATGCTAAAATTTTCACTAAGGCCTTGGGAGCTAAGAAGCTTCAATGCTTTAGGACTATACTTGGAGTTCGCGAGCTCATGTTGAATTTGAGGAGTGTTGAGATGTTGAGCTCTACATGAGCTTGCATCCACTACATCCCTTGGTGATGTGGCATGATATTATTCATCAGTGTGTAGGCGATCAACATGAGGATATGCTAGTGATTCTACAACTAGACTACATCCACATAGTCTATCCTTGGTTATGGCACATAGTCTACAACATGATATTATTCATTGGTGTGTAGGTGATCAATATGAGGATATGCTAGTGATTCTACAACTAGACTACATCCACATAGTCTATCCTTGGTTATGGCACATTCATTGTGCCACTTTTTTTTTCCTAGTGGGTTCACACTTAGTGACCATGTATACATATGTTGTGGTACTTTCATATTAGTCTTTTATCATGTGGTAGGATTAGTTCTTTTTTGTGAAGAAAAAGAAAGAGGAAGAAGAAGACTTCAGCCCTATCTCTCTGTGTTCTCAAGTCTCTATTGCTTTTGTGTGTGTGTGCTCTTAGGTGCTTCACATCTCTCCCCTTTTGCATGTTTTCATGTTCAAGGTAACTATAGAGATTGAAGAAAAATGACCTTACTAATTTTAAAAAGAGAGTATTCAAGGAATAAATTGGATTCAAACTTATTATAGAAATGAATTCTTGAGTCCCTCCAATAATTAGATTCATGCTCAACAATAAGATTTAAGAAAAGAGACTAAGGACCAAGAAGATGCCTTGTAGTAAGCTTAATGTTAGATCCTTCAAGAAGCAATGCAATTGGAAGCATAGATTGATATAAAATCCTCATTAATAAGTTCCAATAGCTCTCCCACAATTAGTAAATATGCATTGCTCCATCATATGTAAAAGCCCCAAAATAATGCTCCATAATTCCTTCTATAGCTTCATAGCCTCCAATATTATTGTTCAATAGCAAGCAATAATCACTTGAAGATTGAAGAAGCATTAGTGGTAGAATTCCATTAGCTTTCTTTAATGCTCAATAATGAAGAATCCCTAGATGCGCTCCCCATGAAATCTTGATGGGTTTAAAATGCTTCAAATATTTGAAGAATCTTGAAGACCTCATGTTGTAGATGAGCTCTAAGAGTGAAAAGAAGCAAAAGCCCTCTAAATTTGAGAAGATTTGATAGATCCTTAATGTTTGTACATGGCATGCACTTCTAGGGTTTGGACTTGAGAGATGTACTTATAAGAAATCATTTATATAGTTTGTGTTCAAAGGGTATTAAGAAGTACCCTTTATTTACATGCTATAAGGCCATAAAATGACCCATTTTACTTTACTAAACTTATAGGTTTTTTAAATATTGTAGTTAAAAAACTCATTTTGTAAATATAGTCTTAAAATTTTTAATAAATAAAATAATATTTCTTTTAAACTCACATGGTATCTTACATGTTTTATAAGTTGCAACCTCTCAAGGGTTTGGACGAGAAGAGGAAGTCCAAATCTTAGGCAAAAGAAGGCTCCAATGCTTGTCAAAGATGCTTCCACTAGCATAGATGAAGATTAGAAGTTCCAAAGCACCATAAATATGGATATTTTCAATTTATTTATTGCCTTGACAAAAAGAATGTGCAAATTTTGGAAACTACTTCTCACCACATGGTTAATCAAATCTTGTCAACTATCTGCTTTACATGAAGGTAATGGAGTAAGAAAGAAAGTGGTAATCATCTTTGATGCTCAAAGATGAAGCCTTGTAAGTTATGAGAGGTTTTCCATCATGGGAGCTTCAGCCAAACTTGAAAGAAGAAGAAAATATACTCTCTTCAAAATGTAAATGTAGTTCAAGCTTCAACTAAGTCTGGTTACCACTTTTTTTACAAAGTTACCTTCAAAATAGTTTGGAATTAATGCATGGCCTACCATGTTAGCCACAGGGTTGCTAAATACATCCAAGACTCCTTTCAATGCTTCCAAAATAGTTTGTGCTTCATGTACATGGCTTGCAAGTACTTGCCATGTGTCTCCTATACCTGTTGCCTTGGATTTTATGAAGTAAAATAAGAAAAAAGGGACATGGAAAATGAGGAAATCAAATGGACCAAGAATCTAAGCTTTGATATTACTTTTAAAGAAGAAGACTAAGAGGAGAGAAAAAGTATGTAGAAGAAAGAGGGAAATTCTAAATGAGGAGAAAAAAAGATTGGAAATAGAGAGAAAGACAAAGTAGAGAGAGAGGAGACGGAGTTGTAGATGCTGAGCCAGAAGGTTGGGGATGAAGAGGATTTGTATAATGGAATGAACAGTGAAGAAAATAATACTCTTATACCTTGTACTCATGCCAGTGTGGCTAGACTATTATTTTCTCACTACAATTAAATGTTTATTTTCCACTTTATTACAGTATTTAATTTTGATTGAGTTGAAGTAATAGTTGATGTTGATTGTGTGTGTTATGTGGTATCATATTAGTTTTATTAAACTTATGTAATTGATTACCAATTATATTAGATTTATTATATTTAAATAGTTTCATGTAACTTACATAATATAGAACTAAGTGCCATTATATAATTAATTTTAAAATATAAGCTTAGATCATAATGACATTTAGAGAGAGAGAATGTGTGTGTATAAAAGATAAATATCTATATAAAAAGATTGACTTTTACTTTAATGTATAAGATGTTTTGTTAGTATGGATTTGATAACAATTTTATTAACAGCATAAACTGATTTTTGTTAAAAGATGACTAAATTATTTTTTATTAATATTTAAAGTGTACTATAACAAGGGATAAAGTGTATTCATTCTATTTCTTCATTGTGTTCTAAACAAGGACTTATTGAGATACACTACTTGAGAATATACATCTACATTTAAACTAATAATATAAAATACTATAAAAATATTATCTAAACTTTATCCATGTTTACATGTGTATGATTATATGAATACATAAGATATGACTTGGATATATATGTATCTTAATGAGGTACTTTAAAATTCTCTTTTAGGATTGCATGTTGTCGTGGTTTTCTTTCACATTTTTTGTGCATACAATATTACTTCAAAATATTAATTTTCTATTATATTCACACATGTGATAATATCAATATATCTTCTAATTAAAGTAAGTTAAATCAAAATATTTGTATAACTTGAAGAAAATGTCTTTTAGTAAGTAAGGAAAGGATATTCTAGTGTCAACTAGGATAATGTTGTAGGAGAACTTTTCACAAAAGGCCATCACTAGACTGATGGCTAGACAGAGTATGTCAACAAATGGTTTGAGAC
This sequence comes from Lygodium microphyllum, assembly GCF_053477565.2. Classification (NCBI taxonomy): domain Eukaryota; kingdom Viridiplantae; phylum Streptophyta; class Polypodiopsida; order Schizaeales; family Lygodiaceae; genus Lygodium; species Lygodium microphyllum. The sequence goes on along the minus strand of NC_141152.1, from coordinate 132,254,795 downwards.
TTACCTTTGCCACTACTACCATGATAACTTGGCTCTGATAGCTCTAGCCCCAGTTTTTAGACATACTAAAGAACCCCACACAGCCTCGCAACCATGAGTATCTAAGTATCATAAATAACTATTAACCCCAGTGCAGGACAAGAAAAAAGAAAAGAAAAAATAAATCCAAGGAAATTTTGAAATGCGGGCCCAATGAAGTCAACAATAAGGAGAAAAGGTAAAAGATGCAAAGGCAACCTCAAAAAATGCAAAAGATTGAAGGGGCATTTTTAAATGAAAGACAATCCTAAAATTTTGTAAAAGACTGCCAGGCTCCCTCTTGTGTAAATTGTAAAATCTAGATGGAAATAGATGAAGGAATAAGGTAAATAGAAGGGAATAGGAAAAGAGGACCTTGGCAAGATGCCTAGTCATGTAAAAATGGGGATGGGTGCCAAAAGGATTCAAGGCTTGTATAGAAACTCAAAACGTGAATGAGAAGCTCATTCTTGGTGTGTGGAAAAAGTAGCTCTCTTTTTCTTTTCTTCACTTCCTCTTGCTTGTGCTTGTGCTTGTGTTTGAGTGTGAGAGTGTAAGGGGGAGGGACCATGGTGGAGAAGCTCTCCATCTTCTCCTCTCTTCTTCTCTTCTCTTCTCTTCTCTTGTCCCGCTCGCGCAGCTATGGTGGATGGAGCTTGAAGGTAGAGAGTTGAGCTTGCTTGAGCTCACATCATGGATCATGGAGCTATCGGAGTACTTGAGGGAGAATGATACTCATTCAGGCATCAAGGTAAGCTCACTACACTCATAGGATCAGAAGCACTTCGACTAGGTGAGAGATAGCTATTGGATCTCTCTTGAAATGCTTGAAACAATAAGCCATCCATGGGTCTTGGCGGTTGAGCGTGAGCTCCCACTTCATTTCATTTTGTTGCCGGGACTAACAGATTCAAGCTTGAGCACTTTTGCACTTCAAATCAAGCATCCAAGTAGGGTTTCATCCCTGAACTAGTGCTTGATGTAGGTAGGAGATTTGGGAGTTTAATCTTCAAAGCAACTAAGTATTTTGAGTTTTTAATGATTAGGCAAGTAGAATAAATCATTTCAGTACTTGAGCTTTGATTTTTGTTGCATTTAGAGTAGGATAAGACCAAGAAATAGAAGCGAATTGCTTTAGGGTTGCTCCTGTAAATAGGCCCAAAATAGGGCAAAAACAAGGGAAAAAAGGGGGCTGAAATCCATTAACAATGCAAGAGCATGAAAGGGGCAACGCTCGGGCACTAGAACAAGGGTTTGAAATCCAAGGAAGAGGGGGTGAAGGCTCAATTTTAGTCTCAGCAATGAGAGAGAGAGAGAGAGAGAGAGAGAGAGAGAGAGAGGAGAGAGTCTTAGGGCAAAGCATGGATCAATCATCACGTATGGGTGTTTTCTAGATGCATCACGTATATTCAAACCTTGCCCCTTTGTCCATTCTTGCATTCTAGAAGTTTGTGTAGCCTTACATGCTCCAAATCGTTGCCATCAATTTGATTTTCATATTGTTTAGAATCATGGCCTTCGGAATTAAACACACCTAAGAGTCTAATTCCCAGAATCAGACTTGAACATCCAATTTTGGAACATTGGATGGTCTGATTTTGGAAATCTGACCACTCAAACACCACCTGACCTGTCCAATGGGACATGTGACTTGTTCAATTCAGACAATTTGACCATTGGACAATTGGACAATCGGACCAACCCACATTTGGACACCCGAGCAATCGAATTCAGACGTTCATAATCGGACACATCAGGATTGGATCACCCATAATCAAACCACTCAAACTCGTAATGTGTCTAAGTGGGCCAATCAGACCAACCAAAATCAAAATTCCAATTTTGATCGTCGGATGCCTGCAAATTGGACACCTACAAATCAAACTAGAAGTTGAAAAGAAAAATGTGCCAAATCCAACACATTCATGCTAGGTAGAGCTCCTCTGACAATAGGGAAACCTTTTGAGAACCTTCTAGATGCGTTAGACTGCTTGTAGAGCCTCCCGACTGCGAAAAGTGCGACTTGACAACCTAAAAGCCGTAGCTAGCAAACCCGTCACCTATCTACCCATTTAGAGCCCCAAATTGATCCACTGACCTTGATTACACCCTGACCAAGCTAAGAGACATAGTAGAGGCCCTAATGAACCCATAAGAGCGGCCAACAATTGCTCTTAGAGCCATATTTACCTAAAAATGGAATGAGGGGAGAGCGAGAACTGCATTCATCATCCTGCATTTGAACCCCACATTGTTTGTCACTTGAAGTACACTTTAAAGCTGGAAGCTTGATCTTGCACCGTGTATGAAAAGATCACCACACAAACATTGAGTGAGGGTTGTTTGTAATAAGAAGGAACATACTTAGACATAACAAGCCGAATGAACCCACTAATTGGAGATGACCCTCAGACCTAGATGGATGATTGAGGACCCTAGCTAGTAGGACCAAGAGAGAACCAACACAAAATGACAGAGGCATTGAAGAACTGACACCATTAGAGGCACAACACTGCCCGACTTAACCGGACTCATCAATAGCCTACTAGAGTAAGAAGCCATAGACATGTCAGGATCCAACTCCAACCACAAGAATGACGAGCTTAACTTGGGACATTTCCTAGTCAACATCCAACAGATGGTGAATAAATACAACATACAAACCAAGATTGACCATTATGGTAAGCCATCTGAAGATATCATAGCAGACCTTGAGGAGGAGAGGAGATTAGCATGGTAAGCGCTACTACAAAAGATAGCAGCTTACAACCACAAGTAGCAAACTAGGAAGTTGCAACAAGACATTGAGATGCAGGAAGTCCAATGCATTTTAGCTCTAGCTAATAGGAATCCTCTAAGACCTAACGTAGAAAGAGAGAGAGTGCTAGAGGTGGACTTGAGGTTGAGCGAGCTTCTCACAAAGTAGCTTATAGACAATACGTCTGCTAAGAAAAGTGTAGCAGTCCTAGCAACCTCGTTGCTCATAGGGTTAGGAGTCACCCAAGGCTCCAAGAGCTAGTAAAAAATCCTCGTAATCACAAAGTAGCTAGACAAATACTAGCTGGGAAATGCCATATAGTTTTGTAAAGTAGTTGAGCAAGTCTGGGAGGCTAACAGCCTCACAAATCTTGGCCAACGCTTGCAAGCCTTTGGTCTTTTCCTATGTGAAAAGGGTAGGACATGGTAGACTAGCTTAGATGCGACAAAGTGCAACAACTCCAACAACCTCAAGAATCTCTTCATCAAGAGGTTTTGTAGTGGGTATTCCGACAATCTCATAGTTAGGCTAATGAAATTTAAGTAGAAGGACAAGGAGGACATCAAGGATTATGTTACCCACCTGCAGAGTCTCTTTAAGAGAATCCCAAATAACAAATGACCCACAGAGAGAGCGATCTCCATAGTCTTTATAAATAGAATTCATAGCAAGGAACTCTACAAGGCCTTGCCATAGAAAACTCCAACTTAGCAAGAGACATACTAGCTAGGGTCTTTGAAGAGGTGATATGAATGGATGACAAAATCAAAGAGAGAAGATCTAGGAACTCAAATTGAGACAATGCTAACTCTAGATCCTCAAAGCGAGCCACAACATCTAGCAAACAATCAGACCCAGGCATCCAAGATAAAGGGAAAAGCATTCACCAAAGCAAAGAGCTAGCAGAGATGAAGATGGAGCTAGCAAGGTTGTAAGAGATAGTGAGGAGACCTATGCACCCACATGTCTAGTACATGCATTGGGATGGAAATCACCTTCAAGTAGAATGTTAGAACCCTAGGTCCCAACCTTGCACCAATTGCAGTAGGTTCAGCCATGATGCTATGCATTGCACGCTACCAAGGAGGCTTCCATAGTCATAGCTATACAACCAGCCATACCTAGGGAATAGGCCACCAAACTTATTTGGAGGGGGAGCCCCATTGGCTCTTCCAACACCACCTGACAATGTGAAATCAACCATCCCTAGAATGAAGATTAATCCCACAAGCATCCCTAGGCCACCTAGACCTTTTGTAACCCATCCATCTAGCGATGTAGTCCATTACATGGAGGAACCAAATAATGAGGAGGCATACGTAAACCCTTACTTCTCATATGATGAAGAAGGAAACACCATTCTCATGGACTATCAACCAATGTCAATGATGGCATTAGGCAGAGGTAGAGGTAGACGCTTGGAAGGGAAAATCAAAGAGCCAATCCAATGTGAACTTGAAATCATCCAAGCTACATTTCTTCACGCTGCCCCGAGAGGGAGCAAGCCAATAGAGGGAAGGCTAGCCTTAGATGCCCAAAGTGTAGAATCACCCATCTATTTACCGATTACTCTAGAAGGAAACCATCCTCTAGTTTGGCAATCATATCATTAGTGCCATTGGGGTTGTTTAGAGTTGAAACACTTGACAAAGAGGCTACACCCATCCCATTGCATGTTATGACTCGAGCAAAGACAAAGTGAGCTAGCATATCATTGCCAAGGCCTAGTAATCTAGATGTAGCCTCAATAGGAAAAAAGAGCAGTAGGAAAAGGAAGAAGAGATCTAAGGCAAAGGTCACACTTAAGACGAAGAGTGCAACAACACTACCCACAGGAAAAAGAGTCACAGATGCAAAGGTAGAAACATTTGCTCCGAAGACTACAAAAAAAGGAGTGCTAAGGTTGGGGAGTACCCTAACTCAAAGCACCAGCTTGAAGCCATAGATAAGGTCAAGGAGTGGGTGAGAGAAGCCCAAGTGTACTTAAAGGATGTATAGCCCATCTTAGAAGATGAAATCGATGAGGTCTCTAGTGTGAGCACACCAGTCTCACTGACTTGACTGAAGTCAAGAAATGCATATGCACCATGAGCAATATCGCCCGCATAGACAAAGATTAAGCATCATGGGCTTATAAACTAGCCAAGAACATTGTCCAAGAAGCATGGAATTAGGAGGGAAGCATGCAGCTACTGGCAACCTTCTTACAATGCTAGCATCAACCCCTATGACTTTGCACTTAGGATCCCTGTTTAGGCAGCACCCAATGCTATGGAATTAGGAGGGAAGCATGCAACTACTGGCAACCTTCTTACAATGCTAGCATCAACCCCTATGACTTTCCACTTAGGAGCCCTGTTTAGGCAGCACCCAATGCTATGGCAAGCATTGAAGTAGTGGGTAGAAGGATCGATTGAGCAAGGGGAAGCTAACTGGCATGACCTCGATGTAGTGACTTAGATACCAAGGTTGATGCTGCACTTAGTACCCAAGTCCTTACATGCTAATGCTTTCTAGGAAGGCACTGAGATGCATATAGTCTTGCCCTGCTAGTGCTAGGGGACGCTACAAGGAAATGAATTGTAGACATGGGGGTAGAAGACAATGTACTTAACCACGTAGTGCTCTAGGCTTGGGGTAATCTGCTTGTCCAAAATGCTAGGTTCAATGTCACACTGGACAATGAGATGAAAGTTGAGCCATTTGGGATGTTCAAGAATTAGCCATTGAAGATCGCAGGAGTCTAATTCTCAATGGATTTCATTGTCATGAAGGGGGTAGACTATTACATCCTACTAGGCCCAACCCTATGGATGTGGAATGCATGAGTCATAGAAGACTAGGTCAATGGTCTAATCTTCTTGGGCAATCGGACGAAAGTAGTGAGGGTAGAGATGGATACCTAGAAGACCATGGACCTCAATACCATCTCCACCATGCTGAAGGGTGACACTCAAGTTACAAAATCTTATGGGCCACTAACAAAGTATATCCCTTGCCTTGAGGATAGTGGGATTGGATGCATATGATAGCCACAATCGATCTGCCATTCTCAAATAAAAAGGAGGAATATGAGCAAGCTACTAGGGTAGCCGCGTTGATAAGCCCACAAATAAACCCTTAGTACCTTTATGGATGATGGCTAGAGCTCTTGTAGCTAGCCCGCCCCTATCACATTCCACATCCCAAATAACAAGCAAGAGCTCCATGAGAACTTAGAGTACTTAACTGACAAGCTAGGTGGCAACCTAGCTACTAATCTTAAACACCTCAAGGATCTCATGGACGAGCCCAAGTATAAATGGACCAAGGTACATGACTTTAACGTGATGTGAAATTAGCCTTTGGTCATGGATGAGAAGAAAGGGGAGTGTAGAAACCTAGGAGATGTGAAAGGTGAGAAGGATCGAAGCTTGCACGCGAGCTATGGCGGGAGAGCAAGAGCAAGAAAGAGAGAGACAAGAAATGGGAACTCCAACAGTCACAATGTGTGACCGGGCCTTCCTTTATTCAAACTGTCACTAAAAGAATAAAGAATAAAGTGACGTGACGGGCGCCCGCCACCTGCAGTGTGCAGTGGCGGGTACTGTCAGTGTAGTAATACACGGGGCGGCACGGCGGAGGCGCCTTTACCCCCAACAACCTCCCACTTAAAGGCGAATCTACCCTAGTGAGAGAGAAAAAAAAAAAAAAAGACAGTACAAATGTACATAGGTGAGGAAAGGTGACATCTCATCCAATGCCCATCAACCTCCTGAGGAAGGCAAAGCGCTCAGTAGTGAGGCTCTTCGTGAGCAAATCTGCAGGATTCTTGTCAGTGGAGATCTTGACAAGGTCAACAGACCTGTCCTCCACGACACCACGTATGAAGTGATACCTCACCTCAATGTGTTTCGTCTTCGCATGGAAGACCGGATTCTTAGCCAACTGAATGGCACTCATAGAATCCGAATGCAATGTAGGTGTAGCATCAATCCCAAGGTCAGCAACTAGACGGCCTAACCATATGGCCTCCTTGCAAGCCTCAGTGGCTGCAACATACTCGGCCTCAGTGGTAGACAAAGCCGTACACTTCTGAACCCTGGACATCCAAGAGATAGCCCCTCCAGCATAGGTGAATACATAGCCAGAAGTGGACTTCCTACTATCTGCATGTCCTGCATAATCGGAGTCAGTGTACCCCACGACCCCTGTATCCTGGCTGCCATAGCAAATACACATATCTGCTGTGCCCTTCAGGTACCTCATGATACCCTTCACGGCATCCCAATGTCTGCTGCCAGGTGTAGCCATATAGCGTGCCACAACACCAACTGCATGTGCAATATCTGGACGAGTGGCTATCATGGCATACATCAAACTGCCCACGGCTGATGCATAAGGGATCTTGGCCATCTCGGCCCTCTGCTCATCTGTCTGTGGACAATCGGCCTGTGATACCTTCACATAAGAAGGTAATGGACAGCCAATAGGCTTTATGTCCTGCATGCGGAAGCGCTCAAGGACTTTATGAATGTACTCCCGCTGTGAGAGATACAAAAGTCCCTGATGCCTATCGCGCTTAATGCGCATCCCAAGTATATGTGAGGCCTGTCCCAAATCCTTCATCTCAAAGCTCTTCTTTAGCTGAGATTTAAGAGCATCTAGCTCATCATGAGCTTTCCCTACTATCAGCATATCATCGACATAGAGTACCAAGATAAGCAAACTGCCATCACGGGCTTTCTTCGTGTAAAGACATGGATCCATAGCACTCCTGCTGTAGCCCTGTGACTGCATAAAGGCATCAAACTTATGATACCATTCCCTAGGTGCCTGCTTCAAGCCATACAAGCTCTTCTTCAACTTGCACACTAGGTGCTCCCTGCCAGGTTCTGCAAAGCCCTTAGGCTGATCCATATAGATCTCATCATGCAAGTCCCCATGTAGAAAAGTCATCTTGACATCCATCTGATATAGATCTAAGTCAAGCTGTGCAACCAAAGCCAAGACTAAGCGCAGGGTGGTCATCTTAACCACAGGAGAGAAGACCTCATCAAAGTTCATACCATGTTCCTGCTTAAAACCCTTTGCTACCAATCTAGCCTTGTATGCCGGCTTGGGGTGTCCAGGGGTACTTTTCAGCTTGTACACCCACTTGCATGGCAAAGCCTTCTTGCCCTTAGGCAAGGCAACCAAATCCCAAGTCTTATTCTTATGCAGGGAGGCTATCTCAGACTGCATAGCCCTCTCCCAGGAGTGACTGTCACCCTTGCGCATAGCCTCATCATAAGTGAAAGGCTCTCCTGCATCTGTAACCAAAACATAATGCATAGAGGGCTGAAATCTGTCAGGTGGACGTCTATCTCTAGCAGACCGTCTCACCGCAGGCTCTGCTGCCTGTCTAACTACCTGTCCAACATCCTGGCCCTGTGGAGGAACTGCTGCAGGCTGTACTACTGGCTGTGCTGGAGCTTTAGGCTCCTCCTGAAAGATCACTCTGCGGATCTCAACCACCTTCTCAGGCTGCCTGTGCATCTTGTCTTCATGGAAGACGACATCATGGCTGCGTACTATTTTCCGCGCCTACGGATCCCATAGGCGATAGCCCATCTCTCCTGACTCACCATAGCCAAGGAATATGCATTTAATGCTCTTTGGATCCAATTTACTCCTCTTGTCCTTGGGCACATGGCAGAATGCCTCACATCCAAAGACACGGAGATGCGCATAAGAGGGTGGCTTACCAGCCCAAACTTCCTCTGCAACCTGGAAATCCAATCCACTGGAAGGCGATCGGTTTATGACATGCACTGACGTACTAACTGCCTCAGCCCAAAAACTCGGGGGTAGGCCTGCATGGCTAAGCATAGAGCGCACACGCTCCTGAATAGTCCTGTTCATGCGCTCAGCCAAACCATTCTGGGGTGGGGTGTAAGGGGCGGTCAACTGACGGTTAATACCCCTGTCATCACAAAACTGCTCAAAAGCATGCGAGACATATTCTCCCCCATTATCTGTCCTAAGGCATTTCAGCCTATACCCAGTCTGGTTCTCAACAAGAGCAAGCCATCTCTGAAAAATTGCCAAGACATCAGACTTCTGCTTTATGGGATAAGCCCACACTTTCCTAGAAAAATCATCAATGAAGGTAACGAAGTACTTCGTGCCACCCATAGACATGCAAGGCATAGGCCCACAAACATCGGAATGCACCAATGCCAAGGGCTCACTCATGCGTGGCCTACCCAATTTCTTATGCGTAGACCTATTCTGCTTACCATAAAGACAATGATCACACGAGTCAAAACGTGCATAGTCCAAAGGCGGAAGATACTGCAAACCAGATAACATTTTCATTCCTTTCAAAGACATATGCCCCAAACGGGCATGCCAAAGTGATACATGTGGGATAGAGCCCACTGCCAAAACATGGTCTACAGAAGACCCAGATACAACAAGAGGATAGAGGCTGCCAGCCTTGGCGCCTCTAGCAAGCACAAGTCTGCCTTTGGTAATCTTCCAGGCAGAATCCCCAAAACAGACATGAAATCCTGCATCATCCAATTGTCCTGTAGACATAAGACTGCGCGTAAGCGCAGGTACATGACATACATCCCTAAGCAAAAATGAACTGCCAGTGGAAAACTGCAACTGAATATCACCCATGCCCACAATGTCAAGAGACCTGTCATCTCCAAGTCTGACTGATCCAGATACAGTACGGTAAGAGTGAAACCACTCACGGTAAGGCGTCACATGGAAGGACGCACCTGAATCCAATAACCAGCACTGTGCATACATACTAGGTGTCTCAGTCAAGTGTGAAGCATCAGAAGAACTAGCTGCAAGTATAAACTCATCACCACCATCGGACTCCTCAGTCTGCGTGACATTAATTTCCTCAATCTTGACGTTGGACTTCGCAGGTACTATGCTACGATCAGAGGACTTCTCCTGCACTTTATCTTTCCCCTTATCCTTGCGCTTCTCATTGCGCAACTCATGACACTGTGGTCTAATATGGCCCTTTTTCCCACAATGATGACAAGTGACATTTGCATTGCGTCCACGCGACTTACTACGCGACTTGCCACCACGAGATTTAGACCGACCCTTCTGCGAGTCACGGCCTCGGCCATTACCACGGTCATACCTGTCATTCCTGCCTCTAACTGTCAAAGCATGACTACCACGAGAGGCATCCAAGTTTTTGCGATTCACCTCTTCCTGAAGAAGATCACTCTCAACATCTGCCAATTTTAGAGTAGCACTAGAGGCACAAAGAGCAGTGCGGAATACATCCCATGACTCATTCAGAGTTCCAAGCAAGAAAAGAGGAGTTACTTCCTCTCCAAAGGTGATATCCTGCGAAGTCAGGTTCTTCAGTATAGCATGGAACTGGCTCAAGTGAGCAGACATAGTCGCATTATCCTTCATGCGCAGATCCATAAGCTGCTTCAACCAGTACATCTGACTCGCCGGACTTTTCTTATCATAAAGATTCTTGATCTTATTCCATAGATCCCATGCACTCTGTGCTTCCTCAAATACATTATAATGTACCTGTTCAGTGAGAGACAATACAATCGTGGACTTGCATAGCTCATCAAGTTCAAGCCAATCGTCAATGTCCATAGTTTCAGGCTGCTCCCCACTCAACCGAAGTGGCTTAATCTGAGATTTCTGCACCAAAACCTGCCATATTTGACTCTTCCAGTAAGAGTAGTTGGTACCATCCAACTTTGTAATGTTAAAGATGGCACTATCATGCGAAGATGACGCCATTATGCAGGCTGGAAATGCCCAAACAGTCCAAAACTGCTTGTTGTTTTACTGCAGAAACTGCCCAAAAATGACCAAAACGGGGTCCAAAGGGTGAGCAAAGTGTGCCAAAAGTTGCTGCCCACTTAGTACTAGGTGCGGTACACCAAATCAGGATATTTCAGCATGAAAAGTACACCTCAGTCCACCAATAACTGCTTGCTGTAATAAATTGCAGGTATGCAGTCTAGAGAGCAAACTGTCCCAAAATAGGATCCAATGTCAAGCAAACAATGCTAGGTCCAAAGCCGGCATGAAACGGACATAAGCAAGGCCAATGACAGTGAAAAGAACATGAGCTCAACACCAAGCATGTCAAAATAACATCTGCCAGTGAAAGGCACACCCCCAGACACTCTAGGCAAAGTGTTCCTGTAACTGCCAAAACCTGACACAAATAGGTATCTGCTCAAAGAGAAAGATCCAAATATGAGACTCAGCTCATAAGCATCTTGTGAACCAAGAGTACATCAATGCATATCCATAAAGATCGGAGTATGATCCCAAAGTCTCAATGTGTATGTAGCTGCTCAAGACATAAACTGCTTCAAATACATGTAAGTGCTCCAATAGCATGCAACTGTCAAAGGTCAAGAAAGCATGTAAAATGCTCCCACTGGCACAAAAGGCGTACAAAGCGAGCTCAGAAGCTCAAATAACCCAAGAGAAAGCACCAGTGATAAGTGACCCTGTCAATGCATCAAGCGCATCCGAGAGAGCATGACATACATGAAGCACCGGTCGTATTAACCATGAAGCAATACATAAGCCCAAATAAGCTCTCGGTCAACTCAATGACATCCAAATAGCAACCAAGATCAGTGATCAAGTAAGCCGGGAATGCTCAAATACATCCAAATCCAAGCTCCAAATGTCGGTATGGCATACACGAACCAAATAGCATATGTCACGAACCAAAGCATGTAATGCAAAAGCCTAACTGCCAAGCAGAGACATGAGGCATAGGCGGTCCACGAGCATGCCGAGTTGGTCCAAATGCCAGTGAAGACGGAGCTAATGCGAAGCTCAAAAGCATCCCATAATCTCATACATATGCTCCAAGTCGTCCCCAAATGTCAGAGATATCATGCCAAAGCTCAAAGCATACATCCGATATCGGTAGGTAAGTGCCAAAGCATGTAAAGTACCTTCAGCCCACTGTTATTCCAGCATGTATTTACTGTTCTAAACAGTAGATTTCAGCCCCAAATTCAAGCCAAAATCATGGTCAAACCAAATGCATACATCCCCAATACATCCGGGTAGGAAGTAGACCGCATACGGGCATCAAACAGGGTAACCGGAGTAGAGTATAAGCATTAAATGCCAATGCCAAGTGTGGCTGCCCTGTTTCCAGCACTGTATAACAGTAAATAACAGTCCCAAATCAGCCAATATTTCAAGCCAAAATCATGGCATAATCATGTGCATACATTCCCAAGGCACTAGGCATCATGTAGACCGCATACGGGCATCAAATAGCACAACCGGAATGGAGTATAAGCAACAAATGCTAATGCCAATGGTGCTGCCCTGTTTTCAGCCTGTTATGACAGTTTATGACAGTCCCAAATCTGAAGAAATCAGCCCCAAAAGATCAAGACCAATGCCCAAAGCTTTAATGACATCAAACATGAAGTCTATAGCCCTCTTGATCAAGGTAGAGAGCAAGAAGCAATGGCCAAGTGTGGAGCTGAAGTAGATGAGTGCTCACAGCCTGGAAAAAAAAATGATGCAATCTGCCCTGTTGGTGCTGAACTTGCTGCTGCTTCACATGGGCTGAAAAGGGGGTAATGGGGGGCTCAAGAAGGGCCTATCAAAGGCCTATGACAAGCCTCTTTGAGCCTTGATAGGTGTAAGGCACAATATGAGGGGAATAAGCTTCAAGAGTTTGAAGCCATGGCTGCCCTTGCTGTTTGCAACCTGTAGACTGAAATAAAACCATGAAAGAATGATCAAATACCTCAGTATCAATGCCTTGAAGGTGCCTCAATAGGCTGGGAAGGTGCTCGGGAAGCCGGGGAGTGACGGGAGCTCGGGGAGATCGGATATGGCTGCTGGGATGGAGACCCAATGCGTGAAGCAAGTCGATGCGAAGGTCGGGAAGCACCGAGTCGAGCTCGAGCAAGAGAATGCCAAGCTCTGATACCAGTTGAAAGGTGAGAAGGATCGAAGCTTGCACGCGAGCTATGGCGGGAGAGCAAGAGCAAGAAAGAGAGAGACAAGAAATGGGAACTCCAACAGTCACAATGTGTGACCGGGCCTTCCTTTATTCAAACTGTCACTAAAAGAATAAAGAATAAAGTGACGTGACGGGCGCCCGCCACCTGCAGTGTGCAGTGGCGGGTACTGTCAGTGTAGTAATACACGGGGCGGCACGGCGGAGGCGCCTTTACCCCCAACAAGATGATGAGCAGTCAGACAAGAATAGTTCGGATGACGAGTACAAGGACTACTATTTGTTGAGATATCGAGCTCCACTCGTGATACGCCAGGGTGACCGTTGTGTATTTATGTCACCGACTTGTCAGTTGCAGACGCGGTTGGTACACCGCCCATGAATAATAGCTACATGATAGCTATCATTATCTACTCTAGTTCGTGGCTCAGTTAGTATGCCACCTTAGTTAGTTGAGTTTGGTTTGAGACCCATATATAGGGTTCTTCTATTTCTTTGTACTTGAGTTCTTTTGGCTTACACAACTAAGAAGAGGAAAACTGTTTTCAGCCTCCACCCTTGTGTGTCTTCCCCCATTGTGCAAGCAAGAAAGCTTCAAGCGAGACTCCTTCCTTCTCTCCCACAATCTTGACATGGTATCAGAGCCTTGTTAGTGGTAAGGAGCTCAAGAAAGCAAGCCAAGCTCACGGTGTTCTGGTAAGAGGAGCAGTGTTGCTTTCATTTTCTGTTTTGGGAGCAGATCTTTGCAGGTAGCACAGCCGGAAAGTGCAGGAGTGCATTGTCTCAGGTTGAGATGCCCTTCGCGGTGAAGCAAGAGGGCAGTATATGCTGCGGGGCCTGGCTTTAGCCCTCGGCGACCTTGTTTTTTTTATTTGAGGCCATTTCGGGGCCTGTTTTGGAGGCGGAAGTTTTCTGCACACACTCAGGAAAAGGCCCAGTTTTATGCTGTGTAGCCACTGTTCTACAGGTCGGTGAATAGTTACTGTAAAAATTGCATTGTATGCTTGTGCACAGAGACATTGGGAGTTACAGAATCATCCCTGTTGCCTGTTGATGAAAAATCGTCACTAGGAAGTGACTGTGTGGTCAAATACCACTTTCGCCAGTTTTGCAGATTTTCCCTTGTGAGGGTGAAGCTCTGATTTTTGCAGTGACAGAATTTTTTGCAGTCTTCTGTAATGGCATCTGATTCTCTTTCACAGATTGTCACTGAAAAGCTTGACAAGAACAACTTCCAAGCATGGAAGTTTAGAATGACGAATTTCCTTATGGGAAAAGGATATTGGGAATTTGTTGCAGGAAATGAAGAAGAACCAGTTCTTCCTGATGTTCCCAATCAACAGCAAATGCAGGCATTTAAAGCATGGCATGAGAGAGCCAGGAAAGTTATGTATTGGCTGTCTATCAGCATTTCAGACTCTATGATTGTGCATATTCAGGATGCAAGTATGCCAAAGGAGACATGGGATACTTTGTCAAAAATGTATAGCACAAATACACAAGCCAGGAAAATGCAGCTCAAGCAAGAGTTGCACAATGTGCAAAGAGAAAATATGAGCATTAACGACTACCACATGAAGGTGAAGAAGATTGCAGATGCACTTGCTTCCATTGGGTCACAAGTGGAAGATGATGATTTAGTTTCTGTGACCTTGAATGGTCTAGGAAAGGATTATGCACAGTTTCGGACATCCATTTCAGTTCGTGAAAGATTTCCTGATTTTGAGGAGCTGATTGCTCTTCTAATTTCTGAGGAGCAAAGAAATGGTGGTGCATCTTCTTCAGGAGGAACTTCAAAAGAAGCTGTCTTCTACTCAAATGCTGGAAGAGGTAGAGGCAGAGGTAGAGGAGGCCGATATGGAGGCCGTGGTAGAAATCAGAATATGCAGCAAACTCAAGAAAACCAGTCCTATGGAGGAGGACGTGGTAACTCTAGAGGCAGGGGAGCCAAAGAGGTCGTGGTGGATGGCAAAGAGGCCAAAATGCAAACAGTAATGTTGAATGCTACTATTGTGGTAAAATGGGTCATATGGCTAAAGACTGCTATAAAAAGCAGAATGACATCATGAATGGAAAACTGCAACAAGAAAATTATGCATCCTCTAGTAGACAGGGTGATGACAGAAATGAGCATCTATTTATGGTGCAGCACATGAACAATTCTGTGACAAGTGCAGAAGAAAGCAACGATGTATGGTATGTTGACTCAGGTGCATCAAACCATATGACAGGTCATGCAGAATGGATGGAGGATGCAAGGAAAATGGAAAAACCAGGATTTGTGGAGACTGGTGATGATACTGCACATCCTATTGTGTAGATTGGAAAATTTCCTTTGTCTATGCAGGATGGGAAAAAGAAATACATGTCCGATGTATTTCATGTCCCGAATATCACCAAGAATCTGGTTTCTGTTGGTCAAATGGTTGAGCAGGGCTTGCAGGTCAGATTTAATCCTCATGGATGCTTTGTTGAGGATACGAAAAATAAAGGTCGCTTGATAGAAAAAGGAAAGAAGAAGGGAAGAATGTTTACATTGGATGCAGACATGTCTGAATTGAGTGCAGCAATGTTTGCACATGGGACCGGTGTAGTTGCAGATATTGATATCTGGCATAAACGCATTGGTCATGTTAATGTACAGCGACTTAAATCAATGCAGGCCCAAAATATTGTTGCAGGATTGCCAAAATTCAAGGTTGCAGAAATGCATAAGGTATGTGAAGCCTGTCAGTTTGGAAAACAGGCAAGGAAACCATTTCCTAGACATGTTCAAGAGAGTAAGAAGCTATTGGAATTAATCCACTCTGATGTGTGGACAACTAAAGCTGCATCTCTTGGAGGCTGTCATTATTTTGTCAGTTTTATTGATGACTATAGCAGAAAATTTTGGGTCTATTTTATGAAAAAGAAAAGTGAAGTTTTTGGGCATTTCAAAACTCTTAAAGCTATGGTTGAAAAAGAAACAGGCTTGCAGATAAAATGCCTAAGGTCAGATGGAGGGGGAGAGTACCTCTCAAATGAGTTTGCAAGGTTCCTGCAGGAGCATGGCATAAAGCAGCAATATTCATACAGTCATATCCCACAACAAAATGGAATTGCAGAAAGAAAAAACAGGCATATTGGAGAGGTATCTCGTACCATGCTCAATGAAAAAGACTTGCCAGATTTTTATTGGGCTGAAGCAGTTGCTATAGCAGTCTACATAATGAACAGGACTCCCACTGCAGCAATACATGGAATGACTCCAGAGGAGAGGTATACTGGTAGGAAACCAGATATTTCTCATTTGAAAATTTTTGGTTGCATTGCCTATGTACATGTGCCAGATGAGTTGAGATCCAAGTTGGATCCAAAAGCTGAGAAGTGCATCTTTATTGGTTACTCTTTGCAGCAAAAAGGGTATAGATGCTATAACCCTTCTACTCGTAAGTTTACAATGAGCAGAGATGTTGTTTTTGATGAGATGAGTAGCTGGTATAAACCAGTAAATGTGATTGATGATGTAGATGCACAAAATGGTAATGCTGCACAAAATTCACAGCAGCAGTCACAAAATATTAGTGGACCTGGAGCGTCCTCTAGTAGTGGTTCACATTCTTCACCATGGACAGGCAGATTGAGATCAAGAGAATCTTCTCAAAGTAATGCAGATAGTGGTATGCAGGTATCACGAAAAGGAAAAGAGAAGGTTGATCAACCCATGTTTGATGTGAATGCAGGTCACTCTTATGTGGATGGTGAATCCAGTGGCTCAGAACAGAGCATTGATGATGAGTTGGGTATTCCTTCTATTGTTACACCTGGAGTAAGGAAGACCAGGGATGTTTTGAGAGCACCTGGGAGTGAACCTACTTTGCGCAGGTCTACGAGAGCTAGGTATCCTGTGTATAGGCTGAAATATGATGGATTTAGAGCCATTCACTATGCATATATGGTTAAAGTGATACAGGAACCAGAACCCACTTCTTTTGAGAAATCCATGGGAAAAGAAAAATGGGAGAAAGCCATGGATGAAGAAATGGATGCCTTGGAAGCAAATGCTACATGGGAATTGGTACCTTTGCCTAAAGGTAAAAATGCAATTGGCTGTAAGTGGGTTTATAAGGTGAAGCACAATGCAGATGGTTCTGTGAATAGATACAAGGCAAGATTAGTAGTCAAGGGGTATGCACAAACATATGGCATTGACTATGAAGAAACATTCAGTCCGGTTGCAAGGATGGCAACCGTAAGAGCAGTCATTGCTATGGCTGCATCAAAGGGATGGTCTTTACATCAGATGGATGTAAAGAATGCCTTCTTGCATGGTGATTTGCAAGAAGAGGTCTATATGGAGCAGCCACCAGGTTATGTGCATGCTGTTCATCCTGAGTTTGTTTGCAGGTTGAAGAAAGCCTTGTATGGCTTGAAGCAAGCACCTAGAGCATGGTCTGACAAGATAGGACAATATCTTGTCACTATTGGCTTTCAGATTTCCAAGGTAGATTTCTCACTTTATGTGAGAAAAACAGAGAAAGGTATTATGCTACTTGTCATTTATGTTGATGATTTGATTATGACAGGTGACAGTGATGAAGATATCCTTCATGTGAAAATGCTATTGAAGCAGAAGTTTGAGATGAAGGATTTGGGAGAGCTGCGTTATTTCTTGGGCATTGAGGTGATTAGATCACCAAGTGGGATACAACTCTTGCAGAGGCAGTATGGATTGGACATGCTGTCCAAATATGGGATGACAGGCTGTAAGCCTATTTCAGTTCCTTTGGAGCAGAATGTGAAGCTGAGCACAGATGCAGGTGAGCTTCTAGAAGACCCTACTATGTACAGACGCATAGTAGGAAGTTTGATTTATATGACTATTACCAGGCCAGATTTGAGCTATGCTGTTGGATTGGTAAGTCAGTTTATGCAAGCTCCAAGGAAACCACATTTGGATGCGGCTAGACGCATACTCAGGTATGTGAAGTCCACATTGCAGTATGGACTATTTTATGAGACTGGGGTTCAGATACAGTTGCATGGATACACTGATGCTGATTGGGCTGGTAGTATTTCTGATAGACGATCTACCAGTGGATATGTGTTCTCTTTTGGGAGTGCTGCAGTCACTTGGAGCAGCAAGAAACAGCCTACAGTTTCCTTATCGAGCACAGAGGCTGAGTACACGGGTGCAGCAATGGCTGCATGTGAGGTAGCTTGGTTGCATAAGCTACTTTATGATATGCATCAGTCTACAGATGGACCAGTTGTCATTTATTGTGACAACATGAGTAGTATACACTTGGCAAATAACCCAGTCTATCATGCTAGAACAAAGCACATTGAGGTGCATTATCACTATGTGCGAGAGAGGGTTTTACTAGGTCTTATTGATCTAGTTTATGTCAGCACAGAGGATCAGGTAGCTGACATATTTACGAAGGCATTGGGCGCAGAGAAGCTGCGCAAGTTCAGAGACCTGCTTGGTGTGCAGGAATTGGGATTGAGCTCGAGGGGGAGTGTTGAGATATCGAGCTTCACTCGTGATACGCCAGGGTGACCGTTGTGTATTTATGTCACCGACTTGTCAGTTGCAGACGCGGTTGGTACACCGCCCATGAATAATAGCTACATGATAGCTATCCTTATCTACTCTAGTTCGTGGCTCAGTTAGTATGCCACCTTAGTTAGTTGAGTTTGGTTTGAGACCCATATATAGGGTTCTTCTATTTCTTTGTACTTGAGTTCTTTTGGCTTACACAACTAAGAAGAGGAAAACTGTTTTCAGCCTCCACCCTTGTGTGTCTTCCCCCATTGTGCAAGCAAGAAAGCTTCAAGCGAGACTCCTTCCTTCTCTCCCACAATCTTGACACTATTCCTTCAGTGAAGAGAGTGAAGAAGAGATTGACATAATAGAGTATGACACTAATGAACATGAGCTTGAGCAAATACGAGTAGATTCCAAGCCAGAAAAAGAGAATACATTTATAATCGAGAGAGGAATCATGTGAATGGAGTGTAATCGAACGTGGTTGGAGCACATAGGAGAAATTGACTATGAATGCGTAGGGCTCACCCAACCAAGTGCCACACCGCTACTTAGGACGGAATCACCTTTGAAGCTATGACCACTAGGAAAGACTCCCTCTTCTAGTGAAGATGGAGACTTTGACTTTGAGTCAGATAAGCTTAGATATAGCTACCCTGAAATACCCCGATCGCTTAAGACCAAATGCACCAAGGGAGACTTGCTAGTCCACCTAAGATGCAAAAAGTTGGAGGAAAAAAAGAGATAGTCTAGGGGTTCGAATGTTGAGGAGTGGAACAAACTACAAGATCTATCAAAGCGATTCATGAATTTTAAGAAAGGTGATAGAGTAGTGATCTTACTAGGTGCCAAGAGGCAAGGAAAAGTGAATGAACCCGTACAAGGGTCTACTAAGGTCACGGAGGTCAACCTAGTTGGGAAAGGGGAGAAGCTGCAACCTATCTTCATAATTAATGACCTGATTGAGCTAGAAGAAGCAGATCTCATTGTGCTTCTATGAGAGTACATAGACATATTTTATTGGTCCCTTGACGTCCCTCGACAAGCTAAAAGGAGTAGATCCAAGTATAGTGACTCATAACATTCCCATGACACCAGACGCAACACTTGTCAAATAGTGACCATACCCTATGAATCCTAAGCATGCTCATGTAGTCAAGGAGGAGATAGACACAAGCTGTTAAGGGCACGATTCATCTACTATGAAAGTGAGTGCATAGACTAGGTTTTGCCCATTGTAATTTTCCTAAAGAAGAATGAAAAAATCAGAGTGTGCATTACCTATAAGAAAGTCAATGTTGCTATGAAGAGTGACAAGTATCCACTATCGTACACACTGAGCATATGCTCAAGAGAGTGGCTAGCAAAGAAGCCTACAGGTCCCTAGACAGCTTCTCAAGTTACAATGAGATGCAAGTCCACCCCGATGATAGGCATAAGATAGCATTTGCTACCAAATGGGATGTCTTCACCTACACAGTCATGGCTTTTGGGCTAACAAATGCATCAGCCACATTCCAATGGCTCATATGTGCCATCTTCAAGGACATGCTTAGGAAAGAGTTAGAAGTGTTTGTTGATAATCTATGTGTTCACTCGAGTTGGAGGGAAGACCCAGACAAACTCCGTGAAGTCTTTGAATGATGCAAATTGTATTGTCTCTTGTTGAACCCCCTTAAGTCCCAATTCTGGGTGAAACATGGATGCATCCTAGGGCATGTTGTGTCCAAGAATGGCATTACCACTGACTTCTTGAAAGTCAAGGTTATTGTTAACCTTCCACCGCCAACCAACTACAAGGGAGTTCAGTGCTTCCTAGGACATATAGGATACTATCGGTGATTTGTGTTAACCATGAGTTAATTGGCTAGATCACTCTACAAACTATTGATAATATTCGAATGGGTTGAGGAATGCCAATGTACATACAAAGAGTTGAAAAAGGCTTTGACAACGACACCCATTCTACAAGCCCTAGACTAGACCATCACCTTCCACATACACATTGATGTCTTGAAGTTTGTTGTGGGAGTTGTTTTGTGTCAGTCTGGAGAACACAACTTAGACTATCCTGTGAGTTTTGCTAGTAGATAGCTCATGAATATCGAGATGAACTATTCCACAACTGAGAGAGAGGGTTTGCCCATGGTGTTTGCTATAAAGAAATTTTGACATTATCTTCTTGCTACACCTTTCACCTTCTTTGTTGACCATCAATCCTTGCTTTATCTTGTAAATAAACCTTGCACTACATGACACATTTCTCGATGGTTACTTTTACTTTTAGAATTCAACTTCTCCGTGGTTGCATGCAAAGGGAAGTAGCACTATATGGCTAATCACATGTTCCACATATCCCACGGGAGAAACCACTAGATAGGGTATAATAGATGACTTACCAGATGCACATATTTTCAACCTATCTAGAAAAAAGGACCTATTTAGATTGACGCTATACTAGGGGTGGATGACATAGTCCAAGTACTAGAGCTGGACTACCAAAAGACCTATCGACAATGCCCAACTTAGGCGACTTATCCTCAAGATACAACCCTATTAGTTGATAGTCGGTCAAATCTATAGGTTAGGACAAGATGGCTTACTACGACAATGTGTGTGCAAACATGAGATGCATGACATACTTGCAGAGGCACACAATGGAATTGTAGGAGGACACTTTAGTTGGAGACATGACAGCATGCAAGGAGCTGCAGCCTAAACTATGGTGGCCCACACTTTTTCGTGATGTAAAACAATTTGTGAAGCATTGTGATGAGTGCCAATGGATCAAGGTCCCTATTTGCAAGGACAAGATGGAGCTCACCCTAATCATCGCAAGACAACCATTCAAAAAATTGTGGATTGACCTCATTCGGCCAATTAGTGCTACAACACAATACTCATAGGCCAAGTACATCATAGTCACCACCACATACTATCTCACAAAGTGGTTAAAAGCACGAGTCACTAGGAAAAACAATGCTAGGACCATAGCCAAGTTCCTTTGGGAGCAAGTTATCTCACGATTCATCCTCTCCATTGAACTAGTCAATGATCAAGGCATGCACTTCATCAACGAAGTGATTGCCCACCTCATGTCTACCTTCTTCCTAATCATCCATAGGAAATATTCACCCTACTATCCTCAAGCTAACGGCTAGGTTGAATCCACAAATAAGATATTAGTGAAAGTCTTGACCAAGGTAGTCTCTGCCTCTCATAGCAACTAGGACAACAAGATGATGATAACTTTATGGGCCTATTGAACAGCCTATAAAAGGACTCTGGGGGGGAAAATCCCTTTAAGATGGCCTAAAAAATTGAAGCCATTCTACCATTAAAATTCGTTGTCCCTAGCCGGAGAGTGGCCATCCAAGAGAGATGGGATGGAAAGAAGGCATGGACAAAATGCCTAGTTGATCTAGAACGCCTATCAGAGACTCAACTTCTAGCCACCCATGCAGTGATTTGCAAAAAGACACGATGTAAGAGCTGGTTTGACAAGCACATTAAGCAGTGAGACTTCAACCAAGGTGACCTAGTGTTGATATACTTAGTGAAATGCCATAAACAAAAGATGAAGTTCAGGGGATTAGGGCCTTTCAGAATCCGGACCATCAGTCGAATCAACAATATAGATCTTGAGACCCTAGATGAAGAGGGCATAGGCTTCTTCAACGGTAGTTGCATAAAGAAGTACTACCCGCCCACACATCCATTGCATGAGCCTTCGATGCTAGAGTCCCTTGTGAACTTACGAGTTGCCACAGTCACAGAGATTAAGGAAGAAGATGAGGAGCAGTAGCACCTGCTTACCTATGCATAATGGTCACTGCCCAACAGATGCATACCTTTGATGCCTTAATCAATGAGGGAGCCGATTTTAATATCTTAGCTCACGATCATTGGACTCTAATTGGTCAACTGCAACTACAACCTACGAACGCTTAATGTAGCCAATTTGGGGGGGTCATCATGCATGCTTTTGGAAAAGTACAAATACGTTGTCTCAATCAATTTTAAGAGCATACCCATGGTATTTTATGTGTTGCCAAACATAAAGGATGCCAGTAAGGAAGCGTTGTTAGGATGTGCATTTAAGAAGAAAACAAATGGCAGTGTCAATTACAAGTCATAGTGCATTCACCTTGCCATCAGCAATGTACACATAGTGATAGCGTTTAGCAAGGGCAGCATAGCCACACCAAAGCCTGCAAAGCCACTCATACAGAAACCTACAACCAAGTCTAAGGAGGGGGGTCGTGGCTTATCATAACCCACCAAGCCTCAACGCTAGCACACGACCAAGATTGCAACCAAAGCCAATGAGACCAAATTCAAATGGGTACCTAAACATCGAGAACCGCTACCTAGAAGTAAGCATACATGATTTCGCAATGCTAAAAACTCATACTCAAGATCTAGAAGGCAAAAAATGTAGTATAGGCATCGACGCATGGTCAAGTTGCAATGGGTTCCCAAAACCCTATTACAAGCACAAGGCTATGATGAGGGAAATATTTGGATATGGGTGCCTAAAGCCAATATTGCCAAGGGCACTACTCAAGTGTAGCCCTTGAAGTTATCTAAACATGATAGCACAACAGTTAAGGAGCTCAAGTCACAAAAGAATCAAGCTACGAAGCCCATAGAGCCCAAACCCACTAAGGATGCAAAGCCTCAACAAGTCTATCAATCGAACATGCAACTTCCTACCTCCAAACCACCTCAACCTAGCACTAGTAGCATTCCAAGAGCCTCACAACCATCTAGCAGCACAACAACAAAATTGTAAACCATGACTATCGCAAAAAATCTAAACTGACCCCTCCAAATCCACAGAAGCCACATATATCAATTGTTGAGCTATTTACTCTAGTCAAATCCCAACCTTTTGCAAGTCTTAAACCCTCTTTTACGAGTAGCAATATATCCTTACCTTGGCCTCGGGCTTAGCTAAGAATTCAAGGGATGACTTGGTCACTTGCATTCAATGCTTAGATGCTACATTCACCATGCTTGCTAAAAGCTATCACTATAAGGGAATGGGGATATAGTGATGGTCATTTTCGACACAAATTAGCAATGTCGCTATTTGTGTCACAAAAGTGATGCAAATAGCGATGCCAATAGCGATGTCATTCTGAGAAAAAAAGTGGCAAAACATGGGCACAACATTTTTCTACAAAGAGTTTGAGAGAGAAAAAGACAGCGAAAGAGATCATGGCTTTGGGAGGGAGAGGGAGAGGAAGAGAGAAAGAGCGAGAATGAGAGCTTCTTACTGCAGCCGCCGCTGCCACCACTTTCATTCACAAAGAAGAGGGAGAAGTGCACAGAGAAAGAGGGGATGCCACAGAGGAGACAAAGAATCCATTCTCGAGCCTTTGGTAAGTACATTGCCTCCTCTTGATTTGTTCTTGTTCTTTATTCTTTTCTTTTTTTTGTTTTTCTTGAGAATGAGGTGCATTGAGGGAGAAATAGAGGAAATGAGAGAGGGAGAAGAAGAAAGGAAAAGGAAGAGAGAGAGAGAGAGAGGGAATATAAATACAAAAGATAACAAACAAAGAGAGAAAGAGAGAGAGAGAAAGGGAGAGAGGAGAACGAGCAAGAAAATGAGGGGGCAGAGAGACAACAAAGAAAGAGAAAGAGAGAAAGAAAGAGAAGAGGGAGAGAACATGAAATGAAGAGTGCAGAGAGAGGTGGATAAAAGGGTGAAGTAAAGGGAAGAAGGATAGTGGAAAAGAGAGAGAGAGAGAGAGAAAGGGAGGGAGGAGAATGTGTGAGAAAATAATGAGGGGATAGAGAGAAAAAAAGAGAGGGAAACAAAGAAAGAGAAAGAGAGAAATAAAGAGAAGGGGAAGAGAATATGAAATGAAGAGAGGCAACAAAGAAAAAGAAAGAGAGAAAGAAAGAGAGGGGGGAGAGAACACAAAATGGAGAGTGAAGGGAGAGGTGGATAAAAGGGTGAAGTAAAGAGAAGAAGGACAGTGGGAAAAAAAAGAGCTAGAAAGAGAATTGGAGAAAAAGAGACAAAAACATGGAGAAAAAGAGAGATTTAAAAAAAGTAGAGAGTGAGAGAAAGAGAGAGAAAAATGGAAACAACAAAAGAATTAGAGAGAAAAAAATTATAGAAAGAGAATAGTAGAGGGGGAAGAGAGGCCTGAAGAGGGGTAGGGAGAGAGTCTTTCAATGTCTTGTTTTATGAGTTTTTTATTTTTTATCTTTGATTTTGATTTTAGCGATATGCGTGAGTGCAAATGGAAAGGTTAAGAGAGAAGAAGTGAGAGTGGGGAGGGAAGATGGGGGGATAAAGAAACATTTATAGAAATAGAGGTGGAGAGAGAAGTAAAGAAGGATGAAGGGAGGCAAATATAGAAAGAAAAAGACAATGAGAACAAAAACTAGTTGTTTGTTATAACGTAGACAAAATAGAAAATGATGATGATTGTGATGTCCAAGATCGCGAGGCATATCTTAATCATTGTGTCCCGTGTTCTTGCTCTCAATGCAAGCTGGCAATCAAAAGAAAGCGTCACTTGTCTATAGAACATGTACGACACTTTGGCAAGTTCCAATTGGAGATCATTGATCAAGTAATCTCAAACTTTGAGTGAACGGTATGAAAAGTGTATATCAATCATGTCTTACATTCACAAACTAATTGAATATCATATACAAAAGCATTAGCCATAAAATTTATACAGGGAGGTGATGTCTCATCCCAAGGAGAAATGCACCTATTGCAGTGAGTTAGAAGAGTTCGTGGGCATGCAATAGATGTAGTGTCTGAGCCAATCCACCACTTGAAAGGCACGACTCAATCTATACCGTCAATACAAGCAGAGGAGACAGGTAGCCTTTCAGACCTTTCTCCAATCTTGGAGTCTGATATGGAGGGAACGATCAATGCATTGATGCCCATGGATGCCGAGTCATCTGATCCTCTAAGAGAGAAAGCTTCCATACCATTATATGATGGGTGCCGAGTATCTCACCTGAAGACGTTGCTTGCACTCCTAAGTATACAAGCAAAATACGAGTGGAGTGATACAAGTGTGACCGAGTTGTTCAGGTACATTCTACGTATGCTCTATTGATTTTTTTTGGCACCATTATTAAAAACACTTGTTCTTTTTCAAGGTTTTTAATGATTTTTTTAAAGTTTGCTAAAGTATCACATATTACCATGTGAATATATCATGCCTGAGTCTCTGATGATGTGTGACATGTTTTACGAAAGCTTGGTATGGACTACAACAACATCCATGCATGTGTCAACAATTGCGTGCTTTCTGTGGATTCGAGATACACCATTGTCATGTAGATGGCTTAAACATTGGGGGAGATGTCCATGCATGTGATGTTGTGTAAACGTACCTTTGTTTGTATGTGTCATTGGCTGTGAGAGCTTTGGAGGGTCCGTCATTAGGACATAGCGAGCTCAGCCAGAAGGTAGCATGGTTGAAGGTTGGTTGGTATCTGAGGCGCTAGTGCATATTTCACAATGGCTACCAATGGTGGATCTAGACAACAGTATGCTATGGTCGTTGAAGGACGATGATAGACTGGCCGGAGATGTGGTGGTTGAAAATGGGGTAGAAAAAAGAATGGATGCTGCAATGGAGGAGAAAGTGAATCGCTTTTGTATGTTGCACGATGCCTCTATGGAGACGTGGCTCGCCAGGTACCAGCAAGCTAGGCAAGATCGAGAGAAAGCGCGGTTTGAATTTCAACGTAGTAAGTGCCATCGATCGATTTGATATCCCAAGGGCATGGAGGAGATGCTGCAGTTTATGTCAACGCGATGGTTGCATGGAGCTTTAATCGCAGCATCTCGCGAAGGGGCGGAGATCTCAACCGAGGAGTGGAAATTCTCGAGGGGATGTAGTCCAAAGGTGATGACGTGTTTAGGTTTTGTCGTATCTATATTTTATATACGACAACTAATTGAGTGTTTCAATGTACAGTATAAAATATATAATGCAGCATGGTCGCAGAAATGGCATTTTCATGTGGAGCGTATTGACAAAATGCGCTCCACAACAGACTGTGGTATCATGGCAAGGTTCGAGCAAGAGAGCCGACGACGAGCAATAGATCCAAACACGGTTATAGATGAGATGGAGTATTTTGGGAATTTTCAAAGCGTTGTTATGGTGGATTATCATAGCTTCTCCATGATACTATTCAATGTGCAGTGATTCAAAGTGGTACTTGAAGGAGCTGGAGCAACAGTTCAACGAGGTCCATTTGGATTTCTTGAAATAGTAAAAAAAAATAGATGGATTTACGCGACACCTTTGTGTTGCTGGCCCATTGTAAACATGTGCATAAATGACGTGTTTAGGTTTTGTCGTATCTATATTTTATATGCGACAACTAATTGAGTGTTTCAATGTACAGTATAAAATATATAATGCAGCATGGTCGTGCAGACGGCATTTTCGCGTGGAGCGTATTGACAAAATGCGCTCCACAACAGACTGTGGTATCATGGCAAGGTTTGAGCAAGAGAGCCGACGACGAGCAACGGATCCAAACACGATTATAGATGAGATGGATTATTTTGGAAATTTGCAAAGCATTGTTATGGTGTATTATCGTAGTTTCTCCATGATACTATTCAATGTGCAGTGGTCAAAGTGGTACTTGAAGGAGCTGGAGCAACAGTTCGACGACGTCCATTTGGATTTCTTAAAATAGTAAAAAAAATAGATGGATTTACGCGACACCTTCGTGTTGCTGGCCCATTGTAAACATGTGCATAAACTTATTTATTTGTTAATTGTATTATGACATGGTACATGTCACAATAGTTAAATCTCTCTTGTACGTGTTTGTGAACAGGTAATCTTCTATCCAAACCCCCAACAACCTTGATGGTGGTATATTATACCTTCAGCTCCTCGAAGTGTGAGAGTATATGATCAAAGCGATGTTCCGAGCATAGATGAGGATAATATGTAAATAGAGGGGTTGATATTGCAAGGGGTGGAGGCCACCAAAAGCATGGAGCATGTAGAGGAGCTAGCATCAGGTAGCAATGATGGAAATACAGGAGTCCAAGAAATCTTTGAGAATGAGGTGGACTCATCTTTTTGTGGTGGCATGTCTATCGACCTTCCAGTTTATGCCAAGTTGTATCAGGAGATTGGCATGGGACCATAGGATACTTCATACTTGGAAAAGCATCCACTTACTCAATTCGTTGACTAATCGCTTATAAGGGTACATAAGATATACATTTTAAGAAAATCATTTTTTAAAGATTTATATTATCGTGCTTTGTATGATTTAAATTGATTATGCTAACATCATTTTTTGACTGTGCAGGTGACCTTTGTGGATACTTAGATCATCAGGATGAGTTGAGGGACGAGAGATGAGGAGTTGCAGGATATCTTCACGCGTATGTCTCTAGATCAAATGGTGAGATTCAGAGACATGGTGGACCAAAAGCTGTCTCGGACATCGTCAGGCTGCTCTATTAAATCTACTTCGGCACGATCAGGTGCTTCAGTTTTGACAGACGAGGTCGCTACTCCATACTTGGGCCAAACAGAGGGAGTGCTTCAGGGTCAGGGGGATACTGCAGAGATACAGATGCAGTGAGCCTGCAGTCGGCTCGGGACAGGTGCTACTCTTGTCTCTCATGGTGGTTCTAAAGAGCGTGGCTTCAGGGTCAAGGGGATACTACAAAGATACAGATGCAGTGAGCCTGCGGTTGGCTCGGGACACGTGCTACTCTTGGCTCTCAGGTGGTTCCAAAGAGCGTGGCTCAGGGTCAGGGGGATACTGCAGAGATACGGATGCAGTGAGCCTGTGGTCAGCTCGGGACAGGTGCTACTCTTGGCTCTCATGGTGGTTCCAAAGAGCGTGGCTCAGGTGGTTGCTGTGAAGGCACGGATGGGGGATCTCTGTCTTGTCGTTCTGCTGGAGTTGCGTCACCTCCAGGAATTGTCACACCTGTGGCAACATCTACTCCAATTACTCCTGCTTTTGCTCAACCGTCCGTAGTGGCACCCCTATGGATGCTACTATGATAGATACTACCCCAATTGGTACACCAGATGTACAGGGGTCTCCTGGATATGCCTAGGGGTGTGGTCGCAGGTGGGAGAGGACCCATCTTAGGCATACCCCAGAGAGGTATGCCTATCTTATAGATGATAGGTGAGAAGCCATCATCATGAATGATGAGGGGAGGAGGATGATGGCTTGCATGAGAGAGTTGTGTCAACAAGTTTTTCGGCACAACGTCTTGGATCATTGGAAAAACATACCGGAGGGGAGCAAGGACTACATAGTAGCATCCTTGCATGAGGAGTTTCTGATACCAGCCATAGTAGATAGGTTTTCTACGGGCTGGATGATGGAGTACATGCGTGCATATATGTCACACAGACGATCGGATGCACGCAAGGCACTCAAGAGTGGGCCTGCAAAGCCCGAGGGGCTAGAAGTGGACGATTGGCGCCGACTGAGGGAGGAGGCTACAGATTTTCCAAGACATTGGAGTTAGCAGTGCGAGGCGGCGAGGGCACAACTAGAGGCCGGAGTGGTCCATCATCTTGGCAGTGGCGGCCACAGGACATATCTGGAAAACTTTGTAAGTTTTTCTTTTGTTTTGCTTGCTTAATTTTTTGCAATATCCTTTGTACTAATAATCATGTTTCTAACAATTAGTATTTTGTTTCCTTTGCAACACTCCATTACAAATCGCGATCCGACCAGCCTTGAGACTTGATATGCAGAGAGGCATGGTCTCACTGCATTGATCGACTGATTGTATAGATGCGGCAGCCCTGTAAGTCACTCATCTTTCTTGTCCGTAGTTACCATGTTTAATTAGAATCCATTATTGTAATGTGTATTGATGTATAGTTGTTTCTTTTTTTGTAGAGTCCGTTCGATGCTCCTTTACGGCAGGACGAGCTTTCGGATGGCGAGGATCTATAGCTCGCCCTTGGACCCCTGGAGCTCACACACCCTTCTTTTTTGGTCACCTGATCTGTGTAGACATTTTCTATGTAGTAGTGATATCTTGCCATGATTGTACTAGTCGCTTTCATTATGCGATCATGTATTTATTTCATGTATCAATGTTATGATTTAAGTACACTTTGTCTTTATTTACACGAGCATTGTACATAGTGGAGAAACTATTTTGCATGGCCCAAATAAAGTACAGTGCTATATGCTGCCCTGCCACAAAATTTTTTTTTCCTGTTACCGTCGCTATTAGCATCGCAAATTTACCTGCACGCGTCGTTATTGGTGTCGCAAAGCGTCGTTATCAGCGTCGCTATTTGCGTCGGTATCAGAGCGTCGTAAATTTACCTGTATGCATCGTTATTGGCGTCGTTATTAGCATCGCAAAATGTCATTATCAGTGTCGCTATTTGTATCGGTATCAGCACCAACGCAAATAGCGATGCTGATAACATTATCAGCGTCGCTATTTGCGTCGGTATCAGCACCGATGCAAATAGCGATGCTGATAATGATGCTAATACCGATTGTCCTATGGCATCGCCAATAATGACACTTTTTGCGACGATGGGGGCAAATTTCTTTATTTACATTTTCGTCGCTTTTAACGTCGGTATAAGGCCTATATCTTGTAGTGTTGATAGACCAAAAACACACATCAAACACTATGTTCTTCTCTACTACTCAAACGGAAAATCTGATGGTTACATTTGTTCTGAAAGGGGGATAAAATCCCAAGTCCTTTTTTTGCATGAGATCTCCCAAAAAACTCATTGAAAAGCAACTTGCTTTTTTACACGTCACCCTATTCTAGAAGTGTTCTACACCTTTTTAGGATATTTACAAAAAATAATATCCAAAATATCATAAATAAGCTAAAATTGTCCAAAAATATCATATTTTAGAACTAATTATACTATGGACACTAACACTAAAGTTGATATTGACTCTCTAGATTCATATGAAAGTCAGATGATCATGCACTCCAAGTTTTTCCACACTATGTTTGTGTAGTGGCATCCACCCCCTCTGAACCTGCACATCCTTTGATATGTGCTACCAATGCACGACTCGGGTCAAATACCCATAGCATCAACTTGTTGCTCATCATGCACATAAGAAGGCATCCCCATGGATCATAGATCAAAATGACTAGCATTTGCATAACTCTAACACCATACCAAGTATCCACTCCAAGGTCATGATGCCTTGGGTGTGCATCATGTACTAGAGATTGTTGAATCTCCATATACATGCTATCAATGAATGCATTAACAAATACATAGCAATATGCTTTCTCTTTTAGAGTCCAATGCATGGAAATATACTTATACTGATAATTATATACCACATCAAATATAAACTGAGCCTCACTTGAATCCAACAACATCATCGAAAATAGTGTAGTCCAAAACCTGAAGCATCTTTAAATTGCCTATCAAAGCCTTTGACAAGGAATCCAAAATAGTTTCCAACTGTGGAGCATTATATACAAGATCCTCTATCTGCATAGCCTCTAGCTCATAAACTATGTTATTAATGATAATTGTATCCTACAAATCGTGTGCTGCCAACACTTCACCAATCTCCCTCTGAATCCCTATATCAAGTAAAACATGAGCTTTGTAAATCTCTTTAGATGTATTACGAAAATCTACAAATGTAATGGCTGACTCTTCCACTACAGGATCTTCCAAGGCATTCATGGCTATCTCAACATCATACTACAACTTATATTCTGATTGCTTACCTTCTTTTTGCCCTCTTGCTTTTGCAATTCTATTTCTACTCCTCTCGAAAGTGAACCTCTTCCATAACATGCTTGGGAGGTGGTTTATTTACACCTTTAGGCCGATCCACACTTCTTCTTGTCACTCTATTAGATATCCCCGCAGCATCTTCATCTCTGTTTTGTTTATCTGTAGTGACGGGTTAGGCAGGGAGATCAAGGCAGTCAGTCATTACACACAGTGAGAGATAGAGAGAGTGAGATAGAGCTGAGTAGAGAGTGAGCACATTTGTAGATACAATGACGAGTGTGTATCTTCAGGTTTTTAGATAGATATATATGTGTAAATACAAGTGCTAAGGGTTGTTCACACTCGAGCACATTTAAAGGCACGAGGCCTTTATTCCCAACAACCTCCCACACCTAAAGGCAATGTGCCTTAAGAGGAGAAAAGAATCAGCTAAGTCTAGGTATATACAAAGCTTAAATACATATATCTATCAACTCTCGTCATCTGTCAGCAATGAGCAAACCGCTTTGCTGGAAGGCCCTTCGTGAGAAGGTTTGCAGGATTATCATATGTATGCACTTTGATAATCCTGCAATGCTCTTACTATCAAGTACATCTCTAATGAAGTGGTACTTCACCTATATGTGCTTTGTCTTTGTATGAAAGACAGGATTCCGTGCTAGTATGATAGCACTCTGACTATCACAATGGAGAATAGGTAACTCTGTGATGCCAAGCTCTCCCACCAGACGTGAAAGACATAAAGCCTCATTACATGCCTCAATGGTAGCCACATACTCTGTCTCTGTAGTAGACAATGCAACACACTTTTGTAGAATGGAGCTCCAAGAGACTGTTCCTCCTGTGAAAGTAAACACACACCCAAAAGTGGACTTTCTGCAATCTGCATGACCAACATAGTCTGCATCCATAAAGCCAACAATAGATGCCTTCTGCTTTCCAAAGAAGATGCACAACTCCTTTCTGCCTTTGAGGTGTCTCATAATACCTTTGTAGAATGGAGATCCAAGAGACTGCTCCTCCAGTGAAAGTAAACACACACCCAGAAGTGGACTCTCTGCAATCTGCATGACTAGCATAGTCTGCATCCGTCGATGCATAACTCCTTTGTGCCTTTGAGGTGTCTCATAATACCTTTCACTGCATCCCAATGCTTCTTGCCAGGGGTTGCCATGTATCTGCTAATAACCACTCCCACTGCAAAGGCAATGTCAGGATGTGTAGCAACCATAGTATGCATCAAACTGCCAACAGCTAAAGCATATGGTATGTTGGCCATTTTGGCCTTCTCATCATCAGATGTAGGGCTGTCCTCTACACTGAGTTTCATATATGGAGGTAATGGAACCCCAGTTGTTTTCCCCCCTCCATATTGAAACACTACAAAAACTTGGAGATATACTCCTACTGAGATAGATAGAGTAGGTCTGCTGACCTACCTTTGAGTATTCGCATGCTAAGAATGTGATTTACATCACCAAGATCCTTCATGTCAAAGCTGCCATGAAGACTTTGCTTCAATGAATCCAAGGCATGAGTATCCCTGCCACCCAGCAATCAACATGTCATCAACATACAAAACCAAGATAATCAGGTTGCCTTCTTAGTGTACAAGCAGTGATCCACTTGACTTCTATGAAAGCCTTGGGACTTCATGAATGTATCAAACTTATGATACCATTCTCTTGGTGCTTATTTTAGCCCATACAAACTCCTTTTGAGTTTATATACCATCTTTTCTTTCCCTTGTTCAACAAACCCTTTAGGATGCTACATATATATGTCCTCATACATATCACCATGTAAAAATGCAGTCTTTACATGCATCTGTATAAGCTCCATATCCTCAAATGCAACCAAGCCCAAAATGATTTTCAATGTAGTAATCTTGACTACAGGAGAGAAAATCTTATCAAAGTCAATTCCATGCTCCTGCTTATTCCCCTTTGTAACCAATCTTGCTTTGTACTTTAGTGAGAAACCAAAAGTGAACATCTTGTAAACCCATTTGCATGGAAGTGTTTTCTGCCCCTTAGGCAAGTGCACCAAGTCCCAAGTGCCATTTTTCTCAAGAGATTCCATCTCTGAGAACATGGCTTTATACCATTTCTTGTTGTCCTGTCTGTCCATTGCTTCCTTAAAGCAAGACGGTTCACCACAGTTTGTCAACATGACATAATCAACCACATTGTTTACACCAGGAACAAATTTGACAGGTTGTCTAGTAGCCCTAGACGATCTCCTAACCCAATGGTAATTGTTTGCTGGCTGTTCATGCAATTTTCCATTTTCAACATGTTGTCTTGGCATTTCAGCTTGCAAATCAGCATTAACAGCTTGGTGTCCTAGCTGTTCCTGCACATGTAGTAGCTCATTATCATGGGCAATAGCTCGCTAATCATTTCCAGCATCATTTTCTACATTTATAGGCTCATTTACAGCACGTATTTGCTATTGTACAGCGAGTACATTTTGTTGTCCAAAAGGTATTTCTTCCCAGAATACAACTCTATGGACCTCCTCAGTCTTTTTGGACTGTTTGTGCATGCGATCTTCCCGAAAGATAACGTCATTGCTACGTACTACTTTCATTTTCCTGTGATATCACAATTTATACCCCATTTCACCCTCATCACCATATCCTAGGAAAATGCATTTACAGGACTTTGGCTCAAGTTTACTGCATTTTTCCTTAGAAATTTGCACAAAAGCCTCGCAACTAAACACTTTCAAATGAGCATATGAAGGTGGCTTGCCTGACCACGCTTCTTGGGGAACCCCCCCCCCTCCCCCAAAGACATGTTTGGTGACCGATTAATTAAGTGAATGGTTGTCATAACAGCATCTGCCCAAAAACCATGGGGTAATGCAACATGAGACAGCATCGTACGGACCTTATCCTGTATGGTCCGATTCATATGCTCTCTACAACTCCATTTTGGGGCGGATTATGAGGGGCAATGAGCTCCCTCTTTATCCCTTTGCTATCACAAAATGCTTGAAAGGCCTTGGACACATATTTCCTACCATTATCAGAGCAAAGACACTTAAGTGTCTTATCAGTTTGATTTTCAGCCAATGCCAAGAATTTTTTAAACTTGTCAAGCACTTCATCCTTGCTACGAATAGGATAAACCCATACCTTCCATGTAGCATCATCGATAAAGGTCACAAAATATTTCTTTCCCCCTAAAGATAATCCTGGAATCTGACATACATTCGCATGTACTAACTCTAGTGGAGAAGATTTCAAAGAAAGAGACTTTTTATGAGACATATGTGCATGTTTGCCATAAATACAATGATCACAGTGCTCAAAATCAGCAAAACGAAGACAAGGCAAGTAACCCAAATGAGAAAGCACTTTCATTCATGTTTGACTCATGTGTCCCAACCAGCCATGCCACAAAGAAACACTTAGCTTCTCGATCACGGCAACAACATGGTCACGCACACTAGATACATTAAGTGGATACAAAGTATCACTCTTGCAACTTGGTTTGTAAGATCCTCCTGTGCAAGCACAAGATAGTGCATATTCCATAGACCTGTAGGCATGGTAACCAAGTCTACCACCCATTTGTAGTGCATAGATCATGGGTAAGTCAGTTGAAGACTATCTCTCTACTTCACAATAGAGTACACCTAGTAAACACTGCATGACTCCACGAAGTGAGCTACATCCTTTTATATATTCTACCATCAAATATTTCTCCTTGATCTTTCCAAGAGTATCCCAAACACCTCTATGTCTAGCCCATAAGCTTTCATAAAATTCATGCATCACCTACTCTTGTGTAGCTTTATCTCCTAGCACATGCAAAGGCATCCTTTCCTTTTCTTGGCAGGTTTCCATAAATACCCATCCTTCAAAAAGAAACCATAATATTTCCTCTTGATTCTCTTAAACTCTTCTTTAGACCATTCATCCCTCTTTTGATAGAATGTTGAGATATTAGCCTATTTTCAGTCAATCACTTGTATATAATTCTTCCAAAAAATGTTCCATAACCAAAGCATAACAACTATGCTGTTTCCCTTTAGCTATCCATGATTTTACTATAATTGAAACCACTTTTCTTACTATTGATTTGTCTATTATAACAACATTCATTGCATGTGTATCAACTATACTTACTAAATCCAATGCTATCCCTACATTAAGACAGTTGTTTCTACATTTAGAGCACTTGTATCTACAATTACAACAACTTAAAACTCAATCCATATTGTAAAACAATCAAATCACTCTTGATCCCTCATAGATCTTCCATTTTCCATCACCAAAGGTGGTATGAAAACCATCATTATCTAGCTACCCTGTGCCAATCAAGCTCTTCTTGAGCTTAGGTACATGCCGTACATGCTGAAGTGTAAAGACAGAGCCATGCTGAAATTGTAATTGCACATAGCCAATATCTGCAATCTCACATACATAGTTGTTCCCAAGATGGATAACACCATGTCGACCCCCTGTATAGGCAAAGAACCACTCACGATGAGGGGTGATATGAAAGAAAGCACCTGAATTGATAATCCATGTATGCATGTCATCATTTGTATCTACAAGTAAAGCATGTGCACCAAAGTGTAAAGAGACAAAGAGTACGTCACTCCCACTATCAGTGTCCTGAGTAACTACATTCACCTCTTCAATTTTTACATTGCTCTTCTTAGACTGACTGTTGTCCTTCTTTTCTTCCTTGCTATCATCTATCTTCTTGCCTTTTCCTTTCTCTTTCTTCCATTTGTAGCAATAACATTTAAAGTGACCCTTCTTGCCACAATGATGACATTCAACATCTTTGCCACATGATTTACTGCGTGTCCCTTGCTATCATATTTTTCCTTTTACTGTGATTTGCCCCCACTATGCAAAGCACTGGAAGACTTACTAGATACATTGTTCTGCCAATTCATTTCTTCCATAAGTAGAGCACTCTCTACATCAGCATACAAAAGGATCGCATTATAATTGCTCATAGCAGTTTTGAATGTATCCCAACTCTCTGGTAGAGTGCAAAGCAAGAAAGTAGCCTTAAATTCCTCATCAATCATGAACTTCAAGGCAACCAGCTGGCTGAAAATGGAGTTAAACTCACTCAAGTGAGTAGACATCGTTGTACCCTCCTTCATACACAAATCCATAAGCTTTTTCAGTCAATACACTTTGCTTGTAGCACTCTTCTGTGCATACAACTCTTCTAGTCTAGTCCATATAGCATATGTAGAATCCAAACCTTCAATGTTGAATAGCAAGGCATTAGAAATCGATAGCTCTATGGTTGAGCATGCAAGCTCACTTAACTCATCCCAATTGTCATATTCCATGTCCACAAGCTTTGCCTCTTTGGTTTTGATCGGCTTTGCTTGCTTCTTTTGCAACAGGATATTGTAGCACTGCTTTTGCCAAACTGTAAAGTTATGTGCACCTTCAAGCTTCTTTATGTGCATCAAATTACTAATGTCATTGCTTCTAGCTATGATTTTTAGCCCAAATGTGACCAAAAAATAGTAGATGTAGACCCAAAACTTTCACCCAAATGACCAAGGTACAAACAAGTACCAACTAGCAGTAAATGACCACTTAGAAGCACGGATTTTAGATCTATAATTAAGTTTTTAGAAGTACCAAACCATGTGCTACAGCATTATCCAACTGATTCAAGGGCATATGCATCACATTACATGAGAAATCCCAAAATTTAGCTGCAATTTCTGTTGTACATGTACCCATGGGCATAAGATTTGACACGAATGGCCAAAAGCCCCAAAATTTTGTGCTCAAAGCATCAACCACACATACGCATTTTCTCTGTTATGCATAGAATATGCCAATTTTGCCAGAATAGAGCAATTTCAACAAAACCCCAAATTTTACTAACCAACCTGTCCCAATTGCATTAATACATATTTCTAAAAGCATAAACCATGAAAAATTAGCAAAATTTTGCAAAAACCCCAAATTTTTCGGGTCCAAATGTACACCAATGTCAAGCAATCGGACACAACTTAATAGAATTTCATCAATGCAATAAAAGCCCCAAATTTTATAGGTCCAATATTGAGAAATTTCACTCGATGAGAAAAATTTCAATAATTTTGGTGAAATCCCCAATTCAAATGAGTACAATGTCTGCAATTTCTAACACAAATGGCTCAATTTTGCATGAACAGTACTCAATCTGGAGAAGCCCCAAAATTTTGGGCAAAAATTGCACAAATATGAACTTTTGTGCTTGCACGCGCAAACCCCGGTTAGAGAAGGGAGTTTGAAAAAATATTTTTTTTAAAGAAAAAAAGAATTTTTGGATGATGGGTCCATTGACCCGTAAGGCCTATCCTTGCCCCACTGGTCCAGTCCCCGTCGTGTGCTCGCCCCCCTGGTCCCGTCCCCATCGCACACCGCCGAGTGCTACTACCCACTGGTCCACGCTGGATCAGTCGCCTAGTTCTGCCCGTGTTGCTTTGTTGAGATGGCAAGCTCAACATGTGTGGACATTGATGATGGACTGCTTGGCTAGATGAGTCCGCACGTCTACACTTAGCACGTTGGTAGTCATTATGATACTCACATGGCCACTGACTTATCACTTATTATATTTAGTTTGTTACACCTATCTACAGTTGGCGAATATGTAATGCCAGTCGATTAGTGTAGTCAGCTATGCACTGTTTGACTTAGAAGGCCACTTTCATTTATGTTGTATCTTATCTATACTTTGTGTACATTGTATAGTGTGTGGAAGAAGAATAAAAAAACAGCAAGAGAAAACATTTTGGCCTCCATCTCTCTTCTTGTGTTCTTGAGTGAGCTTTCTCTTGTATGTACAATGTGTGCTTGGCACAACAGCTCAAGCAAAGTCCCCCACCACGCGATTCTTGACATGGTATCAGAGCCACACCACTTAGAGAGGCTGATTTTGAAGGTTGAAGTGAAGGAGAAGAAGCAAGGTTTGAGAAAGCGAGCAACGGGTAAGAAGCTCTACCATTCTTCCACTCTCTCTCTTGGATAGTGCCTATGGAGGCACCCGAAGAAGCAGGGTCGAGCAAAAATCTCAGATTGCTATGAGATTTGGTGTGGGAGCAAAGCATTGTATATTCTATAGATATGTCCTTCAAGGCTTTCCCATAGTTATTTTGGGCATCTGAGGCCATTTCGGGCCCCGTTTTAGAGCCGCAAGGTTGCAGACAACAGTTTCAGGGTACACTGTGATTTCGGCTGTATTGACCGAAAGTGGGTGCACAGGTTATAGATTTTGAATGTGTAATTTTTGAGGTGTTTATAGGAAGCAAACATAAGGTTTATCTGCAAACAGGTTGTAGATTACATGTACTATTGAGCAATCAGTGAAAAAGGCTACTTGGTGTATTGTTGTGCACGTGTTGTGAAAGATTGTAGAAGACTAGCTTGTTGTGTTATATCCTTGTTTGTGATAATGGCAAAGAACAGTGGAAATCCCATTATTGAGAAGCTCGACAAGAACAACTACCCTTCGTGGAAGTTCTGTGTGACGAACTTCCTCATTGGAAATGGCCTTTATGAATTTGTTTCACGTGAAGAAAAGGAGCCAGAGCTGGGTATCCCTCCAACTATAGATGAGTTAAAAGCATGGAAAGAGTGGAATGTGAAAGACAAAAAGGTGATGTACTGGCTATCTGCATTCATTGATAATACTATGCTAGGACATATCAAGAATGCAGAAACTTCACATGCAGCTTAGAAAATTTTTGAGAGCATGTTTTCAGTTAATACAAAGGCACGAAAGATTCAACTCAAGAATGCCTTGAAGAAAGGAAAAATGTATGTTAATGAGTATGTGTTGAAGGTGAGGAGCATTGCAGATGCTTTAGCAGCGATTGATGCAATGCTCGATGATGATGATTTGGTTTCATCCACTCTGAGTGGCCTTAACAATGAGAAGGCATGGAAATCATTTGTTACTTCAGTATATGTACAGAAGCCATTTCCAGATTTTGATGAGCTGATCTCTCTCATGATTATTGAAGAGATCAATATACAGGGTGATTCGTCTAAAAGAAACGGTGAATAGGTCCAAGCATTTTACTCGAACTCAGGAAGGGGACATGGTAGATCCTCTTTGAGAGGCCGTGGTATGGGACGTGCTGGCAATAACTAGCAAAACAGGTTCAATCAATATTTTGGTGAAATGCAGGTTTCTAGAGGTAGAGGAAACTTTAAAGGTAGGGGGAGCTCTAGAGAAAGAGGTGGATGGCAGAATAGAGACTCTGGAAATTTTGCTAATTGTTTGCCATTATTGTGGCAAAACAGGAAATATTGCAGCCAATTGTTATGCTAAGAAGGATGATATTCATAGTAGTAAATTGCAGCAAGGAAACTATGCATCGTCTTCATGACAGAATGAAGACAAAAATGAGCGTCTATTTGTTATGCAACATATGATGAATGCAGTTACAGGAAAGATGATGGGAGCTGAAATGGGCCGGCACAGGCTATGGCATTAGCCACCTCATGCTCATGACACACAAACACCCTCACGGCCTCGCGGACCAGGAGCATCAATCTAATGCTAGAGGACAAACTGTCCCAAAGCTTAATTCATGCGTTTATAGTTTATAGTTTATAGTCCAACGTTTCCCTTAAAATCCTCGGAAGGAGATCCCAAAGCACATAGGCATAACACCTCGTCACACGCACATAGGAGGCACTCCACCGACTAATAGTCGGTGGAGAGCCCCACTGCAACTCTCCTATATCGCAGGGATTGGCCCTTTGATGCGCTGCTAAACATATAACACAAACGAACACAAACTCCTCTCTTTTATATTTCTCGAATTCAGGAGATATACCATGTGTCCTCACTTAGCAATCCCTTAGGAAACCGACCCTCTATCCTACGGCAAGGGATAACCTCACACTCTCAATCGTGGGTCAAAGTCCTAAGAAAACAAATGCTATGCAGTCCAAGAGATTTTTCTTCGATACCATGAACCATGCATAGTGCATAATGTGAATGGTTTAGTGCACAAACAAAAGAAAATCAGCATTATGCATCGTGCGAAACCAAACTTTCCATGATTTCCATGCTAGCGTTTATATAATGAAACGAGGAGAGACATCGAGCCTTATGCTCATGCTGCCTTTTCCTTTATTTTAAAACAAAGGCCTATAGGCATGATGCAACACATAAATAAGAGTTAAGATTATACTTTGACACTCAAACTCCCCTCTCACCCTACCGTTTAATGTTTTGCATTCGTTGATAGGTGAAAGAGTCATTTTATGTGTATTTCTTTATAGAGAAAGCGATAAACACGGACAAAACATAGAAACGAGGGTAAACCGAGGCCAACCTTGTGCTCTACCTTCATTATACATTGCACAAACACTTATGTAATTTTCTGAAATTTTTATTTTATCGTTTCCTAATTTTCTCTCATTTAAAATTCATTTTTTACCATTTTTTTATATTTGTCCTCTATTTTCTTCAAAAAAAATGACTAAAATTTAAGATTGATTATGGGTTGTGGGCCTTAGATTTCTTGACAATAAAATTTTATGGTTTTATTGATGTTATGTCTCATATTTCCCCTTCATTTTGCAAAAAATCCCCATTTTACCCCTTAAACATGTGTTTTACGGATTTTATAACACTAATTTCAACCATATCACTTATGATTTTCTGATTTTCTGAGCATAAACTGATAAAACTCATAGCAAATAACATTATGATGCATAATCAGCCCATGGAAACAATATTTCATCAATCAAATAGCATAAAAACTCATTTTTTCTTCATAAAAATTGAATTACCGTTTAGGCTTTGTGTCTCGGGATCTCAGTTTTGGTACGGGACTGCGTGTCAGCCCTCATTCAATGTCTAGCATCTTCAAAATCAGCAATCTTCATATCTACATCAATCCAGAAGCAATCCAGTTCCAACCGGCGGACAAGCTTTCCTCCACCATTCTTCATTTTCCTCTTACATACAAGAACAACCTCTTAAGGGAGAGAGAGGGAGGAGAGAGAAAGACTAGATTTGGTTCTCTTTATTTCCACAGCCATTTGATGGGCGAAGACAGGTAATAAGACCGGCAAAGAGGGAGAAGATTAGGGGTATCATCGGTTAGGTGGGTTATTTGTAGACTGCAATCATGATCTCCATCTCCACATGGCGCATTTTTCGGCGTGAAGATGACGCCTTCTTCCTCCATTCTCTCTCCACGTTTTTTCATGCCCCCCAAACTCAAAAATTGAAGGGAGGTTAAAATTCCCCCAAAGGGCACCCCTTTTGGCCATCTCAAATGTCCACCTTTTCATATCTTGCTTCTTTTGTGACCATTTCCCAGTCCTGGCTCCGATTTGAGCTCTGAAAAGTCCTAGGCATCCGGCTTGATATCTCGCATTGGCTGGCAACTCGTGACAACCCACACAGTAGTCTGACAAATTATCAAAAATCAACAAGTGTCGCTCGGGCGCCTTTTAAAAGTCGTATTTCACTTGGTGCTTAAAATCGTCCTAGCTGGAGCTGCCGCCTTCGATGTTGAATATTTTTCCCCTAAATTTCAGATTTTTTGACAAATTTTAAGCACATTCTGAGCTCAAAACTCCGCTCTCATTGGCAACCACGGGATAGAGCGACTTAGCCCATCGAATCCCACAATAGATCTGCACAAAACAACGAAAGGAAGCATCAAGTTGATACAAAAATAGATACATACTAAGACATAGCACAATGGTCACCCTACCCCCTGGCAAAACCAAGGCATGACATCCATAAGGAGTAGGCCTAGTATAATTTGATAAAATGTCCGAAGCTAGTCACTAACCGACTGCTCCAACACGGCCAAACTAAAAAGAACTATCAAAGAGGTTACCCTAAGTGGTGGTCTGAACTACCTACCTAACTAAGGACAACACAACCAGGAGCTCCTACTAGGTGAGAACTCCTATAGCCTAATCAATAAGTATTTTCTTTTAGCACATTTCTTCTTCCAGGGTTTTATTTTATTGACATACTCGGGCATGTAAAAAGGAGGGAGCTGAGCGTAGTGACCCAAGGAGAACAGAGCATCGGCCTCAAGTCCTATCTTGGTACCCAAGAACCTACCAAGCCATCGCAAGGCGATGCTTAATCCTTTTGTGACGCTCACTTTTATTTTCGCTCCAACCTTCCTTAATTTCTTCTTTTCCAGCAAGATGCTACCCCTAGGAAGATAAGGCATCAGCCCCGGGTCTGACGCATCCCCAGAAACCTACTAGGCCTTCGCTAGGCGATGATCAACTACTTATAAATTTTCCTTTATTTTCTTTTCTACTTTGACAGGGGTTAGAACCCCTTTTTACACACCTTTGTATATATTTATTGCCTTTAAGATATTCAGGGTTTCTCTTTCCTTATCACCATTATTTTTCTTATGGCAGGCTTCTCTAACTACTGCACAACTAACAATAACTCCTAGACATCACACCCTATCAGCCTACCCAGAGTGCCAAGGATAGCATACCAGAGGTCGACTAGCCCCATGCTACTCATGCAAGTTAGCTAAAAGCTTGATCTTGTATGTTTTTTTTAAAATCTCTGGGTTTTGTAGAGCTACAAGTCCAAGCCTTTCCACAAATAACTCATCAATAAGGCCAATCCCTTCTTGGGCACTATTGAGTTGAATGAACGGCCTCAGCAGGCTCACATGTCCCACATTTATTGTCATCCGAATAAACTGGTCGTTCAAGTGGTTGAGTGGCTCCTTTGGCAGAAAGAATCATAGCTTTGTACTCATTCGAACCTCCCCTTTTTGGGTTTTCACATAAATCAGTGCTGCGACCCAAACTAGGTAGAGCTTCAAGCCTAGGCACATCACATGGGTGTATCCCAAGGCAGTGTATATCACCGCAGATGAATATCCAGTCTTATTCTCTTGGGGGTTCGACAAAATATATCCAGATGGGATCCTTGCCCTTGCATCCGACACTCCTGCCATAGTTTTGGAGATTTTGGATCTCCAAATCCATCTCACATTTCCCTTAATATTCTTGCATTCCCTCAATTTGCTGCACTGGTCTAACGAACTCAGTGCAAACTTATCCCTGTGGCCAAATGGCCTCACATCCTTATGACTTTTGTGAAGCACAGGTGGACTTTTAGAATTTTGCATCCTCTTTACAAAAGATGTCTTTACTTGTTTACGTCCATACTGCAGATTTTTTTCCATAAGAACCATGCTTTCACTGAAGGGAACAACATCCACCCAGAAGCATGATTCCGACACCAAAGGTCTCTCAAGAGCCTTACTAGCGACAAAATTAGAACCACACACAGAATGCTTATCAACACTCATAGGCCCATTGGTTCTATCCATGTTGCTATCACAACTACTTCTCGTGGAAGTGTTGCAGTCCTAATGGGACTTACATGGCTTGGAACCTTTTCATTGAGAGGCATGTCATTACTACTCGTAGGATGGCCATTTTCTACTTTGAGATTTTGGCCACCAAGGTTCCCCTCATAGGCTGCCTTGGTATCAACAAGTGAGCTATCTTCTTGGAGAAATTGTTGGACGCTAGGATGCACTTGTACT
This sequence comes from Lygodium microphyllum, assembly GCF_053477565.2. NCBI lineage: Eukaryota > Viridiplantae > Streptophyta > Polypodiopsida > Schizaeales > Lygodiaceae > Lygodium > Lygodium microphyllum. Next base: position 132,211,194 of record NC_141152.1, on the reverse strand, counting down.
GAGCGGGGAAAACTCCAAAAGTTTTCCCAACATCTCTGAATATGACCCTCATAATCAATGGCATGCATTTTTGCTTCCCTTAATGACTTAGGATTCTGTAGTCCCACTTGGATTTGCGCATTAATCTCTAAGCCATTCAGAAAGAGCTCACATAGCACATCATCTGGTAGTGCACTGGCTCTTCTTGGCCAAAGCCTAAGAGTACTATCAAAGGCTCTAGCATACTCTTTAATAGAAGGATAAGACTCCTGTCTAAACTGCATAAGCTGCCCTAAGACCTAAATCATGGGGAGCTTCTTTTCATACTCATCTAGTAATCTATCACAAGACTCCTCAAATGATTTGATCGACCCTCTTGGGAGGCTCCAGTACCATTTCCTTGCCTCTCCCTTTAGGGTACTTGGGAATACGAGCATCCAATGTATATCGTCGACCCCACTTGCAATGCAAGTTAGGTCATATTCTCTTAAATGAATCATCGGATCCTCATCTGGCAACCCATAAAACACTGGGAGATCCCTATAAAGAGGAGGACATTTAGTCCTTTCTTTTGTGATTAACACCGGGTCATTAAAATCTTCATATTCACCATGATCTGGGTCTAGCCTCTTAGGATCTTTAACCTCTTCCATCCCCACCCTTTCCGGTGTAGGGGGGTTAATATCCTCATTGACATCCCTTTTTGCTAACTCACTTAGTGGTCTAGGGAGTCCTATAAGTTTCAACATGTCATTTTGATCCCCTCTTAGAGGGTCTTCCATACCTTTCCCTTTAAAAGGAAAGTCTACAACGGTTTTATATAAGAGCTTTTGGTCCTTATCCAAAGTAGATTTATCATTACCACTTCTTAAAACTTGGGAACCATGCCTTTTAAGCAACGGTTTCCCCTTGACAGCTAGGGCTTCTAACATCCTTGTGCTGCCTACTATGTCGTCATGGTGGCCCATTATACGGGATGTCTTAACCACAAGCATATTCCATCGTATATTAGCACTTTCCCATGGCATTATGGCTTTAGCATAATGACCTGCTGATGGCATAACTACCCTAGTTTCCAACATGCTTATTTTATGCCCTCTAGGTTGATGGATGGTTAAACATGATTTCTCTTGGGTAGAGACCACACCAAGGCGAACCTCGGCCCATGCCATCGTACTAGAGGATGGGGTAACCACTGATTGGCTACTCTTTTCATCACATAAATTATCTTCTATAGAGGACTCATGCTCTACATAACTAAATAAGTCCATTAGTAAGTTTTATTTAGGGAAAGCCAAGTTTTTCCATCCTTGAACAAATCCCATTTTATGGATAATTTAGGGTCCCTTGAAACCCTAGATTCGAAAATCGCCACTTATAGGCAGCTCCCAGCAGACGCACCATTGATGGGACCTGAAATGGGCCGGCACTGGCTATGGCATTAGTCGGACCTCATGCTCATGACACACAAACACCCTCACGGCCTCGCGGACCAGGAGCGTCAATCTAATGCTAGAGGACAAACTATCCTAAAGCTTCATTCATGCGTTTATAGTTTATAGTCCAACGTTTCCCTTAAACTCCTCGGAGGGAGATCCCAAAGTACATAGGCATAACGCCTCATCACACTCACATAGGAGGCACTCCACCGAGCCCCACTGCAACTCTCCTACATCACAGGGATTGGCCCTTTGATGCGCTGCTAAACATATAACACAAATGAACACAAACTCCTCTCTTTTATATTTCTCGAATTCAGGAGATATACCATGTGTCCTCACTTAGCAGTCCCTTAGGAAACCGACCTTCTATCCTACGGCAAGGGATAACCTCACACTCTCAATCGTGGGTCAAAGTCCTAAGAAAACAATTGCTATGCAGTCCATAAGAACCATGAACCATGAACCATGCATAGTGCATAATGTGGATGGTTTAGTGCACAAACAAAAGAAAATCAGCATTGTGCATCGTGCAAAACCAAACTTTCCATGATTTCCATGCTAGCGTTTATATGATGAAACGAGGAGAGACATCGAGCCTTATGCTCATGCTGCCTTTTTCTTTATTTTAAAACAAAGGCCTATAGGCATGATGTAACACATAAATCAGAGTTAAGATTATACTTTGACGCTCAAACTCCCCTCTCACCCTACCGTTTAATATTTTGCATTCGTTGACAGGTGAAATAGTCATTTTATGTGTATTTCTTTATAGAGAAAGCGATAAACACGAACAAAATATAGAAACGAGGGTAAACCGAGGCCAACCTCGTGCTCTACCTTCATTATACATTGCACAAACACTTATGTAACTTTTTGGAAATTTTCTTTTATCGTTTCCTAATTTTCTCCCATTTAAAACCCATTTTTACCATTTTTTTATATTTGTCCTCTATTTTCTTCAATAAAAATGACTAGAAATTAAGATTGATTGTGGGCTATGGCCCTTAGGTTTCTTGACAATAAAATTTCATGGTTTTGTTAATGTTATGTCTCATATTTCCCCTTCATTTTGCAAAAAACCCCCATTTTACCCCTTAAACACGTGTTTTATGGGTTTTATAACACTAATTTCAGTCATATCACTTATGATTTTCTGATTTTCAGAGCATAAATTGATAAAACTCATAGCAAACAACATTATGATTCATAATTAGCCCATGGGTACAATATTTCATCAACCAAATAGCATAAAAACTCATTTTTTCTTCATAAAAATTGAATTACCGTTTAGGCTTTGTGTCTCGGGATCTCGGTTTTGGTACGGGACTGCGTATCAGCCCTCATTCAATGTCCAGCATCTTCAAAAGCAGCAATCTTCATGTCTACATCGATCCGAAAGCAATCCAGTTCTAACCGAACAAGCTTTCCTCCACCATTCTTCATTTTCCTCTTACACACAAGAACAGCCTCTTAAGGGAGAGAGAGGGAGGAGAGAGAAATACTAGATTTGGTTCTCTTCATTCCCACAACCATTTCACGGGTGAAGAAAGGTTATAAGACTGGCAAAGAGGGAGAAGATCAGGGGTATCATCGGTTAGGCGGGTTATTTGCAGGCTACAATCATGATCTCCATCTCCACATGGCACATTTTTCGGCGTGAAGATAGCGCCTTCTTCCTCAATTCTCTCTCCACGTTTTTTCATGCCCCCTAGACTCAAAAATTGAAGGGGGGTTGAAATTCCCGCAAAGGGCACCCCTTTTGGCCCTCTCGAATATCCACCTTTTCATATCTTGCCTCTTTTGTGGCCATTTCCCCGTCCTGGCTCCGATTCGAGCTCTGAGAAATCCTGGGCATCCGGCTTGACATCCTGCATTGGTTGGCAACTCCTGAAAACCCACACGGCAGTCTGAAAATTTATCAAAATCAACAAGTGTCGCTCGGGCACCTTTTAAAAGTCGTATTTCACTTGGTGCTTAAAATCGTCCTAGCTGGAGCCGCCGCCTTCGATGTTGAATATTTTTTTCCTAAATTCCAGTTTTTTGGCAAATTTTAGACACATCCCGAGCTCAAAACTCCGCTCTGAAAAGGGGACACATGATGATGTATGGTATGTCGATTCAAATGCATCTAATCATATGACAAGTCATGTTGAATGGTTTGGAGAGATGCATGACTTACAAAACCTAGGTTATGTGCAGACGGGTGATGATTCATGCCACCCAATTTCACACATTGGAAATGTTCTCTTGTCCTTGTATGATGGCCAGACAAAGAGTCTGACAAATGTATTTTATGTGCCATCAATTACAAAGAATCTAGTTTCTGTTTGGCCAAATGGTAGAGCAGGGGTTGCATGTCCAATTCAATGCAAAAGGTTGGTTTGTAGAAGACTTTAATGATAAGTATAGGTTGGTCGCAAAAGGAAGTAGAGTTGGTCGAATGTTCACTTTAGATGCTGGAATTCTTGCAATGGATGCTGCTATGTATGCTAAAGGAAAAGGAGTAATTGCAGATGTTGAAATATGGCATAAACGTATTGGACATGCAAATGTGCAAAGGCTGAAATTAATGCAACCCAGAGGATTAGTTACAAGGTTTTCTTCTTTTAGAGTTGTAGAATTGCATAAAGTCTGTGAAGCATGCCAGTTTGGTAAGCAGGCGAGACAACCCTTCTCACATGATAGAAAAGTGAGTAGAAATATACTTGATGTAGTACATATAGATGTTTGGGGGCCTACACAAAATGTATCTCTTGGTGGCAGCAAATACTTTGTTACATTTATTGATGATTGTTCAAGGAAGCTATGGGTATACTTCATGAAGGAAAAGAGTGATGTGTTTGAGCACTTCAAATCTTTTAAGGTAGCTGTTGAAATAGAAACATGCTTAAAAGTGAAGTGCATGAGACCAGATGGAGGGGGAGAGTACCTCTCTAATGAGTTCAGTGGCTTTTTGAGGACTCATGGGATAAAGATGCAATTTACTTGCAAGTATACTCCACAGCAAAATGGTGTTGTAGAAAGAAAAAACAGGCATATTGCAGAAGTTGCACGGGCATTAATGGCTGAAAAGAATATGCCCAAACATTTTTTGTCTGAGGCTGTCCATACTGCTGTCTACATTATGAACAGAACTCCCACAGCTACAGTTCATGGGATGACTCCTGAAGAGTGCTTTATTGGAAAGAAGCCCGATATATCGCACTTGAAGGTATTTGGATGTGTTGCATATGTTCATGTGCCAGATGAGCTACGGAAGAAGCTTGATCCAAAGGCTGAAAAATGTATTTTTATTGGATACTCTTTAGAGAAGAAAGAGTATCGATGTTATAACCCTGTCACAGGTGAGTTCAAAGTGAGCATGGATGTTATCTTTGATGAGATGGGCAACTGGTATACACCTACTTGTGATGTATTAGATGATGATAATGATCAGGACAGCTATGTGCAAAAAGAAAAACAAGAATCACAGAGTCTTAGTGGACCAGAAATATCATTTGGTACTATACCTACAGTGAGCCCTTGGTCTGGGAGACTGAGTAGTCCCACATCTTCACGTGGATCTATAAGTGTTGCAGGGAAGGACAAAGGAAAGAAGAAAGTGTTGGATGGTAATGATGCATCTACCAGTCATTTGGGATTGGATGGAGATTCTAGTGGTTCGGAGAGTTTGGATGATGAGCTTGGTATTCCTTCAGTCAGGACACCATGTGTACAGAGAGCTCATAGTAATGTAAAGGCTCCATTGAGTGATCTGGTGGTACGCAAATCTAGCAGGGTGAGATACCATGTTAAAAGATTTGGTTTTGAAGGTTATGTAGCTCACCATTATGCTTATATGGTGAAAATAGTTGAGGATATTGAGCCCACTTGTTTTGAGGATACTGTTAGTCATGCTCATTGGGATGCAGCAATGAATGAGGAGATGGCTGCATTAGAAGCTAATAAGACTTGGGATTTGGTACCCTTACCTAAAGGTAAGAAAGCTATTGGATGTAAGTGGGTTTACAAAGTCAAGCATAATGCAGATGGTTCAGTTAGTAGGTATAAGGCTAGGCTGGTTGCAAAAGGCTATGCTCAAACATATGGCATAGATTATGAAGAGACATTCAATCCAGTTGCTAGGATAGCAACTGTTAGGTGTGTGATTGCCTTGGCAGCAGCCAAAGGTTGGAGTTTGCAGTAAATGGATGTTAAGAATGCCATCTTACATGGTGAATTGCAAGAAGAAGTGTATATGGAGCAGCCAGCAGGTTATGAGGATTTAGAGCATCCCATATATGTGTGCAGGTTAAAGAATGCACTCTATGGGCTCAAGCAAGCACCTAGAGCATGGTCTAACAAGATTGGAGAGTATCTTGTCAATATTGGATTTTATATTTCTGATGTTGATCACTCACTTTATGTGAGAAAGGAAGATGTAGGTTTGGTCATCATAATCATCTATGTGGATGACTTGATTATTACAGGTGACAGTGACAATGGGATTGCTGAAGTTAAGGACTTCTTGAAGAAGAACTTTGAGATGAAAGATTTGGGTGAGCTGAGATACTTTATTGGTATTGAGGTGATGAGATGTGATGATGGTATATGGCTATCCCAAAGGCAATATGGCTTGGATATGTTATCCAAGTATAGTATGACAGCATGTAAGCCTCTTTCAGTACCATTGGAGCAAAATGTGAAGTTGAGTGCCAATGTTGGGGATGAGATAGAAGACCCTACTATATTCAGGAGGATAGTAGGGAGTTTGATTTACATGACTATCACAAGGCCAAACTTAAGCTATGATGTTGGCCTTGTCAGTCAGTTTATGTAGATGCCTAGAAAGCCTCATTTGGATGCAGTTAGACGTATATTGAGGTATGTGAAGTCCACTTTACATTATGGACTTTTTTTATGAGGCAGGTAAGGACGTACAGGTCTTTGGATACACATATGCAGATTGGGTTGACAGAATATCTACAAGTGGATTCATGTTTTCCCTTGGTAGTGCAACAGTTACATGGAGCAGCAAAAAGCAACCTACAGTTTCTTTATTGAGTACGGAGGCTGAGTATAGAGGTACTGCTATGGGATCATGTGAGGTGGTATGGCTGCAAAAGTTATTAGGTGATTTGGACGTGCAGGGAGATGGTCCAGTTGTCATTCATTGTGATAACATGAGCAGTATACAGTTAGCTAGGAATCCAGTGTTCCATGCTAGGACAAAACACATTGAGGTGCACTACCACTTTGTGAGAGAGAAGGTACTTGCAGGAGAGATTGACTCGGTATATGTCAATACATAGGATCAGATAGCTGACATTTTCACAAAGGCATTGGGTGCAGAGAAGCTTCAAAAGTTTTGAAGCTTACTTGGAGTTGTAGAGATAGAGTTGAGCTTGAGGGGGAGTGTTGAGATGGCAAGCTCAACACGTGTGGATATTGATGATGGACCACTTGGCCAGATGGGCCCGCATGTCTACACTTAGCACGTTGGTGGTCATTATGATACTCACATGGCCACTGACTTATCACTTATTATATTTAGCTTGTTACACCGACCTATAGCTGGCAAAGATGTAACACGAGTCGATTAGTGTAGTCAGTTATGCACTGTTTGACTTAGAAGGCCACTTTCCTTTATGTTGTATCTTATATATACTTTGTGTACATTGTATAATGTATGGAAGAAGAAGAAAAAACCAGCAAGAGAAAAAGTTTTGGCCTCCATCTCTCTTCTTGTGTTCTTGAGTGAGCTTCCTCTTGTGTATACAGTGTGTGTTTAGCACGGCAGCTCAAGCAAAGTCCCCCACCACGTGATTCTTGACACGTTGATCACCTGAGACTGTTTCCTTTTCTCACGGACCTACTTGCCGCAATCGACTGCTCGACTGTGACAACTCCTGCTCGTCGAGTCCACCTGGGACTCCTGCAACACCTGAGCTATCTCTTACCAAATCTGATACCAGTTTGTAGTGACGGGTTAGGCATGGAGATTGAGATAGTCAGTCATTACGTGTAGTGAGAGACAGAGAGAGTGAGATAGAGCATAGTGGAGAGTGAGCATGTTTGTAGGTACAATGACGAGTGTGTACCTTTAGGTTTTTAGATAGATATATATGTGTAAGTACAAGTGCTAAGGGTGTGTTCACACATGAGCACATTTAAAGGCACGAGGCCTATATTCCCAACATTATCTTCCATAAGTACATCCATGTTTTGCACCTTGCTAAATATGCATGTACCGGATATGCATCTATTGGTGATTCCTAACCAGTTATGTCACAAATGTCTTGCCCTACATGAGACATTTCACTAATCAACAACTTTCCTCTTTTCAATTGCATACAAAGCATATGTCCATATTGCAACCTCCAGACCAACCATCACTTTGTTAGGCATTCAATCCAACTATAGACCAAAAGTAGCAGTATGTACAACCACATAAGCATTTTGACAGCCAAGTCTTCCAACAACTTTTCATACCTTTCTTTCCAAAATTCAAAGCAAGAGGCAATCCAGTTTCTTATACATGGATCTTGTCATCTTTCCAAAAGATGAGTTGTCATGCCAAGGCCTCTTGATAAGCAACACAATTCTTCCTTTCATGCTATAAACTATCACACCATATACATCTTTTCCTTGGTTTAGAGGCTCTTACCCGTCCCCTTTTGTCTTGTCCTTTCTCATCCAATTTTCAATCCTTTAACTAAAGATCCCATATACCTCGAATTCATCTAATGTATCTTCCCTAACGACAGTAACAACAGGTGTGCAACCATAGGGTTACCCATAGAAATAGGTGGCTTGTTGGATACATCAATTGTTTTGCCCATAACAACGGGCAAGCTAGATACATGCAATCTTTCTATTCTTCTATGCTTTTTCAACATTGCAGTTAACAACATTCTTAATATGCCTCTACTCTGATTTAAGCCCTGTCTCTCTAGTCTGATCCTCTAAGAAATCATCATGCTTCTCTTGAACCTCAGGATTTGCCACTTGTAGAAACAATTTAATTTTCTAACTTGCAAGAGCTTTCTATTTTGCAATATCTAACTGCTCAAACCGACTTTCAAACTCTCTTAATAACTATGTAGCCACAATATCTTTTTTGGGTTGTAGAACCCACACTGAAAAGTCTTGCGCATAATCAAACTGGTGTCTTCAATGTAAAATTCTTCCCTAAGTGTCTTCTTGAAAGCTACCCAGTTAGTATCTTGCATGTACAATTCACTAACTTAGGCTTTCAATTCGTGTACAATGACACGTATAAAATACTAGCTCCATGCAACTTGAGCCACCCCAAAGGACTTTATCTTTTGAGACATAGGTATACAAATATGTAGATACATTCCTACCATTAAACAACTTCATCTCATGCTCTACTGTCTATAGAGAATTCATCACAATAGTTTTTGTTTGAGCAGAAGCATGTGCCATCTACCTAAATAAGCATGTTCATATTTTGCACTAACTGCTATAAAACATCAATAGAAATTGTGCTTAAAGGTTCTCCCATCTTGTATGTCCTTCCAATGACCTTTCATGTCGGGTTCACCAATGTCAGAGAGGTTTTAGTCGAAAGGTTGTATCCACCACCGGGGATCAAAGAGAGAAGGAAGTAGAGAATAGAAGATAGAAGAGAAGAAAAAGAATAGGAAAGAGGTACCCAAGATGAAGACAAAGCTAAATGTGATTCAAAGTACTATGTATTCATAAAACTTAAGAAGATAGAGACAAAATCCTTGGTATGGAGATCTAATGCTTGGAGATCTAATCCCTGAGTAGTCTCTTGGAATTATGTATTCAAAGTACTATGTCTTCATAGGACTACTCAGAAGCAATCTCCAAGCATTAGATCTCTTAGAGCTCCCTGGTAGACCAAAAATGTGCACCAAACACTAGCTTCCTCTCTGCTACTCAGACGACAAATTTGATGGTTTCGTTGGCTTTGAAAGGGGGGTGAAATCCCAAAACACCTGGTTCAAATTCTCCCAAATTGCACCTTCTTCTTCCTCCCGCAGTGTTGTTTGATGCCTGAAATCTATGACCACACACCATTGTGTGAATTTGAAAGTTCTTTTTTGCATGAGATCTCCCAAACTAGTTGAAAATTTGCATGCTACTTTATTTTAGAAGTTTTTTGCACATTTTTAGGATAGTTACAAGAAATAATATCCAAAATATCAAGAATAAGCTAAAATTATCCAAAATTTCTGTATTTTGAAACTAACCATACTATGGAAACTAACACTAAGGTCTAAGATGGCATTGAATCTCTAGATTCATAAGAAAGCCAGATGAAGATACACTTCAAGGCTTTTCACACTATGTCTACGTAGCGACAGGACACCGAGAAGATAGTCTGGTCAGCATGTACCATACTATGAATCTTTCCTAGTCAGCTAAGGAATATTCCGATGAATATTTTCTTTATCGTGGGCTGAGGGCACTGCCCTTAGATCCTTGTCAAGGGGGACCACTGGCCCCCTTTGAGACCCTTCCCCGCAGCACAACCACCACCCAAAGGCAGAACGTGGCTTCCCCATGTCGACAACCCTAAAAGCTGAGGCACGGCTCCCCCTTGATTACATGGAGGATGACAGAGAGAATGTATCCATCCCAAAAATGGAAGAGAGGAAGAAGAGTAGATGGCAAGAATGGAGAGTAGACCAAGAGGAGAAGGTAGCCGGATTTGAGAGGCAATTGGAGAGCATGTCAGGAATGCTGGAGTCAATTTTTTTGGAGGAACATGCAAATGAAGGAGGAGGAAGATGAAATAAGAAGAAAATTAAAAGTGGGACAAGGCTATAGAGAGTGGGTGTTACACCAACAAAAGGAGAAATGTGGGAGCTTTTGCTCAACCGCCAAGACCTTCGGACCGCTTATTGTTTCAAGCGTTCCAAGCGAGCTCTCATGGCCATCTCTCACCTAGCCGACGCGCCGTCCAACCTACGAATGCAGTGAACTTACCTTGATGCTTGATCGAGTACCCTCCTCTCTCTCACACTTCGGTAGCTCCACGATTCTTGATGCTAGCTCAAGCATCCTCAAGCCTCCTCCATCTCCAAGCCTCATCCTCCATAGCCGCGCGCGCAAGAGAAGATAAGAAGAGAGAAGAGGAGAAGGGAAGAGGAGATGGTGGAGAGCTTCACCCTCTTGATTCCTCACTCTCTCACACACTCATTCCCTCACACTCTCACACTCCCTCTCTCAAGAGCATACACAAGCAAGAAGGGGAGAAGAAGAGAGGAAGATGAAGACTAGCTTTGCCACACCAAAGAATGAGCTCTTCATTCACTTTTCAACTTTATATACAAAACCCTACTTCCCTTTTGGGCGGTCATTCCCTTTTTCCCTTTTTTACATGGCCGGTGGCCCTGTTTTCCATTGTTCTTTTCTCTTTCTTGCTTCCTTTTCACTACCCTTCTATATTTACAAATAGCACGAGTGAGAGCCCGGCACTCTTTTACAAGATTTTAGGGTGCGCTTTTTACGCGCCTTTCCCTTTTTGTGGTTGCCTTGGTCTTTAACGGTTGTCCTTGCGCTTTTGGGCTTTTCTCCTTCTTTTCCTTCCGTCGGGCTACCTTCTTTCCGCCTTTGCCCTGCGTCTTTTCCACTTACTTTCGCTCTCGTCGTGTTGGGGTTAACATTGCCCCCCTCCTAGACGAGTGCCAGTCCCATGGCACTTACTGGCGCAGGGAGCAAGTGGTGGTAGGCACTGAAGACTTCTGGGGGATAGGGGCTTGGGGTCTGCCCTGGTGACTGGGTATGCGGGGGTTAGTTGGGGATGCCGCGTTGGATGATTTTTCCGGCTCGCTGGATGCTGGGTGGGCAATTAGCATGGAAGGTTGATGAAGAATGAATGCCACTTGGGTTGTGGTTGTCGACACCTGCAATTGAAAACCTGTCAGGTGGTCTCTCCCTAGGGGTGGTGCTAGTCTCTGTATTGTGCACAAGACTTAGTTTGGGAGACAGGTCGAACTCTAAGCAAGCTGAGAGTGTTGTCCTGCACTTGAGGACCCAAACTGTGAATTAGTTCTGTGTAGGTATTATATGAGTGCCATGCGTGTGCATATTTAAATATTATGTAGTTAGGAGACTGGGCGGCGGGGGCCGCGTGGAGCAGAAGGGTGGTAATGGGGAGCTGAAGTACACCTTTGACTGTGTTCAGGACTTGCTCTTTTTTTTTTTTTTTGCCATGGTTACATGGGGGCAGCAGCACAAGGGATAATGGGAGTTCTACCCCTCATCATCCGAATGGTGGGGAAGGGTGGGCGGAGGCCGGGGGGCCTTGTTGAGGAACTTTCGGCTTAGCAAGTAGCCTTTAGTGTGGAGGCGGGTTTTAAGGGTGGTGGTGGAGAGAAAGGGGTGGTTGCACTGTGTGAACTTGCTGTCATTCATGTCTTCCAGCAGTGCACCACAGAAGGATGGCAAAAGGGCAGCACGCATCATGAGACGAGTCATGGTGGTGCTGTCTATGGCATTGGGATCAAAATAAAGGGGCAGAAGGTGGCGCTCTTGGGGTGCAGGTTCTTGGTGTACTAGGATTCTAATTAATCTAAGGTAGTTACAGGTGGTGATGAAGGCTGAGTCAGGGTAAGAAGAGAATTCAGTAAGGAATTTATTTATGGAGCTGTACAAGTCGGGCAGGGTGAAGAGAATAGCGTTCCTATGGGAAGTGGTGTTGGCATTATAAATAACGGGAAAGTCAAACCTGCCATGGATGGACGGGTTAAAATCCACTTCTACCCTTCGAGGAAACGGCATAAAGGTGGGGTCGTTCCTTTCCGAAGGGAGGGTGTTGCAAAATGCCATCCATGCCTCCAGGTTGACGTAAAAAATACGATGCCTCCAGGTGGGTTGGGAACTATAGCCTTCCACGGTGCGAGGTACGTGGAGGACTTTGTCCTGCCAAAATTCGCGGTCCTCGGTCCCCCAAGCAGTTGGGTGGGCCTCATGCTCTTCTAACCATCTAGCCTTGAGCCGGGCCCCCATGGAGATAACATCCTCCACCAACTGAATGGGCAGCACCCTATTCAGGGCGGTGGGAAACTCGAAGCGTAGGTCGAAGGGGTCTCGGCTATACTCCTGCTGCTCCCAGATAATCATCTCAGCGCGGTACTCAGCAGGGGAGTCTTGGGTGCGCAGCGGGAAAGGGGCAGGTTGTTTCAGGGCGGGTCTGGCCTTGAGTTTTCTTCTTGCCTTCTCCACCAGTTCCTTCCTTTGGGTGGTGTGGGCTGCTCCTCGTTCGGCGGGTGCGTCATGGGGTGGCACTTCGGTTTGTTGGGGTTGAGGGGGTGGCGGGGCATATTCCTCATCTTGGGGCCCTAGTTCAAGCTCGGGCTCACCCCCTTCTGCTTGCTCCTCCTCCTTTGTTTTCTCCTCAATGAACCCCAGGTCATCCATCTCCTGTGTTGTCAGTCGTGCTTGTGCCAGACATTTCCTTTGTTCCTCCAGGCTTTGCGGAGGACCTCCTAGTTGCAGTGGTACGTGCAGGCCTGCCATAAGGGCCTTGCGCGCAATGGTTAGCTTTCTCTGCAACAACTGATCATTGGCCTCTTCTGTTTCTGAGTGGGTGGTGTGGAGTAGCGTGTTGATGAAAGTGCGCTGCTGAGCCATCATAGCAAGTTGGGCTGCCTTTGCCTGGTTTTCAGCCATCACTTTGTCACCCTCCGCCTTGGCCAGCTGACGTGCTAGGTCTCGCACTCTCTGCTCGTTATGATTTGCCCATTCCTTTGCCCGCTTCTCCATGTCTTCCAAGCTTTCTCCCTGTCGGAGGGTCATTGCCATAAGTTGTTGTTGTTGGGCTTCGAGCTCCTGGTGCAAGCGGGACTGCTCTCGGTGCTGTTCTACAATCTGCTCATTGAGTTGGTCCCGCGTCGCCTGTAACCTGCGCACCTATTCTGCCCTCAATTGATCCAGCTCTGCAACGTCTTGTCTAATTTTTTTGAGCTGGCTCTGCGCCTCCAAATTGGTTGCAGATAGTTGGTCATTTCTGCGCTAAAGGTGGGCATTTGTCTCCCTCTCCCTGGTGAGACGCTCCATTAGGATTTTCCTTCGTCCTTCCCAGGTAGCGTCGCGCTCCTTCAGGGTTTTCAGCTCCTCCACCTCCTTGGTGCTGGCCTCCTCCTTAAGCACAGCAATTTCTTTTTGATATTCTGTTATTTGCCTTACTCTGTCCAGTTGGAGGGCAGCTTGTGATTCACGCTCCGCTGCCAGGTCTTCCACCGCCACCCTCCTTTCCTGCCTGGCTATTTGCAACTGCGCGAGCAGCTCCTTTACATAGTCATCATAGTGGCCTGTTGGGGGTGGGGAGTGGGGCATGATCGTAGTGGTGGCAATCTTCTCCACTTTTTGTCTTTTCTCCTCTGGCCCTGGCTCCAGCTCGGTCGTCGCTGCCCTTTTGGCCCCTGAGACTGGGGTGGCCCCGGCTGCTTCCCTTGCCAACTCTCTTTCCACTAAGAATTGTAGCCAGGTGACTACATTGCTTTCATCTACCTTTGCGGTGTGCATCAGGGCGGCTGTGTCAGGGGGCGTCACCTTGAGGGGAGTGGCTTACGTGGTTGGTGCGAGGAGAGGGGAGATGGGTCTGACTGGGTCTTTTCCCTTCCCTTCTGTAGGAGGTGGAGGCATAGGTTCCGGCGCACCAGTGCTAGGGCCGGGTGCTTCAGATTCGGATTGGTATGCCCTGCCCGCTCCCTCTATGTCTTTCCTATGCTGTTCCTCGATGGAGCGACGCGTTGCCAGCTCCAATTCTTCTTCTTCTCTCCTCCTCAGCTCTTTTTATTATTTTCTCTTCTTCTCTTACCGACTCTCTTCAGGCCCATTCGAGCTCCTCCTACTCTTTTCTCCTTCGCTCCTCCTCTCTCTTTCCGTGCAGGGCTTTGGTCCGTTGCTCCGCTTTCCTTTCTGGTGTAGCCTGGCATTCTTCCTCCTTGTCGGTGTCCGTCTCTGTTTCATCCGACTGTTCCTCCGGCCAGGGCTGGGACTGTGACGGCGATTCGCCTCCTTTTCCGCCACCTCCCTGTTTGCCCTCTTCCGCACGTCCCTGCCCTATTGCCTCGTGGAGGATCGCAATGAGGACACCTCCAAAACCTACGGTGGAGGCCTGTTAAGATTGTGGGAGAGAAGGAAGGAGTCTCGCTTGAAGCTTTCTTGCTTGCACAATGGGGGAAGACACACAAGGGTGGAGGCTGAAAACAGTTTTTCTCTTCTTAGTTGTGTAAGCCAAAAGAACTCAAGTACAAAGAAATAGAAGAACCCTAGATATGGGTCTCAAACCAAACTCAACTAACTAAGGTGGCATACTAACTGAGCCATAAACTAGAGTAGATAAGGATAGCTATCATGTAGCTATTATTCAGGGGCGGTGTACCAACCGCATCTGCAACTGACAAGTCGGTGACATAAATACACAATGGTCACCCTGGCGTATCACGAGTGGAGCTCGATATCTCAACACTCCCCCTCGAGCTCAATCCAAATTCCTGCACACCAAGCAGGTCTTTGAACTTGCGCAGCTTCTCTGCACCCAATGCCTTCGTGAATATGTCAGCTACCTGATCCTCTGTGCTGACATAAACTAGATTAATAAGACCTAGTAAAACCCTCTCTCACACATAGTGATAATGCACCTCAATGTGCTTTGTTCTAGCATGATAGACTGGGTTATTTGCCAAGTGTATACTACTCATGTTGTCACAATAAATGACAACTGGTCCATCTGTAGACTGATGCATATCATAAAGTAGCTTATGCAACCAAGCTACCTCACATGCAGCCATTGCTACACCCCTGTACTCAGCCTCTATGCTGGACAAGGCAACTGTAGGCTGTTTCTTGCTGCTCCAAGTGACTGCAGCACTCCCAAAAGAGAACACATATCCACTGGTAGATCGTCTATCAGAAATACTACCATCCCAATCAGCATCAGTGTATCCATGCAACTGTATTTGAACCCCAGTCTCATAAAATAGTCCATACTGCAATGTGGACTTCACATACCTGAGTATGTGTCTAGCCACATCCAAATGTGGTTTCCTTGGAGCCTGCATAAACTGACTTACCAATCCAACAGCATAGCTCAAATCTGGCCTGATAATAGTCATATAAATCAAACTTCCTACTATGCGTCTGTACATAGTAGGGTCTTCTAGAAGCTCACCTGCATCTGTGCTCAGCTTCACATTCTGCTCCAAAGGAACTGAAATAGGCTTACAGCCTGTCATCCCATATTTGGACAGCATGTCCAATCCATACTGCCTCTGCAAGAGCTGTATCCCACTTGGTGATCTAATCACCTCAATGCCCAAGAAATAACACAGCTCTCCCAAATCCTTCATCTCAAACTTCTGCTTCAATAGCATTTTCACATGAAGGATATCTTCATCACTGTCACCTGTCATAATCAAATCATCAACATAAATGACAAGTAACATAATACCTTTCTCTGTTTTTCTCACATAAAGTGAGAAATCTGCCTTGGAAATCTGAAAGCCAATAGTGACAAGATACTGTCCTATCTTGTCAGACCATGCTCTAGGTGCTTGCTTCAAGCCATATAAGGCTTTCTTCAACCTGCAAACAAACTCAGGATGAACAGCATGCACATAACCTGGTGGCTGCTCCATATAGACCTCTTCTTGCAAATCACCATGCAAGAAGGCATTCTTTGCATCCATCTGATGTAAAGACCATCCCTTTGATGCAGCCATAGCAATGACCGCTCTTACGGTTGCCATCCTTGCAACCGGACTGAATGTTTCTTCATAGTCAATACCATATGTTTGTGCATACCCCTTGACTACTAATCTTGCCTTGTATCTGTTCACAGAACCATCTGCATTGTGCTTCACCTTATAAACCCACTTACAGCCAATTGCATTTTTACCTTTAGGCAAAGGTACCAATTCCCATGTAGCATTAGCTTCCAAGGCATCCATTTCTTCATCCATGGCTTTCTCCCATTTTTCTTTTCCCATGGCTTCCTCAAAAGAAGTGGGTTCTGGTTCCTGTATCACTTTGACCATATATGCATAGTGAATGGCTGTAAATCCATCATATTTCAGTCTATCCACAGGATACCTAGCTCTCGTAGACCTGCGCAAAGTAGGTTCACTTCCAGGTGCTCTCAAAACATCCCTGGTCTTCCTTACTCCAGGTGTAACAATAGAAGGAATACCCAACTCATCATCAATGCTCTGTTTTGAGCCACTGGATTCACCATCCACATAAGAGTGACCTACATTCACATCAAACATGGGCTGATCAACCTTCTCTTTTCCTTTTCGTGATACATGCATACCACTATCTGCATTACTTTGAGAAGATTCTCATGATCTCAATCTGCCTGTCCATGGCGAAGAATGTGAACCACTGCTAGAGGACGCTCCAGGTCCACTAATATTTTGTGACTGCTGCTGTGAATTCTGTGCAGCATTACCATTTTGTGCATCTACATCATCAATCACATTTACTGGTTTATACCAGCTACTCATCTCATCAAAAACAACATCTCTGCTCACTGTAAACTTACGAGTAGAAGGGTTATAGCATCTATACCCTTTTTGCTGCAGAGAGTAACCAATAAAGATGCACTTCTCAGCTTTTGGATCCAACTTGGATCTCAACTCATCTGGCACATGTACATAGGCAATGCAACAAAAAAATTTCAAATGAGAAATATCTGGTTTCCTACCAGTATACCTCTCCTCTGGAGTCATTCCATGTATTGCTGCAGTGGGAGTCCTGTTCATTATGTAGACTGCTGTAGCAACTGCTTCAGCCCAATAAAAATCTGGCAAGTCTTTTTCATTGAGCATGGCACGAGATACCTCTCCAATATGCCTGTTTTTCCTTTATGCAATTCCATTTTGTTGTGGGTTATGACTACATGAATATTGCTGCTTTATGCCATGCTCCTGCAGGAACCTTGCAAACTCATTTGAGAGGTACTCTCCCCCTCCATCTAACCTTAGGCATTTTATCTGCAGGCATGTTTCTTTTTCAACCATCGCTTTAAGAGTTTTGAAATGCCCAAAAACTTCACTTTTCTTTTTCATAAAATACACCCAAACTTTTCTGCTATAGTCATCAATAAAACTGACAAAATAATGACAGCCTCCAAGAGATGCAGCTTTAGTTGTCCACACATCAGAGTGGATTAATTCCAATGGCTTCTTACTCTCTTGAACATGTCTAGGAAATGGTTTCCTTGCCTGTTTTCCAAATTGACAGGCTTCACATACCTTACGCATTTCTGCAACCTTGAATTTCGGCAAACCTGCAACAATATTTTGGGCTTGCATTGATTTAAGTCGTTGTACATTAACATGACCAATGCATTTATGCCAGATATCAATATCTGCAACTACACCGGTCCCATGTGCAAACATTGCTGCACTCAATTCAGACATGTCTGCATCCAATGTAAACATTCTGCCCTTCTTCTTTCCTTTTGCTATCAAGCGACCTTTATTTTTCATATCCTCAACAAAGCATTCATGAGGATTAAATCTGACCTGCAAGCCCTGTTCAACCATTTGACCAACAGAAACCAGATTCTTGGTGATATTCGGGACATGAAATACATCAGACAGGTATTTCTTTTTCCCATCCTGCATAGACAATGGAATTTTTTCAATCTGCACAATAGGATGTGCAGTATCATCACCAGTCTCCACAAATCCTGGTTTTTCCATTTTCCTTGCATCCTCCATCCATTCTGCATGACCTGTCATGTGGTTTGATGCACCTGAGTCAACATACCATACATCGTTGCTTTCTTCTGCACTTGTCATAGAATTGTTCATGTGCTGCACCATAAACAGATGCTCATTTCTGTCATCACCCTGTCTACTAGAGGATGCATAATTTCCTTGTTGCAGTTTTCCATTCATGATGTCATTCTGCTTTTTATAGCAGTCTTTAGCCATATGACCCATTTTACCACAATAGTAGCATTCAACATTACTGTTTGCATTTTGGCCTCTTTGCCATCCACCACGACCTCTTTGGCTCCCCCTGCCTCTAGAGTTACCATGTCCTCCTCCATAGGACTGGTTTTCTTGAGTTTGCTGCATATTCTGATTTCTACCACGGCCTCCATATCGGCCTCCTCTACCTCTGCCTCTACCTCTTCCAGCATTTGAGTAGAAGACAGCTTCTTTTGAAGTTCCTCCTGAAGAAGATGCACCACCATTTCTTTGCTCCTCAGAAATTAGAAGAGCAATCAGCTCCTCAAAATCAGGAAATCTTTCACGAACTGAAATGGATGTCCGAAACTGTGCATAATCCTTTCCTAGACCATTCAAGGTCACAGAAACTAAATCATCATCTTCCACTGGTGACCCAATGGAAGCAAGTGCATCTGCAATCTTCTTCACCTTCATGTGGTAGTCGTTGATGCTCATATTTTCTCTTTGCACATTGTGCAACTCTTGCTTGAGCTGCATTTTCCTGGCTTGCGTATTTGTGCTATACATTTTTGACAAAGTATCCCATGCCTCCTTTGGCGTACTTGCATCCTGAATATGCACAATCATAGAGTCTGAAATGCTGATAGACAGCCAATACATAACTTTCCTGGCTCTCTTATGCCATGCTTTAAATGCCTGCATTTGCTGTTGATTGGAAACATCAGGAAGAACTGGTTCTTCTTCATTTCCTGCAACAAATTCCCAATATCCTTTTCCCATAAGGAAATTCATCATTCTAAACTTCCATGCTTGGAAGTTGTTCTTGTCAAGCTTTTCAGTGACAATCTGTGAAAGAGAATCAGATGCCATTACAGAAGACTGCAAAAAATTCTGTCACTGCAAAAACCACAGCTTCACCCTCACAAGGGAAAACCTGCAAAACTGGCGAAAGTGGTATTTGACCACACAGTCACTTCCTAGTGACGATTTTGCATCAACAGGTAACAGGGATGATTCTGTAACTCCCAATGTCTCTGCGCACAAGCATACCATGCAATTTTTACAGTAACTATTCACCGACCTGTAGAACAGTGGCTGCACAGCATAAAACTGGGCCTTTTTCTGAGTGCGTGCACAAAACTTCCGCCTCCAAAACAGGCCCCGAAATGGCCTCAAATCAAAAAAACAAGGTCGCCGAGGGCTTTAGCCCTCGCGAGGGCTAAAGCCCTCGCCCGCAGCATATACTGCCCTCTTGCTTCACCGCGAAGGGCGTCTCAACCTGAGACAATGCACTCCTACACTTTCCGGCTGTGCTACCTGCAGAGATCTGCTCCCAAAACAGAAAATGAAAGCAACACTGCTCCTCTTACCAGAACACCGTGAGCTTGGCTTGCTTTCTTGAGCTCCTTACCACCAACAAGGCTCTGATACCATGTCAAGATTGTGGGAGAGAATGAAGGAGTCTCGCTTGAAGCTTTCTTGCTTGCACAATGGGGGAAGACACACAAGGGTGGAGGCTGAAAACAGTTTTCCTCTTCTTAGTTGTGTAAGCCAAAAGAACTCAAGTACAAAGAAATAGAAGAACCCTAGATATGGGTCTCAAACCAAACTCAACTAACTAAGGTGGCATACTAACTGAGCCACAAACTAGAGTAGATAAGGATAGCTATCATGTAGCTATTATTCAGGGGCGGTGTACCAACCGCATCTGCAACTAACAAGTCGGTGACATAAATACACAACAGTCACCCTGGCGTATCACGAGTGGAGCTCGATATCTCAACAAGGCCTTGGAGGATGAGGCCTTGCGATTGACGTAGGAGCAGGGCTCGTGTCAGTTGGGACCTTGGGGACCCACAGTAAGGCATTCCCTTCATAGTAGCCTTGTGCATGCAGCAGGATTTTAGGGACCCATATTTTCTTAACCACGCGGCGCTTGTGATGATGGCGTTTTGGTCTTCTAGGTTTAGGTTTGTATGTGTTTCGCGGACCCGCGCGTCTAGTTCTAGGCTGATCCTGAGGCTCCTTCGGCATCCAGTGCAAGCAAGTCTGTTGGGGTTTTGCCTTAGGTTTGGTGGGTTGCGATGCATGGGGATCTGGGTGTAGTAAATATGCACGGCCCTCCTTCTTAGTCCTGTGTGCGGCTATTTCTAATGGTGGTCCATTGAGCAATGCTGGGGTTATGAGGCGCTGGTTGGAAGTCGTGACAATAGCCACATTCCCGAT
This sequence comes from Lygodium microphyllum, assembly GCF_053477565.2. Taxonomy (NCBI): domain Eukaryota; kingdom Viridiplantae; phylum Streptophyta; class Polypodiopsida; order Schizaeales; family Lygodiaceae; genus Lygodium; species Lygodium microphyllum. The sequence continues at coordinate 132,190,640 of NC_141152.1, read as the reverse complement.
TGTTAGGTGGATGTGTTGTGACTCATAATCAACATTGCAACGGGTCTTCTTTTTAAAAGTTCACCTGAGAAATGACTCTGTGCCTGCCTCCCTGGCATCGGGTAGGACGTAGAACAGCATGGGAATAGTTTCAGTCTTGATAGAAACGACAACCCTGCATGTGCCGAGGAGCGGGTAGGATTGGGCCCCATATGGGTTCAATCTGGCTGTTGTGGGATAAAGTGTTGGTGCGCCAAGTTGGGTCCAATGCTCATGCGTCAAGATGTTAAAATCCGCCCCCTCGTCGATCAGGGCGTTGAAGGAGCACGTTTGCTTGGCCGTAACCATGATGCGGAGGTAGGTGGGTTCTACAAGCTCGTCCTCATCTTCGTCGATTTCCGTAAGTATGGCCACTCATATTTTAACCTGTGTTTCCACCATTGGTTGTTCATGCAGTGGGTGCGTGGGCGGATAGTATTTTTTGATTCGACTACCGTTAAAGAAGCTGATTCCCTCTCCATCCAGTGTTTCCAGCTCGACATTATCAGTTCGGCTGATTGCGCGGACCTTAAAGGGCCCAAGACCTCTAAATTTCATCTTCTGTTTGTGTCCTTTAACTGAATAGAGGAGCACTAGGTTTCCCGGCTCAAACTCTCGTTGCTTGACGTGCTTGTCAAACCAGGTTTTGCGTCTAGCTTTCTCACAAATAAGCGCGTGGGTGGCTAGTAGACGTACCTCTGATAGGCGTTCTAGCTCGACTAAGCGTTGCGTCCATGCCTTCCTCCCCTCCCATCGTTCTTGTAGTGCTATCCGCAGACTAGGGACAAAGAATTCTAATGGAAGAATAGCTTCAGTCCCATAGGTTAGCCTGAAAGGCGTTTGTCCCACGGCCGTCTTATAAGCTGTTCGGTAGGCCCACAGGGCTGCCATCAACTTGTTATCCCAGTCACTTCGTGAGGCTGAGACGACTTTGGTCAGGACAGTGATGAGAATTTTGTTGGTTGACTCAGCCTGGCCGTTAGCCTGAGGGTAGTATGGTGAGGATTTGCAATGGATGATTAGGAAAGTGGATAGGAGATGGGCTATCACTTCATTGATGAAATGTGTTCCCTGGTCGCTGACCAATTCGATGGGGCACCCAAAACGCGAGATTACTTGTTCCCATAAAAACTTGGCAGTTGTCCTAGCGTCGTTTTTCCGTGTGGCCCTCGCCTCTACCCATTTGGTAAGGTAGTCCGTGGCTACTACTATGTATCTAGCCTGTGAATATTGTGCTGCAGGGCTAATGGGTCCTATGAAGTCAATACCCCACTTTTCGAAAGGTTGGCAAGCAATGATTGGGGTTAACTCCATCTGATCTTTACGGATCGGGACCCTTGTCCGTTGGCACTCATCGCAGTGTTTGACAAATTGTGAGGCATCCCGGAAGAGCGTGGGCCACCATAACTGGGACTGCAACACCTTTCGTGCTATCGTATCCTCGCTAAAGTGTCCTCCTGCAATGTCGCTGTGCGCCTCTGAGAGCACATCGTGCATCTCATGCTCACATACGCATCTACGTAGCAGACCGTCTTGCCCCAGCCTATAGAGCTGGCCTGCAATCAACTGATAGGGCTGGATTTTTAGGATTAATCGCCTAAGCCGTGCCCGTTCCATTGGTCGTTCGGGCAGCCCATGCTCGAGTACTTGGACTATGTCGTCTGCCCAATATGGTGTCAGGTCGGCCCTGAATAGGTCTTTTTCGCCGGATATGTGGAATAAGTGGCTGTCTGGTAATTCGTCCACTATGCCTTGTCCAGCAGCTTCTCCTGTGGGTACTCGGGACAGATGGTCAGCCATGTAGTGTTGTTTTCCCTTCCGTACTACCACTGAGAAGTCGAATTCCAGGAGCAGGAGAAGCCATCGGGCTATACATCCTGTAGCGCAAGGTTTGTTGACTAGATAGAGCAGAGCTTGATGGTCGACAAAGAAGGTGAAGGGGGTGGCAAGCAGGTAATGCCGGAACTTCTTCACGGCAAACACCATGGCTAATCCCTCCCTTTCTGTTGTTGAATAGTTCATCTCTGTTTCAGTGAGCTGCCTACTTGCAAAACTCACTGGGTAATCTAAGTTATGCTCACCAGGTTGGCACAGCACTGCCCCCATAGCAAACTTAGAGGTGTCGATGTGTACGTGGAACAACATAGTCCAATCTGGGGGTCGTAGGATAGGTGCTGTTGTTAGGGCTTTTTTCAGTTCCTTGTAGGCTCGTTGGCAGGCTTCGGTCCACTCGAAGGCAATTAGCAGCTTGTACCATGGCCTAGCAATTAGCGCGTAGTTTAGTACAAACCGCTGGTAGTATCCTATGTGACCTAAGAAGCATTGAACCCCCCTATAATTACTTGGGGGTGGGAGGTCCACGATAACCTTGACCTTTGAGAAGTCCATGGCAATGCCGTTCTTGGATACCACGTGTCCCAGGATGCAACCGTGCTTTACCCAAAACTGACATTTCAGGGGGTTGAGAGAGAGATGATATAAACGACACCATTCAAAGACCGCGCGGAGTTTTTCGAGATGTTGGTTCCAGGCCAAATGGACACATAGGTCATCGACGAAGACCTCCAACTCCTTGCGAAGCATGTCCTTGAATATGGTGCACATGAGGCGTTGAAAAGTGGCGGGGGCATTGGTTAGCCCGAATGGCATGACTACATAGGCAAAGATGCCCCACTTAGTGGCAAAGGCGGTCTTGTGCCTATCTGCAGGGTGCACTTGCACCTGATTATATCCCGAGAAGCCATCTAGGAAACTGTAGGCTTCCTTACCTGCCACCCTCTCAAGCATGTGCTCGGTGTATGGTAAGGGGTAGTTGTCTCTCTCTGTCGCTGCGTTTACTTTCTTGTAATTGACGCAAACTCGAATCTTGCCATTTTTCTTCATCACAATGACTATGGGTGATACCCAGTCCGTGTGGTCAATTTTGTAAATGAACCCGGCTCGCATCAACTTGTCAATTTCCTCCTTGACAGTATGGGCGTGCTTGGGATTCATGGGGTATGGTCACTGCTTGACCGGCATTGCATCCGTCGTCATGGGTATGTTGTGAGTCACAACACTCGGATCTACCCCTCGTAGCTCGTCTAGAGACCACCAAGCAAACACATCCTGGTACTCCCGCAAAAGAGTGATGAGGCTGGATTCTTCCTCCGTGGTCAGGTCCTCGGCAATGAACACTGATCGGGGTGTTTCTCGTTCCAGGGCTAGGTTTATCTCCTTGACCTTGGTTGGCCCTTCGATGGGTTCACGGATTTGCCCTTGGCGTTTGGCACTTAGCAGAACCACCACCCTGTCCCCTCTTTTGAATTTCGAAAAGCGCTTAGGGAGGTCTCGCGGCTTTCGTTGCTCTTCCGATCGCACATCGTTGGGGCACTCTGCTTTATTCTGTCGTAGCTGTCGGCACCTCAGGTGGATGGGTAGATCTCCCCTGGTGCGTCTGGTCGTGGGTGGCCTAGGGATTTCTAGGTCATCCTCCGAAGTAACTTCAGATTCAGAGTCCAATTCCTCATTTTCACTAGGGGAGGTGGTCTCCCCTGGTGGCCGCGGTTCGGAGGGCGACTCGGTTCTAAGCAAGGCTGCCACTTTTGGTTGGGTCAGGCCGGCCTGCTTAAAATCCACAGCCCCCATCTGTTCCAACCAAGCACGATCGCATTTCGCACACATGAACCCTTGGTCCATCCTAAGGGCCGGCCTCGGCTGTGGTTTTGCATCTGCTCGGATTTGCTCAATCTCTCGCCCTTCGGTATCATATTCTACCGTGTCCATCTCACCCTCACTTTCTTCATCGACGGGTTGGCAATCTTCATATTCGTCGCCGAAATCCGCCTTGCTGGACTACTCATCATTCGCCAAGGCCTGTTCTGCCTCATTTTGTTGGTCGGGGACCAATGCCCAGTTGTATCTGAGATTTAGTTCGTGCACTCTGGTCCACTTCCATCGGGTTGTTCCAAGAGGTCTTGGAGCGGCTTGAGGTTGGCGGCTGCGTTGCGCTCCACTCAGTCCGTTAGATGCCCCAGTATTCCCTGAAGTTCCCTCCTATTAGTTGGCACTTGGAAGGCAACAGGCTTAGGTCCGTCATGGAGGCTTGCTGCCATCATGTAGACAGGTGTGGGCTGTGTTTCTCTTGGCTTGCCAACTATTTTGACAGCCTGCTCGTACGCTTCATGATCTGAGAACGGCAAATCAAGTGTAGCGAGAACATGCATCCAATCCCGCTCGTCCTCTGGGCAAGGGATATACTTCGTCAAGGACCCACAGGGTGCCTTGTTCTGGTTGGTTCCTTTGAGTAGAATGGAGATGGTATCTAGGTCGACTGGTGAGGTCTTCCAAGTGTCCATCTCTATTCTCACAGCGTCAATTCGGTTGCCCAAGAAGATCAGGTTGTTACCCCAGTCTTCGATAACTCTGGCATTGCGCATCCAGGGTCGACCCAGTAAGATATCATAGTCCACTCCTTTCATGACGATAAAGTCGACAGAGAACTGGATTCCTGCAATCTTCACTGGCCAATTCTTCAAGACCCCGAATGGTCTCACTCGCATGCCATTTGCTAGCGTGACGTTAAACCGGGCAGTTTCGACGGGCGGGTTTCCCCACTTCTGTAGCACTGCATAGTTAAGCATACTGACCCCTGCTCCTATGTCCACGATCCCCCTTCTCGTTGTATCCCCCAAGGCTAGGACTGGCAGGACTGTATGCATTTCTGAGCCCTCCCAGAAGGCATTGATGTGCAAGGACTTAGGGCTTGAGTGTAGCGTCAAACTTGGCAAGTGCGTTTCTGCATCCTGGTCTTGAGCATTTCCTGGGGCTTGCTCGTGTGGTCTTTCGATCCACCGTTTGAGGTCCTGCCACAGGGTAGAGTGTTGCCTGAGCAGCTCTCCCAGTGCAACCGTTACAAGGGTGGTCACTAGTGTGGTTAGGAGATCGCTAAACACCTGTCCTGCCCTATGTTCAAACTGTCCGGACCAATGGCCACGGCTGTCCTGTGGTTCTGTTATGTCTAGGCCTGGCCTGGTCCTTATCTGTACTGCTTGTGGCGTAGTCGCCTCGGCAGACTTAGGGTGGGGTAGCGATGACGGCGCACTCATGCTGGAGAGGTCCTCGATCTCATCCTCCGTGATGGGCTCGACGTCCTTGAGGTGCTGTTGAGCCTCCCTCACCCATTCCTTTACCTTTTCTATGGCTTCCAATTGCCGCCTAGGGTGTGGGTATTCCCTTACCTTAGCGCTCTCCGGTTGCGTAGTTCTAGGGGGGCTGAAGTTTCTGCCTCTGCGTCTGAGACTTTCTTGCCGTGGGGCAAGGTCGTAATACTGTCGGTTTTTAGTGCGACCTTAGCCTCTGACCTCTTCTTTTTTCGCCTACGGCTTTTCTTTCCTACAGAGGTAGCGTTCTGATTGCTAGGTCCTGGCGGAGAGACGCCGGCCTGCTTCATTTGTGCTTGGATCATCACTCGTAGGGGGATAGGTGTGGCCTCCCCATCGGGGTTTTCAACACCAAACAGTCCCAGCGGGACAAATGGCAAATTAGCTGTACCAGAAGGCGGCTTCCGTTTTGGGCAATCTATGAAAAGATGAGTGATTCCGCACTCTGCACACCTTTGGTCGGCTTTGTCCCTATTTTGCTGTTCTCTTTCTGGGCACCGTGAGGAGACGTGACCGCGATGTCCACATGTCCAACAAGTGACTGGATCCGGTGGCTGCCCTCCCAGGCCTCTACCCCGTCCTCGTCCTAGTGCCATCACCGGTACTGGTCGGTAATCCATGAGGATTGCATTGCCCTTGTCGTCATGCGAGATGTACGGGTATATGTAGGTTTCTTCGTCACTGGGCTCCTCTACGTAATGCACAGGAGCATCGCTCGGTAGGTGGGTCACATAGGGACTAGGCGGCCTAGGGATACCAATAGGGTTTATGTCCACCCTGGGGACCGCTGGCTTCGTATCGTTAGGTGCTGGTAGGGCAAGAGGAGCTCCCCTTCCGTAGAATGGCAGTGGCCTGTTAGCCGGATAGAGCTGGCCGTAGGGCTGCGTGTATGGTAGTCTTCGTGGTAGTCTGCAGTGTGTGGCATCATGGCCGAACCTTCCGCAGTTAGTGCAGGGTCTTGACCTAGGGTCCTGACATTCTGCTGGCAGGTGGTTTCCTCCGCAGTACACGCACTGGGCGTACGGACGCGTAGGTCGCCTTAACATGTCCTGTATTTTGGCCAGTTCTGTCTTGACCTCGGCCAAGCCATGGTCTGCCTCGGCGGCCTTCCCCTTATCGTGGGATGACGCGTTGGATCGCTCGCTAGAGGTTGGCGTTCGTTCTAAACTCTGTGGGTTTATTTCTTCCGGGTTCGAGCTCCTGGAGCTCCGCTCCCTCAGCTGGTCATCGACCCTGATGGCCTCCTCAAAAACCCTAGCCACCACGTCCCTTTGCAAGCTCGAATTGCCCGCTAGTGCTTTGTACAATTCTTCATCCCGAATCCCGCTGATGAACACGGTTGACACTGCCCTGTCAGTCGGTCTTTTGCCCAAGGGGATTCTCTTAAGGAGACTTCTAACGTGGGTCATGTAGTCGCGGATGCCCTCCTTCTCCTTCTGCTTGATGTTCATCAGATGCACTAGCAGGTTGTCAAGAGTATCCGGGTTCGACAAACCTCTTGACGAAGAGGTCCTTGAGGTTATTGAAGTTGGCTCGTTCTATATCATCTAGACTTGTATACCACGTCCTACCCTTATCGCTTAAGCAAAGTTCGAATGCTTGCGAACGTTGGGTCTGGTCGTTGAGGCCACTGGCTTCGCAAACCTGCTTGAACTGCTCGACAAAGCTGTACGGGTCATCCGGTGGTTGGTACTTGTCGAGTTGCTTAGCAACAATAGGTATTTTGGCTTGGCTCTTTGAACCCTGGGTTGCCCCTAGTCCTACAAGTAGTGAGGTTGCTAGCGCAACGGCATTTTGTTCCGCCGCGGTGTTATCGAGCAGCCGTTTCATGAGGAGCTCGCCCAGCGTCAGGTCTCCCTCGAGTGCTCTTTCCCGGTCTATTCGGTTTCGGCCAGCCGAGTTCAACACTCGCTGCACCTCATGCAGCTCCATGCTTTGCCTTAGGCTCCTGGCTTGTTGGTCCCTATTATAGTCTGCTATGCCCTGCAATGCCTTGCAGGCTAGCCTCCTCTCCTCCTCTAGGTCTGCAATGATTGCCTCCGTTGTCCTGCCATGGTGTTCGTACCAGGCGTGTGCATCGTAACTGCTCACCATTTGCTGTATGGCTTCGGGAAATGTGCTAACATCTAGCTCCCCTGCAAACCGATGATCTGAACCTCCTTCTGTCATGGTAAAATTCTCGCGCCTGGTTGTCAGTCAAATCCTTGTCGTTGTTGCTCCTTGCTTGATCCTGCCCTGCGCTTTGTGCGTCTGTCACGCTTGGGTTTTCTCCTAGTGGTGGGTTTTTTGGCAATTTATCTGAGTGAGTTCTTTTTTAATTTTTGAATGCAGTGCTCAACTTAGGGTCACTCGTAAGTGTGTTATCCCTCGTGCACTCGTGCTCAAACAGGCTTTTGACTTTCCTAAGTGCTCTTCAAGTGCGGAAATTCAATCAGAGTGCTGTGAGTGCTTCTCCTGCATCTTACTCACTCTTGCTCGTTTTGGACCTGACAGGCTTGCTACTCTAGTCCTGGCCGCCTTATGGGTCACTGGGGAAGTGCCCCAGTGTGTCCCTGAAAGGGCCAGGTTTGTTTTGATTTGACTTTGGGAGTCGGACGTCTGATTTACCAGTGGTCCGATTAACCAGTGGTCTGATTGTGGGGATCGGACCAGGTATGTTAGGGCAAAGTGGGGGTCTTAGGGTTCGCGTGTCCGATTCTCAAGAATCGGCCGGGCGAGTGTGCGAGGGATCGGTCCGATCCTAGGAGGTCCGATCGGACCGGTCGATCCGATTCCTTCTGGTCCGATTATGGATGGGTCCGATTCTAGGGGTCGGACCGGACATGGTCCGACTGGTGACGTGTATTACTCCGTCCGATCGGACCGGGTGGGTCCGAGTCAGAGCGTCCGAGTGGTCCGAGTAGTTGAGTCAGACAAGTTGGTCCGAGCGTCTGCTTTTAACAAAAAGGAGCCGGTCGGTCCGAGTGCCACGTGGCGCGTCTGATCGGACCAGTTAGTTCGAGTCTAGTGATTGAACGAGTTGTTCCGATCGGACGATTGTCCGAGTGTCCGATTCTGGGAATCGGACACTAGGTCGGCCGTCCAATTCCGCCGGTCCGATGGGTCACGCACACTGATTTGCTCGATTTTCACTAGGTGCATTATCCTATTGGTCGTGCGAGTACCCCGCGATAGAGCTGGAGTGGGGCTGACGAGATCGATTACCTGAAGTCGCCGAATGCGATGTCCTCCTAGCTCCAGTCAATCGGACAGCTGCTCAGCTCGCTCACTCTCTATCTCTTCCACTCTCCGTTGGTTGGAAATGGGGTCCTCTTGCCCTCCCAGAGTTTTATACTTTGCTAGTTCTTCCCTACACACTACATGTTCCTTCCCTGGTGTTTCTTATGCCGTTACCTTGCATCTTCTCCATTTTTTCCCTTTGTTCCTATGATTTTTTTTCCCTTGTTTCACAGCAGCAGCCCTCTGCCTTTTCGTGTGTGATTTCCTACTGCTAATCTATCCTAAACACATCCTGAATCGAAAACAAAACACTGAACTAATTTCTCCATGTTTTCCAGTCATTAATAACCAGATTGTTCCAAAACACTTACCTGTTCTGAAGATCAAAAACACCAGACTTCCTACCTATCTCAAGCTCCATTTCAGGGTGAATGCCCTACTTCGATGCTCGATATGGGGTGCGCGGGTGCTCGAGCTTGAATCCGTGGTCCCGGCAACGGAACCAAAATGTGGGAGCTTTCGCTCAACCGCCAAGACCTACAAACCGCTTATTGTTTCAAGCGTTCCAAGCGAGCTCTCATGGCCATCTCTCACCTAGCCGACGCGCCGTCCAACCTACGAATGCAGTGAACTTACCTTTGATGCTTGATCGAGTACCCTCCTCTCTCTCACACTTCGGTAGCTCCACGATTCTTGATGCTAGCTCAAGCATCCTCAAGCCTCCTCCATCTCCAAGCCTCATCCTCCATAGCCGCGCGCGCAAGAGAAGATAAGAAGAGAGAAGAGGAGAAGGGAAGAGGAGATGGTGGAGAGCTTCACCCTCTTGATTCCTCACTCTCTCACACACTCACTCCCTCACACTCTCACACTCCCTCTCTCAAGAGCATACACAAGCAAGAAGGAGACAAGAAGAGAGGAAGATGAAGACTAGCTTTGCCACACCAAAGAATGAGCTCTTCATTCACATTTCAACTTTATATACAAAACCCTACTTCCCTTTTGGGCGGTCATTCCCTTTTTCTCTTTTTTCACATGGCCGAGGCCTTGTTTTCCATTGTTCTTTTCTCTTCCTTGCTTTCTTTTCACTACCCTTCTATATTTACAAATAGCACGGGTGAGAACCCGGCACTCTTTTACAAGATTTTAGGGTGCACTTTTTACGCGCCTTTCCCTTTTTGTGGTTGCCTTGGTCTTTAACGGTTGTCCTTGCGCTTTTGGGCTTTTCTCCTTCTTTTCCTTCCGTCGGGCTACCTTCTTTCCGCCTTTTCCCTGTGTCTTTTCCACTTTCTTTCACTCTCGTCGTGTTGGGGTTAACAAGAAGAAAAGGTAAAAAGTACAAGAGGAGAGGGATAGATTAGGGAGAGAGGAGAGACTTCTAGGAGGGTGCAAGATATAAAAAAGAACAAGGAGAAGGTGGTAGAAGCTGGAAGTAAGAAGAAGGACAAAAAAACACAACCATAGAGAAGAGGAGGATAGTGACAGTTCAGAAGATGACTACAGAAAATTTAAGATGCCCCAACCCGCCAAGTACAAAGGAGAGAGGGATGGGTTGGTCCTAAAGAAATGGATCACAGAAGTGGACAGATACTTGAAGTATGCCAAGATCACCAAAGATAGGAAGGGTGAAGTGGAAGCAATCTACTTGGAGGAGAAAATTGCTAGTTGGTACCTACTAGAATAGGAGCAAGGACACACCATCTTTTCATGGGAAGAACTCTAAGAGGAACTCAAAGATTACTTCATTCCAAAGATGTAGAAATTCAAAGTCAGAGATGAATTGAGAAACCTCAAGAAAATGCAAGGGAAGATGAAAGACCATGTCAGCAAGTACATGCAACTCATGTTGCAACTACCCAACATGGACACTGACACCAAATTGCATGGATTCTTATTTGGGATGCAAGAATGGGCTAGAAGAGACGTAGAGAGACAAGAGCCAATCAACTTAGCTGAGGCCATGATAATGGCTGAAAGACTAGTGGATCTAGAAGGTAGGAGGACAGCCAAAGGAAACCAGAACACCAACCTCAACAACAATTCATGGACCCCAAGACCCAATGCTTCTAGAGGCCCATTTATGGAGATGTGGAGCCAGACCTTTAACATAACCCCAGCCATGTCATAATCTGCCTTAGTACCAAGAGGGCAGTAGGCAAATGGGGGAACAACCACTATAGGCCAACCCCAAGTGCATCATATGGTCCCACGGGATCAAACACATCATGGTGGAGACCCCTAGGCCGCCCAACCATAGGGATCAAATGTTTCAAATGCAAGGGATAACACTATCAAAGCAAATGCCCCATGGAAGATGCAGCCTCATCAAGCAGGTCGAGGGTGACAGCCACTAGTGTGTATGGAGGAGAGGAAACGCAACCTCCGCGCATCTATGAAATCCCAAGAGGAAGTGATGAAAGCATCGACCACCCAAGAGCATGGATAGTCAGTGTGCGACCTCAATGCGTGGCAGCGCAGGGAGCAGCATTCCACTACCTATACATCAAGGGTAGAGTGAGCGAAGGGAATCAAGCTATTATGGTGGACACAAGGGCCACCCACAACTTTATCACACCGGAGTGTGTAGCCAAACATGGATTGAAATTGTCTAAGGCTGCCCCAGAACGAATAACTGTAACATTTGCACAAGGAGAGGCTAAGGAAGTGAAACAAGTCTTTGCAGTACAAGTAGAAGCCAGGAAATGGAAAGCAAAACTCAACTTCTTAGTAATCCCCATGGATGATTTTGAAGTTATTCTAGGCTTGGAGTTATATGATAAATATATCATCGCAATGTTTGGAAAAGGGAGTTAATGAGATGATATTGGATATGCAAGGAGAAGGTGTCAGAGTACCTTGTGAAAGAATGCAATTGCTAGACATGACACCAATCAAAGTGCAAATGAAGGAGAATAAGCTTGGAGTCTCATGCCAAACAATGAAGTCAAGTCCAAACCAACTAGAAATACCAACCCAAGCACCACCATGTCAAGTGAACCCTATTAGGCCACACATCATGACTTGTAGTGCCAAGCAAGTGGAGAATTTAGTTAAGCAAGGAGACATGGTTTATCTATGCATGATTCGATCCATTGAGTAGAAGGTCACCAAGAAGCCCAAACCCCAAACCAGTAGCATAGAAGTAGTAGAAATACTTGAGGAGTTCAAGGATGTAATGCCAACAGAGCTACCCAAGGGCCTACTGCCCAAAAGGAACGTGGATCACAAAATCGAACTCATTCTAGGATCCACCCCATTGGTTAGAGCCCCTTATCGTATGAATTACACAAAACTCATGGAATTGAAGAAGTAGCTGCATGAATTAGAGGTACAAGGTTTTATCCGCCCCAGCAAATCCCCCTTCGGTGCCCCAATGTTGTTTGTTAAGAAGAAGGATGGGGGGCTTAGACTATGTGTAGACTATAGGACCCTTAATAAAATCACCATCAAAAACAAATATCCCATGCCCCTAGTGGAGGACCTCTTAGATAGCCTACATGGAGCCAAGTACTTTAGCCGCATAAATCTTAGCTCATGATACCACCATATTCGCATAGCAGAAAAAGATATCCCCAAAACAGCTTTCCACACCCGATATGGAATATTTGGATGGTTAGTCTTAGGATTCATAATAAGTAATGGACCATGCACATTTCATGGCCTCATAGATGGAGTCTTTAGACCTGAAATAGATGTCTGTCATTATTTACATTGATGATCTCCTAATCTATAGCAAAACCCTAGCGGAACGCAAATAACACTTACCCTTAGTTTTTGAGAAGCTACAACAACATAAACTTTATGCCAAACTAGAAAAATGTGAGTTTGCAGTAAAATAGTTAGAATTCCTAGGATTCATTGTAGGAGTAGCTAGTATCAAAGTGGACCCCAAGAAAGTAGAAGCCATCCAAAAATGACCTATATTGAAGACTGTAAGGGAAGTGCGGGAGTTCCTCGACTTCAAAGTATTCTGTAGAATGTTCATCAAGGATTACAGCCTCATCACCGCACCACTATCCCACCTCACCAAAGAAGATAACACCTTTACATGGGACAGCAAAGCAACAAGATGCTTTTGAACAGATGAAGAAATGCATGAGTCAAACACTTATCTTGAAAGTACCTAACTTCACCAAACCCTTTGAAATCTCCACAGATGCATCAAATTATGTCATTGGGGACGTGTTGATGCAAGAAGACCGCCCCATAGCTTATGAATCCAAGAAGTTCATAGATGCTGATGGAGCACACATGAGAAGGAAATGCTGGCAATAATCCACTATCTCAAAAAATGGAAGCATTATATTCAAGACAAACACACAGTAGTCTCCACCGAAAACATCTCTCTCCAATACTTCCAATCCCAACCAAAGCTATTGGCCAAACAAGCTCACTAGCTAGACTTCCTAGCTGAATTTGAATTGGAGATCAATCACAAGCCAGTCTCCACCAATAAGATAGTAGATGCCTTGAGCCATAAAGTTGATTTGAAAGTCGTCTGTGTGGTCAACAACAACTTCCTTAAATTAGTGAAGGAAGCTTTGGAACATTACCAAGACATGCACAAAATTATACAAGATGTGGAAGCTGACAGGACACCCCATGGAATGTATACCCTCAAGGAGGAAATCCTATTTGTAGGAAAAGGATTATATATCCCCAAAAATGTGGAGCTGAAGAAACTCATCTTACATGAAATACATGCTGGAAAACTAGGTGGACAACACAAAGGACAAAGCAAAACACTTGAGGCCCTTAGGAAGCAATTCTTTTGGCTAAATATGAAAGAAGAAGTCATTGACTACATCAAGACATGTCCTACATGCCAACTTGTGAAGGCACCACGCTCTAAGCTAGCAAGCTTGCTCCAACCAATGCCAATACCTAGCCGCCCATGGGATGTAATTAGCATGTATTTCATTGTGGAGCTCCCCAAATCCCATGAATACACCATCATCTTTGTAGTGGTAGACTATTTTTCCAAGAAAGCTCACCTCATCCCTGCCAAACCACCACTGAAGGCCAAAGAGGTAGCCTGCCTCTTCTTTACGCATGTGTTCAAGCTACATGGCCTACCCTTAGCCATAGTGTCAAATAGAGATGGAAGATTCATGAGTGACATGTGGAAGGAACTCTTCAAGTCCCTAGAAACACAGTTGTGATTCTCATCATCCTTCTACCGTGAGACAGATGGACAAACAAAGCAAGTCAACCAAGGCATTGAAGACTATCTTAGGAGTTACACCCGGGTGGACCAAAAGGATTGGGCCTTGTACCTCAATGTACTGGAGTTCCACTACATTGGCTCCATCCACTCCGCCATAGGTTACACACCCTTTGAACTGGCCACAGGAAATGAAGTCGTCACCCCCCCTTGCCTTAACATATGGAGCAGCCAAAGATGAAGATCAAGATGTGGAGGAATTCTTGAAGAAATGGAGGGACTAGAATGCGGTAGCCAAACAAAGCCTAGAACACAGAGCAAAATCATCGTGAGACAAAGCAAGCCAACAAAAAGAGAAAGGCCGTACTTTTCACCAAAGGTAACATGGTCCTAGTCAACTCTAGGAAAATGTCACTCCCAAAGAATATGAGCCCCAAATTCAATCGCCGCTACTACGGACCCTATTGCATCACTCAAGTGCTAAATAAAATCACCTACGAGCTTGACCTACCATAAAGTATTTGTGCTTTCATGCTTGACTTCTGTGTAAGTTCTATCCCGACAACCAATGGGGGTGGCACGTTACAATGCTCCATTCCAATGGGCCCTTCGAAGTAGAAGCATTCCTCCAACGTCAAGAACAAAGAGGATATCCTGAGTATCTCACCAAGTGGCGTGGGTGTCCTCTCAAGGAAGCCACTTTGATTTTGGAAGCAAAGGCGCGCAAACATAGCAAAGATGCCTTCGCCATCTGGATCAAGAAGAATCCCACCAATTCTTACAATGCCCCTTGAGTCATCCCAAACAAACGGCCCTCATCATAGGCCCAATAATACGTCCACTCCTCAAATCTACTAGAGTTGAGGGTGGACTCGCATGGTAATCAAAACAATAAACCCAAAGAGCCCCTACCAAGTCTAGATGGGCAAACACTTACCAGCTTGCTAGAAAAAGCTATGTTAAGGCCCCCAAATCCTAGTGCAGCAAACACTGGCCAAAGTCTGATAGTGTAGACTGCGTTAAGACCCCGCAAATGTCTCACCAAGTCCTAGATCGGCAGATGCTAGCCAGCTTGTTACCAAAAGCTATGTTAAGACCTCGGATGAGTCAAATAAACTCTACTCTTAGATTGTTGAGGACAACAATCCAATAAGCAAGGTTGAGTGTAAGGGCTTTGTAGATATACCATGGCATTATTACCAGAAACACCTATATAGGGAGTAGTAGTGACTCTGAGCCCTGCTTGGTTTCCACTCTACGTGTGATTCCCTATACCCAGTGGTAAACCCTCTTATGTGCGGGGTCACAAGGGTGTAGTCCTGGGATGTGCCTATGATGTATTGTTTCTTTGATTGAATAATACAAGAGTATACCTTGCTCTCACATATGGTGTTACCTTTTTGTTCCGTGTTGAGTGAGTAACAAGTGTAGGTGCATCATAGAGGGGGGGAGGGGGGGTTTGGGACTCACATTGTATAGTAAGTCATCTAGTGTGCTATACATGCTTGTATCCCTTTATTGATGTGTATATTGGCTTCTCATGTCTTGGGGAAAGTAATGTGATGAAGTCAAATTATCCTAGAAATCTCGAGGGTATTAATCAATAATTGACTTGAGAATATCATATTCCCATGTATTTAGTGCAATGATACCTTGAAAAAGACCCCATTAGTTTTTTAGTTAATTGTAAAAATTTATAGGGAAAAACTCAATATCCAATCATTCAATAACTCTCAATAATGACGTTAGGCATCATTGCACCTATTTTACTCATAATGCCGTTAGGCATCATTGCAAAGCTCAGGGAGGCTAGGACCGACTTGTTTCCCAGTTTTGTGAGAGAATTGCTTCGTACAAAGCTCACAAAATTCATGCTTTGTGTGATTCCACAAGTAATGACATCTCTCTTATTGATCCATAGTTGAGTAGTTTCCTTCCAAAGCAAACTTGTATATCATTATGAAGCTCATGTAGTGTGTGGGGTAGAATACAATACAAAATTATATAATGTCCTTAAAAAAGCAAAGCACTAAAGGATGGAAATGTGAAGTTACTATGCAAAGATGGGATCACAATAACTAGACTTCACAAAGTTAAACAACCCCAAATCGCCTAATATCCATTCTTGAGACTTGTTGATAACAAGACATGGGGTAACTTGGTGCTTATCTAGCACCTCTATTTGTATTATGATTTCAATACTCTCAATGTGAAATGATAGTCTAATTTTTCATACCTCACTTGATAAGGTTAGGCACTCATATATGTAAGCTCTATAATACATGTGTCTTGAAAGAATCAAATTGTAGCATCCATATCCTCTTGAGAAGAAAAGTTAACATACTAAAGGATATTTAGTGTTCATATGCTTTTAGGTGTCCTTACAAATTTTCCCAACAACTTAGTTTTCTCATTGCAAATGGCATAGTGCATAAGCTACATTTTTTTACACCACACCATGGGACATGTATACGAGAGAGAGAGAGAGAGAGAGAGAGAGAGAGAGAGAGAGAGAGAGAGAGAGAAACTTAAATTTCAATAAATTAGAAAAGTACAAAGCCAAATTAGTTGCACATGGATTTTCACAAGTTGAAGGATTTTATTTTCAAGATTTATTTGCTCCAACTGCTAGAATGATCACTATTTGCACTTTGCTTACATGCTCATAAGAAGTGGTCAAGATACCAAATGGATGTCAAATGAGAGTTCTTGAATGGTGACCTCAAGGAGGTATATGTGGCTAAGCCACTAGGGTTTGAGGCCCCCCATTCTAAGAACAAAGTTTATAAGCTAAAGAAGGTATTGTATGGGTTGAGACAAGCCCCTAGAGCATGGTACCAGCGGATAGATAAATTCTTTCTAGGTTTGAATTTCAAAAGATGTGTCTGAGATGCTAACTTGTATGTTAACCAAAATTATCACACAGTCATGTAAATATGCAAACAAACAAGGTATTAAGGTCTCTATTATGCGCACAAGGAATGCTAGTGTGCTTTGTGGTAGCTTCACATGATAGGAATGCTACTTTGCACCAACTCATGTTATCACGTGAAGCTTCCATGAAGCAGCTTCGTGAGGGAAGCGAAGTTGTCATGCCACATAGCAACTCCACTTCCCTCAGTACTCTCTCTCTTTCTTCTTTCTTTACCACCACCTCGATGGTCAACTGTATCACACCATTGCTTGGCCTAGCCCAAACTGTGCTCACACTAGCCAAGCCCACCCACTCGTGTACTCCATGTGCGGGTGGGTGGGTGGGTGTGTGTGTGTGAGAGCAAGCTCTATGCTATGTGGGTAGAGATACAATCCACGGGTTGAGAGAGAGAGAGAGAGAGAGAGAGAGAGAGAGAGAGAGAGAGAAGGGGGGGGGAGGGAGGGAGGCAGGAAAACATGGTTATTGTTCGAGCTAGAGAGTGATACAGAAAAAGAGAAATAGAGCCTCTCATAGTCATTTTTTCACTCTAATTCAAATTTGAAAATGTTTGGGCATGTGTTAAGCCACATCAAAGATAATAATATAGTATAGATTGTAAAGAAACATTTAAAGGAGTTAGAATGGGCAAAAGAGCTAGTGTGTGACTAAGTAATAATACTTTCATCATAAAATAATATTAAAATCTATAGTAAAAATTTGAGGGTTTCTCAAAGTATAAATGTAAGTTTTTAGAGTTTTTGTGCATAACTTTAAGGGAATGGACACATTCCATGTACATTTTGTATAACAAGTAGGAAAAAGGTATCAAAAGTAAGGTTACTAGGGTTGGAATGCATTTATATCCATTTCTAAGGCTTCTTTCAATTATTGATTTGAATACAACTAGTACTCTTGAATTTGCCTAAATAACTCAATACACCATGCATATGAACATGCCTTTCTCTTATATGACACACATATACCTTTGTTTGTTCATAGTCAAGGTAGAGAGAGCTCTAATAGTCAATCTAGCATTGAGGCAATCAATCCCATTGGCCAAACAAGCATGCCATTCACAACCACATAGCACTTCAAATGAAGATAATCCTTATGCACCTTGTGGAGGAAAAGCAAGAAAGTGGCATATAGCATATATGTATCATCCATGTTACATGAATGTACTTGATCATATGTGTTGAAACATAGGCTTGTAGTCCAAGCGTGTCTTAAGAGTATATGTTGCCCTATGGAGCAGCATGGCCCACCATTGGTGAATCAATAAGGTTGTATTCTTATGTCTCCTATATGCATCACTTTTTTAAAACAATTTTCTAAAGAGGGCACCACGTTAATAACATCTCCATTTACGGTTTTGGGATACATGTGACACTTGATTTATCAATGCAAACTTTCCAAATATATGTGCATAAACTTTGCGCACACATAGAAGCGATCATTTTCTTTTTCCAATAAACATTTGCATATTGTATCAATGACTAGCACTTACAATTATGAAGCATTTCTAGCTTGACATCATTCCTTCTCTCTCTCTCTCTCTCTCTCTCTCTCTCTCTCTCTCTCTCTCAACCCTAGAGTGTCTTAAATCGCTTCTAAGATCTCATTATACACCCAAATGTACAAATGGTTGTCCACAATTGTCTTAGTTACTACTTTTGTGAAAATTATATGCATGTAAAAATATAAAATCATGGATATAATTGATGCATGTGCACACAACAAATTATGATCTATTTATATGCGTCTTATTGCTAGGCAATTTAATCTCTAATGTAATAAGTTGAAGACTTGCAATAAAATTTGTGTTGCCTATGTGTGCATGTTTGATTGTCATGATAATGGAAAAAGAAAATTACGTGCAAGTCATAATTGCTAGATTTGGGATAGCAAGATTGATCACTACAATAAACCTACATGTGCCTCACATTAAGTTGATTCATATTCATAGAACTCTTGTTGTGAGCCCATCTCTCATATAAATGAGCAATTCACATATAAACATTTGTACACAAAGCAAATGTATAATATTTACTATTTTTGGTACAGAGTAATGTTGAACATAATTTAAATATTTACTTCACCCTTTGTGACTCCGCTATTTGATATGGCCCTCAAGACAATCGGGAAGTATACAAGAACTTATAATGATGAACCTTGGGAGATTTCAATTGCAATAATGCCAACCAAAGGTGCTAAGAGCCCAACCACACCTAAGTAACTAAAAATACATAGTCAAATTTAATAGCATGTGGCTTGTTTACTTGACCACTCTTAATTTTGTGTCATAACATTTAGGGAGTTCATGGAGTACCTCTAAAAATGGTGATACTCCATGAACTTGGAGAAGCCTAAAGTCTTGGAAATCCTTGATTAGTGAAAACCATGCTCTCTCTCTCTCTCTTTCTCTCTCTTATAAAAAGTGTAAAAATTACATGATGCAATGGATAGAATATGAGTTAGGAGTAGAGAATACACAACCAATTTGAGAAGAATAGAAACTACTTTAATTTCAAATGAATTGATACAAAGATGGCTTTGTTCACTTGTGCCCTTCCACTATGAAGCTTAGATAGTGATCCAAACACATGATAAGCGAAGAGTCTAAGGCTAACTAGAAGAACTCTAATTGGGTGAAATATAGATTGACGATGGCTTTGGAGAGGTCTTCTCTTTTTAGCCCGAGAAGGTAGTCTAGTCGCCCTATCTAACCATATTATTAACCTTCCCCTAGTCAGCTAAGGAATATTCTCTTTACCATCGAACTGGATGCACTGCTCTTGAACCCTGTCAGGGAGGCCACTAGCCCCCTTGAGACCCTCTAGCCAAAGTCCACTTTTGCGGCTCCTATAACCCAAAATAAGGGTCCTTCATAACTCCCACCCCCCACAACTCAAGGCATTATGTCTCGGATTGCTACCATCATAACTAGTCTATCTAACCCAAAGACTAAATCTACAAAGATAATCACAATTTTGCCATCCAATCACATAGACCTTATCAGGCATACAAGCCAAGACCCAACCAATGGCTTCTCCTCATATAATGGAGAGACCTTACAACTTAGAGCACCATAGATCATTAGTGGCACCTTACGAGGGTGGAGCATTTAGCATATCTAACATAAAGAATAGTGATCAATATTGAAAGTGCGATAGTTATAAACGACTAGGAGTAATAGAGAGAGACTATTGGGATGACAACTAGAGTTGAGATCTACCAAACCTATTGCTATTGGTTGCTATCCCTTAAAGGCCTGGATAAAAAAGGAAACAAAAAGATTGCGTTGATCGTGAGAAAGTAGAGAGCTTGAAATTGTTATATAGGTGGTGTGAGATGTCTAGAGCTAGCTAATTGGGGCGTTGGCTCCCTAGTTTAATTATGGGTGAGGTGTTGGATCCAACACACAATGGCCAAACAAATTGATAATTGTAAAGAAACTTATGTTACAAAATCTATTGTCGATTGTAATGTGAAAATCAAGCGGTTAGTTTCTTTGGGATGCGATGCAAATCATGATTCATTTGGTCCGGAATCCGGATGGGTCTAAAACTTCAAGCCCCCCTCCTCAATCATGGAAGAAGAGCACAAGTGACAAGATGACAAACTTTGAAAAAAAGCGACATCATTTGTAGCTGCCGTTATAGCTCCTCATACGAGCATATAGCTAGAAATCCGGCAGGTCCTCCTAGCTTGAAATGCACCAAGATCCTCTCTATGAATCGAACCTCGCTTCTCACGCAACCCACACCTGGATCCCTTTGAGAGCTGCTCTAAAAGGCTGCCGGTGGCATGCGGACAAATGCTGACCTTGTAAGACTGGTATGAATTTGCACAAAGGCAAGGCGTTGAAAGATCAGAAAGCTTTGAGTTTTGGAAGGAAATGTGCGAATCGGGTGCCATTTTCCAAACTTGCCAGACGAAATTCCCAAACGAATGACAGTCATACAGAAACAAAGAAATGAATGGTCGTTTTCGGGCGAGAGAGAGAGAGAGAGACGCACTGATAGGATCTCATTTCTGAGAGAGTTGGAGTCCTTCTTCTACTTGCTGTTGTTGCTCCTCCTCCCCGGAGCTTCTTCTTCTCTGCATCTCCTGCTGCAATTGTTCCTCCAGCTCATTGATGCGGCGCTCCTTGAGGCCGATGAGGAGGAGGTCGCGCTGGTGCGAGGCCTCGACGGCCTGCACCTGCTCTTGGAGCTTGTGGACCTCCTTCTCCCAGGCCTCGTCGGTGACCTCGAACACGCCATGCGCGACGCGCACGATGCGCCAAAGGTTGAGGATGACGAGCAGGCCGGCCGTCTCAGAGTCCAGGAAGATCTCCAGGCACAGGGCGGTGACCACCACCACAAGGTCCAGGACATAGCCCGGGTGCCGGAAGAAGGCCGGGCCGACCGCCACCAGCAGGCCGAGGATGTTGAGGGCCAGCACGCACAGGACCCCCATTCCGATCCAGTACAGGAACTCCCAGCCCTCGCTCTGCTCGAACGAGGGCGTGCACTGGCACGCCTCCACCATCGCGATGCAGTCCCGCAGGTCCCGCGAGTCGTTCCCCAGGGTGTGCAGCACGTCCACCACCGTGGCCAGCAGATCCAGCAGCAGCAGCCCTACGATGAAGCCGTGCGCAGCCGTCGATTCTAGGGCTTCCCCCAGCTCCTTCCGCCACGGCGCCCTGTTGTCTGCCCGGGCCGGCCCGCCGTCCTGCAACGCCGCCGGCATCCGTCCCTTCGCCCGCTGCCTCCATTGCTCGCTTATCCTGGCTATGGTAGACCGCAGCTCGTCGAAGCCTGCAGCATCTTCCTTATCTGCATTCTCCCCTGCCAGAAGTCCTTCCCTTAGGCTACCGGCCATGGCGGCTCCTCGGCCTCTGCGTTCTTCTGCAGAGAGAATTGTCGCGTGTGGTAATTGTGTGTTACATGGCCAGATTTGGCTATAGATCTAAAAATTTGCATCGGCCGAGATGCTGCGAATACTCTGCTACGTCGTGATTCTGGACCTCATGACCAGAACACACCTGTCAGGCTGCAGCCTAGATTGGGTACAACGTGGCTTCGTCGCCATGACAATGTGCGAACAAGGTTCTAAAGGTATTCTATCCTCCTCCTCCTATAGGACTATACTAGGCGCTCCACGCCTAGACTCGCCGAGGCGGGTGCTGGACGCGTGGCACCCGCCCCCGCGTCTCTTTTTTTTTGTGGGGGAGGTGGAGGACTGTCACGTGGCACCCGCCCCCACCTCTCCTTAACTAATAGTATAGATAATTTTAGACGCAACAGGTTAAAAGTTAAGGATTTCTATTGCCGTGGCACGTGCTATTAAAATCACGGTTTGGGAATCTTGTAATAAGCAAAAAGAGGTGATGTTTACACATTGAGTGAGGAGATCTTTGTAGTTCTATGTATGAATCATTTTGGCCTTCATATATCGAGTTTACATTTAAAAGGTAGCATTTTTTACTTAACAAAAAGGGACTAAGTTGTTGGTGTCTATTCTAGAGATCGTTGTGGTTTGGGAAAAAATGTTTTTTTTATAAAAAAACTAGGTTGATATATGCAACCACGTGGTTGATTTTGAATGGTTTGGAGAAAGATGCTTAAGATTTTGTTATTAAGAAATGATATGTGAACATAAAAATTTTGTTTTTGTATTATGAATCTTCTATAAAGAACAACATGAAATTAAGGAAATGTATTTTATTCATGGATATTGAAAAATTAGCAGTTCTGTTGATGATAAATAAATATTGATTGGAGCTCGAGGAATGATGAATGTACTTGAAAATAAAAAATTTAAAAGACATGGATCATGCAAAAAGTGGGGTAATTGTACTTACTTAATCGTTTCGAGAAGCATGGAATAGGTCGTGTACGGTATATTGCCATATTAAATCAAGTTTCTTCTCTTCAAAAAGTGATACTTTTTATATCTCGTTAGATGTTCATATAGGTTGTTGTAACCAATAGTAGTTGCATGCAATTTCAAAACCGTATCCTACTCCAAGTTCTTGGCCTTATCTATTCTATTAGCTATTATCTCGATGTGAATCTTAAAACTTTCTTCGGATGGTTGGTAGGATTGGATGTCTTTTTTCATTCTTTTGACGAGTTTTCTTTTGTGTTGCTAGGGCCTTTTTTCAATGTTCGTTGTGAGGCCTTGTTAACCACAAGAAGTAAGAAGCATGCAATGTGCAAGCACAAGGAAGAGCCTAAGTTTTTGGATAATTCACCACATCATAATGTATATGAAGCACTTGCTTATTCGAATTGCTAAAATGTTGCAACAATTGTATTGATTAATCATGTAAATCCACAAGTCGAGCTTGATCTCGTGCAACTTGTAATGATGGCATAGGCTCCATTGAAAGAACCACAAAGGTTCTAGTTTATTCTTACCACACAAAAAAGCATGTAATGGGAGATGACTAGTCTTGAGGTCCCAAAGTGGAATGGATGCCCAAGAGGGATAGAAAAACCCTAACCCTAAAAATCATGTATAAAACGAATGAGAATAAATAGAACAAGCTATTCATATGTGTGCAAACTTTGTGCTCTTGCCTTCCTACTTTCATTGTGAGAGAGCGAGTGAGGGGTGAGAGAGAGATTGAGAGTAAGAGAGTCAGAGTGAGGGTGAGGGACTAAGAGAGAGTGAAGCTCTTCTCATTTTCTCTCCAAGTACTCACTCTTGCCATACCCATGTTTCTCTTTTGCATGTGGAGGTCGTACATAGGGTTGAGAGTCAAAGGAGCACTCACTTTGGATCGTGGAGTATACAAAACACATCCTTCATAGGGATTGAAGGAAGGCCATGCCACTCACTACAAATGAATGCTTGTATTCGTATATGAGAAGCCATGTGAGATATAGTCGTTGATTCTTGTGTATTGAAGTTCTTGAAGGAATAAGAGTATGTCCAACGTCTCACTACATTGAGCTCATATAGAACAATATTTTGGTTTTGTTGCTGAGACCAAGGATATATTGACCACGAAGTCACTCATGCATTGCATGTTTAGAATATAAGGGGTGCAAAAGTGCCAACTCCAAAACCCAAGGGCTCAGTTAGGATTTTGTGTTCATAATGAAGGGATAAAATTTTATTGGTAAGCATATTGTATTTTTTTGTTAGCAAGAATCATATGTGTGTGTGTGTGTGTGTGTGTGTGTGTGTGTGTGTGTGTGTGTGGGATAGTTTATGATTTTGGCTATGGTTAAGGTTGCATTATTTGTAATCATGGTACACTAACTTTAATGGATATTCACATTTTGCTAGAACAAGGAAACACGGGTGCATTGACTCTAAGTGATGTTCGCATTTTAGGAATGAGAAAAATTTTAAAAATAGAAGAAGAATATATATTCATATATATATGCATGTATGTATGTATGTATGGAAGAAAAGAAAGAAGAAGGAGAGAAGAAAAAGAAAAAGAAGAAGAAGGGGGAGGAAATAAGAGAAAAAGAAAGGAGGCAAAGGGGGAGGGGGAGCTCATTGCCGCCTGCCAGCCCATAACAGAAAAATGATTTTTACCCCTATGTAGGCCATAGGGCTTGCCGCCATCACTGTTGCCCTATGGACTACCGCTGATGTCCTACCCCTCCCTCGGCCACATTCTCTCTCCTTGCCATGCCCACTCTTCTACCTTCGCCTCTCCCACTACCCACGGCCATTGCCCTGGAACACCTACCTATGGCCACCAACTAGCCACCACTATGCTCACCTTGTTCTCCTTGTGTCACTGTTGCCTCCTCCTCTCTCCTTCTCTAGTCCACCCCCGACCGCCAGCCACCCGCCGTCTGCCAGCGGCCTATCGTCCCCTCATCACTCCTATCTCTTTGCCTAGCCACCAATTGTCTTACCATCGCCTTCTCACCCCTGTCACCTCCTCCTGTCCCACCTCATAGGGTACAAGATCGGGTTACTTCATAAATTAATGCTTGTTCAATACATGGTTAGGAACGTAGAAATAGGATATGTAAGGATTATTAAGTCAAAATTGTATAATTTGAAGCTAGGGTAAATTGTATAGTATCGCATTAAACAATTATCTTAAGATCCTTATAAACGAATAGTTGCATCAAAAGTAAGTTCCTTTTGTATTTATAAATCATGAAAAGATGAAAGTAGCATTAGGTTTAATTCCTTTATATTTATAAATCATGGAGAGATGAAATTTGCACTAAGAATAATTTCTTTTTGCATGAAAACATTGGAAAGATATGAAAGGGATGCAAGAGACACGGGAGAGAAGAGCATACACAATGTAGGTGTTGTCAACAATGTTATGATAGCCTTATTGCACTTTCATATATATATGAATAAAGAATATGGGTGGTCAACAGGTCCAAGGGCCTTTTACCCCAACAACCTCCCACTAAAAGGCCAATGGGATAGGGAGTGAAAAAACAAAGCGAAAGAAAAGAGACATGGTGAGGAATCATGACATCTCACCCAACGCCCAATCGGAAAGCGAGCTATGCAATAAGTGGGAGGAACCTCCTCACAAGAAGAGTCAAGCTTCCCTGAGTCTATGACATCCAGGAGATAAGAGATCCCATAGCTCTAGACAATAGAGCAATCCATGACTGCTTCCCATGAAGCAAACAACACAACTCATAAGTGCACGGCTCTAAAGCATTAGAGTGGCGCATAGCATCAGCGCAGCGTATAAAAGACAACGGAGAGCATAGAGACTCTCCAAGATCAATCATCGAAAGAGGGCTAGCATCCCGGATACAAGTCAAACAGGGTCTCAAGACAATATGCAGCCTCAGCAAAGCGGAAGACCCACATACGGCTGTAGAATCAGCCATAAAGCGCACTGACAATGCACATCAAGAGGCCTGAGAGGTGTCTGCGTCTCATAAAAGACAGCATCACTGCTGCATAGAACCTGCTTGGCATCTAAATCCCAAAACTTGTAAGCCGTAAAGTCACCATCTCCATAACCAAGGAGTATGCATCTGCATGACATAGGCTCATGTGGCATACTTACAAATGTTGAGATGACAAGCTCAACACATGTAGATATTAATGATGGACCGCCTGGTTAGATGGGACCAACGTCTACACTTAGCACATCGGTGGTCATTATGACTCTCACATGGCCACTAACTCATTACTTATTATATTCAGGTTGTTATACCTATTTACAGTTGGCATAGTTATAGCGCCAATCGACTAGTATAGTTGGTTATGCATTGTTTGACTTAGTAGGCCACTTTCCTTTATGTTGTATCTTGTCTATACTTTGTGTACATTGAAGAGTGTGTAAAAGAAAAAGAAGAAACCAGCAAGAAAATGTTTTGGCCTCCATCTCTCTTCTTGTCTCTTGAGTGAGCTTCTCCTTGTGCATTCTGTGTGTGTTGGGCGTAGCATCTTGAGCAAGTCCCCCCACGCGATTCGTGACATAGTATCAGAGCTACACCACTGATTGAGGCTGGTTTTGAAGGCTAAAGCGAAGGAGAGGAGCCAAGGATTTGAGCAAGCAAGCAACGGGTAAGAAGCTCTTTCATTCTCTACTTATTCTCTTGAACAGTGCCTGTGGAGGCACCGAAAGTTGAGCAGAGTAAAAATCTCAAATTGCAGTGAGATTTGGTGTGCGCGAAGAGCACTGTGTAATCTGTAGACAAGCCCTCTAGGGTTCTACTGCTATTTTGGCCATCCGAGGTCATTTCAAGCCCCATTTTAGACTCCCAAGGTTGCGGACAATAGTTCGAGGTATCCTGCAATTTCAACTGTGTCTGCTGTATACAGGTGCACAGGTTACAGATTTTAGATCTGTAAGTTCAAATGTATTTACCAGCGAATAAACACAAGGTTTATCTACAAACTGGTTGCAGATTGCATGTATTGTTAGTGAGCAGACAGTGAAAAAGGTTGTCTGGTGTATTGCTGTGCAACACTACAGGTCGAGGGTTGCAGAAGATTTGCTTCTTGTTTGGTATTAGTTTTGTGATAATGGCAGAGAATAGTGGAAACCCTATCCGACAAGAACAACTACCCTTCATGGAAGTTATGTGTCACAAACTTCCTTATTGAAAAAGGCCTCTACGAGTTTGTTTCAGGTGAAGAAAAGGAGCCGGAGGTGAGTGATCCTCCAACTGCAGAAGAGACAAAGGCACGGAAGGAATGGAATGCAAAAGACAAAAAGGTCATGTATTGGCTGTTTGCAGTAATTGACAATAATATACTGGGACATATCAGAAATGTAGAGAATTCATATGCAGCTTGGACCATACTTGAAAGTATGTTTTCCGTAAATACAAAGGCATGAAAGATTCAACTCAAGCAAGAGACGAATGCATTGAAGAAAGGGAAGATGTCTATCAATGAGTATGCACTGAAGGTAAGGAGCATTGCAGATGCCTTGGCAGCGATTGATGCAATGCCCGATGATGATGATTTGGTGTCATTTACCTTGGGTGGACTTAACAATGAAAAGGCTTGGAAGTTTTTTGTAACTTCCGTATATGTTAGAAAGCCATTTTCAGATTTCGATGAGTTGGTCTCCCTTATGATCACTAAAGAGATTAACATGCAGAGTGAGACATCTGAAAAAAGTGGTGAATGGGTCTAAGCTTTGTACTCCAGTTCAGGAAGGGGACGTGGCAGGTCCTCTTCAAGAGACCGTGGTACAAGACGTGGTAGTGACAACCAGCAAAACAGATTGAATTAGCAATTTGGCGATATGCAAGTTTCAGGAGGTCGTGGTAACTTTGGAGGCAGGGGGAGCTTTAGAGGAAGAGGTGGATGGCAGAGTAGAGGTTCTAACAACTCTGGTATTGTGTGTCACTACTATGGCAAAACATGTCATATTGCAGCCCAATGTTATGCTAAGAAATATAATATTTGCAGTGGTAAGTTGCAGCAAGGAAACTATGCATCGTCTTCACGACGTAATGAATACAAAAATGAATGTCTGTTTGTTATGCAACATATGTTGAATGCTGTTACAGAAAAGGGAACACATGATGATGTTTGGTATGTTGATTCAGGTGCATCCAATCATATGACTAGCCATGCAGAATAGTTTGGAGAGACGCAGGATTTACAAAATACAAGTTATGTGCAGACGGGTGATGATTCATGCCACCCAATTTCACACATTGGAAAAGTTTCCTTGTCCTTGCATGATGGTAAGACAAAGAGTCTTTCAGATGTATTACATGTGCCATCTATTACAACAAACTTGGTGTCAATCGGTCAGATGGTAGAGCAAGGGCTGCAAGTTAGATTCAATGCAAAGGGCTGCTTTGTAGAAGACTTCAATGACAAGTACAGGCTGGTTGCAAAGGGAAGTAGATTTGGACGTATGTTTACTCTGGATGCTGGAATTCCTACTATGAATGCTACTATGTATGCTAAAGGAAAAGGTGTTGTTGTAGATATTGAAATTTGACACAAACCCATTGGACATGCAAATGTACAAAGATTGAAATTAATGCAGTCCAAAGGGTTGGTTACAGGTTTGCCTACATTTAGAATTGCAAAATTTCATAAGGTATGTGAAGCATGTCAGTTTGGTAAGCAGGAAAGACAACCCTTTTCACATGATAGAGATGTAAGCAGAAATATCCTTGATGTTGTGCATACAGATATTTGGGGACCTACACAAAATGTATCTCTTGGAGGCAGTTCATACTTTGTCACATTCATTGATGATTGTTCTAGAAAGCTATGGGTATATTTTATGAAGGAAAAGAGTGAAGCATTTGAGCACTTTAGAACTTTCAAGGCTACAGTCGAAAGAGAAACATGCTTGAAAGTAAATAGCTTTAGGTCAGATGGAGGGGGTGAGTACCTCTCGAATGAGTTCAGTGATTTTCTGAGTCTCATGGGATAAAGAGACAGTTCACATGCAAGTATACCCCACAGCAAAATGGGGTTGCAGAAAGGAAAAACATGCATATTGTAGAAGTTTCACGCGCCTTGATGGGGCTGAAAAGAATATGCCTAAGCATTTTTTGTCTGAGGCTGTTCATACTATTGTTTATATTATGAACAGAACTCCCACAACTACAGTTCATGGTATAATCCCCGAAGAATGTTTTACAAGTAAGAAGCCTAATATCTCACACTTGAAAGCGTTTGGCTATATTGCATATGTTCATGTGCCAGATGAGTTGCGGAAGAAATTGGATCGAAAGGTTGAAAAGTGTGTCTTTGTTGGATACTCTTTAGAGCAAAAAGGGTATCGTTGTTATAACCCTGTCACATGTAAGTTCAGAGTGAGCAGGGATGCCATCTTTGATAAAATGAGCAGTTGATATGCATCTAGTGGTGATGCATTGGATGATGATGATGATTATGACACTCATGTGCATGCTGAAAAGCAAGAATCACAGACTCTTAGTGGACCAGAGACATCATCTGGTAGTCCTTCGTAGAATCACGGACTCTTAGTGGACCAGAGACATCATTTGGTAGTCCTTGGTCTGGGAGACTAAGGAGTAGCTCTACATCTTCAGGTGCATCTAGTAGTACTATAGGTAAAGACAAAGGAAAGAATAAAGTGTCAGATGGCATTGATGCAGTTCTTGATGGAGACTCCAGTGGCTCAGAGAGCCTGGATGATGAGCTTGGCATTCCTTCAGTGAGGACCCCAGGTGTGTAGAGAGCACGCATCAATGCAAAGACTCCATTGAGTGATCTAGTGGTACCCAAGTCAAGCAGGATGAGATACCCTACTAACAGATTTCGTTTTGAAGGTTATGCAGCTCACCATTATGCTTATATGGTGAAAGTGATTGAGGACGTTGAGCCCACATGTTTTGAGGAGGCTGTTGGTCATGCTCATTGGGATGCAGCAATGGATGAGGAGATGGCTGTATAAGAGGCCAATAAGACTTGGAATCTAGTATCATTGCTGAAGGGCAAGAAAGCTATTGGATGTAAGTGGGTTTATAAGATTAAGCACAATGTAGATGGTTCTATTAGTAGGTACAAAGCTAGGCTGGTTGCAAAAGGCTATGCCTAGACATATGGCATAGATTATGAAGAAACCTTCATTCCAGTTGCTAGGATGGCAACTGTCAGAGCAGCCAAAGGTTGGAGGTTGCAGCAAATGGATGTGAAGAATGCCTTCTTGCATGGTGATTTGTAGGAAGAATTGTATATGGATCAGCCAACAGGTTATGAAGATTTAGAGCATCCCACGTATGTGTGTAGGTTGAAGAAGGCGCTCTATGGGCTCAAGCAAGCACCTAGAGCATGGTCTGACAAGATCAGAGAGTATCTTATCAATATTGGCTTTTATGTTTCTGATGATGATCACTCACTTTATGTGAGAAAGGGAGATGCAGGTTTGGTCATCATAGTCATCTATGTGGATGACTTGATTATTACAGGTGATAGTGATAGTGGGATTGCTGAAGTCAAGGATTTTTTGAAGAACAAGTTTGAGATGAAGGATTTAGGTGAGCTAAGATACTTCCTTGGCATTGAGGTGATCTGATGTGATGATGGTATATGGCTATCCCAAAGACAGTATGGCTTGGATATGTTGTCCAAGTATGGTATGACAACATGCAAACCACTTTCAGTCCTGTTGGAGCAGAATGTAAAGTTGAGTGCTGATGTTGGGGATGAGATAGAAGACCTTAATATGTTTAGGAGGATATTGGGGAGTTTGATCTCATGACCATTACAAGGCCATACTTGAGCTACGCTATTGGTCTTGTGAGTCAGTTTATGCAAGTATCTAGAAAGCCACATTTGGATGCAATCAGACGCATATTGAGATATGTGAAGTCCACATTACATTATAGACTTTTCTGTGAGGTAGGTACAAATGTACAGGTGTTTGGATACACAGATGTAGATTGGGCTGGTAGTATATCAGATAGAAGATCTACCAGCAGATACATATTCTCTCTTGGTAGTGCAGCAGTTACTTAGAGTAGCAAAAAGCAATCTACAGTTGCTTTGTCGAGTACAGAGGCTGAGTATAGAGGTGCTATTGTTGTATCATGTGAGGTAGTATGGCTGCAAAAGTTATTGGCTGATTTAGATGTGCACGTGGAAGGTCTAGTTGTCATTTATTGTGATAACATGAGCAGTATACAGTTGGCTAGGAACCCTGTGTTCCATGCCAAGATAAAACATATTGAGGTACACTACCACTTTGTGAGAGAGAAGGTACTAGCAGGTGAGATTGACTTGGTGTATGTCAGCACATAGGATTAGATAGCTAACATCTTCACGAAGGCATTGGGTATAGAGAAGCTTCAAAAGTTTCGAAGCTTACTTGGAGTTGCAGAGATGCAGTTGAGCTTGAGGGGGAGTGTTGAGATGACAAGCTCAATACATGCGGACATTAATGATGGACCGCCTGGTTAGATGGTTCCACACGTCTACACTTAGCACGTCGGTGGTCATTATGACTCTCACATGGCCACTGACTCATTACTTATTATATTCAGGTTGTTACACCTATTTACAGCTGGCATAGTTATAGCGCTAGTCGAGTAATGTAGTCGGTTATGCATTGTTTGACTTATAGGCCACTTTCCTTTATGTTGTATCTTATCTATACTTTGTGTACATTGAAAAGTGTGTGGAAGAAGAAGAAACTAGCAAGAAAACGTTTTGGCCTCCATCTCTCTTCTTGTCTCTTGAGTGAGCTTCTCCTTATGCATTCTATGTGTGGTCGACGCAGCATCTTGAGCAAGTCCCCCCACCACGCGATTCGTGACAACAGATGCTTGGTAGCTAAACATCCTCAAGTGATCATAGGAGGGTCTCATGCCACTCCATGCCCAATGCGGAGTAATAACATCCAACGAGAAACATGACGTCCGATTAACCAAGTAGACTGCCGTCTCATAAGGTCCTCAGTCCAAAAGCCATAAGACAACCTAGCTGTGGTAAGCATAGAAGCAACCTTTGCCTGTAAAGTCAGGCACATGCCATGAGCAATCCCATAATACTGTGGGCATAAGAAATCAATGCCATATTGCTAACAAGAGATCCGTAAGTTGGGAGAGATAGCATGATTCTCATAATCCATCTGCAAGCATCTAAGCCTGCTACCAACAGAATCCATAAACCTGTCAAGCATAGTAACAACTTACTCAATCCATACCAAAGGGTAAGCCCAAACACGATGGGTAGCATGATCCATGAAGGTCACAAAATACAACGCTCCACCAAGTGACTGGGAAGGCATAGATCCATATACTGCAACATGGACTAGATCTAAAGGAGCATACCTCACACGATCGCCATAAGCCAAAGAGGCTCTATACGAACCATGAGTACAATGAGAGCAAGTAGCATGGGGAAGAGCAGGCAATAATCCCATATCACATAAATCATCCATCTCAGTGTGTCATGCATGGCCTAGGCGACAATGCCATACCAATACATGTGGTATCTGCATAACTACAACCATAGAATCTCCCACATGAGAGACATGCACTACATAATCACTGACATATCTAGCACCTCTGGCCAATACCAAGCAACCACGACGGATTTTCCATGAAGTATCCCCAAGAGAGACATAATATCTTGCACCATGCAACTAACTGACTGAGATCAGGCTCTTATTGAGTGTAGGTATATGTAAGACATCACAGAGCATAAGAGAAGACCCATTTGGCAAAGCCAAATGTATATCCCGTGCACCAATAACATGAAAATCCTGCTCAAGGCCCAAAGAAATGCATCCGTCAACCTCCTTGTAAGAAGAGAACTAAGCTCTATGCGGAGTAACATGACAAGATGCCATAGTGTCTAAAATCCAATCAAAGGTACATGACATATCACTAAGCAAGTAATCTACAGGGCAACACGATGCCAGAAGTCTAGACTCAGCTGCATCATCATGGGTAACTACATGCACCATACCACTATCAATAGTGGTCTCACCTACTATATCATTGACTCTGCTCTCATATCTAGTGCGGCACAATATCTTCCGCTCTCTAATCCACTTGAAGCATTTACGCTTCACATGCCTTGTCTTTCCACAATGAAAGCAAACAGAACCTATAAAACCTGTAGAAGAGGACAACTGCTCTATAATAGCATGAGTAGGGCTGTCCAATACATCTAAGAAGCTCAAAGAATCAGGGGAACTCTCACTAGAGAGAACATGCTCATCAAGAGGACTGTCTGCATGACTAGAAGAGATGGAAGTCGTCATAGCATACTGCAAAGGGGACTCATTCAACCAGAAGGGGAGAATACAAAGGCATCAACCATGGATGCAAAAGCTTCCACACGAACAAGCGTAGCAAACAAAATCATGACATATCCAACCACTATAGCTCGCATCCATAAAAGCATAAGCATCCCTCGGAGCCATAAATGCATAAGCATCCCCGAAACATAGGAGTATACATAACTTTGCAGTGTCTCATACCATGTACTGACATACATGTCCAGCCAAGAACAGCGGGTGGCAAATAAACCTGCAAGAATCAAGCTCCAATAAAAGCACAAATATTTGTGTAAAAGCATACAGCTAAGAGGCTCTGTAAAATACATAGCAATAGACCATGTGCATACATGGGTGGCCATAAAGATCAACTGCTCCCTGGCATACATGGGCAATAGCAGCCCAAATAACATAGATGCCATACAACAGAGAAGCAAGATGGCCATAACTGTAAATCCCAAGCACTATCCAAGTCCACTGATCAATAAGTATCCCGCATATCAAATGCAAATGAGTAATCATAACTCAATAGGCAACTGCCAAAACAAGGGAGCAGTTCACTACTCAATACCTGTAAGTGCATCCAAGTAATAGCCAAGATCCATAATCAGAGCATCAAATCCCATATAGCATCCAAGGTCTTAACGGAAAAAGCCAAGTCATAACAGAAAAAGTCAAGTCAATGTCCAAATTCTCAAGGAAATACTCAAATGAATGTTGAGACGAGCTCAAACAATTGCCATCCACAACCAAAGCATAAAGCATTCACCAAGACATCATAACCCGTACTGGGTAGCATGGGCATAAACCATGTCACAGATAAAATTCCAGCTGCAAAGAAGTGACAGTCAAACCCAAATCGAGCTCTAATCTCAGTTCAAAAGCATTCCGGAACATAAACAAGACATGTGGCATAGTCCAAATACATACATCATGACATCATACCGAGTAGCCGGAAGCACTCCGTGACCAATATGCATAACCCAACTGTAACATAAATAGCTTCAGCCCTGAAGTTTCTAGTAGCAAATAACTGTCCAAAACTGAGTAAAATAATGCTCAAACCAAGCTCAAATCAAGTGTCAAACCATAGGCATACATTTCCGTATGTATAGGCACCAACCGGGCATAATCGGGCATCAAATGCCAAGACCTGTAAGCATAAAATTGAAGTAACAGGTAGTTGTCCTATTTTGGATAGATTTGGGACTATTTAAAATAGTCAATGGCAGAGCTAAATCAGCTACAAATATATCTCACATTAGAGGCATAACATCCACAAGTGATCCAGTATCAATAGACATCAGTAGAAGCATCACATAAGCCATAGGCATACAAATACATATTGTCTCAGACCTGAAATCTGTTGTAGAATATTCTATCATCAGAATTTGGCAAATTTGACATCACCATCGTGCTCAAAGCGTGCCAAAACCCCAACTTAGACTCTTACCTTGCCTGAATCGGGTTTCGAATGCCCGAGATATGACAAAAAGATTGATTTTTGAGCCATTTTTGCAAACATGCGCAAATAAAACGTGAGCATGCTGCTATACTTGAGGGGCTGAATCAAGGTGGGTAGGGGATAAGCAAGAGCCCAATGAAGACCTACAATAGGCCTACACAAGTCTAGGACAAGTCCAAGCAAGAGGTGAAGAGAATAAGCTTCAATGATGGAACCTATGGTTGCCTCTTCATGAAACCCTGCTGTTCATGTCAAAGAATGGCTGAGAATTGAGTGAGAAGCAAGCTCTCATACCTCGTGTAGATGTCGAGAAGAGCTCACAAAGGAGTGGCTTTGATACTAGTTGAAAGGGATACAGGAGATGTGGGAGAGAAGAGCACACACAATGTAGGTGTTGTCAACAATGTTATGATAGCCTTATTGCACTTTCATATATATGAATAAAGAATATGGGCCATCACTGTACATGGGCAGGCCCAAGGGCCTTTTACCCCAACAAGATAAAAGTTGCATTAAGATTTTTTTTTTTGCATTAAAAAATTGGGAGAATAGAAGTTGCATTGAGAATAATTTCTTTTTGCATCTATAAATTATGTAAACGTTGAAAAGATAGAAGTTACATTGAGAATAATCTCTTTTTGTATTTATAAGTTATGTGAACATTAGGATAAGTGAAGTTACCTAATAATAGTTTCTTTAGTTTTTTCTCAAATCATGTTAATATAAGGAATGATGAAAATTGTATCTAGGATATTCCTCTTTGCGCTTACGAAATTCTTAAATATCAAGAAATATTTTCTTAGTATTTATAAATATTTAAAAAATAGCTTTAGCTTGTACTAAGCTAATTAAGAAGGATAAAATAGATGCAAGATTATTGATTAGCGATACTTCTTAAGGGAGAAAATTTCCACTATAAATTCCAAAAACCCGATAAATTCCTCTAATTTAGGATAATCTCTAGATTCTTTGTGAGATTAATGACCAATCCTTGATGAGAATTATGGATGAAAGATCACAAACAAAGATCAACAACAACTAAGAAAATGATCCAAAAGAGAAAGTCTAATCAAAGTTTAAAGAGGAAAAAATCTAGAAAAAAAACAATTCTGAAGGAAAATTGGGAAAAAAAACCAAGAGTTAGAAGAAAACCGAGTTGAAAAGGGTTGCCTTTAAGTTAATATCTCGCTCACTTGTCTCTTTATTTATTAGGAATATTGCTTGAAAGAAATTGCTTGTGCGTGTAGCAATACATACAAGTTTGATTCAGTGCACTTAAGAAATTGATTGAATAATGTAAAATCCTAGTACACTAAGGTCACAACAGGATAAAAAGAAGGTGCACTAAACCTCCCCCACGGCTAGTTGTAGGTCCCTTTCCAAGGGGGAAATAGATTGCTACCTCGAAGAGTTTTTGGACCGACCCCAATGGCGAGAGTTCACTATGTAGAAAGTCCTTTGGTAAGCGGAGTTGAGGGTGTCGGGGGGCTTTGGCCGATAAACTCTTAGACTCTTAGGAATTTCCCAAACTCCTATGTGACTCAGGATGGGTTTCATGAGGCCCCAGGGGGTACTAGTTAGGGACATAAATCTTATATAAATAATGGCCTTCATGTTATTCGTCGGTATGGGCGTGAGCACTTGTATAAGAAGTTTTATTAAATAAAGAAGCTATCTTTTAATGTGGTTTTTTTTCATTGTTTGTGTATTGTGATTTTAAATTGCATAAATGAACAAGATGATTTAAAGAATTAATTAAGGAATCTTGTATAACTTAAATGTATTAGGTAAGTAGATAACTAAAACTACCCAACCAAGGGAAGTGTGAGGGTGTGATCCTAGCCAAATCCACCCTACGACATACTGGTCTCGGTAAGCTGAGAGCTTCTCACAAATTCATTGCGTTAGAGTATAGGATAAATTGACCCCTTGAGTTAACTAGGACCCTTGACTCCATATCGTTTTAGGGGAACGGAGTGAGACTTTATCTTATGGGTAGAGGGGTTGATGTTTTCATACTCCCCCTTGTTTCTCGCTCTCCTTGAACCAAGTTTGATACGAGTTGGTTTCGAATCGAGTAATCTAACATAAGTAGTTGCTCGAAGACTAATGCTAGTTAATTTCAAATATGAGACTTTAGCTTACGTAGAAACCAAAAATTCAGGTCGATTCTCGTGGGAACAACTAGGACCTTCCATTGCAAAGTGGACTCCAGAGAGTTTGGACAATAAACCTTGAGTTATTTGAAAGAGTACCGAGCAGTGCTACCTAGAAAGAATAATCTCAAAGGACCGCTAAATCATGTTGCTAAGGACACCTCTAGTGGCACATCACACATGGTATCAAATCAAAAAGAATAAAACTAATGTATAGGAAGATTTGTTTGTAACCTTGTTAAAAGAACATTTGATGCAAGAATGACTCCCTCTAACAAATCGATGAAATCTCTTTCAGAACCATAAAAATTGGCAATTTTTTTTTGGTATTCCAATGTTTACCTTAGCGATACATTCCCTTGACTTTGATTAGTGAGATTGCTTCATGAGAATCTTGGAGTGTCTATGCAATCCTTCACTATTATACCAGGAGAGTAGATAGACATGAAGCAAGGTCTATTACTTCATCAATGCCGATCGACTTGCCTACCTTGAAAACAATCTTAAGAGAATCAAGTGAATGGAGGACCTTAAAGCTATTCATCTTCAAAGAATCACACCTAAATCCCATCCTCAACATAAGTGAAGAACGAGTTTGCCAAAATCATTATCTCTATTATCAAGTTCTCCAAATTCTCCCGATCGAGTGTATTGCCATTTTAGGATGCTCGCACTGCCACAATTATTATAATGATGGTTTTTTGAATCTTTTCCAAAAGTACAACATCTTGAAAATATTTGATGAGCCCTCAACTTAAAAAACCATTAATGTATCTGAATTTCACAATTAGAATTATTGTAACCCAAAAAAAGTTTCCCTAGCTTGATTTCGACTATCTACTCAATGCAATAAAGAGATTCAGCTAGCCTTATCACAAACTATGAATAATAATAGAGTCTCAATTTTTTACAAGATTGGGTACTTCTAACTGTATGTTATAAACCTAAGATTCGTAGGCTCAAGTGTTGAAAAAAAACACCTTAAAGAGAGACGAGTATTGTAAGTGCTCAAGACGTGAAACTAATCTTGCAAATGTTAATAAACTAGGGTATTGCACCTTCTGTGTTTATGCTTACCCCGGCCAAAGCATAAGAGAAATAATTCATTCTCAAGCAAATCAAACCACCTGATTTTGATGGTAAAGGAAAGAATGTCAAATTGGAAGTGAAATTTTGGATTGAATTTGTGGAGGACTACTTCACTGTTGCAGGAAATGCTCCTCAAAATCAGGCAATGATAGCTAAGCTAAAGTTAATAGGTGAAGCCCAACTTTGGTGGAAGCAATGGTGTAAGGACCAAGGGGTTGTGAAAGTGACCCTTACTTGGGACAATCTGAAGGCAGTTGTACGTGGGTGCCACCTCCCACTAGCCTACCGTACATTAAAAATGAATGAATTCTTTAGCTTGAAGCAATCTGGATTAATCTTGGTGGAGGCTTATTATTCTAGATTAGTGTCCCTTCCTAAGTATGCCCCATCTATGGACATCACACAACAGGTGTCAAAGTTTTGTTACTGGCTAAACTCTCTATTGGATACTCATCTTGAAGCAATGTGCTGATTTGACCTACAAGATGCATTAATTTGAGCAAGGCCCATTCTACAAGAACTTCAATCAACATCCAAGACTGGCAAATTTTGGGGACAAAGTTCTCCATACAAAGGGCCAAGAGGATATGTCAAGAGGATCCAAGGACAATACCAAGATGGGCAAAGGAAGAAGGCCAAGACAAGTACAATTGAAATTTTTTTACCTACTATCAGTAGTAGCAAGGAGTTACCAAGATTTCCATTGCAACGAGCCAAGCCACTTTAAAAGACAATGTCCAAAGTTAGGGCAACCAATCCATCAAGGGAAATTTCATTGCCAAAATTGAGTAGCATCAGCACCAAAGGAAAGTTTTTTGGAATAAACTTCAATGAAAGAAACAAAGAGATGGAAGAAGGAGAAGATCCCACCTTAGAAACAAACATGGAGAGAGCAATGGTACATGTTGCTCTCAATAAGAAGGGCCCCAACTGTCAATTCTTAGTAATTCAGACGCCAACAACCTACCAAGATAAAACCTTTAAGATTTTGATTGATTATGGAAGCACCCACTCATTTATCTCACCAAAGTGTACAAAGAGGCTAGGAGTAAACACTAAATGTCATTTCTGCTCAACAAATTAGGAGAGTGGATTTTAACTTAGGAGGCAATCTTTCCAATATGGGGTTCAGAGTCATAAATTTAGGAGCTTATGAGTGCATGTTATAAATGGATTGGCTAATCCCCAATTATGCTCATATTCATTGTGGGAAAGGTCAAATCATGTTTTTGGATGAAAAAGGAAAATTAGTAACCACTAAAGGCAAAGCTAGGGACCCTAGAATTCAACTTGCAAAAGCTTCTCCAATCATGAAGGGGTTGAGAAAGGGATTACCTATCTACCTATTCAAAGTTAATAAGGTTGAGCAAGCGAAGGAAGCCGATAAAGAGCCATCCTAGCTAAAAGAATAATCAGATGTATTGACACTCCAAAACCTGCATTCAATACACGGTACAACCACCATTACCAAATCATTGTAATGTCTTTTGGATTAACCAATGCACCCACAACCTTTAATAGACTAATGCAAGACATTTTATGGCCGTATCTTGATGACTTTGTTCTTGTCTTCTTGGACGACATCCTAACCTACTCAAAGAAGGATGAAGACCATGAGTCACAACTCTGAGTTGTCCTTGAAACAATGAGGACACATAAGCTTTATGCCAAGAAGAAGAAATATGCCTTCTATAAGAGGTAGATTGAGTACCTTGGATTTATAGCCTCTGACAAAAGAATTGTTGTAGACCCTACCAAGGTTAAAGATGTACAAGAATGGGCACCCCCAATGACAATTAATGGAAGTCCAAAGTTTTTTGGGCTTTACTGGATGGTATAAGATTTTAATCAAGGATTATGCCTTAATTATCACACCCTTGACTAACTTACTCAAGAAAGAAAACTACCATTGTATGAATTACCATTGAGAAGTCTAGCTTTGAGAAGCTTAAATAGAGTTTGATCACAATTGATCCTATCCTAAAACTATCCAACTTGAACAAAAAATTTGAAGCTGTCACTAATGCAAGCTCTCTTGTATTAGGTTGTGTACTCATGCAAGATGGCCACTCGATAGCCTACTCTTTTAGAAAGCTGAAGATTCATGAGAAGAACTATGCTACCCATGATCTGGAGCTACTTGCTATAATTCATGCTCTCAAACTATGGAGACACTATTTGCTTGGCAGCAAGTTTACTTTAGTCATTGACCATATTATCCTCAAATGGGCCTTTACTTAACCTGATCTAAACATGATGCAATGATGATGGATTGAAGTCTTGCAAGAGTATGACTTTGAGATTAAATATAGTCCAGGTAAGGAGAATGCCATTATGGATGCCCTAAGTCACAAAGCATTTCTCAATGCCCTTATCTCAAAAGAACCCTCCAAGGTAAGATCTATAACAACAATGGTGTCAATGCCTAGTAACCCAATCCTAGAAATGGGTAGGGAAGAAGTGAGGACCTAAGATACCAATAGATGATAAGTGAAGTCCAAAGAGATAGAACCTAAATTCAAGTTCAAGTATTTGAACTTCTCTACAGAAGGAGACTTATCTACTTAAAAACAAGACTATGTATTCTAAGAAGTTAAGACCTCAAGAAGAAGATACTTTGGGAAGCCCATGATTCTCCTTTCTCATGATATTTGGGCTATGCAAAGCTCTCAACACGGTTAAAAGAATCTTTCATTGGAAAAAGATCAAGGGAGACATGCTTAAATATGTAATTGATGCTTGAGTTGCCAATGAAGGGAGTGAGCCCTAAAGTGGAAGTGAGAGCTAGATTTTAGAAGCCGATTTTGAGCCGTGCCTCAAGCATTTGAGGCCGTTTTTGGAGCAAGAAGTGCCTAAAAAGCGCTAAAGATCAAATTTTCATGAAAAATAAAATGGTGGCGTATGGCCGAGCTAGAGTTTTCCTGGATGCGTTTCGACATCACGAATCCAACGCAAGTCTCGATTCGTCGATCGGAGGTTGTTTGATCCCCCATTTAATCCTCGCAAGGTTTGGCGTTATCAAGTAGCTACTAGATCCAAGAGCCAGAAAGCCCGCGATGAAGGCCAAGTTGATGGATTTCAATGTCGAGAAGCCACCTATCTAGATGGATCTCGAATCCAAGTTCATTTGCCCGTCCAAAATTGAAATATCCACTTATGGGACAGTGTGAACACAAAAAGTCTGAACTGGTTACTTTAATCATTAAACCTTAGGCTTTAAGGAAGTTCAAAATAACTAAAAATTTGACGAATAGGAGGGGGGGAGCAAATTTTTTTGTGCCCTCTCAAAATCTGATCGGTGCCTCTTCAATTCACATCCGTTTAGAGAGAGAGAGAGAGAGAGAGATTCTCGATCGGGGCTGAGAGAGGAAGGAGATGACTGTAACCTTGCCCATTTTAATGGAGGATTAATAAATTTGGTTTTTAGTATTTCTCTCTCCTCTCTCCTCTTTGTAGTTGTTCATATGCATCAATTCAAGAGAGAAGGGGGAGGGTTGTGATGAAGAATCTGGAGCAAATGATGATGCTAGAGCGATGGAGGACGTAGATTGGGCTGAGAGAGTACATCAACGGCAAAGAAGAAGCGTGAGCAGCATCCCGTCTATGAGATACGAGTCTTGGAATCGCGGTTTCTATACGTAAGTGAGTGGTTCTTCTATTTTATAGAAAATGATTGAAGAAAGTGCTTGATTTTGATTGTTCTTGATTTCCCATGTTGCATTCTCTCTGAAATATGAAAGAAAACCAAAAAATATAATGATATAATAATTTCTCACAAAACACACAAAACCCACAAGTTGCGGTTTTTATAAAAATAATAGAATTTGAGATTTTTGTCAAGTGTTTTGGGGTCATATGGGATGAAAACGAATATGAAAATAATGTTAAGTATCATTGATCAGTAAGAACACATGATTTTGAAATATCTCATTTTTATGAAGAAATAAATAGAATAAAATAAGAAAAATTTAGTTTTCGTGTCTAAAAAAATAAAAAAAGATACATTTCATGTTTGTGCGTGTATAATAAGGTTGGAGCAAGAGGATTAAGCCTTCGTAAAGCCTTGTTTCTATGTTATAGTATGTTTATATTGAATTTTACATGAAAATTTACACAAAAATGAACCCTACACCTACCCAACGAATGCAAAACCTAAACGGTATGGGGACGAGGGTTTGGAGAGTGGTTAATTGCTGGAAGTGATTCAAATTTTGATCTATTTGGCTATGCACAACATATAGGACGGATTATCGTTTGAATTAAGAAAACTAGTAGCACAAAGAAATTCGGTGCTAGTCTCTATCAATGCCGCATGTACGATTAGTTGAAAAATCATTGAAAGGTTTTTTTTGCACTTCAACTAACTGGTTTCTAATGATAAAATGCTCGAGCACAATGGTCATCCATATTTGCATTGAGCATAACATGGTATTAAACTTGGACACATTGCAATTGCTTTCTAAATGTTGACCTACGTGGAACGCGTAAGGAAACCGGAGTTGTAGGGTAAATGAACGGTTTCTTGGGGCAAGATTGGTAAGGAAATATCAAATCTCCTGGATCATTCAAAATATATAAGATTGGAAATTATTTGTGTGTTCTTTATATTAGAGCAGTGCATCGAGGGGCCAATCCTCTCGGTGTAAGAGAGCTGCAGTGGGACCACGGCATTTAGCCAGAGGGATGCCTCCTTTATGTTTGTATTACGTACAATATTATACCAAGATGTATGGGATCTCCCTTTGAGGAGTAAGGAAGGGCAATCGTTGGACTACGTTCTACTACAAATGCAATATCTACAATAGTGATTAGGGTAGTATGTCCCTTAGATGCTCCTAGCCATGAGGCCTTGTGGGGTTGTCTTATGAGTGTTATAGAGGCCCAGCTAGTGCTATAGCCAGTGTTGGGTCCGTTTTAGGTCCCGAAAAGTGGTGCATTTGCTGAGAGTTGCCTACAAGTGGCAGTTTCCGTGTCTTGGTTGATTGGGACCTATTCTTTAGTATATGCTAGAGATTAGTGAGATAGACTCACAAGACCATCAAGTAGAGCTCCAAAAGCAAGAAAGGGGAACGAGCTAGACAGCGGGCCGAGATAAATAGAAGATAACTCTCCGCAAAGGAGTTGCCCAATATCTTTGCAAGGTGTTAACCCCAAGTCGAGATGGTAGAAAAAGGAAGGAAAAAGCAAAAAGAAAAAAAAGAAAAAAGAGCAAAGACACGCAGGCGACCTCCAAAGCTAAGCCAGGGAAAAAAGTGCAATTTTAAATGAAAGGTGCCTCAAAAAACTTGGAAAACTCTTGTAAAAGAGCGCCAGGATCCCTCCTGTGCCAATTGTAAAATATTAAATGGGTGTAGGCTAGAGGCATGAAGCAAGAAGAGGGAACTAGAAAAAGGGACCTTGCCACAATGGCCGGTCATGTAAAAAGGGATGGGCGCCCATGGGGTTTTTAGGGGTTGTATATATAAAGTTCAAAAAGTGAATGGAAGCTCATTCTTTGGTGTGTGGCTAACAAGAGCTCTCTTCTTCTTCTCTTCTCCTCATCTTCTTGCTTGTCTGTGCTCTTGAGAGAGGGAGTGTGAGAGTGTGAGGGAGTGAGTGTGTGAGAGTGAGGGATCAAGAGGGTGAAGCTCTTCACCATATCCTCTTCTCTTCTTCTCTTCTCTTCTCTTTTCTCGCGCGTGCGGCTATGGAGGATGGAGCTTGGAGATGGAGGAGGCTTGAGGATGCTTGAGCTCACATCTAGGATTGTGGAGCTATCGGGGTGTGCAAGGGAGGAGGCAACTCGTATCGGCATCAAGGTAAGCTCACTGCACTCATAGGATCTTGATGGCGCGTCGGCTAGGTGAGAGATAGCCATTAGAGCTTGCTTGAAACGCTTGAAGAAATAAGCAGTCCGTGGGTATTGGCGGTTGAGCGTGAG
Organism: Lygodium microphyllum; assembly: GCF_053477565.2. Classification (NCBI taxonomy): domain Eukaryota; kingdom Viridiplantae; phylum Streptophyta; class Polypodiopsida; order Schizaeales; family Lygodiaceae; genus Lygodium; species Lygodium microphyllum. The sequence continues at coordinate 132,147,380 of NC_141152.1, read as the reverse complement.
CTCCCACTACATTTTGGTTCCATTGTTGGGACCAACGGATTCAAGCTTGAGCACTTGCGTGCCTCATATCGAGCATCGAAGTAAGGAATTCGTCCCCGAAACAGAGCTTGAGATAGGTAGGAAGTTTGGGTGTTTTTTATCTTCAAAACAATTAAGTATTTTGGGATATTTTGTTTGTTTGATGATTGGGAAACATGGAGAAATTATTTCAATTTTTTGCTTTCGATTCTTGTTGCATTTAGCGTAGGTTAGGATTAGAAAATCGCATCAGAGAAGGTAGGGTTTATTGTTGCAAAACAAGGCAAAACAGGGCAAAAATCGTGCAAAAAATGGTAAAAAGCTCGCTTGTGATGCCTAAGATCGGCAACTGAGTAATTGGGAGCATAAACACCATAATCGGAAGGGGTATAAGAGCCAAGAGGCCAAGGGAGAGCTCATTTGTGACCATTTCAGTGAGAGAGAGAGAGACACAGAGATAGAGAGAGAGTGCCATTGCACGATTCGATCTGATCTCACCATCAATGAGCCTACCGCTCTATTTAGGTATATGAATCCCTTCCCCTATCCCCCTAGATAGGATCTAGAGGTTTATGCTTGCTATGATTGATTAAAACACAAGAATCGAGCAAAATCGACCTCTCGCTGTCGTCGTCCCGCCGCGTTCGACCCATCCAAGTTGTCGCTTCTGGGCCAAGTCCCAGAATCGGCCCTTGGCCCTCTTTCGTTCGGCCCACTCGGCCCGAAACCCTAATCGGCCCTCGGCCCGTCCAAGTGACCCACTCGGACCATCGACTAATTCGGCCCTCGACCCGGTGTCGTAGAATTCGTGCAAGGGCTGCAGAACACGGGGTTCAAGGTACAGCAAGAAATGAGGCTAACAAGAAGAACTCAAATGTTGGATGTCAAACTAGTGCACAGAAGGACTCTTCTGGAAACCAAACTAGGCATTGCAAGTACAACAACAGTCGCCCAAATCACCAAAGTAGGAGCAGTCATTGGACAGCTTTCTTTGCAGCCCTAAAGAGGTGTGCTGATCTACTAGACGGGAACAAACTTTGAAGCACATGTTTTTGAAATCTCACTTAAGAGCCTCATCACACCAGGGAGGTAGAAGGGAGCTTTGAATGTATTCAACATACCACACAAGCACCTTTGAAATCAAGGTTTTGGGGTGCATTTATAGAATCTTCTAGGGCACGAGTTGCAAGCGGCCTGGCACTCCAGTTGCTACACATTGGAGTCCTCTCTCTCCAAGCTGTACAGAAATCCAGTCTCATGTGACCAACTCACTAGGGTTCTACAAAACTTGCTCTATATATTGTTCACTCTACTTCACCCTGCAATCTCATGAAGCTCCCCATCAACCATTTTGGGTACACTCTTTTGTACAAGCTGACGCATACATCATCTCTTTGTTGAAGAACACCGTCAAATATGCACTTCATAGCACCATGAGTACCAACAGGTTCTTTGATTCAACCCCGTCGCCCATACTTTGTCCATAGCTCAAGGGGCTTATACCAGCGCACAACTTCAGGGTTGTGGAACATAAACCTAACAACAGCCTTCTGCTTATGAACTCTTTGTGGATACCCCGAAAGGACAATCTTTTTCAGGATGATCCGATCCGGATCCACACTTTTTAATGATCCAGAGGCTACAAATGATGCATTCTCTGCAGCCTGGATATTCTCCTTAAATATCCACCGACGACCTCCATCGCAGCACTTCGCTTCCAATTCTTTGTTGAAAATACTGACGTGTCTTCATGGCTAAAGTTGAAGATTCTCCCACGACTTTGTTTGCTTCTGATTCACAACACGATCCATTGGGAATGAGAGGGCTTTCCTGCATGAGAGATTTCTCCCGACACCTCCTTTAATCAACGAGCGCAAGTCAGTTCGTTGGTTTAGAAGATCTTGCGACATGGTCTCCAATTTGGATATCGAGCCCAAACTTCATAACTGACGAAACAGGATTATCTGCTTTGACAACTGTGATAAACAGTATTTCTAGTGATCGCATTTGATCCTTGTGTTGCTTGTGTCAGATACATCAGGCCAGCTTAGTGTAGTAGTAACACAAAACACCCTTCGCCGAGGTCTACTGTTCTGCAGAGCTGCACTGCCAATCTAACCAATTTTCTTTACACGATTGTGTCCTTGCCATCAAAGTCTCTCTCTCCCATATCCGCTCTTCCTTCCTTCTGTTCTTCTCCCTCCTATCATCAGTCTGCACCTGGGTCCTCTCGTCCGTGTATCCTCCTCCCTGATCTTTCCCAGTATTCGCATGAGATTGACTTGATCAGAAGTCCAACTTGAGCTCTTGATCATAATCCTTTTTTGGAGAGGAAGTGCATGGCGTAGGGAGCCATGCGAATGACTGCAATCCAAGTCCCAAGAATGGTGAGATGCTTGCGGAGCTGCTTGTAGTCCTCTGCCTTGTCAGGCCTGTGAGAAAGAGCACCGAATTCGACACCGATGATAAGATCATGGACGGCTGGAAACGCTTATCTGTGAACTGCAAAAGGAGGTAAGACTTGCCCACCCTGTGTCTCCGATGATAATGTACTTGAAGAGGTAAGCGTAAGACATGGTGGAAGGGGAGGATTGCAAGGGTGCAACTCAGTACGTGTTGGGCCTCTCCCTCTCTCCCCGTCAATTCGAATTCTTTCCCCCCCCCCCCAATTAGTCTCCTTTTTCCCTTCCTTTTCTCCCTCTGATCCCTGCTTTTCGAAAATCTTCCCTCTATCTTTAGTTTCCTATCTTTCCGTTTGTGACTTCCTCTTTTCCCCAATTAGCATCTTCACACCAGCTCGACTCAAGTCTCCTACGTGCTGAGCCTTTTATGGTTACCCCAGTTTCAGCAGAACCCCATCCATGGGCAGTTGATCCAGAGGTGGGCAGAAATACTCGTACAGCACCACTGTATGCAGAAGCATGATCCACTCGTCACATTGCAGTTGCGGCTCTTGCAATATCTGAAAATACAGCTAAGGCATTCTTGTCAGTCAACCTTACGAGTTCACACTCCCCGCAACAACGGAGAACAAATATACTAATATCTACGTCTCTCGGAATGTCAAAGAGACCAACAACTAGCCTCGGATCCATATCCAGCACCGGATTAAAGACAGAAGCCTGTTGTTCCATATCTTTGGCGCCCATGTAAACAACACATTGTAACCCAAAACAAGCACACATTGTAACAGTGATAACTTCATGCTTCTCATAGCACATTTCAATGCTTAGCCTCCTTCTTTCCAACTCCTGGTTGTGGAGGGTTATTATCATTAGGTATTTTTGATGTAGCTGGAGAAGGAGAAAACAAAGTCCTAACATGTTCACCAGCATCAGTTGTGCTTTCCATTCAACCTTGCTCAACATAGGCTGAAAGCATCTCATCATATTCATCACTTTTGTCTCCAACTCCTCCCCACTATACTTATACGCATAAAATAAATGTTATCACAACAACTAAGTATGTACAAAGTACCAAATCCCATGCACAACTTTTGGGTGGTTTACACACCTCGAATGCGCAGCAATACGACATCCACCCCCTCTAAACCTGCGCATCCTCCGGATGTGCCAACTATCCAGGATCATTCAATTCCACAAACAGGTCAAGTCCATCTTCTGATTCTAGTAAACCTGTTTCTCCATCAGCTTCATCATCCCTATGAAATTTCTGCCCCTTTCGAAACAGCTGATAGAGAACATCTGCAATATGAGCAAAATGAGGAATCCAAATCATGTAAAATACATAAGCTCCCACAAATCTCCGCACCTCTGAAGTAGTTGAGCAATACTCTGCAATCCTGTTTATGGCATCCACCTTTGCAGGAGAAGGCTTTCTGCCATAATATCCAACCATATGCCCAACTATGATGACTTCATTAACAGCAAAGACAGATTTCAGCCCTGAAAACTTATGTCCAATATTTACAGGTTCCCTCAACATAGGCTGCTTCATAGCTTTTTCAATTTGTTTATTACTATCAGAAGGAAGTGGGCCTGCAACCGGCTTAACCTTCTTATCAACTGTTTTATATTTTGTATCAACCTTGGCATCATTCAAGCACTCTTTTCTTTGCTGCAATTTCTGCAAATTTTCAGCATCTTTCAACTCTGTTGGCTGAAAAATTTCAGCCTTTAACTCTATGGACTGCATGGGTGCAGCCTGAAACTCTTTATGCAGAAATTTTTCTGCATTTAACTCTGTTGGCTGAATGAATTCAGCCCTCGGCTCTATGGACTGCATAGATGCGTCCTGAAACTCTGTATGCAGAAATTTTTCTGCATTCAACTCTGTTGGCTGAATGAATTCAGCCCTCGGCTCAATGGACTGCATAGACGCATCCTGTAACTCTGTATGCAGAAATTTTTCTGCATTCAACTCTGTTGGCTGAATGGATTCAGCCCTCTGCAATTCTATTAGCTGATCAAGATCAGCCATAAATTCAGTTTGCTGAGTTTTCTCAGCCTCTAACTCTGTTTGCAGCATAAAACCAGAAATTTCCTGAAACATATCCAAGGTTTGCACAGGTATGATCTTTGAACCCTTGCATACATCAGTTTTCAGCATTGCTCTCATCTCAAACATTGTATCTGCATAAGACATCCCTTCATACAATCCATCCACATGCTCTTCTGCTTACAAAATACCTGCATTCTTCAACTCTTTCTCCTTATGACCAATGTACTGCCTGGCAGCTCTAGGCAAATCTGAAATTTTCTGATAACTTACTGAACTATCTGAAGTAAATCCAACAAAGTTATTGGAGAAAGACTGACTGCCAGGAGGCGAGATCTCCTCTTTTCTCCGCTCCGTACCACTGGCGTCTCGCAAGACAGCGGTACCTAATGAAAATCCAACTCCTTCGCAGGTAGTGGTGCCTCACGCAAGGAGTCCCTGTTTCTCGGATGATTTACCCCAACAGTCATAAACTGAACAGCTCGCATACCATCTTTACTGCGTATCCGCGCATAAGCTGATCCGTCATCCATCACTTTTGTTTCCATTCTTGCTTCTGTAATGAAAGGCTGTCCAAGAATAATCGGATAGGAGCATGAATCCTGAACAAAGCAATGATAATCCTCCTCAACATTACCAATGGAAATTCTGATACTCGGACAAGCAGCATACATATCACCAGAAGTATTATTGGCGGCTCTCATGCGCTAGCCATGCTCTGCATCCATAGGCCACTTGCCACTCTCATAAACACCTCGAGCAATAAGATTAATCTCAGAACCATGATCAACTAAAGCAATCAAGGGAATTTGTTTCTCTCCAATCCTTACCACTGTCTCAGTGGTTGCTCTAGCCCAATGACTTCGTGAAAAATGACTGCGAGGAATGAGAATAGGGGTCTCATCATCTTCATACTGCATAGGCTGCACTATTTTCTCCGATTGCGGATTAACAGAAGCATTCTCAACCATCACTGCATCATCATGCTCTTCTCCAAGAGCTCCATGCCACAATCCCTGTAAAGCAGGTCCTTCCATCGCATGTCTTTTCCTCCGCAAAAGATCCTGCATCTGATCCTGTATTTCTCTTCTAGCAATCCCAAGAGCCTCTCCAACAGTAAAAGTGACTTCACTATTCAAAATTCTTTCATGAAAAATCTTACTCATATCCGTTTGCATATCAAGGTCTGACAAGAGCTTGAATCCTGGCTCTTTTCTTGGTTGTCTCTTTTCTTTCTGCTTATCTCCCATTGGTTGATTAGAACCTGTTTGAGCTGGAGAATTTGGCATAGGTGGAGCTGTAACAGGTGGTGAAACAAAGTCACCCCCTCTAGTCTTTTTGGAGGAACTAGGACCCTCCTCATCTCTTCTTCTCTTTTCTTCAACCATGGCATCTAAACCCTGCGTTTTAGCAATATAAGCAAAAATAGAATACCTGTCAATAGGAGAATCCCATCCTGTTTCTCCTCGGATGCTAGAGCCCACACAAGTCATAGTAGAAGTTTGAACCTTCCCTCTTCTTGCTATCTCCAAGGCAGAAGACCATAAAGCAGAGTCTCCATTAGATTTCTGCTCAAGCTGGACTCCAAAAGCTGAAGCATCTCCTCTAACACTCACATAAGCTGATCGTGCAGCCATATCATCAACAAGCTTCTTCATACCTCCCTTACCAAAGTTCGTGTCAAGAGGAGCGCCAGTCTCTGTCAGCCATATCTTCCCATCTTGTCCCCAAAACACTACATTCTTCTTACGTGCTTCCTGAAAAGCATCACAATCTCTGCAGTGTTGGTGCTCTGTACTATCACACCAAATACATCGTCGCACTTTTCTTTGACCAGCTGGAAAAGCAGTCACTGGAGCAGGTGCTACAGCAGGTACTGACATAAGTTGTTCCTTTAACTTACCAACTTCAGCTTTGACTGCTTCAATCGTCAAATCCGCTAAGCCTTTAATAACATCATCTACAGATAAGGGCACTGGAGCAGTAGGTACTGGTGGATTCACAACAGGAGGAGTAGGCTTAGGCAAAGAAGCTGCAGCAGGGGTAGAAGAAGAAGTCTCCAAAGATTTTTCAGGAACTAATCCTGTATTACGATGCAATCTGACTCTCCTGCGCTGCTTCTTGACAAGAGCATTCACAGCATCAATAACATGTCTCCACTCAGTCTTTAAACCTGAATCAGTAGCTTGATCTTCCAAAAGATCATCCAACTTTTCCTGTAAATCAGCATCTGCAGCTTGCAAAAATAACTCCACTTTCTGCATCTCCAAAGCTTGCTGTTCAGTCCCATCCAACTGATCATAACGGCTTTCAAACTCTCGCAGAAGAGCGGTAACAGAAAGTCCCTTATTAGGCATAGAAACCCATGCTAAAAAATTCCTGCGATTCATAAGACCTGTATCCTCCAAGAAATATTCATCTTTTAATGCCTTTTTAAATTCAGCCCAACCTGCATGTGCCTCTTGAATTTCTGCAATTCGACCTTCAAGAGCGCGCACCACGATCCGCAAGAAGTAGCGGCTCCAAACATCTTGAGAAACCCCAAAAAACTTCATCTTTTCTTCATACAAATGCAGGTAAGTTGACACTTGCTGGCCATTAAACTGCTTCATCTCCTGTTGGACAGCTTTCAAAGCATCCATAGCATCACTGTCACGTTTTGCATGAGCTTGCTGCTGCATATACATGGTAAATGACTGAAACAGGTTCTTCATGTCATTATCATCTGTCATCTCTTCTTGCGAGTCTCCCATCTTGCTGATGACGCAGCACTTTCACATCGGGTTCACCAGAAATGTCGTAGAATTCGTGCAAGGGCTGTAGAACACGGGGTTCAAGGTACAGCAAGAAATGAGGCTAACAAGAAGAACTCAAATGTTGGATGTCAAACTAGTGCACAGAAGGACTCTTCTGGAAACCAAACTAGGCATTGCAAGTACAACAACAGTCGCCCAAATCACCAAAGTAGGAGCAGTCATTGGATAGCTTTCTTTGCAGCCCTAAAGAGGTGTGTTGATCTACTAGACGGGAACAAACTTTGAAGCACATGTTTTTGAAATCTCACTTAAGAGCCTCATCACACCAGGGAGGTAGAAGGGAGCTTTGAATGTATTCAACATACCACACAAGCACCTTTGAAATCAAGGTTTTGGGGTGCATTTATAGAATCTTCTAGGGCACGAGTTGCAAGCGGCCTGGCACTCCAGTTGCTACACATTGGAGTCCTCTCTCTCCAAGCTGTACAGAAATCCAGTCTCATGTGACCAACTCACTAGGGTTCTACAAAACTTGCTCTATATATTGTTCACTCTACTTCACCCTGCAATCTCATGAAGCTCCCCATCAACCATTTTGGGTACACTCTTTTGTACAAGCTGACGCATACAGCATCTCTTTGTTGAAGAACACCATCAAATATGCACTTCATAGCACCATGAGTACCAACAGGTTCTTTGATTCAACCCCGTCGCCCATACTTTGTCCATAGCTCAAGGGGCTTATACCAGCGCACAACTTCAGGGTTGTGGAACATAAACCTAACAACAGCCTTCTGCTTATGAACTCTTTGTGGATACCCCGAAAGGACAATCTTTTTCAGGATGATCCGATCCGGATCCACACTTTTTAATGATCCAGAGGCTACAAATGATGCATTCTCTGCAGCCTGGATATTCTCCTTAAATATCCACCGACGACCTCCATCGCAGCACTTCGCTTCCAATTCTTTGTTGAAAATACTGACGTGTCTTCATGGCTAAAGTTGAAGATTCTCCCACGACTTTGTTTGCTTCTGATTCACAACACGATCCATTGGGAATGAGAGGGCTTTCCTGCATGAGAGCTTTCTCCCGACACCTCCTTTAATCAACGAGCGCAAGACAGTTCGTTGGTTTAGAAGATCTTGCGACATGGTCTCCAATTTGGATATCGAGCCCAAACTTCATAACTGACGAAACAGGATTATCTGCTTTGACAACTGTGATAAACAGTATTTCTAGTGATCGCATTTGATCCTTGTGTTGCTTGTGTCAGATACATCAGGCCAGCTTAGTGTAGTAGTAACACAAAACACCCTTCGCCGAGGTCTACTGTTCTGCAGAGCTGCACTGCCAATCTAACCAATTTTCTTTACACGATTGTGTCCTTGCCATCAAAGTCTCTCTCTCCCATATCCGCTCTTCCTTCCTTCTGTTCTTCTCCCTCCTATCATCAGTCTGCACCTGGGTCCTCTCGTCCGTGTATCCTCCTCCCTAATCTTTCCCAGTATTCGCATGAGATTGACTTGATCAGAAGTCCAACTTGAGCTCTTGATCATAATCCTTTTTTGGAGAGGAAGTGCATGGCGTAGGGAGCCATGCGAATGACTGCAATCCAAGTCCCAAGAATGGTGAGATGCTTGCGGAGCTGCTTATAGTCCTCTGCCTTGTCAGGCCTGTGAGAAAGAGCACCGAATTCGACACCGATGATAAGATCATGGACGGCTGGAAACGCTTATCTGTGAACTGCAAAAGGAGGTAAGACTTGCCCACCCTGTGTCTCCGATGATAATGTACTTGAAGAGGTAAGCGTAAGACATGGTGGAAGGGGAGGATTGCAAGGGTGCAACTCAGTACGTGTTGGGCCTCTCCCTCTCTCCCCGTCAATTCGAATTCTTTTCCCCCCCCAATTAGTCTCCTTTTTCCCTTCCTTTTCTCCCTCTGATCCCTGCTTTTCGAAAATCTTCCCTCTATCTTTAGTTTCCTATCTTTCCGTTTGTGACTTCCTCTTTTCCCCAATTAGCATCTTCACACCAGCTCGACTCAAGTCTCCTACGTGCTGAGCCTTTTATGGTTACCCCAGTTTCAGCAGAACCCCATCCATGGGCAGTTGATCCAGAGGTGGGCAGAAATACTCGTACAGCACCACTGTATGCAGAAGCATGATCCACTCGTCACATTGCAGTTGCGGCTCTTGCAATATCTGAAAATACAGCTAAGGCATTCTTGTCAGTCAACCTTACGAGTTCACACTCCCCACAACAACGGAGAACAAATATACTAATATCTACGTCTCTCGGAAGGTCAAAGAGACCAACAACTAGCCTCGGATCCATATCCAGCACCGGATTAAAGACAGAAGCCTGTTGTTCCATATCTTTGGCGCCCATGTAAACAACACATTGTAACCCAAAACAAGCACACATTGTAACAGTGATAGCTTCATGCTTCTCATAGCACATTTCAATGCTTAGCCTCCTTCTTTCCAACTCCTGGTTGTGGAGGGTTATTATCATTAGGTATTTTTGATGTAGCTGGAGAAGGAGAAAACAAAGTCCTAACATGTTCACCAGCATCAGTTGTGCTTTCCATTCAACCTTGCTCAACATAGGCTGAAAGCATCTCATCATATTCGTCACTTTTGTCTCCAACTCCTCCCCACTATACTTATACGCATAAAATAAATGTTATCACAACAACTAAGTATGTACAAAGTACCAAATCCCATGCACGACTTTTGGGTGGTTTACACACCTCGAATGCGCAGCAATATGACACCGGGCCCTCGGCTCGTCCGAGCCAAATCGTCTGAGCCATAGGATTCGGCCCTCGGCCACGTGTCATATTTGGCCCTCGGCCCAAGTGCCTCGGCCCATCCGAGTGACCTTGTCCGAATTGACCATTCGGCCCATCTGAGCCAACCTGTCCGAGCAACTTTGTCCGAGTCTGCGCCTCGGCCTGTCCGAGTCTACCCTGTCCGAGTTACGAATTCGGCCCTCGGCCCGTCCGAGTGACCCACTCGGACCCTGCAATTCGGACCAGTTGGACCGAGTGTAAATTTTTATCAAATTCTTAGAAATTTGACCTGACCTGGCTAGAGCTCAGCAGCGCAAACTGTCGAAAGTCCTTCTGACGCTCAGAACTTGATTTTGGCACATGGAATAGACGAAATCGTAGGGAGCAGCCGCTTAGCAGCTTAAAGTAGGCAGCAGCGAGACCCAGAGACCTAGACACAAAGCACTGAGCAGTTAAAACCTGATTGGCCAAAAACAAATGAGGCAACATATTAGAAAAACCCTGAACCTTGTCAAGGCGGCTAGAAAATTGACCAACAAGCTTATCAGGTGCCCGAAACAAAGCTAGAGTGTGTAAGACGCTTCGAGATTGTTTGTTGCACTCACCTTGAATTTTCGCACTTGAATGCACTTAAGGAAACTGAAAGCCTGATTGAGCACAAGTACATGAGAAACGACACGCACACTGAGTGACCATAAAAATTGAGGATTGTATTTAATAACTGAAGGAACTCACTCAGATAAACCACTCAAGGAACCCACCAGTAGGAGAGGACCCAAGATGTATACAAACCATCAACGCACGAAGTAGGACCAAGCAGGTGGCGTCAACGATGTGGATTTGACAAATCTACTCAACATGATCGACAGCTTGGTGGAGCACGACAATAGGACTATGGCAGAAGGAGGCTCAGACCAGAGGTCTAATGAGGAACTCGACTTGAACGTCTTCTCGAAGGCTATTCAGCAGAGCTGGTCAACAGCTACGATGTACACGCTCGGTACGAGCACCGCGGCAGGACGGAAGACACTATTATCGCAGACCTAGAGGAAGAGAGAAAACTAGCCCACAAGGCTTTGCAAAGCATAGTCGAATACAATAAGGACTAGCAGGCTAGGAGCCAAAGGCAAAGCACGGAGTTGCGTGAGGTATAGCGAGTGCTGAACTTAACAGGTAGAAATTGGATAGATCACGAGAGAGCCCTAGAAGGAGACTTGACGTTGAGCGAGCTTCTCATGAAGCAACTGCTAGCTAACACGGCAGTAGAGCAAAGTGCCACGGCACTAGCGACATCGCTGCTCACAAGATTAGGAGCGAACCAAGGCTCAAAGAGCCAGTCTAAAATCCTTATTATTGCCAAGCAACTCGACAAATACCAACCCCACGACAATCCATATAGCTTTGTAGAGTAGTTCGAGCAAGTCTGCGAAGCCAATGGCCTCAACGACTTGACTCAACGCTCTCAAGTGTTCGGGCTCTGCTTAGGTGACAAGGGAAGGACTTGGTATACAAGCCTAGATGCTGCAGAACAAGCCAAATTCAGTGGCCTCAAGGATCTCTTCATTAAGAGATTTGCCGAGCATGGATACTCCGATAATCTGCTAGTATGCTTAATGAACGTCAAGCAGAAAAAGAAGGAGGACATTCGCGACCACGTAATCCACGTGAGGAGTTTCTTCAAGAGAATCCCTATGGGCGAGCGACCAATTGAAAGAGCAGTTTCGACTATATTCATCAGCGGAATTCGAGACAAGGAGTTATATAGGGCTTTGGCAGGCAATTCGAGCTTGCAGCAAGACGTGCTAGCTAGAATGTTTGAGAAAGCCATCAGAGTCGATGATCAGCTGAAAGAGCGGAGCTCCAAAAGCTCGAACCTAGAAGAGACCAACTCGCGAAGCTTAGAGAGAGCGTCAGCCTCTAGTGAGTGATCAGTCCCATCATCCCAAGATAAGGGGAAGGCCATCGAGATGAACCAAGACTTGGCTAATGTAAAAATGGAGTTAGCCAAGTTGCAAGACATGTTGAGACGACCAACGCGCCCACATGTCCAATGCGTGTATTGTGGCGAAAACCACTTGCCAACCGAGTGTCAAGACCCTAGGTCAAGTCCTTGTGCTAATTGCAGTAGGTTGGGTCATGATGTCACACATTGTAGATTACCAAGAGGACTTTCGTACTCGCAACACTACGGCCAGCCTTACCTAGCGAACATGCCGCAGCCATTCTTCGGAAGGGGAGCCCCATTGGCCCTTCCTGCGCCTAACAACATTAAGCCAGCTATTCCTAGGATGGACATAAACCCTATTGGCATACCCAGACCACCTGGTCCTTAAGTGACCCATCCACCGAGCGATGCTCCAGTCCACTACGTGGAAGAACCAAATGAGGAAGAAACTTACATATGCCCTTATGTCTTGCATGACGATGAGGGCAACGCTGTCCTCATGGATTATTGCCCCATGCCAGTGATGGCATTAGGAAGAGAATGAGGTAGAGGCCTAGGAGGGCAGATGCAGGATCCAATCACCTATTGGACTTGTGGTCACCCAGGTCATGTCTCATCACGCTGCCCTGAAAGGGAGCAGCAAAACAGAGACAAGGCTGACCAAAGGTGTGTTGAGTGTGGAATCACTCATCTCTTCATCGATTGCCCAAAGCGAAAGCCGTCTTCTAGCTCAGCCAACGTACCATCTGTCCCATTGGGGCTCTTTGGTGTCGAGAACCTCGATGGGGAGGCTACACCTATCCCATTGCAGGTCATGATCCGTGCCCAGACAAAGCAGGCTGGCATATCACTGCCAGGACCTAGCAGCCTTGATGCAGCTTCGATAGGGAAGAAAAGTCGCAGGCGAAAGAAGAAGAGGTCAGAAACTAAAATCACACTAAAAACGGAGGGTGCTACAACTCTCCCTGTTGCTGGAAAGAAGGTCTCTGACGCAGAGGCAGAGACTTCAGCCCCTAAGACGGCCGAAAATGGAAGTGCTCAGGTAGGGGAATGCCCGTATCCGAAGCGACAGTTAGAGGCCATAGAAAAAGTGAAGGAATAGGTGAAGGAGGCTCAAGAGCATCTAAAAGACGCTAAGCCCATCATAGAGGACGAGATCGATGATCTCTCCAGCATAAGCACGCCAATCTCACCTCCTCAACCAAGGTCGGGAGAAGCAATTGCACTACAAGCAGTGCCGCTAAGGCCAAGCCTTGATGCTACAGGGCCGCAGATCAGTCACGGCCATTAGCCAGGATAATCGAGGTTAGGAGAAAGACGAGCACCCAACGATCTCCTGACCACGTTGGTGACTACCCCTACAACACTTAGCTTGGGAGATTTGCTTAGGAAGCATCCCACCCTATGGCAAGATCTTGAGAAATGGGTTGAAGGGTCACGAGAGTAGATCACGACAGACCCTCATGACCATGATGCAGAGACGCAAATACCGAGTTTGACGCTGCACTCTATGCCTAAATCCTTACACGTCAATGCCTTCTAGGAAGGTTCTGAGATGCATGCGGTCTTACCGGTTCTAGTCCTAGGCGATACAACGAGAAAGGGAATCGCGGACACGGGAGCTGGGGTTAGTGTGCTTAGCCATGCGGTGCTTCAGACTTGGGGAAACTCGCCTGTCAAAACTGCTAGGTTTAATGTCACATTAGCAAATGTTATGAGAGTCAAGCCCTTCGGGGTACTTAAGAATTGGCTAGTGAAGATCGCAGGTGTCCAATTCTCTGTGGACTTTATAGTCATGAAGGGAGTGGACTACGATATCCTATTAGGCCGACCCTAGATGCGCAACGCTAGAGTCATCAAAGATTGGGGTAACGGCTTGATCTTCCTTGGCAATAGAATGGATGCCGTGAAAATAGAGATGGACACTTGGAAGACCTCACCAGTCGACTTAGATGCCATCTCTGCAATGCTCAAGGGTAACACCTTGGTCAACAAGTCATATGGGCCCTTGACCAAGTATATCCCATGCCCAGAGGACGAGTGGGATTGGATGACCGTCCTTGCTACAATCGACCTGCCGTTCTCAGATCATGAGGCATATGAGCAAGCCATCAAAACAATCGGTAAGTCTAATGATACACCCTCCATACCAATCCGCATGATGGCAGGAACCCTTCGTGGGAAACCTAAGCCTGTCAACTTCCAAGTCCCAACCAACAAAAGGGAACTCCAAGAGATACTCGAATACTTAACGGACAAGCTAGCTGGCAATCCAGCTGCAAACTTCAAACCACTCCAAGATCTCTTAGATGAATCCAAGTGGCAATGGACCAAAGTGCATGACTTAAACCTCATGTATAACTAGGCCCTAGTTCCTGACCAACAATAAGAGATATACCAAGGCCTAGGAGACGACGAGCAATCTGACAAAGAGGATTTTAACAATGAATACAAAGACTGCCAATCCTTCAGTGACGAAAGTGAGGGTGAGGTAGATACCATAGAATACGACACTGAAGGACAAGAAATAGAGCAAATATGAGCAGACTCCAAGCCGCAAAAAAAGAGTATCTTCAGGATAGAGCAAGGAGTCATGCGCATGGAATGTGATCGTGCTTGGTTGGAACACGTAGGAGCCATAGACCTTAAGTAAGCAGGCCTAGTCCAGCCAGGAACAACATCAATACTTAGGACAGAGTCGCCGTCCGAACTACGCCCACCAGGGGTGACCACCTCTTCTAGCGAGGACGGGGAGTTCGACTCTGAGTCAGAGGTTAGTTCAGATAGTGATCCAAAAATCCCTAGGTTGCCCATGGCTAGACGCACCAAGGGGGACCTACCGGTCCACCTGAGGCGTAGAAGATTAAGGTAAAAAAGACAAAACAACCCAGGGATACACGAACGGAAGAACAGCGAAAACCGCAGGACCTCCCTAAACGATTTACAAAATTAAAAAAAGGGGATAGGATAGTAGTTCTGTTAGGTGCCAAGCGTCAAGGGCAAACGAGCGAACCAATCAAGGGACCAACCAAGGTCAAGGAGGTGAACCTAGCCCAGGAAGGGGAAACACCCCGACCAGTCTTCATTGCCGATGACTTGACTGAGAAAGAAGAAACGAGTCTTGTCGCTCTCTTGCGAGGGTACATAGACGTACTTGCCTGGTCCTTAGAAGAGCTTAAGGGGGTAGATTCGAGCGTCATGGCTCATAACATACCCATGATGCCAGACGCAACGCCGGTCAAGCAGCGGTCGTGCCCTATGAATCCAAAACACGCTCATGCTATCAAAGAGGAGATTGATAAGCTGATGAGAGTGGGATTCATTTACGAAATTGAGCACACAGACTGGGTATCGCCCATAGTCATCGTGATGAAGAAGAATAGAAAAATCCGAGTGTGTGTCAATTACAAGAAGGTGAACGTTGCTACTAAGAGGGACAACTATCCATTTCCGTACACCGAGCACATGTTTGAGAGAGTGGCAGGCAAGGAAGCCTATATTTTTCTAGACAGCTTCTCAGGGTACAACCAGGTGCAAGTGCATCCTTCAGACATGTACAAGACTGCCTTCGCCATTGAGTGGGGCATCTTTGCTTACATAGTATGCCCTTCAGGTTGACTAATGCCCCTGCCACCTTCCAACGCCTCATGTGCACCATCTTTAAAGACATGCTTTGCAAGGAGTTGGAAGTCTTTGTCGACGACCTCTATGTCCACTCGACCTGGATCAAACACTTAGACAAACTCCACGTAGTCTTTGAGCTATGTCACTTATATCGTCTCTCCTTGAACCCCTTAAAGTGCCAATTTTGGGTAAAGCATGGATGCATCTTAGGGCACGTGGTGTCGAAGAACAGCATTGCCACTGACTTCTCGAAAGTCAGGGTTATTGTTGACCTTCCACCCCCAATCAACTACAAGGGAGTTCAATGCTTCCTAGGCCATACGGGGTACTATCGGCGGTTTGTACTGAACTATGCATTGATCGCCAGACCTTTGTACAGGCTGCTGATTGTCTTCGAATGGACCGAGGCATGCCAACGATTATATGAAGAGTTGAAAAAGGCTCTAACCACAGCACCAATTCTACGAGCCCCAGATTGAACCATTACTTTCCACGTGCATATCGATGCTTCTAAGTTTGCCATGGGGGCAGTGTTGTGCCAACCTAGCGAACATAACTTAGACTATCCAGTGAGCTTTGCTAGCAGACAACTCACTGAGACGGTAATGAACTACTCGACGACACAAAGAGAAGGATTAGCCATGGTGTTTGTTGTGAAGAAATTTCGGCACTATCTATTGGCCACACCTTTTACCTTTTTTGTGGACCATCAAGCCCTGCTCTATCTAGTAAACAAACCTTGCGCTATAGGATGCATAGCTCAGTGGCTCCTTCTGATCTTGGAATTTGACTTCTCTATGGTTGTACGAAAAGGAAAATAACACTACATGGCTTACCATATGTCAGGCATTCCCACGGGAGAAGCCGCTGGACAAGGCATTGTTGACGAATTACCCGACACCCATCTATTTAACCTGTCCAGCTAGAGAGATTTATTCAAGGCTGATCTAATGCCATATTGGGCGGATGACATAGTCCAAGTGTTTGAACACGAACTGCCTGATCGACCGATAGAAAAATCCCGACTTAGGCGATTAATCCTTAAGATCCAGCCCTATCAGCTGATCGCAGGCCAACTCTACAGGCTGGGGCAAGACGGATTGCTGTGCAAATGCATATGCGAATATGAGATGCATGATGTGCTCTCAGAGGCACATAGCGGCATTGCTGGAGGGCACTTTAGCGGAGGTACGACAACACAAAAGGTGTTGCAATCTCAACTGTGGTGGCCCACGCTTTTTCGCGATGCAGTGCGATTCGTCAAGCATTGTGACGAGTGCCAACGGACAAAAGTCCCGATTCGCAAGGATCAGATGGAGTTAACCCCAGTTATTGCATGACAACCCTTCAAAAAATGGAGAATTGACTTCATAGGACCCATCAGTCCTGCGGCACAATATTCACAGGCCAAGTACATCATTGTGGCCACGGACTACCTCACGAAATGGGCAGAGGTAAGAGCGACACAAATAAATGACGCTAGGATGATTGCCAAGTTCTTATGGGAGCAAGTGATCTCGCGATTCGGCTGCCCCATCGAACTGGTCAATGACCAAGGCACGCACTTCATCAATGAAGTGATAGCACATCTCCTGTCCACCTTTCTCATCATCCATCGTAAATCCTCACCATACTACCCTCAGGCAAACGGTCAGGCAGAATCCACGAATAAGATTCTTGTCAATGTCTTGACCAAGGTGGTCTCAACCTCACGCAGCGACTGGGAAAAGCTGATGGCAGCTTTGTGGGCTTATCGCACAGCTTATAAAACGGCTGTCAGTCAAACCCCCTTCAGGCTGACCTACGAAACTGAAGCAGTTCTACCATTAGAATTCTTCGTTCCTAGCCTGAGAATAGCACTTCAAGAACGATGGGAAGGGAAGGAGGCATGGACGCAATGCCTGATCGAACTCGAGCGCATCTCAGAGACTCACCTTCTAGCCACCCATGCGCTTATATGTGAGAAGGCCCGACGCAAGAGTTGGTTTGACAAGCATGTCAAGCAGCGCGACTTTGAACTGGGCGACTTATTGCTCCTCTACTCAGTTAAGGGGCATAAGCAGAAAATGAAATTTAGAGGTCTTGGACATTTCAAAGTTCGTGCGATCAGCCGCACACAGGCAATGTCGAGCTCGAGACCTTAGATGGTGAGGGCATAGGCTTCTTCAATGGTAGTCGTGTCAATAAGTACTACCCTCCCACCCATCCTTTGCACGAGCCCCCGATGTTAGAACCGTCTGTCAAGATACGAGTGGCCACAATCACTGAGATTGATGATGAGGATGAGGAAGCCGTAGAGCCCGCATACCTCCATATCACGGTCACTACAAAACAAACATGCGCATTTAACACTTTGATCTACGAGGGAGCAGACTTCAATGTCTTAACTCACGATCATTGGACTCAACTTGGCAGACCACCACTTCAACCCAGCAATGCAAAATTAAGCCCATATGGGACCCATTCCTACGCACTCCTCGGGAAGTGCAGAACCACCGTTTCTATCGAGTCTGAGACTGTCCCAATGATTTTTTATGTGTTGCCAAATGCTAAAAATGCAGGCATAAAGTCACTGCTAGGGCGAACCATCAAAAAGCAGACTCACTGAAATGTTGATTATGAGTCGCAGTGCATCCACCTCGCAATAGGCAACATTTGCATTGTCACAGCTTTCAGTAAGGGCTGCGTGACCTCAACACTGTCCGCAATGCCATCGGTAGAAATATCCGTAACCAAGTCCAAGGAGGGTAGTGCGCAGCCGCCACCTTCCAGATTTCATGAATCACAGCCCACAATAGCAAAACCTAAGGCCCAATAGCCTAGATTTCAATGGCAACCTAAGCAGCCGCAACCGCCGCCTAGGAGTCGAGGCTTCTATCCTTATAAAACCAAAAACTCTAAACCTCGAAGGCCAAGACGCAGTCAGAAAGTGCCACATGATCAAGCAAAGATGGGTCCCTAAAGCCCTCTTGCATGCCCAAGGCTACTACATGGGTAACACCTGGCTGTGGATCCCTAAGGCCTACATGGCCAAAGGTAATACTCATACGCCGCCTTCAAGCTTGATCAACCCAAGTCCCATAAACCCTCCAAATCATAAGCCGCAGTGCTCTCCAAAACCACAGCCATCCGACTCATCCATGCCCAAACCCAAGAGAGTCACACAAGCCTATCGGCCCAAACAATAGACTTCGTCACAAGTGTCATCACCCGACCAAGTCAATTCGACTCCCCAAATCCAACCTGAATGTAGTAGTCCGTCCATCGTGGCTGCTCCTAATCCACCCATAATCCAAGCAGCCCAACCAGAGACTCAAGAACACTCCCAACCGCAACTCTTTGTTGTCGCTGGCTCTAGTTCTAGCAAACCTCGACCACCCATTGGCCTTATGCCCTCCTATGAATGCAAATCCTTTTTAGCACTGGCCGCCGTCCTCGCTGAGGACACCGGGGATGACATGGTGGAATGCATTAAACGACTAGACACCACCTTCATGTCGCTAGCACTAAGCTACGACCGCTTGGACTGAGGACTATTGGAGGAATCCTTTGTAACCGAAGTTAAAATGATGCCATGCTCCTGGGAGACCTTTGAATTCGCATTTGCAAAAGCTTCTTGCTCCGCTCTACTGAATTGCTCAATAGCGAGATCTCCAAGGAGCAAGCCATCAAACAGCACCTCATCACGTCATACAATCAGCAAACCACTTCTGCTATCAGTGATCAAGAAATCACAGCGTTATCGAAGCTCGCTGATACTGACTCTCCGTTCTTGAGACATTGGTACACTCTTAGGCTGCAATGGGAAGTTGAAGGGTACTGCATAATGACCAACACTGAGTAACGTCGTGCTATCAAAACATCGGAATACAACCCCACATATGTCGTGCCAACCTCGTATAGAGTGTTAACCACTCTTCAGGGCCGACCCATGGAAGAACACATCAAAGGACACCCCTACCTCGATCGCTTGTTGACTGAGGAAGAGTTACACATTGCTAGCCATGTCAACTCTGGTGACTTCCTAACAGATGTTCTGACATACATCACACAAGTGGGGATTCGACCCTTTGATTTGGACTGCACAGCTCACCTAGAATACAACCCCCAGTTCTATGATTGGCTCCTTCACAAGTAACTCCTACACCGCCATGCCGAACGCCTTTGCCCTTCTGACCCTAAATCCTAGGAAGGATTCTTCTCAAGCCGGAAGGGGAGGGGGTACGGTGAATCAAATTAGGCCAATCAAATCAAAATTAGTGAAACACATAAACATATATTATGAAAAATGGATGGGGTAGGAAAAAGGGCATGGAAACTTTGGAGTATTATGAAAAGCAGATGGGGTAGAAAAAAGGGCATGGAAACTTTAAAGTAAAGGGCAAAAAGTCAAAGTCTGAAAAGGAAAATCTACATTGGTTCTTAATGAATTCATTCAAAAAGCATAGAGTTTTTCTTTTTCAGCAATCAACAAATTACTATGTGGAAAGCACTAATGAAAATTACGGTTTACGACAGGAACGAAAAATATCGCAACAAGATCGTGCCCACCAGCTTCCATTCACGGAAGAGGAGAGAGTGCAGTACAACATCACCCTAGAGACCCGCACCTACAACCAACTAAAATTCCGAACTATTCACAACATAGAAGGATTGGGCCAAGGAAGAGGTGGCTAGGAGAGTCGTTGAAGACTACAACTTCACCAAGTACCTGGAAAGATTCACACAAGAAACTAACCACACAAGGTGCGTGGAATTTCTCAGGTCTTACGACCCCGACAACGAATTTGGCACCGTCACAATAGGAAGGGGGAAAAATGCCAAGCAAGTGTTGGTTCGCTTAATCCCCGCCTTGGTGAAAAAGGCACTGGGACTAAAACCGAAAATAGAAAAGAAGCAGAAGAGAGATGTGTACGCCATGCTGGGGATGAGAAAGGAGGACGTACTGACAAAAAATGGCATCAACATTCAAGATATCCCTGATGCAGAAACCAGATTGCAGGTAAAACTGGTACACACACTCTTTTCCAGCAAGCGCTACAACGCATTGATGCACCGAATCAGTGTGCCGGTACTGGAGAATGTGGTGGCTCATACCCTTCATGAAGTCGATTGGAACGGCTATGTGCGCAAAACCATCGACCAGGCGGCTAAAGCACTGGCTTTGGAAAGTACGCCAGCAAGTGGAGAATCTTCAGCTTCCAAGGCCACAGAAAGGAAGAAGGCCTCGTCCAAGGCCTCATTTATCGGCTACGGAAGCATTTTGACTGTGCTCATCCAGGAGGCAGTAAAGGAGACATAGAATGTATAAGAAGGAGAAGGAGAAACGTCAGATAAGTCGCCCCCTCACTAGGACAAAGAAGGGTCCACCGACAGAACCGCGATCGAGGAAGAAGGGGAAGAACACAAAAGCAAGAAGAGGACCAAGAAACCCAAGAAGAAGACAGCCCAAAAGAAGAAAAAGGATGATGAAGGCTGCAAGAAGGAGAAAGAGGACTGGGAAAGGGCCAAAAAAGAATCCCTTAAGGAGGCCAAGGAGAGGGAGAAGAAGAAGAAACAAGAAGAAGAAAAGGAAAAGGAGGAATTACAGAAGGCAAAGAAGGCGTCAAAACAGGAGGCTGAGGAGAGAAAAAAGAAGGAAAATAAAAAGACAAAAATGAGGAAGAACATCGAAAAACAGAAGCGGAAAGGCAAAGAAAAGCCGTTGAGGAAGAATAGGAACTAAGAAGAAAGGAGGAAGAAGACCTAGCTAAGGCTACATGCTGTTCTATTGAACAACAAAGCAAGGTAGATGAATTGGGGAATCGGAGCCCACAAAGAGAAGAAGGGCCTGGTTCTAGCACATAGGCACTGGAAATCGTGCCGCCCGCTGTCATTGAGGGCAAGGGCAAAGCCCCAATTCACCCAATTCCTCCCCTCATGGTGTCTCCCACCGAATCAACCACCATCACCCCCAGCATCCCGACCAATACCGATGTTTCGAATTTCATGGCATGGATGCAATACTTCATCAACAAAGAAATAGCCCAGGGACAAAGCACCGAAACTATGGCCACATGGCAAAAGAGGCCAGCCACTGATGCATAATCAAGACAAGACCCTAAACGATAGAAGGTGCGAGTCTCGACATCACCAATCCACACAACGATAATGCCATCAGCTAACTACAATGAGTACGTCGCCGAGCTACTCTCCCAATTGGAGAAAGCTAAGGAGGAACGAAAGATAGATGTGGCTGAGTTGGCGGTTGAAAAGGAGTTAGTAGCTGCCTTCCAACTCGACAAAACTAGAATGATAGCCATGCAACAAAGGGAGATCTCGGATCTCAAGCAATAAGTGAAGGCTAAGGACGATAGGGAAGAGCACTGGAGGCAGCTACTAGACAATGAAACACAGGAACTTGTGAAAATGCAGAGAGAACACAAGCTCTTGATCATGCAGTATGAGGAGCTCATTGCAAAAACTGCCAAAGTCGAAGCGCTTATGGCTGAGCTCAATGTCAGGGATGAGGAAAGAAATCAGAATATGGAGCAGCAACAGAACGAGATCGAGTCCCTAACCGATCAGCTGAACTCCAAAAAAGAAGAACAATCAGAGAACGGGAAGACCAAGAACAAAGGCTCATGACCATGGCTCTAAGGCAAGGAGAGAGCCTAGAAGAGATGAACAAGAGAGCAGAGGAGTGGGCCACGCAGAATGAAAGAAGGGTGAAGACACTGGCACGGCGCCTTACTCTTGGTGGAAAAAGAGAAGATCATCGCAGAGAACAAGGTAGAAGCCGCCCAAGTGGCCTTCGGTGCCCAACAAAAGGCCTTCCTCAACACAATCATGGATACCACCTGCCCAGAGGAGGGAGAATCATTGGAGGTGGCACAAAAGAAGCTTAACATTGCATGCAGAGCCTTGCATGCAGGACTGCAGATGCCACCCCAACCTGTGGAGGTTAGACTGAGCCTGAAAGAGAAAAGGAAATACCTACTGATGGCCCGCCTAACCCCCCAGGAAATAGATGCCATAGGATTTGAAGAGGGAGCACAACAAGGAGACCGACAAGGGGAGGAAGCAGAACTCGAATTCGACATGGGCAGATTCAGAGAGGATGTGATCCCACAACCCCCCTCACCGCAATCTCAAGAGCAACAACAGGAGGACCCATCTGCGGAGAGACAAGCTGCACTTAAAGAGAGACGCATGAAGTTAGTCGAAGAAGCCAGGAAACAGTTAAGGGCCAAGCCAGCCGTGCAGCCATCCGCACCCCTCCCACCTTGCCCTGATGACATCCCAGCTGGATTCCACACAGAGCTAGTAGTTTGGGAGAGACAAGAAAAAGAAAAGGATCCATTCACCTTTAGCTTTCTCCTGCTCAACAGCCTGCGGAGGGTCTTTTCGCTTAAGGTGATGGAGGAGGTGATCACGATTGGTGGTTGACTAGGGAAAACGTGGCTAGAAGAGAGAGAGAAGACCCCCACCTCTTGGGGAATTGAAGAGGCCGACTACTGGCAAAACAAAGTTTTTGAAGTTCCACATATAGTATAGGGCTATAAAAGCCAACCCCTGTGGAGGAGGCGAGTATGCGACATTAGTATGCTCGCATGGATAGCGTTTTGTAACATGCTGCCCTTCAAGAGGAATAACCCCACATACATGGCATACCCTCGAAGGGTAGGTGTGGATTTTGATGCCACCCTCCACGGGCGTTACGACTTTCCCATTATCTATAACTCCAATGTAGTATCCTTCAAACATGCCCTCCTCTTTAACTCAGAAAGCCTAGATGACTCTATGATGTGCTTCCTCGCAGATTTCTCTTCATGCCCCCATCCAGCTTTTGTAACTACCTATAACTACCTTAGATTACTTAAGCTATTACTTAAGCAGGACCCGACTCCACAAGCGCGCGGTCTGCCTCCCCTCTTTTTGCCTAGCCCTCCTAGAAGACATGAATGATAGCCAGTTTACTAGATGCAATCACCCTTTCCTCTCCACCACCTCTCTCCACGTCCACATGAATCTGAAAGGATACATGTAAAGCTACCAATTTTTGAGCAAATCCATCCGACCCCCTTCCCCTCCTCATTTAGATGAAGAGAATTAGGCCTTGGTTGTCATTCCACTACTATAACTTCAAAAAAAAAAGTAAAAGCGAAGAAAAGAATAGCATGAAAGGAAAAGCATGAAAAACACTCTCCACTCTGGACAACATAGCCCACTTGCAGAAGCACTTACCACCACATAAAGCATGATCACTGCACCTAGGGGTTCTCAAGTTAGGCGTGCTCGGTGGCTTCGATCGGCCGGCTCCACTCCTAACCCCCTAGCCCTTTTGCTCCCCCACTTCACGCTTAGGGCACATCAAGGGCAGGACATACCTAGGGAGATAACACTCGCCTATGGTTAGACCTGTCACCCTAAGCCACTTGCACCACGCCTCCCTTGGCACAAATGGGGTCCTCAAGTGTGGGACATCACCCAGGCTTGCTTGCGGTTAGACCCATCTCCCCATTCCACTAGCATGAGCACAATGCACTAACACAATGAGGTAGGCACTCCCCTTAGGAACAGGACCGCACCTTCTCCTTTCAAGCATCACAAAACGCAACAAACCACCAACTTCGAAGGCCCCCGTCAACCACGCAATATCCATTTGGCTTCTCTGACAAAAATCATTTCACAGCTTCCACAAGCACCTGAGTCTCCAAGTGGCCCTCACCTTTACACCACTTGGCCAATTACCTGCCAACCTACAACAACACAGAAGTGCCATGGGACTGGCACTTGTCTAGGAGGGGGTAATATTAACCCCAAGTCGAGATGGCGGAAAAAGGAAGGAAAAAGCATAAAAAAAACATGGAAAAAGAGCAAAGACACGCAGGCGACCTCCAAAGCTAAGCCAGGGCAAAAAGCGCAATTTTAAATGAAAGGTGCCTCAAAAGACTTGGAAAACTCTTGTAAAAGAGCGCCAGGCTCCCTCCTGTGCCAATTGTAAAATATAAGACAGGTTTAGGCTAGAGGCATGAAGCAAGAAGAGGGAACTAGAAAAAGGGACCTTGCCACAATGGCCGGTCATGTAAAAAGGGATGGGCGCCCATGGGGTTTTTAGGGCTTGTATATATAAAGTTCAAAAACTGAATGGAAGCTCATTCTTTGGTGTGTGGCTAACAAAAACTCTCTTCTTCTTCTCTTCTCCTCATCTTCTTGCTTGTGTATGCTCTTGAGAGAGGGAGTGTGAGAGTGTGAGGGAGTGAGTGTGTGAGAGTGAGGGATCAAGAGGGTGAAGCTCTTCACCATCTCCTCTTCTCTTCTTCTCTTCGCTTCTCTTTTCTCGCGTGCATTGCCAAGGTGTGCAAGAGAGGAGGCAACTCGTATCGGCATCAAGGTAAGCTCACTGCACTCATAGGATCGACGGCGGGTTGGCTAGGTGAGAGATAGCCATTAGAGCTCACTTGAAACACTTGAAGCAATAAGCGGTCCATGGGTCTTGGCAGTTGAGCATGAGCTCCCACTACACAAGGGAAGGATTTTAATAACCCTAGCTTGGCACACAGTCCATTAAGGGGAGGAAGCTCAAGTCTTTCCTCCCCTCCAATCAGTCCCTCCACTTCAAGTGGAGCTATAGTCCCAGTCGTTCGAACCCCTGTAGTGAATCGAGTTGTCACCATGGTGGCACAACCTATTGCTATATCTGCTGGAATGGCGGATTTGTCAGCCCTAAGTTTCCCCCTACCCGTCTTTAATGGGTTAGCTGAGGAAGATGCGGAGGTCCATATTAGGGAGTTTCAAAAGTTGATGTTCAATTGTCATATCCAGGATAAAGGACATTTAATGATGTTCTTTAATATGACTCTCAAAGGAAGAGCTGCCATATGGTATCAAGGCCAAGAGGCCAGAACCATAACCACTATTGATTTATTTTTTGAAGCCTTTCGAAGGGAGTTTGCCCCTGAAAGGGGTGGTCAATATTGGTTACGTCTACTAAATGTGACACATCAAGAGCCACATGAGGATATTCGAGCATATGCCAAGAAGTTAAAAGAGGTATTTCGTAAATTGCAAGCCTCTATCCCTATCTTGCCCAACTACAATATTTTTTGCATGGTGTGGATTTCAACATTCAGGTGCAGTTGAGTAATAGTCTAAATTGAGTAATGGCATTGGAAGTCGAGGGATAGCTATGACTAACCCGAATGTGAGAGGAAGCGTGGTCCAAAATGTGCCCTTATTGCCAACTCCTTCCACTATGACTATGCCTATGGCTATTCAGATGGCATTGCCACACATCGGAGGCCAAGCATCAAACCCTAATGTTGTTCGTGTGAGTCAGCAACAACCAATGCCCAATCAAATTGTTAGGCTAATGGAATGACCAACAAATGATCATGGCTATGAGTCAAGTGCATCAAATGTCCTTATGTCCTTAGCGAAGTTAAGGATATGATGAAGCATTACACTGACATGATTTTTGAACAATATAGATAAATAGCCGTTGATATTAATTGCCTTAAAAAGCAACAGAATTTGATAGGGAGTCAACGCCCTGAAGACGGTGGCCCATCCAAATTCAGTTGTAAATGGTGTGGTGGTCAGCACTACTCTAGAAATTGTCCAAATGTCAAATGTGGCCATTTGGCTCTACCACCTGCTGGAGTAAGATTAGCTCTCTCTAGTAAGGTAGTAGACAGCCAACCATCATGCGCAAGGAAACAATCTTCAGCAATATAGTGGGCCGAAACAAATACTTCAAAGAGGTAAGGCTACTGTAGAGGAGCTGCCTAGTGGCAGTAGAGTTAGCCTCATTGAGGTTGTACGGGCTAATGGCACTGAAGCTTCTAACCTGTGGGCCATTACGAGAGGTCAAAAGGGTAGAGAAGGCGACAAAGATAATGTGAAACCTGTCTGATGGAAACCCTAAACAAGATGACAAAGGGACGCAAGTCGTTAACCCCGACATGGAAGGGGGATCTTTAAAACCTGTAGAGAGTAAAGCTGACGCCAAGACGGATAAAGAATCACCAAAGAGAAAGGTGAAAGCTAAGAAGGAAGTATCAAAGCCAATTCAACGACCAAAGTAGAGAATGGTCTAGCGAGAGAAGAGAGCTCTAGCAAATTATCACGAAATTCGATTTGGCAAGCTCTCTTTGTGAAGTTAAACCAAAAGTGAATCTCTTGTGGTTGATTAAGATGTCTCCTGGAGTGTGCAAAGAATTTAAAAAGATCATGCGTACTGGGTATATTGTGGAACCTTTGGGCATAGTGCGAGTAGGAGATCATTTGTGGGAGCATGCTGAAAAACATTTTCCAAGGGTTGTAGCATACATTGATAGAATACTAGTGGATCATGCTATCGTAGATACATGATCATCTATTAACATCATGAGTTCAGAATTGATGGAATGACTGGGTCTAGCAATCCAAAAAGCTGCCTCCACAATTCTGCGAATGGCTGATGACAGTTTGAGACAACCTAAAGGTTGTATTACCAAAGTCCTTGTGACCCTTGCAAGTGTGGATTGCACTGTGGACTTTAGGGTTATTAGGTTCATGGGATGGCCAAGCTATAAAGTATCGTTAGGAAGGCCATGGAACTTGCGATCTGACTATCAAGTTGATATACCTGCTGGTCGATTGATATTTGGCAGAGGTGCCAATTGTGTGGCAATTGATGCTTACCCGGAGTCTCCTCAAAGCTGTGTATATGCTCTTAGTTTCTTCACCTCTCTTCCTTCTTGTTTATTTTCATGCTACCTCTCCCAGCCCGAATCATAGAGAGCTCAAACACCTCACTCCTATTAGTGAACAATGCACTGCCTCAACCTCTTCTCTTCCTTCTCCTTTTCCACCTACTTCATCCCCTCAAGAGGACCAAGCTCTCATCACTTGCTACATTGCCAATTGCTTCAATGAACATCTACTCTTAGATGATCTCATGTCATATCTTTGTGAGCTTATTTTCTATCCTAACAACCTGGGTGCTCTTGCCAACTTAAATTACAATCCAAACTTCTAGAATTGGTGGGTTCCCAACACTTCTATCCCTCAATAAATGGATCCTATTGTATATATAAGTAAAATTGTCATTTTTATGACCCAAAAAGAGCTCCTCTATCCTCTACGGAATTAGAGACATTAAAAGATGTATCTGCTAGTGAGACTTCGTCAAGTGATGAATCAAAAGAAGGGTCCACTATAGAAGAGGACATCTACCAAATAACTCTAAATGAGCCAATAGAGCCTCAAGATTGAATAAGAGATGCGGATGTAATTGAGTTGGATCTTGGTACGTCAAATGATCCATGGCCAATTAAATTAGGGCCCATGCTTAATGTTAAAGAAAGGAAGGACAATGTGTCCTTTATCTAAGAGTTTTGCAGCATCTTTGCCTAGAGTTATGATGAGCTGAGAGGTATTCCTCCCAGCCTAGCTATTCGTACCATTCCTCTAAAGGAAGGTATCTGTCCTGTGCTTCAAAAAGTAAGACGTATGCCTTTTGAATAGAGGGACAGATTGTTCAAGTTACAGAAATTGCGACAAGCTGGTTTGATCTTTCCTGTTCAGCACACTGAATAGTGTTCACTTGTTGTTATTAGAAAGAAGAAAAATAATCAAATCAAGCTCTGCGTAGACTTCAGAGAGCTAAATAAGCAAATAGTTAAGGACTACTACCAATTGCCCTTTATTGACTAGATTTTGGACCAGTTAGCGGGTAGGAAAATATATTCGTTTATGGATTGCTTTGGGGGATACAAGCAGATGGCAATTACAGAAGAAGATAAGCTAAAAATAACTTTCATTATTGTCTTCAGTACCTTTGCGTACCATGTGATGGCCTTTGGTTTATGCAATGCACATGGTTCATGACAATGAACAGCAAACAAGACCTTTGGTGACATCTCCCTAGAGGAGTTGAAAGTATTCTTCATAGCTCTTAACCCACGTAAGAGCTTCTTTAGGGTGTCTTATGGGCTATTGCTAGGCCATGTAGTCAGTTTAGTAGGGATCATGACTTGACTCTGAAAAGATCAAGGTCATAGTCATCATGAGTCCGCCACACACTCTGAAAGAAGTACACAGCTTTCTGTCATTCTGTAGGATACTACCGAAGGTTCATAAATGCCCTGGCAGAAAGAATATTTCCACTAAC